>NW_027555625.1:186073934-186708643 GCF_003287225.1 Phascolarctos cinereus
AAGAAGTCTTTTCTTATTGCTCAATTGACTTGGTAATGTCTTGTGGGGCTTGTATAAAATAGGGAAGCTAGCTTAGAATCTGTGGTTTGAGCTGCTGGAAATCAATAAACACTTATTAAAAACCTACTATGTGCCAAAAATATGCTAAGTGCTGAGGATACCAAAAAATGCAGAAGGCAACCTGCAAATAGCTATGAACATACAAGCTATATACAAGATACATTAGAAATAATCAACAGAGGGAAGGCCTTAGAATTTCTGTGGAATATCAAAGGTTAAGTTCTGCAAAGCAATTACTGGGGCTGGTCAAGGTGGGAAAGAAGAGTACTTTGGCTTCTTTCTTCCCATTGAACAGAGAAAGACCTTTTAATTTCAGAGGAAGGAAGCATTTTCACTAGAGGCCAAACAGTGCCCCTAGGATAGCAGTGGCTGGAAACGCAGTCTTTATATCTGGAGTATGGATGGACTAGATGCAGTAAGAAATGGCAGACGAGAAGTCCAACAGAAAAACCATACCATGTCTAAGAGGAATTTCCCATAAAGGGGAAAAAAGGGACTTTCAGCAAACAAGAGCTGTGATTTCTTTCTTTGCCATTACATGTTCCCTAAATTTGACCCCACTTTCCTCTGGATGCTGTATATACTTATGGAACAATATATCATAGACTTTTGGGGGTAGATGTTTTATACCAACTGAATTTATTATAACTCCTTAATAAGTACCTCTTTCTAAAAAGTAATGAAGCGTGGCTACTAAATTGATGTCAACTGATAGTCATATCATAGGAGCATACTATAGGAAACTCCTATCCACCCCCAATAAAATATTATTTTGGGTTACCCCTGGTACTCTGAGGTAAAGATTTAATGGCAGGATTCAGCTTACCAGTGTGAGTGGAAGTTGGAAGAATAAGTCCATAGGAAGCAGAACCAAGATAGCAGGATAAAGGCAGCAATTCAACCAAACTCTCTCAACGTTCCCTTCTAAATGATTTTAAAATTACGGGTCAAATCAAATTCTGAGACATTTTTCCAGTCCAAGGCAACATAGGAGCTCAGCAAGGATAGTCTGTGACACTGACCTGGAGCGCAGGTGAAGTTAGCACCAACAGGGGGCCTTGGAGGCAATGACAATGGCAGCAGGGCTTCCGGAGCTCTCAGCCTGGAGGTGGTAAGGGGATTGGACAACTGGTCAGAAAGAGATTACAGGGGACTCTGAGCTGACACTAGGAACAGGAACTGGCATTGTTTGACAACTTCATTGCCCTTATACAGTTTTGGGTCCTTATACAGGGTGGAGAAGAGCTCTAGTGCTTGAAGTTGTAGGAGAACTGGGGACCTGGTCACAGTTCAGGGCAGAGCTCACACTTCCAGGGCCAAGTAGAGCACTTGCACTTGTGGCTGCAGAGGAGCAGGGGCCCTCTGCACAGACCAGACCAGAGCACGGGACAGGAGAGTAGTGACCACACCTCTCCCCAGATCACACCACCTTGGAAGCACCAAAACTTACAGACCCCTCTCCCCCCACCCCCTTCCATCAGAACTAGCTCTGAAAACAGCAGCATGAAAAAGCAAAAAAAAAAAAAAATCTGAAGCTTGTAACAATCCACCCTTCCCCCCAGTGAACAGAGCCCAACTTTAACATAAAGTTCAAAGTCACAAATGGGCTGGGAAAATGAGCAAACAACAAAGAAAAACAACTTGACCATAAAAAATCTATTATAATAGGGAAGAGCAAGACATAAACTTAGAAGAAGACAACAATGTGAAAACAGCTACAAGCAAAAATTTACAGAAAAAATTACAAATTGCAAATTGGACACAAGCCAACCAAGAACTCCTGTAAGAGCTAAAGAAAAATGTATAAGTCGTAGAAGAAAAATTGGGAAAAGAAATGAAAGTTATATGAAAAGAGAATTAACAGCTTGGTAAAAGAGACACAAAAAATACTGAAGAAAATAACATAAAAACGTGAATTAGCTAAACGGTAAAAGAGGCACAAAAATTCACTGAAAAAAAAGAACTCGTTAAGAAATAGAATCGGCCAAATGAAAAAAGAAGTATAAAAACTTACTAATGAAAATAATTCTTTAAAACTTAGAATTGAGCAAGAGGAAGCTAATGACTCCATGAGACATTACAAAACAATAAAATAAAGTTGAAAGAATAAAAAAGTGGAAGAAAATGTGAAATATCTCATTGGAAAGAACTGATTTGGAAAATAGATAGGAGAGAGATAACCCTATCTAAGAAGAAGAAATTGAACGAGCTTCCTAAGAAAAGCATTCCTAGGACAATATGTATTTACAAGAGAATTCTACTAAAAATTAAAGAACAACTAATTCAAATATTATGTAAACTATTTGGAAAAATACATAAAGAGTTCTACCAAATTCCTCCTATAGCACAAATATGGTTTTGATACTTAAGCCAGGGAGTGCAAAAAGAGAATGAAAAATATAGATTAATTTCTTTAATGAGTACTGACACAAACATTTTAAATAAAATATTAGCAAAGAGATTAGCCAGGTGGGATGTACACCAGGAATATAGGGCTGGTTCAGTAATAGGAAAGCTATAAACATAATTGACCAGATCAATAACAAAAAAACCCAGTAAAATCACATGATTATCTCAATAGGTACAGAAAAAGCTTTTGACAAAATATAACACCCATTCCTATAAAAAAAAAAGCCCATTAGAAAACAGGAATAAATTGAGCTTTTATTAAAATGATGTGTGATATCTAGGGGCAGCTAGGTGGCACAGTGGATAGAGCATCAGCCCTGGATTCAGGAGGACCTGAGTTCAAATCTGGCCTCAGACACATAACACTTACTAGCTGTGTGACCCTGGGCAAATCACTTAACCCCATTGCCTAACCAAAAAATAAATAAATAATAAATAAAATAAAATAAAATGATATGTGATATCTATCTACAAGCAAGAGCAAGCATTACCTATAATGGGATGAAGCAAAGATGCCCACTATTATTCAGTATTGTACTAGAAATGCTAGCTATAGCAACAAGACAAGAAAAAGAAATTGAAGAAATAAGAATAGGCAATAAGGAGACAAAACTGTCATTTTTTTTTTTTGCAGACAATGTGATGATATAGTTAGAGAACCTGAGAGAATCAAACTAAAAAACTAGTTGAAATAATTAACAACTTTAGCAAAGTTGCAGCATATAAAATAAACCCACAAAATCATCAGCATTTCTATGAATTACCAACAAAATCCAGCATAAAGAGATAGAAAGAGAAATTCCATTTAAAATAACTGCAGACAATGCAAAATACTTGGGATCTACCTGCCAAGACAAACTCAGGAACTATATGAACACAATTACAAAACATTTTTTTCATGCAAATTAAGAGAGATCTAAACAACTGGGGAAAAGAATCCCTATATACAAAAATATTTATGGTAGCTCTTTTTTCTTTTTTTATGGTGGCAAAGAATTGGTAATTGAGGTGAGGCCCATTAATTGGGGAAAGGATGAACAAGTTGTAGCAGGTGATTGTCATAAAATACTATTGTACTATAAGAAATGATACATGGGATGGTTTCAGAAAAACCCAGGAAGACCTATATGATTTGATGCAGAGTGAAGTGAGTAAAGCCAAGAGATCATTGTACACAGCAACAGCAATATTGTAACAACGTTCGACTGTGAAAGACAACACTCTGATCAATATGACATATGGTAATTCCAAAGGGCTCATGATGTAAAATGCTGTCCACCTCTAGGGAGAGAGAACTAATGAACTCTAAGTATAAACTGCAGTATATTTTTTTCTCCTCATTTTTCTTGCTTTTTTGTTCAACATGGCTAGTATGGAAATGTTTTACTTTATTTCACATGTATAATTTATGTCTTATTGTTTGCCTTTTCAATGGGTACGACAGGGTCTGGAGAAAAGGAGAGAATTTAGAACTCAAAATTAAAACATTAAAAATAAATAAATAATACCTTTTTAAAAAAGGGTAAAAAAAGAAGTCCAAAGCACAAGCTTCACATGGAAAGGAATGTACAGCACGAGGCAATATGAATGAATTACAGAGTACACATATTACTGACTATGATTATGATTATGATTAAGAAGAACTTATATTGAGTTGTATCTAAGCTGTACTTAAGTACTTGTACACATGCAATAGTCTTTCAGGGGAAACAACATATTTTAGCTAATGTTATTTAATAGAATCAAATTACCATTGTCCAAATTTCTACAACTTCTTTTGGTTCTAGATAGAATTGAGCCTTTTGCTTTTCTTAATTGCCTAATTCTCTTATTTGGGAATTATGAGGTTCTCCTCTTGTTCTTTTCTATTCCTGGATTTCTTATGGAAACAGATTACTAGAGGAAGGTAGCTCAGTCAAATGGTCCAACCCATCCCTATAGTGGGAATTTTTTCTACAACATTTTGACAAGTGGTCACCTAGCCTCTGACTGATCTACAGTGATAGGGAACCCCTTAGGCATCCCATTCGATTTCCAGACAAATGTAAAAGGAGATCGTCCTTTCAATGAGTCAAAACCTACTTTTCTGTAATTTCTACCCACTGCTCGCAGTTCTGTCTCCCAGAGCCAACGGGAGCAAAGCTGGTCTCTCTTCCATACACAAGCCTTCAAATACAGTTAGTCAATAAGTATTTAGTCAGAGGCTGGCACACGCTGTGTTAAGAACTAGGGACGCAAAGAAAGACAAAACAGCAACAACAAAACATCAAAGTTCCTACTCTCAAGAAGCTCATGGTCTAATGCAGGGAGACAACAAAAACCAACTATGCACAAATAAAATGTGTACAGGATAAATTAGAGACAACCAACAGAAGGAAAGAAAGCATTAGCATTAAGGGGATAGCAAAAAGCTTCTTGTAGAAGGTGGGAATTTAGCTGGTACTTGAAGGAAGCAAGGGAAATCAGAAGACAGAGATGAAGAGGGAGAAAATTTCAAGCAGTCAGTGAAAATGCCCAGAGATAGGATTTCTTGTCTGAAGAACAGCAAGGAGGCCAGAGTCACTGGATCAAAGAGTACATGGTGGGAAGAAAGATGGGAAAAGACTAGAAAGGCAGGAGGACATCAGGTTAAAAAGGGCTTTGAATATCGAAGGATTTTATATTTAATCCTAGATGTGGTAGGAAAGCTCTGGATTTTATTGAATAAAGGGGTAACATGGTCAGACCTACGTTTATGCTTTAGGAAGATCAAAATATGAACAGATACTATACTCTTGCTAAATCTCCTTTTCTGATAGATAACTTATCCTTTGGTACCTTCAATTGATTCTCATTTGATATGCTTTTAACTTTCTTTTTTCTTGGTCATTTTCTTATACATACTTTCTACCTTGTGAATATCTTTCCTAAAATATGATATTGAGAATTGGACTTAATGCTTCATATGGATCATTGTTTAGGCCCATAACAAATTAGATTCTTACTCTGATTTAGAAGTAGCAGAGTTATGAGAGTGGATGGATCATAGAATTTAGAGCTGGAAGGACCCTTGGAAATTATGTAATCCCAACTACCTGTTTTACAGAGAAGGAAAATTGTATCCATAGAGGAGAAATAATTTGCACAAGGTCTCAAAGATGGTAAGTAACAGACCCAAGTTATGTAGCCAGGTCTTCCAAATTCAAATGCTCTTTCTTTAAATATTCCAAATATTGTCGTTTCTATCTCTAAAACATCTCTCACAAGCATGCCCTTCTCTCTACTTGTAAAGCCTCTACTAAAATTCAGGCCCTCATCACCTTTGGCTTGGACTATAGAAAACAATTTCCCATTTGGCCTCCAATGACCTCCTATTTGGTCTGCCTGACCCCACTCAGATTCATTCCCCACTCAGCCAACAAGATGTTTTCTGAAGTTCAAGTTTGGCTGTGTCTCCTGCCTACTCAAGAACTACAATGACTTTCTATTACTTCCAGGATCAAATATGAACTCTTTTGCCTTTTAAAGCTCTTCACAACTATACCTATTTCTGCCTTTCTGATATTTCTTGCCATTCATTCTATAATCAGTCAATTTTGTTCAGTGCTTAATATTTTCTCGAACTGTGCTAAATGCTGGGGATACAAAAAAAGGCAAAAGACAGTCTCTGCCTTTAAGAATCTTATAATCCAGTGGAGTTCTAAATTTCAGCCACACTGCCTTGTTCTTGATGCATAAATCTCTCATCTCAGTGCCTTTGCCCTGGCTGTGCCTCATGCCTAGAATGCTTTCCTTTTTGACCTCTACCTCTTGCAGTCCCTACAGAAGGCCTTTCTTGGTCTCCCCAGATGCTAATGCTTTCCTCTCCTAGGTAATCTTGTATCTACTTTCTATGTATGTTGTCCACATACAATAATACATAACACATGCATATGTTATATACATACATATACGTACGTACATACATATCAGCTACATGGCACAGTGCGTAGAGCGCTGCTCTGGATTCAGGAATACCTGAGTTCAAATCTGGCCTCAGATATTTACTAGCTATGTGACCCTGAGCAAGTCACTTAACCCTGTTTGCCTCAATCTTCATCTGTAAAATGAGCTGTAGAGGAAACAGCAAACCACTCTAGTATCTTTGCCAAGAAAACCCCAAATAGGTCACAGAGAGTTGGATACAACTGAAATGATTCAACAACAACAGCAGCAAACATATACACATATACAATATGCATGTATAAGCTCACATATATACACATACATAAGCATGTATATATACTTACACCCACACACATATGTACACATGTGTATATGTACATATAAACACATATACATACACACCTCCACATATGCATATATGTACATACGTATATGTATATGAACATTTATATAGTATTTACTATGTTCCAGGAACTGTGCTAAGTGCTTTAAAATTATCATCTCATTTGATTCTCACAACAACCCTACGAGATCAGTGCTATTGACGAAATTGAGGCAAACAGAAGATAAATGAATTGACCAAGTTCATGTAGCTAGGAAGTATCTGAGGTGGGATTTGAACTCAGGTCTTTCTCATCCCAGGCCAAATGTTCTATCCACTGTGCCACTTAGCTGTTTCCCTAATGAGAATGTAAACTCTTTGAGAGCAGAGGCTGTTTTTGCCTTTATAAACCCAGAACTTAGCTTATTAATTGTATGTTGAATGATAACAATGGCCTTTTAGTCTTTTAACGTTTTGATTGATCTATTCTGCTCACAGTTCTCTATCTTTTTTGAAATGTATCCCTATCTCTTTCTATCTTTTGCTCAAAATGATTGTAAGAACTGAAATATGAATATGATATATTTGACACATTTTACTGAGAATGATATAGCATTTCGGCACCCAATATTACCAGAAATTAATCTAAGTCAATGAAAAAATGCAATAAATAATGAAATATTCATTTTCAGAACAAATAAAGCATGATTTCTTCAGGCTAATATATTAAATATTAAAATAGCAAAAGTATAGAAAAACATAATTGGTAAGATAATTCCTATAATGTGGATGTTCTATGTTTAAGCAATAAAACTGGTACCTGTATTCAAAATGCTGCCTGGCTATTGCTATGTGCCAGATTAAACATAACCGAATAGAGGGAAGAAACTGGGCAGGAGTTTGGGGGTGAGAGGGAAGGGGGTGATGGTTATTGTTCAGTGCTACAGTCACACAAGCAAGAAAGGATGAAGTACGAAACACAACAATGAACTGATAGAAGATCTATTTCTCAGCCTCTTCAGGCATTCTCTTTTATAGCTATGCAATGTTTGGTCAATTTCTCATTCTCAGTATTTCTGCAGGAGAATTCCCAAGGAGGTACAGAGGAAGAATGAAAGGAGTGCTTGTCTTGTACTTTCTCCAAAGTGGTTGCCTCATGTATTTAGTAGATCAGCCATGATTTCTGAGAGGCTTGTCAGCATTATTCATTTAAAAAATTAAGCTCTGGAGGAAGAGGGGATAGTTGCTTAGTTTTTGGTTTGACTGGATGACCTCCGATGACTCCTCCAATTCTGAGATGGTTGATGGAATTACTATGTTTAGCATAAAAAGAACGTCACAACGCTTGCCTTCAGGTATCTGAAGACTTGTCACTTGAATCATAAGATCATAGAGTTGGGGCTGGAAAGGACATTAGTCACCATCAAATCCAATTCCCCTTATTTTACAGAGGAGGAAATGGAGGCCTAAGGGGGTTAAGTAAGTCATCTTAATGATTAGACTTATTTTGCTTATTCCCTGTAGTATAGGAAAACTCAGATGAAGAATAGCAGAGCTCCACAGGGATTGCAGTAAAACTTCACTACTACTCACAAGGGTAGGAAAGCAGAAGTCAAAAGGAAATATCCTCATTGTATAGCCTCCATCTCCACTGCCTCCTAGCCAAGGGCAGCAGACAGTGAGATGGCTTCCATATTTAGAACTGTGGAACAGCTTTCACACTCTAGTCAAAGACCCAGAGTGGCTCAGGGCTCAAACTTATGTAGAGTTTTAGACAAAGAGCTTGCTGGCAGCAATAGGAGAATGCCCTATCATTCATTCGGGGAAGATAGTTCTATAGTCACAGCTAGTGAAATAAGGGTGTTTTTCTAAATTGCCTAATAAGGAGTGAGGAACAAGGGGCAGGGTTGTAGAAAGCTTACCTCTAACTGTGCCAATTCAGCAAGGGGCAGGGTGAGAGGCAACACCCAGTCTTTGGGCTTATTATCCTGGCCAATATATATCCTGGGGAGGGATGGGACCATTGGAGCAAACTGATTTTTACCAGTCCACTTCCTTTAGAAACAAAGGACAGAAGTTGTAGAAAACAAGGCTGTGATTTAACATAAGGGAAATTTCCTAATGATCAGAGTTGTCCAAAGGGATCTCAGCAAGTAATGAGTTTCCTGTTCCCTGGAAAGCTTGAAATGTCAAGTTAGCCTACCACCTGTAAGGGGATTGCTACTCAGGTACAGTTTAGGTTGGATAATCTCCAAGGTCTTACTCTGCCCCTACTTTTGCTCATTCACTCCACCTCATCCTGTTCTTTGCCCTCATTATGACCCCCACCCCCTGATGCTCTGGTTCTACTTGCCTCTTTATCTCATCCTGATTCCATGGTCAGCTTCTCCAATGAACAACCCACTTCCCTGGAATCTCCTATCTCCTTGAGGTTCTGCCATTTCCACACTGCTAATCCTCAACCCTGGGTAAACTTCTATTTCCCACTAAAATCCTGCCTGCTCCCCAAGCCAAAGCTCAAGAGATACCCTGAAACTATAGAACTGAAACAACTAGGGTTATTTAACCTATGGAAAATCTATATTGAGGAGATAGAAGATAGAGAGGAACCAGGAAAAGAGGCTTAAGAACAATGGTCTCCCTGCCTCATATCTCCCCACTCAAGGCCATTCTCTACATAGGTGCCAAAGTTATTCTCCTAAAGCACAGAGAACACCATTCTCTTAATCAGTAACTCTTTATTACCTTTGGATTAAACATAAACTCAGGGTTACAATTAAGTATAAACTTCAGTCACAGAATTTGAGTATTGGAAAGGACCTTTAGCAGTCCTCTAGCACACCCTATATACAAAAGGAATATTCGCTATCATGGCTTAATATTGGCCAAGATTGCATTAACCCTTTTGACTATGATATTTAAATGCTGATTCATTGAGCTTGTAGTCCACTAAGATGCCCAGACTTTTTTCAATATCAATATCTTATATTTGTGAAGTTGGCTTTCTGTACCCAAATGCAAGATGTTATATTTATCCTTACTGAATTTCATTGTATTAGATTCAGTCCAATGCTCTAGCCTGTCAAGGTTCTTTGGATGTCAACTTTGTCTTCTTCTATTAGCTATCCTGCCCAGCTTTGTGTCATCTGTAAATCTAAGGAGCATACCATCTGTGCTTTTATCTGAGTTATTGATAAAAATGTTAAATAGCTCACTAACCTTTCCTAATCCTCCCAACTGCTGATGCCCTCTATCACTACTTAGTCTGCAAATGCTTATATATGCACACATTGTCTTCCTCACATCTCTCCCCTCCAGAATGCAAATTCCTTTATATTTCAGATTATTTCTAGTGGCTCCCTATTACTGCCAGGATCAAATCCATTTAGAATTTAAAGCCTCTCACAAGAAAAAGATAGAGCAGCTCGCAGTACAGTGCATAGAGCATTGGCCCTGGAGGCAGAAGGACCTGAGTTCAAATCCAGCCTCAGACACTTACTAGTTGTGTGACTCTAGGTAAATCACTTAATTCCAATTGCCTCAAAAAAACCCACATGAAAAAGATAGTCAGTCTTTGCCTTCAAGAAGCCTACAGTCTAAAGGTGGAAGACAATACACATGTACACACAAACGCACAATTGAAAAGCTCCACAGATTGGCCCCGTTCTAGCCTCCTTACATTTTACTCCCCTCTTTTACAATGATCCAGTTGCACTGATCATTTGCTATTTCTCCCAAAAGACACTCCATGTCCAAAATTCAGCTCCAATCCCACTGTCTGCGGAAAGCTTTTCTCAGCCCTCTCTGCCCCACCTCTCTACCCTACCATTATGTATACATCAAGTATTTACACAGTTGTTTGTCAGAGAGCCGGCTAGCGGGTTAGGAAGTTGTTGTTCAGTCATTTCAGTCCTGGGCCTTCATGACCCCATTTGGGTTTTCTTGGCTAAGACACTGGAGTGGTTTGCCATTTCCTTCTCCAGCTCATTTTACAGATGAGGAAATGAATGAAACAGAGTCAAGTGACTTGCCCAGGGACAAACAGTTAATAAGTGTCTGAGACCAGATTTGAACTCAGGAAGATGAGTCTTCCTGACTCTATCTGGGACTCTATCCAGTGTATCACCTAGCTGCCCCAGGAAGACCTGAATTCAAATCCAGCATCAGATACTAGCTATGAGACCCTGGGCAAATCATTTAATCTTTGTTTGCTTCAGTTTCCTCAACTGTGAAATGGGGACAATAATAATAGTACCTGCCACCAGGATGGTTATGAGGACCAAATGAGGCATTTTTTTAGAAAGAAAGAACAAAATAAGGAAAAGAAGAAAGAAAGGAAGGAAGGAAGGAAAAAAAGGAAGGAAGAAAGAAAGAGAAAGGAAGGAAGGAAGAAGCACTTAGTACAGTGCCTGGTACGTAGTTGATGCTACATAAAAGCTTATTCCTTTTCCTTCCCCTTGTTTACATGTTGTCTCCCATTAGAATGTGACTTCTTTGAGGGCAAGAACACTGTATTTGTCTTTCTTTGTATCCCCAGCACTTAGCACCATGTCTGGCACAAAGTCAGAGCTTAATAAATTCTTACTTCAATTGATTGTTATATTCTTTATATTTCTAACCTCAGCAGCTAGCCCAGTTCCTGACATGCTAGGTAATTAATAAATATTTGTAGACTGGTTGAATGATTGCGTGGTCAAAAGCTAGGGCTAGAGAGTACAATGCCACAGAGGAGAAGGAAAGAGAGTTTCAAGATTCTATGTCGAAAGTATGGGAAGAGCTAGTGAAAATACAGTTGACTGGGAAACCTTGTGGGCAGCTAGGTGGAGCAGTGGATAGAGCGCCAGGCCTGGAGTTAGGAAGATTCACCTTCCTGAGTTAAAATCTGACTTCAGACATTTACTTAACCCTGTTTGCCTCAGTATTCTCATCGTAAAATGGGCTGGAGAAGGAAATGGCAAACCACTCCGGTGCTTTTGCCAAGAAAACCCCAAATGGGGTCATGAAGAGTTGGACACAACTGAAAAAAAGACTGAACAGCAACAAGAGAAACCTTTTAAGTAGCTAGGACATTTAAAAATGATTTTCTGCAAGGGAACGTCAGAGTTCTACTTTATGCAGGTTGTTGGGACCCTCTGGTATTGTTACTTTTATTTATTCTGCTCACTCTAGCCCCATGCTGAGCAGAAAGAATCCCATAATCTTGAAGTTGGAGGAGATCATAGATCTAGTCATCTAGGCCAAACCATAAAGACCTGGGTATGACTTCAGCCCCAGAGAGTATAACCTCAGATAAGTTATTTATTAGCTTCTTAGTCACATAACCCCCTCTGGGTATCAGCTTCCTTACGTGTAAAATGTGGAGGTTAGACTTGGTGGTCTCTAAAGTATCTGCCAGTTATGGTCCTATGACTTCCTGAAGCATCCTGTTCCACTTTTAGATAGCTCTAAATAGAAAGAAGTTATTCCCCAACATCAAAACTGAATTCACCAGTTTGCAACCTCTGCCACTGCTCTTGATTCTTCCTTCTCGGGCAGAGCAGAATACCTCTAATCCTTCTAGCTGATATCTCTTTAAATACTTGAAGACAGCCCTTCTGTCCCTTCTGAGTCTTTTGTCTCTTCTCCAGATTAAACTCACCTAATTCTGTTATCCAAGTCTTATAAGCCACATATCACATACTTACTAAGTATTTGTTGAAAGACTAGACTGATTGCTTTCTTTAATTCAGGCTATTCAAAAGAGGCTTTTCAGCTAGATGTCAGCTTCATGGTCTTTTCCATTCCTGCTCCTGGTTATGCACTCCAGCTCATCCTATTCTTCCCCTTCATTATGATTCCCATTCCCTGATCTTCTAGTCAATCTCCACCACTACATATAAAGAACTATGCCATCATAGTAAATACTACCATAAATATCTAATCAAGTATCTGCTATATTAGAGGTTAGTTAATGGGTTAGAGTTTTATTGACTTTGATTTGGCCTTGAGTGGTCCCAGTAGAGCGATGAAACATTTAGTTTCTTTTATAAAAAGGTTCTGAGGACCCCCAGTTTCCAAAATTACTTTCCCTTACAAGGAGAGGGAAAAGTCAAGGAGGTAATATAAGGGAAGGTGGAGCAAGGGAAAGCCAATGTGGTTAACTTTTGATAAGATCCATGAATAATAGGCAACACATTTTGATAGGTCTCTATCTTTCCTTCACGGTTATAATGAGGGAGATGGATCTGTAACTAGAGAGCTAGAAAGATTTGTGGTTATCATTAAACAAACTGACTGTCATTAATTATTTGACAAACTTCAATAATGATAGTTTAGAGAAATTGATGAAGGCCTCTTGGTAAAGAGAATCCAAGCTAAGATTTATGATTTTTCTTTTCAAAATGCTGGGATGTTAAAGCCGGAAGGAATACAGACCCTTCATTTTACAGGATGGGAGAGGCCCAGAAAGTTTGAATGACTTGTATGAGGTCACACAGGTCATATATGGCAGAGTTAGGGTTTGTCTTTAGATCTCATGACGCTAAGTCCAAAGCTTTTTTTTCCGTTACGTGATAGTTTCACTTAACCATGAATCTCTTTGTCTCACATGTGGGCAGGTAGCATTATAGTCTTTATGCAGGTAAATAAGATGCTTTTGCCTCTCTGATGTCACAGTTCTCTTCAAGAAGAACAAACAATAACATGTAACAAGAAATATTTTGCTAAGCAACTTTTTTTTAAAGATTAAAAATAAAGGCATTCCCCCCCCCTGCCGGATATATTTTAAGTGGGCTGGCCCACAAACTATAGGTTTTTATGTTGAAAAGAGCTTCTTTTGAAACAACTTTTCAGGGGAAAACAAAAACTGATACATCCTATTTAAGTGGTCAAGAAAGTAGAACAAAATAATTCCTACTAGAATACAAGCTCATTGAGGGAAGGGACCATGTATTATCTAGTTTTATTTCTTTAGTTGTTGTTCAGTCATTTTTAGTTGTGTCTGACTTTGTGATCCTGCTTGGGGTTTTCTTGGCAAAGATACTAGAACATTTTGTCATTTCCTTCTCCAACTCATTTTACAGATGAGGAAACTGAGGCAAACAGGATTAAGTGACTTGTCCAGGGTCACAAAGCTAGTAAGTATCTGAGACCAGATTTGAAGTTAGTAAGATGAGGTTTTTTTGACTCTGGGGCCAGCACACTATCCACTGTACCACCTAGCTGCCCAGTTTCTTTAAAAATTTCTTGGTTGAGAATATTAATTGATGAATCAACAAACACACTCATTGAGCACCTGTTACGCAGTTAATAGATCATAATATATAGTTAGACTCAGAAAAGATTCAGAATTCATATAGTACGGGATTCTCATTTTGCAGATGAAGAATTTGGGGCTCAGAAGCATTAAGCAGCTTGCTAGAGGTCATATAGCTGGATAAATATCACAACTGGAACTTGAACCCAAGATTTCTGACCTCAGATCCATAGCTTTTTCCATTGTGCCATTCATTCATTCATTCAAAAACATTTACTAAGTATCTATTATGTGCTAGGTGCTAGAGAGAGAGACAAAAACAAAACATTCCATTCCATCTCCTGAAGGAATTACATAGTATTAAGAGAAATATAAATGGCTTAGTGAATAGAATGTGAGGCCTGGAGTCAGGGAAGATCGGAATTTAAATGTGGCCTTAGAATCTTACTAGCTGTGTCATCTTGGGCAAGTCACTTAACCTTGTTTGCCTCAGTTTCCTTATCTGTAAAATGAACTGGAGAAAGAAATGGCAAGCCATTCCAGTATCTTTGCCAAGAAAACCCGCAAAAGAAAGGTCATGAAGAGTGAGATGTGATTGAAAATCACTAAACAACAACAAAAAAGGGAAATACTGCCTCTAGCAGCCATCATCAGTGGCATTTTATTGTCGTCAGGCGTAGTGTATCAATTCAGCTCAACAACTGATTTCTTAAGAGTGAATCAGAAAATACCACAACCTCCAAAGAATCAAAATTTCAAGTAACTCAAGGCAACAGGGATCAGAATGGTGATCATAGATGGTCTTTTATGTATTACTACTATTGACTTGCCTGAAGAAGCTGTATATCCTTATCATGTATAATTACAATGTTAGTAGGCTGGTCATGTAGTGAAAGAAAGGGCTAGTCGATGGAGATCTTGACTGCTGCACTTGGTACCTTTCAAATATTAAAAGACATTGAAGAAGGTCATCCACATATTGGGCAGATAATTTATGGAGGTTTTATGGAAACTCATGGCCTAAGAATTACAGAGAATGAGAAGGAAAAAAGAATATACTCGTTGTGACACACACTATTCCACAATGATGAGATCATGGATTCATTGAGATTTTAAGTATGAATGAGGCACATTGCTTCATGTTGAATGAATAAAGGCAAATATATTTATTAAGTGCATACTACATGTCAAACACCGTGTTACATTCTAGAGATACATATACAAAAGTGAATATAGTCCCTGCCTTCAAAGAGTTTACATTCTAATGGAAGAGACAATGCACAAAGGAGATTGGGTGGCCAATGAGAGGCACTTTGATCCAGTAAGTTAAAGGGATGTTGAATGAGGCCTTAGAGGAGTAGACTGATACACTCCATCCAAGGTATATAGCATTAGTGAGGAGGAGATGTTTGGAGCTAGGAAGTAAAATGAGGCATAGTAGCTGGGGATTTCCTGAAATAATAGTCTGGGAGAGGGAGTCATCAAATTGTGTTTCAGGATTCAGGGTAAAAATCTCTCCAGCCTGGAAAGGATGTTCACCAGGAGAAGCCTGACAAAGCTAGAAAGCAAAATGGGGATACAGAGATTATTATGAAGCAGGTCTTGCTGTTAAGGAGCTTGTACTCTAATGGGGAAAAGAATATGTACACAAGAAGACAATGACATGAAGAAGAGTGAGAAAGGCAGAAAGAAGTTTAAGAAAAATGAAATTTAAAAAATGTGATGTTAACAAGATCATTTCCAGCTGGGTGTAGAAAAGAGTTAGATCAGGGAACGTTTCACCAGGAACTATGACACCTGTATTATATCTTGAAGGATGGGAGAGCTTTCAAAAGATGGAGATTAGGGGTGGGAGAGCCTATCTTAGGAATGGGAATTGGCTAGAGCAAAGGTACAGACACAGGAGATGGTAATATAAGAACAAGGGAATGAAGAGTTATCTGGTTGGATTGGAACACAGACTATGTGAAGGGTAGTGAGAATGAGATAAGACTGGTAAGATGGATTTGAGGTCTTGGAGAGTCTTATTTGCTAGGACTGGGAGTTTTACGAATTCTGTAGGTAATGGGGAGCTGTAGCTCCTGGATGGTCTGTGTTAATATCATGAGAATCAGGACAATGAGAACCACAATATATTAGCAAAAAGAGCTTTTACTGAGTGGGAATTAGGTCATATTCCCAGTAGCAAAACCCCTGCAAAGTAGCAGTAAAAAAGCAACTTTAGGAACCACAGGCAACTTTGGCAATCTCTTTTTATTCAGATCACCCTAAAGATTCGTATCAATCTCCAGGCAGTTATTATAGATAAGAGACTCCACTGGCCTGCCAGGTACAAGCTGCATCCACTATCTTACTTTGCAGGTGTTGATGATTCTACTGGCTGAGTTCAGGCAGCAGTTACCACTATAATTTAAACCAAGAGAGAACAGCCCTTTGTTCACTCTGTCTTCTGCATAAAGTTTCTTGAAAATCCTGTCTCCTACAGGAGCTACTGAAGGTCTTGTGGTAGAGGTGTGATGTGATCGAGTGGCATCTTTGAAGATTACTTGGACAGCAGTATGAATGATGGATTGGAAAGGTAGGAAGACTTGTTAGGAGCCCATTACAAAAGAAGTGGTGAGAAGGTGAGGTTTTCAACTATGGACAAGTTGTAGTATATTAATGGTAATGGAAAGGAGAGGATAGATGAGAAAGGTGTAAGAAAAAGAAAACAGCAAAAAAGAAAGAAGTAAACAGCATTCAACAACTAATTAGATGTGAGAAGTGAGATAAAAAAAGAATAAGCAAGATGACACAAAGGCTTGGAGCCTAGATGACTGGAAGGATGGATGGTATTTCCCAGCAAAAATAGGGAAATCAGAAGACTAGGTTTTGAGGGGAAATTGAGTTTAATTAGGGACATTTTAAGTTTGAAGTGCTGATGGGCTATCCAAGTACCAACTTTTTGGAAATACAGGACTGGAACTTTGGGGAATGTAGAGAGAGTGGTGCTAGACATTTGGAAGTCATCTACAGACAAGACATAATCGAAGTCATGAATGGATGAGATCACCGAACGTCCACAGGACGATGAGGAGGAAGAGGGTACAGTGAAGCCAGTGGAGGAGCAATCAGACAGGTAGGAGAATCATAAGAGTTCAGTGTCATAGAAACCAATCGAAGGGAGAGCATCAAGGAAGGTCATGGTGCCGCAGAAATGTGAAGAAGGATTATTGTTGAGTTATTTCAGTTGAGTCTGACTCTTTGTGACCCCATTTGGGGTTTTCTTGGCAAAGATATTGAAGTAGTTTGTCATTTCCTACTCTAGTTTATTTTACAGATGAGCAGCTGAGAAGACAAACAGGCTTAAATTACTTGTCCAAGGTCACACAGCTAGTAAATGTCTGAGGTTGGATTTGAATTCAGGTCCTTCTGACTTTAGGGCTGTCACTTTATCCATAGCTGCCCCAAGGAGCATTAGGGAGATTGGAACAGAAAAAAGCCTATTGGTTTCTCCTTTTTTTCCCCCCTTTCTTCTTTCATGGTGTAGTAGCATAGTTCCTGGAGTGCCTTTTCTTGAGATTCAGGCTGGGTTTCAATTCTATATTCACCACTGTGGAACTCCTGGGCAAGTCATTTCCCCCAATAAGCTTAATTTCCCCCTCTGTAAAGTGAGGGAGTTGAACTAGATAAGCACTGTGTTCCCTTCCAGCTCTAATATTTTATGATTTGCTTTCTTCTCCACTACATGTGTCTGAAGTCCAGTTGTGACATCTAGGATGCCCATAGGGAACTGCTCATCTCTGCTAATGATCCACAAAACCAAGTATATTGCCAATTCCTAACTTAGCTATGACTCCACCTGCAGGCCACAGACTTGACAAGGCCATCTAAAAGGTGGTGCAGTGTAATGGGAAGAGCACTAGTTTTGATGAGAGGTTTGAACTAAATCATCTCTAAAAATTTCTTCTAGCCCTAAATCCTTTGATCCTAATACCTGTAAGACCTTAAGCAAATCACTTGATTTGTCTGGGCTTCAGTTTCCTCATTTGTAAAACGAGGGAGTTAGAGGAGATGATCTGTATGCATTTTTTTCTAGCTCCAAATCCTATGGGATAATCTTATAGGTACTGACTCTTACACTTGTTACATGTGTATATAATAGTTATGTATCTGTTACAGATATCCTTATTTTATATATATATATATATATACTTATGTGTGTGTATATATCTATATGTATACAGGTGTGTATGTATGTGTGTTTGTATTTGTGTGTACTGGGGACAATTCACTTACTCCAAGCCTGCAAAATGCAAATAATAATACTTAACTTCCTATCTTCTATCTTACAGGGTTGTTTTAACAAAAGCATTTCAGAAATGTTTAAGTGATATAAAAATGGGAGTCATATATTATCGTTATTATTGTTATGATTGCTTAAAAGAACTATTTAGGTCATGGTTGATTTAAAAGCTACATATTTTATTAGTGATGCTAAGCTAGGCACTTCTGATGATTGCATCCGTCACATATTTACAGAACATCAGAAGGGAAGCCCTGACTACTTCAATTGCTTCATCAAAAAGATAAAAAAGGAAGAAACTCTTGGACATTTTTCAAGTAAGCAGTTGTGTTATTTATTCATGGTTATTTCTCCCAGCTTAGTCCCTGGTTCATACATTCAGTCCTTGATCTTTAAGCAGAAAAACTCCTGTTGACTTTACAAAATACTTTCCCAGAGTCCCAGCTGTTTCCTTCATTACCTTCACCAGAAGGTTTACCTGCTTTGGGGGATTTCCAGGCCTATGGCCCCATAGATTTCCCCAGTCTCCCCTGTGCACATTCCAGTCCAATTAATCATTTTGCTGTACCATATTGTGCACAGCATGTTGGTCAGAAAGATTATTCAAGGAAAGTCTGTTGCATTTTACCAGCAAGCAAGGTTTAAGCTTTGCTAATGTACTGATTGAGTTGGTCATTTACTGTCTTTTCCCAAATCAGTATGATTAAATATAATTCGGGGACATCTTTAGGACAACTCCAGGATTAGAGAAGACGGCAGAGAGAATATATACTCATCGTGTTCCCACGTAGTTTTTCTTTCTTTTTGCTGGGTCTCTCCTACATCCACATAGTCTGAAGCTTATGAATAAGACAGGTATTTAAAACATTGTTCTTAACTAGGTATTCAGTGGGTGCTAAATTATTGCCAACTATGTGTTGCACATGCTACCTGGTCTTTATGATTTTCTTGCGTAATAACATTGGTCAGTAAGTCTGGGATTTGTAAGGACAGCCTTTCTTTAATTTCTGGTGGCAAGGACTAGGTCTTGAATTGTCATCATCTGCTCCTTCCTTTCTGCAAATCTATCCACGTGATTTTGCCATTTTTAAAAAACGTCCTTGTTGTTATTGTAGTCAGGTTTGGAGAAACTGATTTCTTTGCAGACAGAGGAGACCCTTGGACTACTTGTATAGGCTCCTGGGAAATGTCTCAAAGAGATGGATGACACGGTCTTCTTCCTCTCCAGGGAGAGACTGACCAACTTTTACAGGAAATATGCGTGCGCACACAAGTCTGGTAGAGGATGGGGCAGGGCAGGGAGGGAAGAAGGGAGAGACAGAGAGATAGACAGGAAGAATCAGACATAAACAGTCAGAGAGAGACTGCAGGAGAGAAGAGTGGAGGAGATAGGTGTTTTCTGCCAACAGGTTCCACTGTGAAGATTGACATATGAAATTACTGGGACTGAGCAAAGGGTGTGTCCAATTAGAGAACTTTCCCCTGGCTAAGAATTAATATGGATGGTGGAAATGTTGCTTTCCTCCTAACACTACTGTGCTATTCTTCCTTCTGTTCAATAAAGATGGAAGTGTAATCCAAAGTTATTTTTTCCCTCTGTTCTTTAATGTTATATTTGTATTTTGTGTTTAATTAATAGCAAAAACATCATCTTACTGTATATAAAATTAGGATTGATCCTAACTGTTCCTGGCTGTATTATCCACTATTGATAAAGGGACAAAGAGAGAGAGAGCAATGAGTCAAGGAATGGTTTATGATGTACAGAGTTACAAAAAAAAAAGACCAAGGTTTGAAGCCTCAGTCCTGGAGACAGAGAATCTCAAGGATATGGATATTTTTCAATTTTTATAAAACTTTCAATCAGGGCAATAACCCATGTAGCAACAAACCATATAAATTCAGAACATTCACCCCTAGGTAATGCTAGAACCATGAGTAAGCAGATTTAAGAGGTGGAAGACAGCTTGGTGAGTAAAGAGCTGGATACTTTTACTTGGAGGCAAGCTTGCTCCCCTCATAGCTCTCCCTTAAAGGGATTTGCTTCTGAGTGAAAGGTGGAGTGGAGATATTAACTAAGGGAAAGTCATGCTCCTGAAGCCCACTAAGGGAGAAGTTGGGGAAAAAGTAGCTTGGTCCACATTCCAAAGGGGGCAGCCCGAGCTGAAGAGTGGCCAATTTGCCTGTTAACACCAAGCACCTCCAACCTCCAAATGTTTTAAGTACTACATTATTATCATAATAATCTACTCTCTCCAGTTTCAGGTGTGTGCCCTGATCTGAAAAGCAGAGGAATAGAGAATCGTATCATTTTCAGAAGTTCTGAAAATCAAAAGTTTCTGTTCCAATCTGCAAAATCAGCTGAAGTTCTTCTGCTGGGTAGCAGCACATCAAAGAGTGGGAAGAATACTGGGACTGAGCTGTCACAAGTTGGATTGTTTAGAGCCCTTTCCAGAGAATGCATGACAGGAAGATGTTCAGGCAGCCTTTTTAAGTTCATCTAAAGGAAGGTTACTCCAAACCTATAGGAAGGAAGGGAGAGAAAAACACCTGTCAGATTCCTACTTTTTCATTCACGGTTTAGAAGCCACCGAGAAGTGGGTGACTGGGCTAATAACTGCCACTATTGTCTTTCAAGTGGTTGCTGTCAGTTTCTAGGTATTGGAAAAATAGTAGTCTATGTTCTTTGCAAGTATTTATAAGTGTAAAGGAATGTTCATGGGAAACTAATAGGAGAAGGAACCTATACATAGGCTAAAACAGGCTATATATATTTTTAGATAAACAGTCACAAAATGTTAGAGCTAAGGCTAAGTGATATATGGTCCATGACTCCCATTATAGATAAGGAAACTGAGGCCTAGGGAAGGGAATTTATAATCAAGGTCATCTAAATTCAGAGGTGTCAACATTGCTGCCTTTGTCCACCTGACTGCCCAAGTATGGCCTGAACCAGATTAAAATGTAAATGGGAAATATTTAGCAAAGTTTTTTTTTTAAAAGCGTAATAGAACATGGAATAATGTTAATTTGTGTCTTTTTAAGTCAATATGCATTTCTATTTGATTTTGACACCACTCATCTAGCTAGAGCTGGGAGTACAAGCCAGATTGTCAGACTCACAGCCTGGTGTGCCTCCTACTGACTCCTGAGGATCTAATGGACAAGCATTAGTACCCACAATTTTATGAGAAATGGGTTGGGCATCATGAGACTGAGGCCCTGGACCTGGTTCTACCTCTGATCCTGTGTGACCTTGGACAAATGACTTCTACCTTGTCGGCCTCAGTTTCCTTATCTATAAAATGAAAGGTGGTTGAATTGGGTGATCACTAAAGCCCATGACAACTCCAATATTGTATGGTTCTTGGGTTTCTTAGGCTGCAATAAGCTACCATTTCTAAAACTGTATTTCTGACAGCATGTCAGAAAATCTTCTTTTCATTATTAATGGTAGGCACTGGACCAGGATTTTTCCTCCCCAAACTTCTGTTTTTGTTTTAAGCAATTGAATATTTATGTCTCTCTTGGCAAGATCAAGCCAGCTTGCACATGAATATATGCAGTTGCATTTTGTCCTGCTAGGGTGACCTGCATAGTCTATTGTTGAAACAGCCTGATATAATGAGATAGTTATTTTTGTTTGTCTCATCAGATAAAAGAGTTCCCATTTTCTTAGCTTGTTTTTCTAGAAGTGATCGAAATGTTTATTATCAAAGAACATTATTTTTTCAACTTATTTCATATGTTATGGCCAGATGTAACTCGGGGAGAGAATGAAGTAGGAGGATCTTCTTTTCCCCCAAAGTAACATAGAATAATGGACCTGGTGTTAATTGGGCCATCTGGAATGCTTGTGTGCAAATATTAACTCTTGCTCTCGCTATGTTATGTCTAATTTGGTGGATGTCTGCCTCAGTCTCCCCACCTATAAGGAGCATCTTGAAACTCCTCTTTCTTTATTGGCCTATTAATTCTAAAAAGGATTAATAAATGTTTGCTGAATAGAAATGACTTCCTCCCCACAGGTTGCTGAGGATTAATGAGACTGAAACGTACTTGAAAGGACATAGGGGCTATGTAACACAGCATGGAAACAGAAAACTTGGATGAATGTTTTCCAGCCACAGTTGATAAATGGAGGGTGAAAGACTTTTAAAAGCTAAGGTCTAAGTTTCAATAATATTATATCAAACCAGTCTACATAGTTGAGAAGAACTTCTGGTGGAAAACCTGTCCTGTGAAGACTTGAGCCCATCTGACATGACGTATCTCAACTGGGGTTAGTGGGACTGTGGTAGAGAATTTAGACAGAGGGCTGACATGATGGCACTTGATACATCATCCTGCTCTGTGATGTCATAAAAATGACTAAGAGCAATAGTTGTCGTTGTGCCGTCATGTCTGACTCTTCGTAAGCCCATGAACCATGGCTCTCCAGGCCCTTCCATCTTCCTTTATCTCTGGAAGTCTATCCAAATTCACATTCATTGTTTCTTTTTGTGACTTCATTTTTTGGAGTTTTCTTGGCAAAGATACTGGAGTGCTTTGCTATTTCCTTACCCAGCTCATTTTATAGATAAGGAACTGAGGCAAACAGCTAATAAGGGTCTGAGGTCAGGTTGAATTCATGAAGATGAGTCTTCTGATTCCAAGCCCAGTGCTCTAACCACTGTGATATCTACCTGCCCAGAACAGTATTGTCAAACTAAAAAAGAAATAGGGGGCCACTGTGACTCTAAATAAAAATCCTTGCAGGCTACAAAGTGACTTAGAAAACGATATATTAACATTGTCTGTGTTTTACTGTAATTTTGTTTCTTTTGTTAAATATTTCCCAATTACATTTTAATCTGGTTTCTGCAGCACTTGGGAATGTTGTGGGCCACATGTGGCCTGCTGGCTGTGTGTTTGAAATCTCTGAACGTAGAGCACACTTTATTTCCACCCTGAAGTATCGGTTCAGTATTCTGAAGGCAAAACAATGGCTTGCCATTTTTTTTCCCCAAAGTGGTTTTCAGTTTTCATGCATGTCTGACAGTGTCCAAATGTGGATCAAATTTTGCCCTTTCATCAAGGCAGATCTCTAAGGATTCCTGGCCCTTTGGCTGGAGGAATTGAGATCAGAGTCTTCTTAGTTAATCATTCCTTCCACTAGCATATGCTCCCTCCCAGGTGAACCCACTTGGTTTTCTAAGGTTCCTGCTTTTGAATCTTTAGTTCCCTCTACTTTTATACCCTCAGTTTATTATGTAATTTTCTTATACCTCATTCAGTTTACTTTTAAAAACAGTATTTAATTGTAAACTTAAGCACCAGTAGAATAAAATATTCAAGTAGATAAATTAAAACATTAAATCCCATATAAAATCCTAGATCTCAAACTGTTTATATTTTTTAAAAAATTATATTTTATAAATATAATTATATTTTATAAATTATAATTTCTAAACAACATAGTCATGATGCCTTATTTTTCTGGGTCCCAGTTGAGAGCTTTTTCTTCTGGGTCTGTTGCTGGATTTTATTGATATACTTGCATGCATGTATTTATGCATGTGTAAACATACATGTATGCATAAACACTCACATATATGTGCATATACGTGTATACACATGTACACATACTCTAGCCTGGAAGTATCAAACCAGCTAGCAGACTGTATGTGGCCCATAGCACTCCAAAGAAAAGCCCAAACTAGATTAAAATGCAGTTCCTTTATGATTTTAACGTGTTGACATATTTATATAGAAATATATATGGTTTTCTAAGACAAGACATGGCCCACAGGGATCCTTATGTTTGATTTAGTGGTTCTCATTTCTATTTGAGTTTGACAACATTGCTATAGTTTATTCATGTCCGTTATCTACCCCTTCATTTCTCTTTTGGTCACTTGCAGTTAGGATTCTTGTGAGAATCATGGAACACTGTACATGGTCTAAAAAAGCTAGCAATCAGAAAGCATTTATTAAGGACCTACTATGAGTCAAATCCTGAGCCAGGTACTTAGAGATACAGAGACAAAAGCGAAATAGTTCTGCCCTCAAGGAATTAACATTCTGCTGGACTATGACTCTTCTGTTCCTCTCTATATATACATCTATACATATATGTAAACACATGTATAGATCAGCACATTGGCATATGTACACACACACACATACATATATATACACACGTGTGTATGCATTTGTGCCTATAAATATATTGCATGCATACATACATATGTGTGTACATGTGTGTGCCTATGCATTGTGTGTTTATGTGGAGAGAGACAGAGACAAAGACAGAAGTAGAGATAGTCACAATGCTGCACCTAGCATAACACTGGGCATATGGTAGGTTCTTAATCTGATTGTTTGCTTATTTAGTTAGTGTACAGTGTTTTATGATTCTCAGAAGAATCATAATTGTAGGGGGCATAAAGAGAAATAAAAAGCTATAATGATGGGCACGAGTAGTCTAGAAAATTTAAAAAAACAAAAGATGCTTTATGAGTCGAAAGGTGCCTTTCAAGACACTACTGAGAACATGGATGGCTGGGAAGAGGTAAGATAATGATGAATAAAGAGTGAAGAATAAGAGATGGATTGCCTCAGCATTCTACTAGAATCCAGAGAATATAAAGAACCAGAATGCAGCCCCTGCTTACATTTGCCTAAAGCTTTAAGAAAGTCTTCTGGGGCAGGTAGGTGGCACCGTGGATAGCGCACTGGCCCTGGATTCAGAAGAACCCAAGTTCAAATCTGGCCTCACAATCCATAACACTTACTAGCTGTGTGACCCTGGGCAAGTCACTTAACCCCATTGCCTAACCAAAAAAAAAAACCAAAAACAAAGTTTTCCAAATAGTCTGTGGTATCCCCTGAAGAAGAGGTACAAACCCTCGGGGTGGGAGGCTAGGGAACAGGAGGAAGCAATGGACAAAATTATCAGACATTTTTTTTAATATAACTCCTATGCAAATAACTCTACTTTTTTATTGAAAACCAAGTTCAAATCAAAATCAATAAAAGTGACACTAATATAGCTAATTTGCTTCAACTGTCAGTGAATGCAACATAGCAATTATTCACTATGAAATATGCAAATAGGGTCAAATTTGAGGTGATGTGAATCGAATCTCTTGACAGAGGTGCAATCTTCTGTCACCTTCACAGTCAATGTAGACTCATGACACGAATGGATTGTGTAGCTACTTGCTGCATTCCAATATGAAACATGAATATGCAAAGTTAAATAATTTTTTCAAGGAAGTTATAAGTATCATAATATCTGTATTTTTCAACATCATTCATCTCGGCAAATCTAACATAATAAACTGGTTTTCCCAAAAACCCTGCAACATTTTGAATGGTCATAATTATTTGAAACTTTCAACAATTAAATTTATATTTAATCGTTTTAAATTTTATTATTCAATTTATTTTGATATGAAGAATTTATGATAGACAATAGATAGATATGATATGATAGATACAGGATGCTAGGTCATTGGTGTAGGGAGATCCTGGTAAACTAATCTAGATTGGCCCCTTCTCTGGAATATAGAAAAGTGATTAGAGGTTCTGAGATGATAAATGACTTGTCCAGAGTTATATGTGTCCAGTATGTGTAAGAGGTGGGATGATTTGAATTTAGGTCTTCCTGACTCTAAGGCCAGCTCTGTCTACGTACTATAGCTCTGTTTCTCTGAAAAAAAGGAGATGCTTTTAAAAAGTAAGGCAAACTTTTCTGAAAACCCTGTTTATGATATTAAGAGGATTATTTGCATTTCAGAAAGTTGTTTACAGAAACTCTAAGTATAAAAAACATCATTTGTTAGGCAAAATATTGATGGTACCTGCAACTATTGATGTAATCCAAATGATGCCTGGTTAATCATATGCAATCGTAGGCAGCTTTGAATGGTTTTACTTGCAGAAAATGTGGAGGGGTGATCAATTGCCTTTATGTTGGAAAGCCCTTTGTGAACAATTCACTGAGAAATTAAAATATTTTTATATTGTACTACAAGAGGCTGAAGTAACAGATGCAGTTAAAAACCTCGTGTGTGTGTGTGTGTGTGTGTGTATGTATTATGATATAGTGTTGAAATGAACGTTAGCGAAGTTTCATTACTTTGCAAAGCTATTTATGTCAGCCACATGGATGGTAATTTTCAGTATAATTGACAGATTTATAAATGAAAATGATATATAACTAGAGGAGGTTGATTAGAGGTGAACAATTGATTTTACTTCAACTGACTTGATGTAATTACAGTGTATAAGTGGCAAGAAACAGAGGCAATGAAGTATTAAGGTATTAAAGGAAGTCTAAAAAATGTTTATATTTTGTTACTCCTTTTCAAGATGTGTAGAAGTTCTTCAATAGAGGTTGATGGAATGATAGAGTGACTAAACATTTACTGACCATTTGATCAGCCATGAACATATTTTCTATGAAGTTAGTCAAGGCAGGAGTTAGAAAGGGCTGAGTGACTTCATGTTAGCCCTGTCAGGTAGCCAGGAACCAACATATCAGAAAGGGTCACCTCACTCTTTATTAACTATAAGTTCCCTGCCTCTCTGCCATGCCAACTATGGTGCAGAGACACTTCAGATAAAGAGAAAAGGAGGTAGCTGCCACACTCCCTTTTCCTTTCTCCGACTCTTACTTGCTCTTCATTGTCTTTTGCCTTTCCCCCGTGCAGAGCAGAATCAGGTGAGTGGGCTCATAAGACCAAGAACAGGAAGGACCTCAGAGGTCATCCAGCTGAACTCCTTATTTTAGAGCAGAGGAAACTGAGGCCTGAGGAGGGTAAATGGCTTGCTTAACATCACGTAAGTAGTGAGCATCAGTGATAAAAGATGAGAAACTTTTATCAAGCAAGGAAGTAAGTCCTGAGCATCTAGAACAGTGGTTTCCAAAGAAAAGACTGTGGTCCCCTCTGAGGGGTCGAGAATCTATGGAATTACCATAAAGAGGCTATACCTGAACTCTAAAGGTTGGTAATTCATAAATCAGAGGATAGGAAACTGGTTTGCATCCCAACATTTCCACCATAGCCACTGACAAAACTATAGCAAAATAGAATTATGAGATGGAATCCCTGCCATTAAAGAGCTTAGAGTCTAATTGGACTGACATATATAATGCAAAAATTAAAAAAAAACTATCTGGTATTGAATGTTCAATTTGTGATATACATTTGAAGGGGTAGGAATTCAGATGAAGAGAAAATTAATGAAGACTGAAGTCCTCAGAGAATATGTCATAGAGGAAGTATAATTTAGAAACCAGGACACTTAACAGCATTCATCCATTTATTCAGAAGACTATGGTAGGTGCTTCAGAAGGAACAAAGTTTAGATAAGACATAGTCCTTGTTCTCACAGAGCTTACAGTCTAATAAGGGGATAAAGCACCAACAAAAATAACTATAATAGGCTGCCTTATATTACATGACGAGTGTAGCAAAAGAAAAAAGTACAAAACAAAACTGAAGAAAACAATATGAGGGAAGGCACGGAATGGAAAATCAGCATGATTTATCCTTGAAACAATGAGATTGACTTGACTAGAGCAAAGAGTTGACATTGAGGAACAGTGGTAAATAGTCTGGGTCAAGTAATAGAGTCCAAATAAAGACAACAAACTGAGAGTAAACAGACCTGGATTCTTATCCTACTTTCCCCTCCAGCTTAGGAAAATCATAGGTTGGTAAGCCTGGAAGAGGACTTAGAGATCATCTAGTCTTGCTCCTCCTAATTTGATAGAGGAGAAAATGAAGTCCAGAGAGAGGAAATGATTTGCCTAGGGTGATACAGTGATGAGTAACAGAGCTGGGATTCAGATCTAGCTCTTTTGTTTCTAAGGGCAGTGCTCTCTTGGCAACCCCAGGTTTTCTCTTTGCTTCTAGATAAATATTAGTTTTACCTCCCTCCATATTCATCTTGCTCAAGCAAGATGAATAGATTCTCCTACATGACACAGTAGGGAGAGCACCAGACCAGCGTCAAGAATGCTTGAGTTCAGATTTCATTTCAGACACTTCTTCAACTGTGTGACCCAGGGCAAGAAGTCACTAAGCCTTTCTGAGACTGACTGTTCTGAACGAGTGACTGAATGTTACATTCTAGGGTTGATATGAGGATTACACGAAATATATATGTATATATTTCATTTGATCTATATATATCATTTGATATATATACACATACACATATATGTTATCTGTGTATATATATGTGTGTGTGTGTATGTATGTGTATATAGTGCTTTGCAAGCCTTAAAGTGCTTTAAAATGTATAAATTATTAGTATTTACCATTTGCCAATGCTTTACCTGAGCCAATGTGTGTTAAGTACTATTCATACTGATGGTTTTAAAGGTCTTTCCAGGACCAAAATCCTGTGATTGTTATGAAACCTGCTCCAACCTATTTATTTATCCCAAGGACATTTTGTGTTTGAGGTGTAGAGGAAGGTATACTCCATCTCATTTGTAACTTTCCTCTGCCTTCTATTTTTCTTATTTTCTAAAGCTCTTTATCATATCTTCCAAACAGGAAAAAAAAATCCTCTTCTATAAAAGGGCTGCTCTGTGAAAAAGGTAATTCTGAGAAGCACACTGTAACTTTCCATTCAGTTCCAAAGTATTCATATGAATGCAGCATCTAAAGAGAGGGGGGCATTATAAAAGGGCCATTAGAAAGAAGTTTTAATGTACCAAGTGCTCTCAATGAAACGTGCATTTTACCTGATAGTGCCAGAAGCATAACATAGCTGAGAAGGTGCTTTTTATATGCTTATGCACAGTGGATACCTATGGCCACCATTTTGGAGTTAGCTTCGCTTAGCTCAGCACTGGACACCTGCCATGAACATCTACTGTCTTGAGCTTAAAGGCCTGAGTTAACAGACCCACTAGATTGAGAGGAGTTCAGATATGTATCTCCACTTGAAGTGCTCATCTAAACCAAACTCTATAGCAGCTTTTACCATTTGTCAATGCTTTCTCTGAGCCAATGTATAATAAGTGCTATTCTCAACCAGAGGTCAATGGACACTTCCATGAAAAAGAGGTCTATCTGTGGTATGCGTTGGCATTTGAGGCACCCTGAGCCCAAGAGTAGTCCACCTTTCACTTAATAGGTCTCTGGAAGTATTGTCAGCAGATTTTGTTCTCTTTTGTATTCACCTCGGGCTGTGCAGGGAATACTACACAGAGGTGGATCTAAACATAGAAGCCTGGCTTCCTCTCCATGGAGATATGGATCACACAGATGAGGAGTCAAATGTGTACTTTCTGGGTTTTTTTTTTTTTGCCATCTGCTTCTTAGAGGGTAGCTACTGCACCCTGCTGGCCTGTTTGCTCTCTGTTAGCTGCCATTAGGGTGTGTGTGTGTGTGTGGCTGGTAGGTGTAGGTGACATGAGGCCTTTTATCTGAAGAAAAATAAAGAATATGGGGAACATCAATAATGATGTTGGGGAGATTCGTGTCTTCATCCTTTTGGCTCTGCTAGTGGTTTCATGAATATTCTAAGATCCCCAAGTGAAAGGTGGAATGTTTGAGTAGTGTCTTCATTTTGCAACTGTGCGCCTCATGACGTTTAGATTGCAATGTCCAGGGCTCTCTCAGATGGGCTGTGATGTAGTGAAAGCAGCTTTGGACTTGGGGTCAGAAGACCTAGGTTTGAAGTTCAGCTTCATGGATGAGCCCCTGTGGAATCTTGGGTAAGTCACCCCCCCCCTTTGGGCCTCTGTTCTTTTCTCTATGTTATAAGGTGATCCGACAAGACGGTCTACAAAGTTCCTTCTGGTTCCAAGGCTCTATAGGAAATTTATAGATGGTCCCTAGATGGTAGGGAGGTGTTTCAGCATGCAGCCTCAGACATGTAGCCTAGCCAGAACTTGAAGACAAATGCCACTACAGATTGACACTTATAGGGAACTAACTCCCCTAGTTCTAGGTCAGATATTAAAGTCTCATAGGATCTAGGGACCTTATAGGCCATTGAGTCCAATTCCCTCATTTTAAAGCTCAGTAAAATGAAGCTCAGAGACAACATATAGTTAATGGAAAAGTCAGGGTTCAACTAAGAACTTTGACTCTAAATCCAGCTCTTCTTCATGGGACAGAGATGCCTGAGGAAGGAAGACACAGACACACCACGGTGATTATTAAGCCTCCCCATGATCACCATGAAGAAGAGCTGGAAGAGGTGGCACCTGAGCCGGGCCTTGAAGGAAGCAAGGGAGTAGAAAATGCATTTGAGGCATAGAGGGTGGCATGGGTGAATGCACAGAACTGGGACAGGGAATGTCAGGAGTGAGAAACACCTAGTAATGCAGTCTGGCTGGAACATAGAATGTGCAAAAGGAGACTGATATGAGATAGGATTGGCTGGGCAGTTATGTTGAAGCCAAACTACAGAGATCCTTAAATATTAGGCTAAGGAGATTGTACACTGTCCTACAGGCTGTAGGAGCAGCTAAAGGTTTTTGAGGAGAGAAGTGATGTGGTCACATTGGTGGCTTTACAAAGATGATTTTAGCACTTGTGTGGAGAATGAGGGACATGGGGAGAAACTAGAATCTGGGATATTATATCGGGGAAGTTATTGCCAAAAAGGGATGGATTCAAGAGGCATTGTGGAAATTCACAGGACTCTTTGGATGTGGAGGAAGGTGAAGAAAAAGAAGGAACTTAGAATGACTCTAAGGTTTTTAGCAGAGTCAGGACTAGGATGGAGACATTGGGGCTTTGTCAGAAGGTTCTGAAATTTAGAGGGTACCATCAGCACTGGTAATCTTTCAATGGGTAGAAACAACATAAATAGCAAGAATAATTAGTGAAAATGGGAAATTACTATATGGTGCTTCATTTTGCCTTCTTTTACCTATGGCTGGGACCCTAATGAATTCTTCCCTGCCTTGGCCCTGCCCTGTTTCTTTCCTCAACGGTGGCTTTTTTTTTTTAATTAGCAGTAGCCTCATGGTACCTGAGGAACTCTGTCCATGGAAACTGGTTGTCAAGAATCTCAGTTTTCCCACTAATAGAACAATGTATTCAGGTCTTTGTCCCATAGAGCCTTGTGTTTTGAAATCTGAGGTTTTTTCCCAAGGTCTTTCTTCCTCCACCCAATTGAATTTCACTCAAAAAGTCATTGAAGTGCGCTTTCCATGTTGCTTATGCCAAGAGTGCTTGGTGTGCTTGTCTTCAGTGTCACTTGATAGTAACAACTATGTTTATAATCTTGGCAAACTGAGAGGATGATGGAGCTCTCGACATAAATGTGGAAATTGGAAGGAAGAGCTGGTTTGGTGGGAAAGATGGTGAGCTCTACTTTAGACATAAAGTCTGTGAAGCCAAACAAACAGTTATCCAGGTAGAAATTCTCAGTAGGCTGTTTAAGATGTAGGATTAGAATCCAGGACAGAGGTTAAGGCTAAACACAGAAATTTAGAGTTGCCTGTATAGAAATGATAACTGATCCGATAGAAGTAGATGAGGTCCCCAGGGGAGAAAGTATGTATAGAGAAAAGGGTCCATGACAGAGTCTGTCCACATAGAAAAAACACTGGTGACAAGCTTCTTTGAACTGAAAAGATTTGTCTAAATATCTTACCTGCCTTCAGAAGCCCCTGGGACAAGTGCAAAGGATTCTTTAATTTGAATTGAAGAATCTATGTTTATGTTTTTACTCTTCCACTTACTACCTGGGTGACTTTGGGCAAGACAGGTAACCTCCTTATGCTTTAGTTTCCTCATTGGTAAAATGAAGATAATATTCACTCTGCTTACCTCACCATTGGTCAATCAATCAACAAGCATTTACTTACTACGTGCTGGGCACTGTGCAAAACAATGAGGATATGAAGAAATGCAACAGATTACAGTCCTCATCCTCAAGGAGTTCACATTTTGATGGGAGAAGCAAAATTTATATACATACGACATACTCCGTATTACCTCTTGTGGCAGTGATTCTGAGTCTCACCCCTCTCCCTTCCAGGCAATTAGGTGGTGCAGTCGATAGAGTGCTGGGTCTGGAGCCAGGATCAATGTATATATAGTGGAGGAGAGGAGGGGAGGAATTAGAAATGGCCTCCTGCTTAGAATAGAATCCGAAATGAGTCTTAAAGGAATCCAGGGAATAAGATAAGAGATGGAAGTGAGGAAAGAGAGCATTGCAGGCCTGGGAGGAATCCCACAGGACCAGGAGATTAAGTGCTGAGATGGAGTACAGGAAGGGAGTAAAGTACAGGACTGGAAAATAAGAAGGATTAGATTGTAAAGGGTTTTAAATATCTGAGGATTTTCTATTTGATACTGGAGGTAATAGGGATCTCACTGAGGGGTGTGTGTGGGGAGACATGGTTAGAACTGCATCTTAGAAAATTACTTTGGCAGCTGAGTGGAGGATGGACTGGAGTGAGGAGAGACTTGAGGCAGGGAGATCAACTGGAAAGCATTATTACATTATTACAGCATAGTGATGAGAGACTGGAGAAGTGTTGTCTATGTAAGTGGAAAGAACGGATGTGTAACAAGTGAGAAGGGAGAAATGACAATATTTGACACCAGGATCAATATAGAATGAGTGGAAATGAGGAGTTGAAGATAAGATGAGCTATGAGACTGGGGGAATGTAATAGGAGGGTTCTAGAAGAAAGATAACAAATTCTGTTTTGGAAGCATTGAGTTTGAGACGTCTACAGGACAATTATTTCAAGATATCAAAGTTGTCGGTGATGCTGGACTGCAGTTTAGGAGATACTATGGCTGATATAGGTCTGAGAATTATCTGCAGAGATGAGATTACTAATTAAGATAGTATAGAGGGAAAAGAGAAGGGCCACCTTGGAGCCTTTGGGCAATATCCACAATTAATAGACATTATATCGAAGAAGATCTAGCATGAACAGTGTGTGGTGTGTGTGTGTGTGTGTGTGTGTGTGTGTGTGTGTGTGTGGTGAGGGCACAGGTTGGGGATGGTGAATGAAAGTTCCACCAGCATTGGAAAGGGAGTGAAGGAAGTAGCATCATTAAGAGGAATCAGGGTCTTAGTGAATGCTAGATGGAAAAAGGGAGAAAGTAAAAGGTTCCAGCTGAAACAAAGTCTGTTAAGTATGGAGCAGGTTTTTTTTTTTTCAGAGACCATAGTGAAAGGGGTGTGCAGATATGGAGTGGGAATTTGGAGGGGTAAGGATGAGGGAGATGGGAGTAAGAGAGCAGGCACCTGGGGATTGGGAATAGGGTTTGTACATCAGAAGCCAGGTGTCAGGGGAGGAAGGAAGGAAGGAAGGAAGAAAGAAAGAGAAAAACATTCATATAATGCTTACAATCTGCCAAGTCCTTTACAAATATTATTGCATTTGATCCTTCCAACAACCCTGGGTGGTAATTGCTATTGTCCCCATTTTGCAGCTGATGAAATTAAGGCAACCAAAGGTTAAGGGACTTGCCCAGGGTCACATAGCTAGTAAATATCTGAAGCTGGATTTGAACTCAGGTCTTCCTGACTCCAGGCCCAGCACTCTTTCTATTGTACCACCTAAATGCCTCAAAGGGAGAGGAATGAGATTCAGAATCGCTAGGACAGAGGTAATAAGGGAGTAGGAGTATGCTACCCACCGAAGAATACGTACATGGCAGAGTATCTATGGAGAGAAATCTATTGAAAAAAGTAGGTGATTAGACTTTTCAAAGCCCTCTTTTGAAACCTAACCTCATGGAAGATGAGGATGTGTCTTGTGAAGGTGCCAAAAACTTGTCTCACAGAAGGCAGGAACAGATATAGGGTAAATCTGTGGCGAGTCTGATTAGGAGGCAGGAAATGGCAGTTTAAGGTGAGCTAGATGAAAAAGTCCCTGGGCATGAGGATATGGCCAGATTTGATTTTAGGAATGAAGATAATATACTTACCTTGCCCCACAAAGTTATTGGGAGGATTAAATAGCAAATATAGTGCTATATAACTGCCTATTATTAATAATGATATTAGGATGTGTAGAAAAGAGAAGTAACTGGCTCTAATCAAATAGTAAGTGATAAAACTCGAATTTGAAGCAAGTTATTCTGACTTCGACCCAGTGCTCATTATCTTGCTGCATAGACACCAGCTGTGCCCTCAAGAAGCTTACAGTTTGATTAGGGAGTTGAGATATATACATATATGTATGTATATATGTATACATTGAACATCTATTTTAGATATATGCATACACATAAGGCATAGAAAGTTAACTAATTAGAATTTAAGCTCCTTGAGGGCAGATCTTTTTTTTTTGGTGTTGGTATACTCATGGCAAGGCAACACATTAATGGGTTTCTAATAAATTCTTGTTGAATTGAAGGCAATAATAATATTAGCTAATAATAGCTAGCATTTATGTAGAGCTTTAAGATCTGTAAAACACTTTACAAATATTGTCTATTTGATCCCTAAAACAACCCTGGGAGGCAGGGGCTATAATTATCCCCATTTTACAGATGATGAAACTGAGGCAACCATCAGTTAAATAACTTTCCCAGGGTCACATAGCTAATAAATGTCTGAGGCTGAATCTGGAGTCAAATCTTTCTGACTCTAGATCCAGCATTCTCTCTACCTGGCCACTTAGCTGCCTAAGGGTTAAGTACCTATTAACTGATAGAGACAAGTGTTGTAGGAGGAGCTCAGGGGGTGAAAAGGGATGGTCAGAGAAAGCTTCAAGCCTTTGAAGGATTTGGATTGGAGAATAGTAGGGCATTCCAAGCATAGTGTGAGGAAAGAATGCATTAGGTTTGTGGGGGGAAACCATGACTAGTTCATCTTGGCTGGAGAGGAGGGTTGTAGCAGTGGAAGATAAGGTTAGAAAGGTTGGTTGGAGCCAGATTGATGAGAAGTCTAGTGTAATAGTACATAGCCTATCCAAGAAATACAACTATTTGGTAATGATTCACTTCCACATCACCCTTTTATTTTTAAGGGGAGTAAAAATGAAATTCCTATGCCACATCTGTGGTCTTATCCAAAGATCTCAAAACATTGCACAAGTTGTAGGTCTCCCTCCTACTCTCTTTCTACTTCCTCCTACCCAGTGTCAGGGAGGAGGAAGTACAGGATGGAAGTACTAAGCCAGATCTGAAGTCAACAGGAGTGGCAGATGAAAGTTTATAGCCCAAAGTAGAGAAGTTAGGAGACACAAAAGGATGATTAATTGAGTCAGTCATATTTAGAAACAGGGAAAGAGGGAGTTTACATATTTTAGATGGGAGGCAAATACCTAAGAATCCAATTATGTGGAGTGCTTCATTCTATTTGGAGCATCTCATTAAAAGAAAGATGAAGTAAACTCCCTACAAACTGTAAGAAACAGGGAAATAATCTACAGGAATTATTTATGGGTTGACAAGATGAACTTTGACAGAATAATTACAAGGATAAAATCCATACAACAGAGATTAATAGAGCACAAGTTAAACATGTACGATACCAGAAAGGTATGAATGCTAAAGAAAAGAGAGAAATTATTTAGAATGCTGTCCTTAATGGACAGTATTAATGAGATGAAATTAAGAAAAGGATGATGTAGCCAAAGACTATTAGATGGCTGAGTGGTTTTCCAGTGGAAGTACTAGCAGTTCCATTTCCTCCTCCTGCTCTCCTCAACATCATCAAATAATATTCATTAAACACTGCTGAGTACAGGCGAGGTAGTAGGCAAAATGAAGACAAAAGCAATTTAATGCATGCAAAATTCCCACCGAAGTGCTCTGAAACATCTTGGTTGTGGAAGTGACCTTGAATTCTCAAAATCTGGGAAAGTTTGGAACATGGGCTTGTTAAAGAACTGAGTATGTTTGTTTTCTAAGGACTAGCCTAGTTATGCTTGGAGAGGTTCATTATCAGGTTGGCCACAGTATGTTGAATTTTTCATTTACAGAAATTTGTGAAGACTGTCTCCCTGGTTCTGGAAGGTTTAAGTCTATACTTATACGAGTAGCATACACACAAATGAAATCAGTAAGCATGGAAGTGTGTGCATTGTGTATTAAAACCATTTTCAAATTTTAATTTCCCCCAAACTTCAGGTAGATGTGAATGTTCATTCATTCATTCCATAAGCTTTTGTTAAGTATAGACGTATGTGTGTGTGTGTGTGTGTGTGTGTGTGTGTGTGTGTGTAAGATCACAAGTCCATAATCCCACAGCTAGTAAATGTCTGAGGTGGGATTTGATTTCAGGGTCTTCCTGACTCCAGGTCCAATACTCTCCACTGGGCCATCTAGTTGCCTCAGGTTACCTCAGTACCTATTGAATGATAGAGATAAATGCTGTAGCATAAGCTCAGGGAGAGGAAAGAGCATTGTGAGATAGGAATCCTCAGAGAAGGAACTGGGCTAGTCACTGGAGTATATACAAAGACATAAATGATATAGTTCTTCCCCTCAAGAAGTTTGCATTTTATTGGGAAGGAGGGGAATAGATAACATCAACCCAGTTAAATATGAAAAAAATTCAAATTCAAAGGCAAAGTAATTTGAGGGGTAGTGTGGTATAGAAGAAAGAACAGTGGCTCCAGAATTAGAGGTTTGTTGTTCAGTTGTAGCCAACTCTTTGTGACCTCACCGACCATATCACACCAACGCTGTCCATGGGGTTTTCTTGGTAAAGATTCTGGAGTGGTTTGTCATTTCTTTCTCCAGTGAATTAAGGCAAGCAGAGGTTAAGGGACTTGCCCAGGGTCACATTGTTAATAAGTATCCAAGGTTGGATTTGAACTCAGGCAACCCTGACTGGAGGCCTAGCACTCTCTCCACTGAGTTATCTAGCTGGCCATAGAGTCAGAGGATTTGGGTTTAAATCCCATGTTGGATGGGGGGAAGGAAGGGAAGTGAATACTAAGCTTTTTCTTATGTACTAGGCACTGAACTCAGTTCTTTTTATAAATGTAGTCTCATTTGATCCTCACAATAACCCTGGCAGGCAAATGCTATTATTATTCTCATTTTACAGCTGAGGAAACTGAGGCAGAGGTTAAGTGACTTGTCCAAGATCACACAGCAAGTAAGTCAGATATGAATTCAGATTTTCCTGACTCCAGGCATAGTGCTCTATGGACAGGTAGCTTCTTCCTTGAGTAAGTCATTTAATCTCTCTGGGCCTCAGTTTCCTCATGTGAAATTGAGGAAGTTGGTATAGATGGTCTCTGAGGTTCCTTGTAGCTCTACAATTCCATGACATGTGCCTGTGAAGAAAACTACCCAAGCTGACAAAAGGATCCTTTGTATCTCTGGGTCTTTGTTGTTACACTATCATGTGGAAAGGCAGACCTATTCTGAACTTCCCAAAGCCTTTTAAACATTTATCACTTTTGATTTCCAGGGTTCCTTAACTCATTTTTTCCTTAAGGACTCTAGCTCAAAACAAACCAGGCTAGGACTTGTCCTCATCCCCTAAACCTTACCCCCAACACCCTGACCTCAGTTAGTGATGAGGAGTTATAGCATAAAAAGTACATAGGTATGATAGGACTAGGGTGTGAGAAAATTAATCCCCACAAGAGGTAATAGTTCTCCCTAAAAGACAACAAAACTGTTCTAGGAACATGATTGGTCCATGCCTCTTTGCTACAACTTCTTGATCACCTAAGGGCATAAAAAAATCCTACCCAGGTGGACTGAAGCCTGATTTGGTAGATGTCTGACATGAGTCACCATACTGACCATATGGGTTTCCATACGAAGATGAAGGTGGTGAGGAACATTTACAGAAGCTAAGGACCACTATTATTTCCTTGTTGCAAATCCTTGCTGTGTTAGGGCAAAGTAAACATCTTTTTGTTAACTGTTCAGTGATCTACAGGGCCTCATTATGTCTTAACATTGAACCTTAACTAGTAGGGTATTGGTAGTAGGCTAACAACATACAGAAAATTAAGAAAGGCTTGGACTTTGAGGAAAATTTGGCTTCTACTACAAGGCATGGATTTTATCTCAATGCCTACATTGTTTCAAAAGGGTTCTAAGGAATGTGTTCAAGAATTCTAGTTCAGTAAATGCCAGAAATTTCCTTGCCAAGAGATAAATTCTATGATGGGGGGAGTAAGGAAAGTAGTATACCTACCTGGAAATAGAATTACCATTATACTATGTTCTTGGCCCATGGACATCAAATGGAATGAAAATTCTATCCCATAGAAGGGCATGAACAGAAAAGGACCATAGCAATCATCTATGTTGAGTCACTTTATTTCCCTTTCCCAAATTACACATGAGGAAACTAAGGACCAATTGGTCAGTGGTAATGAGTTTCTTAACATTGAATGTGTTCAAGCAGTAGCTAGATTACCATGGGTCAGGGAAACTGTAAAAGATCGGATTCCTATGCTAGACAAGAGATAGGAAAAGATAATCTTCAAGGTTTCTTCTAATTTCGTCATTCTAATTCTATCAGTTTGAGAGATAAAGTTTTTGGGAGATAGTACATGTGAAGAGCAGATGCCTTAGCAGAAGCAAGACATAGGACTATAAATCAGATGACCTGAATTCTCACTTTGGCTTTGCTGCTAACTAGCTCTGGAACTGTGGGGAGGTCACTCTCTTAACTTCAGTTTCCTTAACTGTGAAAAGAAGATAATCATCACTGCTCTGTCTTCTCACAGGGTTTTTGAGCTTCAATGAAACTCTTTTTTTTTTTTTCATAAAAGTGATTTTCAAACAGCCAAGCCCTCTGTGAGGGCAAAGTAGTACTTTTATTATTAATTGATATGTAGATTTTTTTTGTCCTTGACAATCTATTCCCCCTCCCCCATGTCTTCTCATTGTTACATTTTCCTCTTTTTCCCCTCATTTATTCAATCACAGAAAGGCATATTTTTTCAATAAATTGATTTCTCTCATTCAATGAAATCATTGTGGTACAGAATGCTGAATTTAACCAGGAATATCTGGCTTCAAATTCTACCTCAGACACTTTAGACCTCTGTGTGACCCTCAGGGAGTCATTTTACCTCTCTAAGTCTCAATATACTCATCTGTAAAACAGGTTTAACAATAGTATTTATCTTAAAGAGTGGCTGCGGAATTCAAATGAGATTTCATATTTATACACATACATATACATTGATAGTGAGGTATATGCATATATGGTATATTGCATATATATCTATATATATCTATTATAGTCTACTATGCTATCAGTAGTATAATACATATTATATACCGTGAATACCATCACATATAATGTACTATAGAAATTATAGTATAATATACCTTAATATATTATATAACTATTATAGTATATATAATACACCATAGAATATTATCATATAAACAGTAGTATGTACATATAATATAGTGTATGCTATAGTATACTATCATACTATATATATGATATAATATAGTGTATACCATAGCATATTATGATGTGCTTATAATGTATACATATAGCACAGTGCATAGTTTATGTATATACTATTGTATATGCCATGATATTTCATAGCATATTATATAATATATAACATATATTATGGTAATATACTATTTTTATGTTATATTACTATAGTGTGTTATACATATAGTATAGTGTACTATATATAAACACTACTATGTATACCATAATATACTATAGTATACACTGTACTATATAGTATATACATATGTACATATAGCGTGTATATGTGTGTGTGTGTGTGTGTGTGTGTGTGTGTGTGTGTGTGTGCGCGTGTATGTATGTGTGTATAAAATCTCTGTGGTATTCTTACAAATGTTAAGGTGATTTATAAGTGTCTTTTTCTTTAGCAAATACTGGTTGAGGATCTGGCGTGTATAATAAAATTATTATTATTATCATGTATAAACCCTTAATGCTTTAAGGCTTGCAAACTGCTTTACAAACATTATTTTATTTCAGACAAAGAAACTAAAGCAGATAGAGGCTAAGTGACTTGACCAAGGTCACCTATCTAGTGTGTAAGGCCAGATTTGAACTTAAGTCTTCTGACTGCAGGTCTATCACTCTATGACAAGTAGCTGCTTGGTATAAGTGTAAGGCACTGTGTTCACGTGCATACTGTGTGTATATCTGTGTACATGGATACACAACAAAGTTCTTGTGCTCAAATAGATCACTATCACAGCTCAACTCTCATTTGCTTCTGCAAAGACAATATTTTGTCTGTTTCTGTCTACCTTTCTTGACTGTCCTTCCTCACAATAATAATAGTTCACGTTTGTATAGTCTTTTAGTGTTACAAAGCATTTTACACTCATTATTTAATTTGACCTTCCCAACAGTTCTATGAGGCAGGTAGTATGTTATTATCTCCATTTTACAGTTGAAAAAAAACCAAGGTTCAGTGATAAAGAGAATTTCCCAAGGTCATTAAACTAGTAAAAGGCAGAGTCAAGTCTTGAACCCAGCTCTCTTGACTCCAATATGAATACTCTTTCCATTACATGGTACAGTTTCCCCCCCTAGTTCTTTAGTTCTATTTCTTTCTCCTTGGGTGGAGTATCTGTCCTTTACATCCTTAAGCATTCAAGCAATCAATAAGCATTTAATAGTTACCTACTATGTGCCAGGCACTATGATAGGTACTGAGCATACAAACTAAAAAAAGAAATAACTACTGCCCAGAAGGGCCCTCCTGTGTATCAGGAAAGACATCATGCATATGTATAAATATATTAAAAAAATACAAGATATATATAGAGAATAAGTGTATTTCAAACATGGGGGGGAGGCAATCTGCACAAAGGCACTGAGATAAAGAAATGGAGTGTCATGTGTGAAGAATATCAAGGTCAACTTGACTGGACTTTATGTTGTGTGAAGGAGAATAATTTGTAGCCTTTATAAGCTCTGGGGATCCTTATCCCAACTCCTACTGACACTGATGGGTTGGTTTCCAAAACAAGGCTCACCACCACTAGCTATGTCTTGTCCCCCACCCCATGTTGTAGGGAATGCCTCCAGGGTAATGGGATTCCTTTCTTTAATGCTATTGACTCAAGCTCCCATTCTTGTGTGTTCTCCCCTATATCAGTCACCGATTATTAGTGCTACAGTATCATTTAACTATTTAATATTAGTTAGCTTTTACAAGGGGAGATTTGCTTCGAAGATACAACAAGAATAGAAGTATAGTACAAACATTTCACTTCAATACCCAGAGGCAAACTCTCCCCTCTTATATTACTTTAGTCCCTGGGGAAAGTGGGCTCAAATTTAAAGCTGTTGCTACTAATTATTCATCCATTATTAAGTTCACTTTGGACTGTGGTAACATAGCAAGTGGGAGAGTTCTTCCCTCTTCTAGGAACTGTGATGTTGATTGAAAGGTTGGTCCACTGCTGGGCTGGGTCACTGTGGACCCTTAGCTCTGTGATGGTAGACTGCAAACTCTGGCATGGACTTGTGTCCCTTGTCCTCTGCTCTTTCTGCCTTTCAAGCTCATGAGGTCATAGTTATCTCCAGTATAGCTGCCATGTATTCACAACCCTATGTCAACTCCACAGGGGGTGCTGGAGGCCTCTCTTCCCCTTCCCCTTCAGACCCCCGAAAGCTCACAACAGGACTCTCTTCATCATAACAAGGAAAAATATTTGAGTTGAATGTCTGGAAATCTTTTGTATGCTTGCTCTGTTTTAGCTTAGCAGCCTTTGGAGGAGTCCCTCCTTCACCAGGTGGCAAGTGAACAGGAAATTATCATAGGATACCCACACATGTTTCAAAATCCATATGGGGGGGCGGGGTTGCATCAGACTATATACCTGCACATTTTCTTAAGGGCTTGGCTCTCATTGACCAGTTCTTGTTATACTCTGCCTCGTATTAAAAAAATGCTTTCCTCAACAAACTAGCCAGGGTGTCTTTTAAATACATCACACATATCTTTAATCTAGAACAGTTCTCGGTGTTACTGGTGAGTCATAAGCATTGTCTTTTCACTTGCTTCCCTAGCATCATACAGGAAAGTGTCTCAAAATAGCCAGCATTGCATAGATCTTATACAGTTCTCAAATGGAGAGTTATGCAAATTCAGCAAAGGACAGTTTCACAAAGTTTATTAAAGATTACTGCTTGCTTAATACTTAACAAGGGACTTCCTTGGTGCTTAAACAGGCCTTCCCCAACCCAAAGGCAATAAAGGAAAGGCAAAGAAAAATTATGTCTGAAGGAAACTAGGTCCCTGCAGATCTTCCTGAAAAGATTTAGGATCTGCAGCATTGACTCCAATCAATATCAATAAAACATTTAAGGGCCTACTAACCCCTTACCATCAGACAAGAAATCAAACTATCCTGGGGAAAACTCTTTCATGAGTACCTCAGTTCTTAGGGCTATCCTAACTGGGGTCTGGACACAATTTCTAGGTGCCCATTTCTACACAAGCTACACCTAAATTTCTCTAGGAGTCCCTATACAACTCATTGGAGATGCAGGAAAATTTCCTCTGAGTTCCTATACCAAAGGGTGTTCCAAATTCCCCACCTCCTTCCAATGGATCCTTACTACTACAAGGGCAAACTTACTGAAATTTCAAACACAATAACAAAACAAGTAGGTCAAATAGAGACAAAAAAAAATAGGATAAGTTAAGCTCTGGACAAATATGAGGATCCCAAGAAAATAGATTAAACACTTGGAGTTGATTACTTAGGGGTTTTAGGCAAACTTCATCATATGAATCTGAATCTCACAGAAAACAAAAAACAAGCAGTCTAAGTCTCTTAAAATGTTCCAGCAAAAATTGGGACACTAGCAGACTTCACATTTAAAATGAGAGGAGAACTTTGTTCATAGCACAGAATCATAGGATTTAAATCCCAAAAGGGCCTTAGAGATCATTCAATCCAATGAGTCCTCATATGTAAAATGAGACCCAAAAATATGAAGTGACTTGAATTTTTAAAAGCAAAATGATATGAACAATTATCAGCTGGGTATCATCATTTCAGGGGTACAATATCAAAACCTGAAAAGGATTCAATAATACAGCAGGTATCAGTACTTAAATATTCAATGGTGAAAAAAAAATCATCTCAAAAGAAACTGGTCTGACTTGCAAAGGAAACATACCAGAAAAAGCCTGACTTCAGGATTATAGTCTAAAACAACAGACAGAAAAAAAATATTGCCCTCCCCCCCTTTTTTTTCCCTAGTGAGTTCTAAAACTAGAGAATACAATAACTAAAGTCCTGGGTAGAAATTTCTCCAGGGAGTCCCTACAACTGCAAAAAGACCAATTTAATCCTAATAGCCTTATAAAGTCTAGGGATCCATATCCCAAATCCTACTCATACTTCTAAGTCAGGTCCCGCAGAGCAAGGCTAGTTGGGCTACATCCTTTTCCCACAGGGTTCTAGGGGTACTCCTGAGGGGTGGTAGGTATTTTTTTCTATGATATAGATTCAAACCTCCATTTGAATGCATTCTCCCCAGTATTAATTGGCAGTAATTAGATTCCAGGTTCATTAATTGATTAGGATAAATTAGCTTTTAAAAGGGATATCACTAAGAAGATATTGCAAGAACAGAATTATAAACCCTTCCTCCAAGTGAGGGAAACATTCTTCTCTATACTGAGGTGAGCTCAGACTTAAAAGTGCTTACAGTTGTCCCTTCCGTATCAAGGGAGTGAGGAGCACAGCACCCTTTTGATCGGGAAAATCTGCACAAAATTTTTTGGCCCTCCCTATGTACCAGAGAAGAAGTCTGAATTATTATGGTATTAAAAGATACAATATTTTTATATTATACAATACTCATATATTTTATGCATTTCTGAGTTTCTAAACTTTTTCTGTGTCCTCTGCTGTTATCTGCAGCTTCTGCAAAACTCCCCTAAAATTCCCATTTAATTTCTTATGCTGACCCTCAATATACCAAAACTGCAATGAGAAAGCCTTGATGTGGAAGAGATAACTGTACTATAAAGCATTCATTCTATTAAGTTTACTTCCGAATGTGGCAAAACCAAGAATTGAATTTGCCCCAGAAATTGGCATCTCAGCTGCCAAGTCTAATTAATCACTAGGCTAGAGCCTAAAGATTGCTCCTTGGGGTTGTACTGGTGGCAAACTCGGGCAGGGGCTCCTATACCTAGACCTTTGGCATCTCTCCCAACCTTCCAAAGTTCACAGGATTGCAGCTCATTCCATTCCATATCCAATATGCCTTTACCTAAGAATAGACACAATAAGGATAAAAGGAATAGCAGGCCTATGCTTTCATGGCTTCATGTCAGCCCCAGATAAGGAGAACTCCATACCTGGAGGCTTTTAGCAAGCCTTGCCTCTAGTTGAATACTGCCCATAGGAAAGAGGCTGGGCTGTAGCTATAGGAGTCTTTTGTATATACTAGGCTCTGGCTCAGCAGCCTACCCAAAACACACACTTACTAGTCAACCAGAAACAGTCATACAAGTCCTGTATCTGCTCTAAGGTTGAGACCTGGGTCTCCTAAAGTCTGGGGCATCAGTCTCTTCCAAAAGCATGTGCTTCCAGGACTGATTGGCCAGGCCACCATTTGGAAGGTATAATAAAGTTGGAAAGGATTGGGGGCCAGGTTGTTAAACGATTTAAGTGCCTGACAGAGGAGTTTGTAGTTGATCTGAGATGTAGTAGAGAACTGCTAGAGTCTATGAACAGGAGCATGACCATTAGACCTATGCTTTAGGAAACACTTATAAAAGATCCCCTATCAGTTACACTCTAGTCTAAATAGATTTCTTAGGTTTGCTTGGATTCCTATGCCAAAATGTCTGTCTGCCTCATAGGATCTAGACCTGAATGTAGGATAAAAAGGTACCTAAGGCTAACCTTTCCAGAAAGGTGGCCTGGGGCATCTAGTCTGCACAATCCCTTTCTTTTAGTTGAAAAAAAAATTAGAAGACATACATGCATACATGCACACACATATACATATATGTGTATGTATGTATGTGTATATATATGTACATGTGTATATATACACATATGGCTTTTAAGGCCACTGATACCCATAAGATATTGGTTGTGAACAGGTAAGCTGGTAGAAGAGATCAGGTAGAGGAAATGCACCTTAAGGTATAGTCAGGTATTTAAGGCACTCTTTTCCCTGCTCCTGATGATTATAATAACTCCATTGAATCCAGTTCAATTGAATTTCAGTTCATCTGTAGTATTTAACAAGGGCCAGATGGACTAGTGGAAGAGTCAATGATATCTCCCTCGGGGTGGTGAAAACGTTAGAGCCAGGCTGTGGCAAAGCAAAAATTGAGACACTGGTAGATCTTAGATGCAAAATCTAACTAGAGATGGGAACTCTTGTTCTTAGGGTGGAATCCTACGATTTAAATCCCAAAGGGGCCTTAGAGATTATTTAGTCCACTGAGCCTTTGTATATAAAATGAGACCCCAAGTGGGGAAGTAAGTTGCCCAGCCTTACACAGATAAGATTTGAATCAAAATCCTTTAATTCCACATTCAAGGCTTTTTCTATCACTCTGATGCTTCTTCAGTTCTAGCCATCAAAGCTAAGGGGCTGCTGGTGGCAGGAGACCACCAGACAAAAATCAAGAGTATAATTCAGTTTGTCATGTGGAACTGGCATTTTCCCTCCTTTCAAAATGCAGCAAAGTCAGTCTAGTAGAATTGGTTGGGGAATCTTTGAGAATAGGGACCCTTTGGAAGGCCTTGCTTGGCCCTCCAGGCACTGTCCGCCTTTGATTTTATATCTTCCATCCAACACTTGTTATCTGGTCAGCTTCTGGCTATGATTTTCTTCTCTGGCTACATCTTGTTGCAGTTTTTGGGGTTTTCCCAAACCCTTTTCCAATTCTGGCCTTGGTTTAACAATATAGAAAATACTCCTCTGTTTTCCTAACCTTGGCTTTATAACCCAGTTCTAATCTCCTTTGTTCCTGACCTCATTTCCTATTTGCCGTGTTTATTTCTTTTCAGTTTGTGGCTGATCCTTGCGTTGCCAGCCTCTGCTTGGTAACCTTTTTCTGGATCATCTTGATGGTTAATATGACACCAAGGGCACATCCTCTCACATGTGGGCCCCTAGAACAGCTACCCAGTTTTGAGGTGTTTTGTCAGTACCCATTCAAAATCATAGCTCATAATTCGCTGTAATATATTGACATTTACTAGGCAGCCAGATGGAATGTTGTTGTTTAGTAATTTTTCAGTCACATCTGACTGGTAATGACCCCCTTTGGGGTTTTCCTGGCAAAGATACTGCAGTGGTTTGCCATTTCCTTCTCTAGCTCATTTTACAGATGAGAAAACTAAGGTAAACAGGGTTAGGTGACTTGCCCAGGGTCACACAGCTAGTAAGAGTCTGAAGCCAGATTTGAACTCAGGAGGATGAGTCTTCCTGACTCCAGGCATGGTACTCTATCCATTGTGCCACCTAGTACATTTCACCTAAGATGAAATATTATTTCATGACAAAAGATATTTTGTTCAACAGTATCAGATAAAGGGAGAAGAACAGAAGCCCCTATGAATACAAGGGATACACTCTTCTATAGATTATCATACTATTGGTGGAACAAGACAAGCACAGACAGCACACAGAATTGGGCAGTACATACAAAGGGCACACAAAAAGAGTACGTGTATGGTCAGGGAAAAGGCATGAAGGGGCACACACTAGGAATCCATGAGGCTGCAGCGCACACTTGGTTGAAACAAATCATAGCTCTGACTCGGCACATTGATGTCTAATGCTGATATCATCACTCTATTTCTCTCTGGGCATTACTTCTGCAAGTACTTTGTATTTCCAATGGCCTTATGGACTATTATAATCTTCTGCGCTCTATCTCTTTGGATATAGTGCTAATCTTGTCTGTAGGATGTAGGGCCTAGGAAACCTCTCCCTGACAAGAGTAGATTGAGAATTCTTCAGTGTTAGGGCTATCTATGAGCCATCATACCTAGCTAAGGGCTGCCAGACAAAGCTAAGTATTTTCTGTCTACTTTGATGATACTTATTAACTCCATTCCCTTCTCCTCTAATATTTCAGGGATCACCATCACCACCACCTCTCCTCCAAGGGCAGGAAAAAAAAAAACCTCAAGAAGAGATGTATAAAGTCTTGGACTATATACATATATTATATACTATGTAAGTTCAGCTCATTCCCTGAATCCTCTTCGGCATTTGAATGAAGCTGAGCAAGGGCAAATGCTAAAACTAAAAGAAAAGAGCAAGGAAATCACCTTCCAAACTTAGGAGCCAAGATCCTACCTTTATTATGTATATCTGCCAGCGACAAAGCCATTTGTTTTTTTTTTTCCCTGTGGCCTGGCCAGGGAAAAACCTCAATAATATTACTACTATAAAGCAGGAAAAGCCTGAGCCCCTTCCTATTATAGATGAATAGACATTGGACCTGTGATTTCACTGTCATAGGGAGCTTTATGGTGAGCAAACTTCCCACCAATGCTGGTTAGCATCTTCCTCAACTTAAAGTCTTAGAAAGTTAAGTGAGCCGTCCAGGGTCACTCAGCTAATATGTATCAAAAGCCAGGATTTGAACCCGGGTGATCTTGGCTCAGACTGGATCATAATCCATGCTGCTTCTCTTTATAGATAGGGCCTGAGAAATAATATTAATGGAAATGCCAAGAAAATATTATGTAGGCAGTAACTATTTTCCCATCAAATGAACATGTAATAATGCTTAAGTTTCAAGGATATGCCACTTAATTTGGATTTCTTAAGCAACGTTTTTTCTGCCTCACTCTAGAGGATTTCATAATCTTTCTGCAGCATGCAATGTAATTGTTTCTATCCAAGATATCAGCTCTGGCTACTTCGATTTTAAAGTAATCTCTCATTTTGCCAAGGGGAATTCATTAGAGTAAATGGTTATTTTCTCCCCATCATGTTTCATTAAAACATGGGAAGAACTGGATCCACAGAAAGTAAAGGAGACGAGGACTGTGGGCCTGTCAAGGAGTGGGGAGTCTCCCAAATAACTGGTACCATTTTGGGCTGGCAAGGAAATCTTGAAAATGTAAAATCAACTTTTATTTATTTATAGTTTTTTTTTTAGGTTTGAGCATAACATCCCTACTAACAGGAGTTGCTGGTTTCAATATCCAGCAGACTGAAACTGATTGAATTTCAGCTAAGCCATTAGCAATATTATGAGTTCTGGTGAATAAAGATAAAGGAGCAGGTAAGGGAAAAAATTGTTATCCTGGAAATTACACCATTTCAGTTAATACACACTATAATTGACTTTCTGAAACACCTGAGCAGGAAATAGTCTCAGAATATTTGAAAACTGGAGCCAGATACCAGGTTGGGAAATTCACTTGAATACTAAAACTCGTCTTCATTTTTGTAATTAATTTCCTTGTAATTATTACAATAACTGAAGGGTACAGATGGAGGGGAGGGGGTAAAGGCATAGAGCTGGAAGGGACATTAGAGGTCATCTAGTCTAACCCCTTTATTTTATATATGGGAAAACTGAAGCTCAAACTATTTATCTTTCCTTTCCCCTCCCTTTGCAGTCTGGCTACCTCCACACTAGATGCTTTGTGCCCTTAAGGATGACTCTACCCTGTGATGATCATTGAGTGCTTATCTGGAGCTACCATATCATCAGCAGTCTCAATAAAACTGTTTATTTCCTTCTTGGCTCAGCCTCACTTTCTGGGCAGCTCCAATTCTATACCAGCTACCTTGTTCCTATTCAAGAGCCTCTCCTTATGTCCCCTTTCTATCTCCCTTTATGTGTTGTCTTCTCCCATTAGAATGTAAGCTCCTTAAGAATACAGACTATCTTTTTTTTTTCCTTCTTGTTTTTGTATCCCCAGGACTTGACATACTATTTGGCAATACTAAGCACTTAATAAATACTTATCTATCTATCTATCTATCTATCTATCTATCTATCTATCTATCTATCTATCTATCAATCTATCATCATTGTTCAAATGATCTTGAGGGTCCCTTCCAGCTCTAAATCTACAATCTTATGAGAGAAAATAAGCATTTGCTTTCTCCAGGTATGCCTCATGCAATTTCTCATGAAAATTAAATGAAAGGGGATTTTCTAGAAGAGAGAGAAGATTGCATTTCTTGTAGGCTGCTGGGTAATTTTCAGTAGGCTGATTGCTGGATTCCTTTTAGCCTTTTGCTTCTAGGTCAGATCTCATTTTTCATGGCAATGTCAGTATCCAGGAGTAATTTGAATTAGACCTGGCCAAGTCTGTTTAGGGAAAGTAGGCTGAAGCAAATCCTTTCAATCACTTTTCATTAATGTTCAGGGAATATTAAAACTCTTTTCAAAGGGGAGATGGTAGATTAGGAGAAGATGGTCTTAGGTTTTGAAGCAAGAAATATACAAACTCAAGTTCACGGCATCATAGAGCTGGAAGGACTCTTAGATGTTTTCTAGTCTAACTGTAATTTTGCAAAGGGGAAATGAGATCTAGAGAGATTCAAAACTTCCAAAATGAACATTCTATAAAGACTATATGACCTGTACCTCAAAATCTATTTGTATGGTTGCTCTCCTCATTTGTTGTACAGTCATTTTTCAGTCACGTCCAACTCTTCATGACCCCCTTTGGGGTTTTCTTGGTAAAGATACTGGAGTGGTTTGCCATTTCCTTCTGCAGCTCATTTTACAGATGAGGAAATTGAGGTAAAAAGAGTTAAGTGACTTGTCCAGAGTCACAGTTGTGAAGTGTCTGAGCCTGGATTCAAATTCTGGAAGATTAATCTACCTGCCTCCAGGCCTATCTACTGTGTCATCTAACAGCTTCTTATTGGTGAAGACTTATTCATTGCTCTGTGTCTGTGTGAGGGGCAAGGTTGGTGAGAACTTGGGAGAAGAAAGATCCTGTCTTCTAGTTTCCAACTTCTAGAGAGAAGAAATTCAATTCCAGACTCTCTTTGAAGAGAGAAAAAGACTCCAGGAAGAGATCAGCATATAGAGAAGCAGGCACCTAGATAACATCTCTATTCCCAACTTACTGTCCTGGAGACTATGAGAATTTCCCCTAAAATGAGATCTGGGACCCCCTTTTTGGTTGAGCCAAGATTTCTTGCTCCCAATGGAAGAGGTCATTCATGCCGTGCTTAGTCTGTCTGTCTATCTATCTATCTATCTATCTATTTATCTATCCTCATCTGTACATTTTCTCTTATTTCTATTTGTTATTGGCTTGGATAAGTGGGCTTATTTGTTATTTGTAACATGTGTTCATTGTGGAACTGCCATTTGGTGAGAAGGGAGTCAAGCCTTGGATATATAGTTTGGGCATGCTTTCCCCATTTACGGATAGTGATCAGAAGCTCAGCTTGAATCTAATAATTATTTCTTTTTGTTCCAAGGGCCATGAAGATGACTGAAGCAGGTGCTATAGAGTACTTAGAGCTTGGTCAGACATTGAAGATGCCTACAAGGTTGTCTTGACTTTTGTCCTGCCACTGGACTTCCATGACTCAGGAAGAGACAGTGAGGTTGACGCTTTGTGCAACTCTGCCTCACATCCAATTCACTTGCAAATCAAGATATCACCCTGTGATATCACTTGTCCTCTTTGAAAATGACAAACAACAGCAAAAATTATAAGGGGAGTAGAGAGATATAATTCTAGCCCAATAGCCTCTCTTTCTGAGGATAGCTGAGGAGAACTGGCCTCTGGCTCAACTTCTCCTCATCTCCTGGCAAGAATCAAAGTCTTTCTTCAAGAAAGGTGAGGAAAAGAGATTTCAGAAATATTGATTCATAATTCCCTTCAAGCCACATCTAGACAGACCTATATGAGCATATGTAATCTACATGGGCAAGATGCACCACACCCAACTCTTTACAAATAAAAATATAATTGGCTCTAAAAGACTTAGCACATAATGCCAAGAACCCACAAAGCTGTGGCCACAGAACCCCTAAATTCCTACTTTCAGGTTGGGCCATGTCTTATTCCCTGGGACCAATCCTATTCCTAGCCGGGAAGAATAGAAGGAAATTAAAATTTAAGTAGTTTACCATCCAAGTCTCAAATGAGTTTTGTTTTTGGTCTGTTCTGACCTTGGACCAATAATTCCTGGTATACTTGTGTTTGTATTCTAGTTCTAACAATTGTTAATAGAATTACAAGACATAGAACTAAATCGAAGCTTAGAGACCATCTAGTCCAGAACTCACATTTTACAGAGGAGGAAAGATCCAGAGAAGCTAAATGATTTGTCTAAGGCACCAAGTTATTGGTAGAGCCCATTTCCATGGATATAACATAGACTAAATAAATCTCCTTGGGCAGAAGTAGGACAGGAAAAAGAGAGGTCATTTTTGCTAAGGGATGCCTTCTTGGAAGAGGTGGAGTATGAGCTAGAACTAGCAGGATGGGACAAGCTTAACTTTTTAGAGAATACCATCTTCCTCATATAGTTGACATTTATGTAGCAGTTTACAAAGAACTTTAAATACACAATTACATTTGATTTTCGCAGCAGCTCTGTATCGATGACAAAACTGAGACTTCAAGAAGTTCAGTGACTCTTTCTAGAATCTGGGACCTCTGTATTCCAAATTTAGTGTTCTTTCCATTATGCCTAAATGGTGCTACACCACAAAATGGTACTTTTCCCTCACTGCAGAGATACATTAGCCATCAGGTGTTAAGAGAAAAATTAGCCCATAGAAATTCTCTTTCTACAGCAATCAGGGTCTTTTTCTGATGTGAATATTCCATCAGCTGTTAGCAAGGAGATTGAGGTCTACTAGGTTTTATTTTTTCCTCCCTGAAATAATCAGTGATGTTTGAATGTGACTGTAATCAGAGGGACAGAAAGGGAAGCTTGGAACATTCAAAATGGGAGATGGGTAAAAATTAGGGGGCTGTGCTTCCAACAATGGGGGAGGGTATGAAGGGGACCTTGCCAAAAGGACCCATAGGATCCTTAAGGCAGGCCTATGTTGCCCCGTGGACTCCTTACTTATCATAACTCAATACATCAGCAAATAGCCTTCTAAACTAAATATGTCTTTCTAAGTCAGCTTCCCAAATGGAAAGAGCTATTTCTCACTGCAAACTATTAAAATGGCTTTCTGTAACAATTAATCTTTAGTGAATTTCAAAATTATGAAACAGTTTTCCCTAGGATCTAATCACTCCAACATAACCTGATTTCTTATTTAGTAGAAGGAGCCTTGGTTCTGGAGTGAGAAGACCTGGGTTCAAATATCACTTCTGCTGTTTATTACCTATGTGACTTTGGGCAAATCACTCGGCCTTCCTGGGCCTAAATTCCATCTTCTGAAAATGAAGGGGTTGGACTAGATGGCCTCTGCGGGCCCTTTTTGCTTTGTGATCATATGAACTGGACTGAGCATCTTAGATCTGCAGAAATGGGAAACCAAACTATGGAGCAAGCAGAGAAGTGACTTTGAGGCCTTCCTTGATGTGAATCAGTCTAATACCTCCCATGAGAAAGTAAAACACACAGTTCTAGCATAATGATCTATAAACAACGTCTCTACCTTTGCCTAGCCATTTGAACCAGTTTGGGGAGTGAGAGTAACAGAACATTTTTTCCAGAAGTCTGAGTGCAGTCATAGCTCCTTTTTGGGTATGTGTTTTGAGGGGGACCTTCACTGTTCCTTCCCCCCTTCAGAGCAGGCACAGATATCCATTGATTGTTTCTTATCCCCAGTGATGACACTTTTAATTGGCTGATGAGCCAGAATTCCATGGATATAGTAAAGGAATAAATCCCTGATCCTCAGGCCTCTTACTTCAGTTGCCCTCTCAAAGCATAAGGACTATGCTGTGATTTTCAGAAGCTCACCCTTTGAAGGCCATGGAGTTGTGGCTTAGCAGACAAATTGTGTATCTTCACAGCAGATGGGAAAGTCCGAGGATATCTGCATCTGAACTGAAATAGTGGTTGTGACAGTTGTGGAGGGTGGGTGGTTGCAGTGGGACCATTAGGGACACTTCATCAGACATACGTACAAGGGTTCAAGGCTGTGTTTGCTAGTGACTTGTTAGCCTCACACCATTTTGCAAAACATTTTAATTAGATCCCTTATTTCATAAGACCTATAAGCTTGAAAGAAGCTTATTCCTTCTCTTCTTGAATTTTGTTCCTTCCATCTTGACTCCTTTCTCCTGATTTCCCCTGTCTGAATTTCTAAAAGCTGTTGAACTGATGCTGCAGAAGGAAGATGATGGATATATTTTACTTGTCTATAATTCAATTCAATAAACATTTACTAAGTACTATACTAATACATGCCAAATACTATAAGAGGGAAAGGGGAACCATAAAGACAAAAATGAACTGTCCATATGAACTTTCTGCTGGAGGAAACAAGATATATAGAGATAATCAAACATGAACTATGTCCAAAATAAGTACAAAGTATTTAGGGGCTTGGAGGGAAGAAGTTCTAACAAGAAGGGGGACCCAAGAAATATCTTTTATAGAAATAGTACCTGAGCTGAATTTTGAAGGGACCTAGGGATTCCAAGAAGCAGAGATAAGGTGGGAGCTAAGTCTAGTACAGGGCAACTGCTGGAGTATAGGAAATGAAATGTATTGTATGAGAAAGAGCAAGTTGTTGTCTGCAGTATCTTTCAGGTTAGTTGTCATGACTTCTATTCTCTTTTCTACCTTTCAATCCCCTAATCTTGCCTGGAATGCTTTTTCTCTCTCTCTTTCTCTGTCTTTGCCTCTTGGCTTCCCTGGCTTCCTTCAAATCCCAGCTAAATTCCACCTTCTGCAGGAAACTGTCTTGATCCCTCTTAATTCTAAGACCTTCCCTTTACCAGTCATTTCTTATTTAGCCTTTATATAGTTTGTTAGTATGTATTTGTTTGTTATCTTTCCTCATTAGATTGTAAGCTGCTGGAGGGCAAGGACTGTCTTTTGCCTTTCTTTGTATCCTCTGTGCTTAGAACAGTTCCTGGCCCATAGTAGGTGATTAATAAATACTTACTGACTGACTTCTCCTGGCTAAATATCCCAAGCATTTCCAAATGATCCCTTTATGGTATGAACTACAGGCAAGTTACTGTACTGATTTCTTCCCTTGAATACTCTGCAGTCTGTAAGTGTCCTTTCCAAATTGTGGCACTCAGAACCATACACAGTTCTCTAGATGTTGTCTAACCAGTGCAGATTACAGAGGCACTGTCACTTCCTAATTCCCCTTTTAAGGTAACCCAAGGTAGGCCTCTATCTTCTAGACTAGATGATCCTTTTAGCTCTATTTTCTATGCTGAGTGAGGCCTAAAAAACAATGATAAAAACAATGATAAAAACATCCCCTATGAATTTCTAAAATAAAAGATAGGTGGATTAAGTTACATGTTCTTAATAAGGTACTTCTCTGATACTTCAAGGATCCATGACTTTCTTGTCTAAAAAATTGTGTGAGGGGGTTATTTAGGAGACTACTAGTCACTTGATTTCCCTAATCCACGTGATGTAATTGCAGGGGTTTGACTCTGGAGTAGCCTTATCAAAAACCTTGCTACACAGGTATCAGAATTCCCCTTTGAAATTTGAAGGATAAAATCACAGTAATACTGTGGAAAAGCAGTGGTACTAGAGTGAAAGGAACTAGGTTCGGATCCCTTTTCTAACACTACCTACTTGACCTTTGGCAAATCACTTAACCTCTCTGGGCCTCAGTTTCCTTATCTGTAAAATGAGTGTATTGGAGTAGAACTAGATGACCACTAAGGTCCCTTCTAGTTCTAAAAATTGGTGATTTTATGAAGTAAAGTTTCCCCTCACAAAAAGCTTCTACCCTAGGCACTGAATCCAATTGCCGAAAACAGATGCGCAACCCACATTCTCAACAGAACACTCACCTCTGAGGAGGAAGGTACTTATGCAAAAAACCTTGGACAAAAAAAGTTCACGCATGCAAGTACTTTTCCCCTTCCCGTGGGCTTTTAGGCAAAGGAATATGTGGCTGATTGAGCCAAAAATACAGCCTGTCTGGCTTTCATTTGGAACACTACCTGACATGGCCAATTTTTTTGGATGGTACACAAGCTTCTTTCTGCAGAATGAAATCTCACCGCCTTTGCATTCAATCAGTCCTATAAATTGCCCTATCTATTCATGCAGTGTATTTTCCCCTCCATAGAGGCTCATAATTTCCATTAGCACAGGTAAGACTTTCAAATACGCATGAGGAAGGGGGAGGGGAGGAGGAGAGTTGGGAGGTTTTTTTTTTATTTTTTAGTTTCAGGTCATTAAGTATTTTAAAGGAGAAAAGTTGCTTAGCAGCACCACTGATGACATTGGAGCCTATTTTTTGTGTTCTTTTTTTTTGTCTTCCTCAGCTAGTGAGATTCCCTCAATTAACTAATTCTTCTATGATGACACCAGCATTATTGCCAAGAAGTTTGCTAAAAATGCATCTTACTTAATCATCCATTTCTCTGTGGTTGGGAGTGTGAGTTTCCATCTTAAATTCCATGGGGCACAAATGGGGTGGAAAGTATTTGGATGAGATCAACAGATCTCAATAAGAAACTTGGCATGCCACTAACTATGTGGGTGACCTTGAACAAATGACTTCACCTTTCTGGTTTCTTCATCTATAAATTGAGGAAATAGGCTCGAGACCCCTTGCAGGTCTATGTATGATCCCACGACTTGCTGCTGTAGGTCCCAAATGTTTATAGGAGTCTCTCTACTTTTTCTCTTTTTCCCTGCCCCCTTTGCCCTTGAACTATACTCATCTTGCATAATTGCCTCCAGATTAATACATATTTTTTAAAACAGTATTTTTATTATCGTATTACTCCCATGGCCTGCGGGGCAGGTTCTGAATCTGGCACCGAGTGCCCTCCATCAGAATTACAGAATTTTAGAATTTGAAAGGATCTTCCTAGAGCTATCTGATTGAATCTGTACCTCAAAGGAATTTCCGTCTTATCCTGTAACTAATTCTTCAATCTAGAGACAGCTCAGTATCACACTACTTGACTAATTTCCACTTCTAACAGACAATATAGATTTACACGTTCCCTAAACACACACTGTAGTTAGTCCCACGCTGGATCCCCTCCCTCCTGGGATAACTTTCTTCCTTCTTTATTTCTTTTTAAATCCATCATTCCTTTCTTTCAATTCCACCTCACTTCCACCATGAAGCCAAAAGTGATGTACTTCAACTGTGAACTCCCTCTAGACCACTCATTTGGTCCTTTTCAGATATTGCCTGGGACTATTTGTGACTCCAATGCTAGATTACAGGCTCCTTGAAGACAATGATGATAACCATGATAATAATAGTGACAACCTTTCCTACCCATCTGTTAACTCTGCCTGTATCTTAGAATCATAGCAGCTATTTCATCCCACCAGCTGGAGCACTAACTCAATCAGCAGTTTGCACAACAGGTCAGTGTTTTGGAGTCCCGGTCAAGACTTCACAAGGACGGTAGCAGTCTCAGCATACAAAGTCCCCTTTGTACATCATCTTGGCTAGCATTCACTTCCTTTACCTTTTCCCCACCCTCACAACATAGACAATATTTTAGACTTTGAGAATCACAACCCTTTTAGTGAGGCAGAAACTGAGGCCCACAAAGTTTAAGTGATTTGCCCATTGTCACACAGCTAGACCAAATCTTCCTGATTTCTGTGTGGCACTCTATCCGTTATGCCAAACTGTCTCAAGATATTTCATACTTTATCTCTAACTCTGTTCATCACATAATCCTTAGGCACAGAATCAAGATTTGGGGATTGATCTCAGTTACTTCATAGGATCATATATTTTAAGTTAGAAAGGAACTTGAAGATTGTCCAAGCTTCTCATTTTTCAGGGGATAAAACGGTCTCAAAGATACAAAAGAATTTGACACATTAAAAATTGCTGTTTATTTTTAATTGTCATTCAACAAATATTCATCAAGCATTTACCATGTACCTATGTAATACCTTGCCTTCTCAAGTTAAATTTTAAGTTCCTGAGGGGAAGAATTGCACCCTGTGTTTATATGACCCATAGCAACTAGCAGTGGACTGGGCACACTGGAGCTTAAATATTTGCTGACATCATGAATGAATGAAGTAAAGCTCATTTCATTTTTATGAGTTACTAGTAACCTTTCTGAATTTTGCCTTGTCCCCATTATTTAACTTTGAAAAGATTACATAATACTCTGCTAGCTTCCATTTCCTTTCTGTATTTAGAAACAAATTCCCAGAAATGAAGGGGAGGGAAGACATCAGCCAGTTAAAGGAGAAAAATAAGGGTAGGAGATAAATTTAATATAGACGTTTCACCTGAAAATTTTATTTTGTGGTTCTCTCTACCTCACCTTCCAAAACCATAACACTTTTTTTTAAAGCTAGCTTTAAGTTGGCATGAAAGTTATGTTTTTGAGGGAGTGTTCCTGACCTTTGGTATCCAACCCCCAATCCTACCCAACCAGACAATGCTTCAATGTCTTTCCATGGCTTATCAGCTAAAATAGACGTAACTATTCCATAGGCTTACCCAAGGTTGGGGAGGTGGAATCTACTCACCTTTGGAAGGAAGGAAGTAGCTTGGCATCTGGTCTCTTTGTCATTACTTTTCATTAATTGTCCATCCTAAATCCTGGGTATTCTTGGGAGCTGGGATGAATGAGTAGGCATAGGGATTGCAGGGAGACAAAGAGAAAGGAGTAAGATTTAGGGATGGTCCTCAAAAACCTACTATGTTTCCTTCTCAGAAGTGAAGAATTTAGAGAAATTGCTGACTTGGGATTATGACAGTGATTTCAGAACACTTGCCAAAAGTTCATTCATTCATTCAATCGATATTTATCAAGTGCCAATGATTACTAATATACTGCGATAGTATATTATATATAGTTACATGAATAGCCAAAAGAAGAATAAGCACACCTTCTCTCCTGGTAAATGAAGGCAGGAATGGATAAAACAATACACAAATACCTAAAATTGAAATTAATGTGTCGTAAAGATGAAAATTGGCAAATGTTATAAAAGAAGTTAAAATAATATACTATGGAGGTTGGGAGAAAACAGGAAAGATTTTTTTCAGGGTAAGTCAGGAAGGGCTTCATGGAAGAGATCAAAATTGAGTGGGACCTTAAAGAATGGATAGGATTTTGAGCTACCTAGAGATGAGGAGGGAAAATGAGGGCATTACAGGCGGAGAATAGAAAAAATATATGTGAATGGGAGCAATTGAAGAAAGAATTGTAAAGATAGGTAGGTAGATAGAAAAATAGATAGGTACCTTAATTAAACTCTTATGTACCCAGCACTCTGCTAGAACTGGGCACACAAATAAAAACAAGCAAGATAGTCTCTGCCCTTCGGAAGCTTAAATTCAAACAGAGGAAAACAATACATAAAAGAGAGTTGGAAAGAGAAGATACATTTGTGACACGTGCTGGAAATCATGACTGGAAAGTGAAGTAGAGGCCTGGGAAATATAATGCGAAAGCTAACTTATCAAGTCTTACATCCCAGAGGCAGAGTGTAAAATTCCAGTTGGGGGAGATGATGCATTCCAGGATGGTTGGAATGCAGGAAGTATGGTTTTGAAATGGTGGCCAGGAAATGGAAGGTAAATTGAGTCTAGACTGTAGAACGAAGTTAAAAAAGTTTAACTTGAATGCCAAGTTAAAGAGTTTAGGACTTTGTAGACTGGCCCAGTAAGAAGGCACTAAAGTTTTTGAATAGGGGAGCAACAGGGTCAGGTTTTACTTTATGAAGCTTAAACTAGCAGAGCATATACATCGGATTAGAAGTAGATAGGGAGACTAATTAGGAGGCTATTGCAATAATCTAAGTGAAAGGGCAAGAGAGTATGAACTAGTGCAATGGGAATAGAAGGAAGAGGACAGATGTAAAAGATGTAGACTCAACAAGTTGATTACTGATTGGATATTAGAAGTGAAGCCATGAGAAAAAAAAATAACAGAATTTCAGAACTGAAAGGGACCTCAGAGACAATCTAGTACAACATTTATCTGGAAAATAATTCTACAGCATACATGGCAAGTAGTTACATAATTTTTGTTTAAAATCCTCTAATGATGGGAAACCTACTACCACCTATAGCTCTAATTCTCATAATGTTTTTCCTTTGATTAAGAGATTCAATTCCCTTCTGTGTAACACTGACCCTCTGGGGCAAAGCAGAACCAGTCTAATATCTGTCCACACCACTACCACCCCCTGCCCAACCCCAAGTTTTCCCCAGACTAAACTTTTCCAGTTCTTTTAACTCATTTTCAGATGGAGTGAGCTCTAGGTTCTTTACTATTCCAGTTGCCCTTCTCTGGACACTTTCCAGAACAGCATTGTTTTTCCCAAACTATGGCACCCAAAACTGAGCCCAATACACCAAAAGCTGTCTGACTTCTATGCATAGTATAGTGGCACAATAGTAAAATTTGATGCCATGTGCTTTTTTTTTTTTTAAAAGATAGTCTAATAGTATGTAAGTTTTCTTGGCTGTCATGCCGCATTGTTAATTCATATTGAGTCTGTGGACCACTGCAACTCCCAGATCTTTTTTCACATAAATTGCTATCTAGTCATCTTGTCTTCTCCAAAACTTGTCTTCATGAAGTTGAACTTTTGAACCAACATGTAAGACTTTAAATTTATCTTGATTACATTTTATCTTATTCAACTTCTTCCAATATTCTAACCTGCCAAATTATTTTTGAATGTTAATTCTGACATCTTGCATACTAGCCATATAGACCTTCTAGCATTGTGTCATTGGCAAAGTTAATATACTACCTAAACTTTATCTGAGTTATTGATAAAAATATGAAATGCACATGGTCAAGAACAGATCTCTGCATCACTCCAGGGAAGACCTCTTTCTAAAATAACATTTAACCATTAAAGACTACTCTTAGGACTAACTAATCAACTACTGATATTCAACAAGTTTCATCAGTAATATACTGTAACATACATCATCTAACTCAGATATGTCCTTTTCTACCACAATAAAAGTATGAGACTTTAAATATTTTGATAAAATCTTGCTAAACTATGTTTACATTGTTACTCCAATCTACTAGCTGAATAATTAGAAAGTAAATAAGCTTATTCTAGATCTTGTTCTTGATGAAGCCATGATGGTTCTTTGTGATCACAACTTATTTTTTTTTTCTGGATATTCACTAACTACCCCTTAAACATGTAGTACCTATAGGATCTGGGCCAACTCTCCCAATCTCCATTTAAGTCAAGTCAGAAACCAGTATATTAAATACATACTACATGGTAGGCACTGTGCTAAGTATTGGGGATGCAAACAAATGCAAAGATATAGACCTTGTCCTCAAGGAGTTTATATTCTAATGAAGAAGACAACATATAAATAACTAGATAGATGTAGGAAATGTGAAAAAGAGATGGGAAAAGGAATTCTGAAAAGGCAAGGCATTGACTGCTATTTATTAACAAGGTCATAATTTGTTCTGTTTTGTTTCTAATACTCATTCAACTGAAATCAGGATAGAATAAACACAACTGAGACAGAAAACCAGCAGCACCATGCATTCATAGTCACAGTTGGGACTCCTCAACCTAGCAGTTCACAGTATTTTTTCCTCACTTGAAAGCTGCTAGGGAGAAAGAAATTAACTTTATCTGTTCTAGCTTTTTATATGTATACTCTTAGTTCAAACTTAGCTTTTCTTTACTCTGTAGCAAGCAAAATAGAATACCATACTGGTACATTCTCCGAAGTGAGGAAAGAACTCCATATATGTATGTATGTGTGCATACATACATACTACACACACACACACACACACACACACAGAGAAGCAAGTTCACCAAGCCTCCAAGTGGGTTGGTGCCAGGCATAGGATATTGAGTATGTCCTAAAAACTGGGCTTTCCTTGTTCAGACAGCCAGTTTCAAATATAATTCATAAGTCAAGCTCACTGGTTGATAGTTTGTGGACTCCATTCTCTTCTCTTTTATTAAAATCAGGACATTTGCCTGTCTCCAGAGCCATTGTCCCTTTCCCATTCTCCGTGATCTTTCAGATTACTGAGATTAGCTCAATGATTAAATCTGTAAGCTTACTAGGAAGTAACTCATCTGGGCTAGGTGATTTATACTTATCAGAGGAAGCTATGTCCCTTTCTTTTTTTTTTTTTGCTATTGACTTATATTGGGTATTAATTGTTATATTAACTGTTTTTTCTCCTACCCTTTCCAATCCAAAGACCATTTTTAGCAGGAGAAACAGAACCAAATAACAGTTAAACACTTCTGTCCCCTTTCTATCCTTAGTTACCATTGTCCTACTCGCTCTAAACAGAAACCCAGACCATTCTTTGGACATCTATTATCCTCAAATTTTCTCTCTTCAAGAAACTCTGTTGGAATAGTCATGTCCCCTAAGTTTGCTATCTTTTCCACCCCAGTTACCATTCTTCTTTTTGCCTGAGAATCAGATCCATAAGAGTTTTTCCTGTCTGGTTCCTTCAGCATAAAAGGTCAAGGGTTTTGGTATATATCAACAGAAATATTGAAGGTAGAGGATAGCCCTGGATTGGGAAGATAACAAGATCAATTTCGGTTGTGTTGAATTTGGGGTATTAGTGGGATGTCAAGATGTCCTACAGAGAGTTGAAGGTACCATATTGTACTTATGAGAGAATTTGGGGATGGTAATAGAGATATGGGAGGAATCTGTGGAGAGGTGATATTTGAAACCTTTGGAGTGGTTGAGATCACCAAGAAACAGACTTTAAAGAAAGAAAATAACTCAATAAAAACAGGGTATTGGGGAAATATGTGGTGAGTAAATAGAAGAGGAGTCAGTAAAGGTTATCTCATCTTAAGCCTACGTAATATAATGGTAGACAAAATTTTTTCTATTTTTCTTATCAACAACTTGGTTATTTAAAAAACATCTTTATCAGTAGATTAAGAATAAAGGATCTTTAAGGGTATGCATTGTTTTCATTTTGTCTTTGTGTCCCTAGTACCTAGTACAATGCCTTACATATAGTAGGTGCTAAATGTTCGCTGAATTGAATTTTTTGTTACATTTTAAATTTTACAAAATCCCCAGGGTTGTTTTTTTCCCCCTGATCTTTGCATTCTATTTCACATTTACCTCTAAATCTTGACCTGAATTGCCTGCTCCTTTGTTTCCTTCTTATTCCATTAACCTACTATATTCTATTGGTTCCACATATTTTTCTTCCAATGAATCTTTCTTTTGTCTAAAAGTATTCAAGCTGCTATATTTTCAAAATGTGTATTATGTTTTTAATATTTCTGATTCTAATATTAGAAGATCATTATTGACTCTAAACCTTAAAATTATATCGAAAAGGAAATACGTATCTCATTTCTACATCTCATGCTTTCTCCTTCCCCTATAATAGGAGCCATTGTCTGTGTTCATGCTTCAGATTACATGCCAAAGAAGGCAGCTGCCTCTGAGGAGTGCCAGGTACACTCAAGCACATTCTGGATTTTGAAATTTTCCAATGGATAGGTTTTAGACACGTTGTTATCTACTTTTAAGTGTGGAGCAATTCAGACTCTTCAGGTTCTTCTTGAACTGCCAACTGGAACAAAAGCAATGTCTGCACAAACTGGGAATTCCCTAAGTACTGAGCATCTCAAAACGCTTCCTAAGAATTAGCTCCTCAGAATAAGTGCTTTAAAAATCCATGCTTTACAGTTATAAGCCTGCTTTCAAATCACTTTTCTCTGTGGAGTCTGTATGGCTTACAGCAAGCAAAGTGGTCTGGCAATAGAAAAGCTGATTCTAGGTATCACAGATCCCCAGTGGGCAAGGGAAGGAATACAATAGGTGTATAGATGACACAAAGCTAAAAGGTAAAGTTAACAAAAAAAGAAAGAGTCCAGTTCCTAAAAGATCTTAACAGGCTAGATATTAGGCTAGTTTGCATGAGATGAAATCCAATAGTGATAAATGTAAAGTCTTATTCTAGGGCTCGAGAAGTTGATTTAAATCAGAATTAAGGAAAGCATGCCTAGAAAGCAATCCTTATGAAATGGATCTAAGAGTTTTAGTGGATTGTAAGTTCCATATAAGTCAACAGTATCCCATGGAAGCACAAAAAGCTAATGCAGCCTCGAGCTATATTGAGAGTATTAGCTTCCAGGATGAAGGAAATGTTAATCCCATTGTACTCTGCCCTGGATCAGGCCATATCTGAAATGTTTTATTCAGTTCTAGGCTTCACATTTAAAAAATTTTATTTTTTTTTGCTTTTTGGTGAGGCAGTTGGGGTTAAGTGACTTGCCCAGAGTCACACAGCTAGTAAGTATCAAATGTCTGAGGCTGGTTTTGAACTAAGGTCCTCTTGACTCCAAGGCCAGAGCTCCATCCACTGTGACACTTAGCTGCCCCTAGGCTTTACATTTTAGAAAGGACTTGAATAAGGTGCAGAAATCCAGAGTAGAACAACTAGGTTAATAAGAGGTCTGGAGTTTATGCTATATGAGATGAGTTGAAGGCACTGGGAATAGATTATAGTATAGTGGAAAGAATGGTGGCTTTGGAGTCAGAGATCCTGGGTTCAAATGATAGCTCTACTACTTCCTACCTGTGTGACCTTGGGAAAATCACTTACCAGGTCTGGGCCTCAATTTTCTCACCTGTGAAATGAGGGGGTCAACCCTTTTTGCTATAAATATATCATCCTGGACTTTCCATGCCAAAATGACAGTGCAAGGAAGAACTCCCTGCAGCCCTCCCAAATTCCCCTCCGAACAACCTTGAAAATGTCTCAGAATCAATTTAGGAGAGGGGAAGCAACTCAACAGCACAGTAGGAAAGGTCTGTCCTACTAATGTGGGAGGAGAGCCCAGTTAACAAGCAGCAGCGGCAGAGGGGGCTTGCAGCAAGGCTCTGAGACTAGGGAAATCTACCAGCAAAGCCTACCCCCATGGCAGGCCAACAGGGAGGCCCCACCCACAGCAGGAAGGCCTCCCTCCAGTGTAAGCCAGAAGCTAAGCCCTGAGGCCCAGTGAAAGTCAGCAGCAGACCACCACCCTGGCACAAGAAGCTTGGGACAGTGCAGGAATAGAGCCCAATTCTTACATAAAATTGCAAAGTCACAAAATAGGAAGAAAAAATGAGTAGAAAATAAAATAAAAAAACTCGACTACAGAAAGTTACTATGGTGACTGGGAAGATCAAGGCACAAACTTAGAAGATGATAACAGTGTCAAAATGGCTATATACAAAGCGTCAAAGAAAAATGAAAATAGCCTCAGGCCCCAAAAGAACTCCTGGAAGAGCTTAGAAAGGATTTTAGAAAGCAAATAAGAGAAATAGAAGAGAAATTGGGAAAAGAAATGAAAGTAATGTAAGTGAATCTTAGGGAAAAAAATCAACAGGTTGGTATAAGAAACAAAAAATGGAAATGATGCAAAAATTCACTGAAGAAAATAACTCCTAAAAAAAAGAATTAGCCAAATGGAAAAGGAGGTAAAAAAACTCACTGAAGAAAATAGTTAATTAAAAATTAGCATTGGGCAAGTGGAAACTAATGGTTCCACCAGACATTAGGAAATGATAAAACAAATTCAAAAGAAGAAAAAAAAATAGAAGAAAATGTGAAATTATTCTTAAATTTTCTCTCTTGGATCTATTTTGACCTGGAAAATAGATCCAAGAGAGAGAATTTAAGAATTATTGGACTGCCTGAAAGCCATGACAAAAAATGAGCCTGGACATTGTATTTCAAGAAGTTATTAAGGAAAACTGCCCCGATGTCCTAGAACCAAAGGGCAAAGGGTGAGACACACACACCCACACACACAGAAGGATAAACAAGGAAAAAATAGGACGGAGGGAAATACACAATTAGTTATCATAACTGTAAATGTGAATGGGATGAACTCACCCATAAAATGGAAGTGGATAGCTGAATGGATTAAAAGACAGAATTTTACAATATGGTATTTACAAGAAAAAACATTTGAAGCACCGATACACACACAGAGTAAAGGTAAGGTGCTGAAGCAGAATCTGTTATGCTTCAGCTAAAGTAAACAAAAATGGGAGTAGCAATCATGATCTCAGACAAAGCAAAAGCAAAAATAGATCTAATTAAAAGGTAAGAAAGGAAACTATATCTTGTTAAAAGGTACCATAGATAATAAATTAATATCAACACTAAGCATATATGTGCCAAATGGTATAGCATCTAAATTTTTAAAGGAGAAGTTAAATGAATTACAGGAGAAAATAGACAATAAAACTGTAGTAATGGGGGACCTCAACTTTACCCTCTCAGAACTAGATAAAGATTAGAGTCCCCAGAGACTTTAGGTTTATATAAACTAGATTATTATCATCCAAACCTTGATCAATCCAGGAAAGTCTTCAAGATAAAACTTAGGCTTAACCTATGTCTAGGATCTCCCCTAAAGTATGTGAGTAACAGGATCCTTTCCACAAAGGTAAGGAATGTACAATATGGTATTGCATGTAAAACACATTTTTTTTTTGCCCTACAGAAAGTACATATGAAACTAAGGATTCTTAGGAAGTCATGAACATATAAAATAGATGCATAAAGCCTCAGCTCTTCCCAGAAGGAAATTGAACTTGAGAGTTACTGATAGGACAGTTACTGTCACTTTAGTGAATCCCTCTTTTCCACAGATTCCTATAGAAACACTCTGTGGTTTAGACTTTTCCCAGAAGGTAAATGTGTTTTAGAGCTTGCTGAATTGGCAAATCCCTTCTCATTAGACTTACGCTGTCTGATACATTGGCTCTGCTCTCCAAGTAAGACATTATGCAGGAAACTGTGGACCCTCTCTTTAATTAATTAATAATAGTATTTATATAGAGTTTTAAGGTTTGCAAACACTTTACAAATATTATCTCATTTTACTTTCACGACAACGCTGGGAAGCAGGTTATTATCACTCCCAATTTTACAGATGAACAAACAGCTGGACAGAAGATAAGCAACTTGTCCAGGCTCCCACAGCTAGTAAAATGTTTGAGAATGGACTTGAACTCAGGCTGTCCTGACTCCAGGTCTAGCACTCCTTGCTATACCACATATTTATCTTATTTCTCTAAGGAGTTAAATGCATCAGGAAATCTTATTTCTCTATGTGGTCTAGGGCCCAAATACTTGATTTCATCAAGTCTTGAATTTGGAGTTACCCGTAAGACAATTTTCAAAGATACTGCCTTCCAGAAAATCTCCTTTCTTTCCTCAAAGTTAGAATCTGGGATCAAACTGCCTAAGGAAAAACAATGTAATTAAACAGCCACTAAAAAAAAGCCAAATTCTGAGCAACTGAAAAACCAGTAGTGGTCCCAAAGTGAAACATACCTCCTTTCTTTCAGCAGAGAAGTGGGGGCTACTAGGGCAGAATGTCATATACATAGTCAGAAGTGGTTAGTATATCAAATGTTTTTGCTTAATCTTTTTTTTTTCTATGTTATAAGGGAAGGTACAGTTTTCTTTCTGAGATACAGGAGAGTTGGAAATGTCCATACATGATTTTGATAATTTTGAAAAATAGTTTTAAATCAATAAATCATATTAAAATTTAATTTAATTATTAATATAAAGTATTAAGTTAATGTTGAAATATTAAAATTTAATATTAAAATATTAAAAATAACTGATAAAGACTCTCCAACAAGTATTTTAAACACCTACTATTTGTAAAGCCCTCTGCTAGATGCTGGGGGAGATCTAGAAACAAATAGAATATGTGTTTGCCATCCAGGAGTTTATAGTCTAAAGTGGAGTAGATAAAATATATGCAACAAGTAACTATAATGCAAAAAAGCATCTCCTTGTCTTTGCTCTCACTGTTATATCTGAAGTGTCCTTCCTCATTCTTTTTTCCCTGCTGACTTACTACTCACGCTTTAAAAGCCAAATCCCAGACCACCTCCTCCAAGAAGCCTTCTAGGACTGTCTTTCAGAATCACTTTCTTAATCAGATCTCAGGTAACATTTTGCTTTAGAACTCTAATGGACTCAATAGATAACATTGCACATTGTCCATGTTTGTATTGCATCTCTAGTTGGTTGTTGTCCTTCCTTCTCAGAGAGGACTAAAATGACGTCACTGTGCTGGAGCCAAAGTATAGTGTGTCCGACTGTGGCTGACCAGACCAATACTAGCTCAGAAGGAGCTCCCTAGGAGACTTCCCTAGTAAACATGAAGGAAGAAGCCAGGTCTTGCCTACATTCTGTCTCCCTAGAGCCTAGCACAGTTTTTCACATTCAATAAGTTTTTAATAAATGTTTATATTGATAGGCTATGGTCAGTATATAAGAGAGGCATGAATAGAGGTCTATTAGAGTCTAGAAATGGGGGACACCATTTTAGGCTGCTAAGAACAGAGCAGGCTCTATGGAAGAGACAGGTTAACGTCTTTAAGGTGTCTCACACTTTAAGTGTGAGAAATTCTGGAGAAAACTTTCCGAGCAAACTGTCTTCTGGAAAAATCCTATGTGTCAATAGATCATACAACATTGGGGCAAATAACTATATTGTTATTCAACAAAACTAAAATTCATAATGTATAAATATAGCTATTGTTGCAGACCAAATATGTCAGGAAGCCAAAATATCTAGCCCGATGACTGCTTTCATCTTTTTTCTAAGAATCTTTGCCTAGCTTCCTTTATCAAGACAAAAATACACTTAAATTCACTTCCTATTGGGTTTACTACTGTAACTCATGGTCCAGCACTACCTAATCCTGGGCTCACATGCTTTGCATATACATAGATCAAATTTAATCTTTGGGGCTGATCTAATAGACTACTCTTTCTTTGGCACATATTGCCTTCAACTTGAGTTAACAATGGGAAGTCTCAGGATATAGCTCATGTCTAGCTTTTAGAAATGGGGGTAAAATCAATCCCTGAAGCACATACAAACACTTACCTTAACAAATGTATTTCTCTGATATGGGACAGGTTTCATTCCACTCTGCAGATAATGCCGAAGATATAAAAGACTCATAGGAGACCATAAATTATGCAGAAAGCACAGAAAGAAGAAAAGGTGAAAAGGAAAAGCTGAGTCTTCCCATAAATACTCCTTGATATAAGGGAGCAAAAACAAGGTGGCTCTTCTGGAGTTTAGCCGTCTCCCCCCAGTCAGTTACTGATGCATAACCCCACCTAGACCCGTAGTTGTTCCAAGACTCAGATTAGAGGTGAAGGGCCCCATCATTAAACAATAATCATCTCAACCCTTCCACAAAGCAGCCTGGCCTCAGTGTGTTCTCTTACCCTCTCCCTACTTACTATCTCGCTTCAAGTTTTTGGACAATGTGGGCAGTAAATATACCCAATTTGGGAATATTCTGTTCATCATTTCCAGATGTGAATTTTGTGCATCCCGGCAGTGTGAAAAAACAGAAGTCAGTTCCCTAAAGCAATTGTCAAGAGGTTCTGAGCCAGAAACAGACTATAAAATGAACTCCTCTTCCCATTACAAATAAAAACCATACACATTAGCCTAAACGTATGCTAGTTGGTTTAAAATCAACCTTGGATGCTTTTCTTTGCAGCCAGTAATTATTGATTGTCTTTTCCACACACAGCTGTAACTCTATGGAGGAAAGGGCCTCCATGGTAATGCTTCCTAAAGCTCCTTACTTGGGTTTTAGGTTGGAATAATAGCACATAACCCTGAGTGTGCTTTATGCTTTATGCCTTTTCTTTTTTGACCTTGAGAAGGACTGGTGGTTGATTGGCTCAAAATAGCCTATATCTTGTGCACTGGATTGTCAAGAGATACTTTCAGGCTTAATTTGTTATGATAGGTTGTTGGAAAATTTAATTTGTTGGGAAAACATGAAGCAAATCCATTTATTTCACAGGCCTGACATCACTGGCTGCAGGGTGAGAATGCTTTTTAAAAGACGTTCTTCTCTAGGACAGTGAGGAAATCATGTGGTCTGCACTGCCACCTTGTTAGTTAAGGACAGAAAAGACTTTAATATGGAGAAAAGCCTCAAGTCTACATAAAAGATGAATTTAATCCTCCTTTAACTAGGCAATCCTTTCTCCTGGGATTACTTAGTTGGCAGATCAGAAGCACCTGGCTTTGAACAGGAACTGAATACAGACATCTGTATCTCCTAGAGACTAAATTATTGTATGTACTCAAGTAGTCTGTACGCTCAGATACTCTAATCATTTTCTCAAATCTGTGTCATCTGTTAGGATTGCACTGTGATGCACTGGAAGCAGAGCAGTTGGGCCATAGGACAAGAAGACAGCAGACGCTGCGAATAGTTCTTGGGTGGGGGCACTAGCTTTTCTCCAACTCTGAGCTTATGTATAGGCAGCATGTAAAATAAAAAATAAAAGCATCTGGGCTGGTGTTTCTAAACTGGGTCAATAGGAGTAAAAGCAGAAGAGCTAGTGGAGACCTTATTGTGACTAAGCAGCAAGGCTCTGGAGTTGGTTACCTGATGCTAACGTTTGAGTGTCTGAATTCCCTTGTATTTGTCTGTTTTGGTTTTTTATTGTTCATCTGAAAAAGTTTCATGGATTGGGCTATGTTGTAAGTCGTTTGAAGTCTTAGGTACAGAGTAGATCAAAGGGGCTATATAGTGATGACTTTGAGTCACAAAGTTAGTAGTAGTTAAATTCCTGGCAATACCTCTGAGTTCTTCCCTAGTCTTTCAATTAGGTCTGCACGGAAAGTTCTGGGGCTCTGCTAATCAGTAGCCATAGGACTCTAACAAGGAAGAATAGACGCTTTCTAGAACTCTCAAGTTCTAGCTCCACGTGTGGAGAGTATGAGGCTAAATTGTAAAGTGGGGGAAATCTCTACTTTGTTTTCTTTTCTACTGCTTTCCTTGTCTCTTCAGCTGCTTAATGCATTCCTCTACACCATCTCATCAATGTTTACCCTTGGTAAAAGACCCGCTATCAATCATTTTCACTTTAGTGTGAATTTAAGTCATAATATTCCCTCTTTTGAGCCTCATATCCAATTATGGAATGAAAGACTTTTTACCCTATGAAAGGAATCTTAGATATCAGCAGATGGAGCAGGATTTAAATGAACACATACCCTTTCCCTGTGCCCCTGAAAAAGTAGCACATGGGAAGTCTCCTTTATAGATATATACAAAATCTCAAGAGAGAACATCATAACCATTTGCATGTTATAAAATACTTTAGAGCAGAGACTGAGTTCATAATTCTTTTTCTTCTGTACCCATGTTTTACCTCCTAAATTGAAGCTTTTCCCAACCATTTCATTGATTTTCACTTTTTTTGGAGCTCCTGCAACTTTTGCCACACAATTTAATGTTTAATTATACACACCTAATATTTTGAACTCTTCCACAAAGTCCTCTCATGCCTCATCATGGCGTTGCTTGAGTTCTTAAAGACTATATTAGCAGAGGTTAAGCTCTGGTAGATTGTTCCATGCTGGAAAGACTTTGAGTATGGCCCTGGCAACTGATACAAATCTTTTTGAGAACTATCCCAACTAAGCACAAAGAGACCAGCAACTTGGTGATAATTTTTTGGCCATTAACAACCATTGAAATTAAGGAAAACAAATAGTGGGCCTCAGTCATATGTGGCTCCCTTCCATTTCTGCAACAGAATAGTTGGAGAGGGGAACAGATAGTGCTAGGAATCATGTAGTTTATAAACCATCTACAAACTTTGATTTGACTATTGGTACTCTAAATGTGAGATCTCTGTCTAATAACCAATGAATGTCCATATTGTTGGGGCTGAATATTATCAGTCTTGACATTTCTACTATAAACAAAACCAAAGGGAAGAAGAAAGTCATAGTTGAATGGAAAGATGGATCACAGGTATTCCTTAGACAGGCAAAGAAAGAAGTTGGCAAAGTTGGTTTTATCTTATGTCCAAAGGCAACAGCAGGTATCATTCCCTAGCATTCCTGATCATTTCATATCACAGTACTGATGATAAGTATTCTCAAGTAGACAAACACAAAAGTAATTTAAGTTTATACACTAAAATTAGTTGCTGAGGATGAGGAGAAATTCTAAGAAGAATTCAACATAATCCTCTGAATCAAATCAACATATACTTTGATTTTCAATGACTACAATAAAAAAGTGGGAAAATTGAGGATGATCAGAAATATGTTAGAAAATATAGTTCAGGAAAATAGAATGTGCATGGTTAAAGTCTTGCAGATTATATAGTAGCTTTATCTATTTATATCACAAATGCTTCCTTTTTAAAATTAATTTATTTTTACAAGCATTTATTATGTTTATTCTCTCTCCCTCTTATCCTCAACTCCTCAAATAAACAAATAAAAAAATCCACAAAAAACTCTCGTGGTATAGCAAAGCAAATTCCTACTTTAGTCATGTTTGATTCTGGATTTTAAGTCCATCACTTCTCTAGCAGGAGGTAGATAACTTGCTTCATCTTTGGAACTCTGGAATCATGCTTTGTCATTGCATTGATCAGAATTTTAGTCTTTCAAAGTTGTTTTTCTCTATAATGCTATTGTTATTGTGTAAAATGTTCTCCTAGTTTTGCTCACTTCACTCTTCCTCAATTCAGAGAGGTCTTCCTACTTTCCTCTGAAGCTGTAAATGTTATCCTAACTTATGGCACACTATTATGAGTCTTTTTTAAAGAAAATAATTGGCAGATGCTGAAAACGTCAAGAAATAAATAACATCACAAAAATAAAATAGGTCATATTTTAACAGACTGGAAAAGAATAGTTATTTGATGTAGGAGTTAATCCTTAATCCTTAAATAACTGTTTATGTAAGTCTAACCATTGACTTGTCAGGTTAAAGGTCTGGATTGGTTAAAAAAAAAGAAAAAAGTAAGAACAAAGAAAAAGATATGGCATATAATGGAAACAACTCAGTCCTCAAACATTTAGCAAGGAAAATTGGGAAATGGATAACAGAAATAACATTGACACCAATTACAATAATCTTATTCAGAAGTTTAACCAATATAAATTTTCTGCCACAATAAGAAGATAAAAAGAATCCAGAAAACACCTCAGCATATCTGACTTACTTGCCAAGAAGAAAGAAATGAAGGCCAAAGGCTCACTGGTTTACAATGTAAACTCTTTGGAAAAATCTTATGAAGAAAGATCAATGGATGATTTTAAACAAGATCATCTCATAAAACAGAGGGGAGCATTAATCTAATTTTTAAAAACGTTTGTCAAGAAACTCAATTAAGCAAAGCCACCCAAAGGGGGAGAGTACTTCCAATGTAATAAATACAAGGGATGAAAAAAATCAATAATGAATGATCTAAATGCCTAATTTCCCATCTGTCTTTATGAGATTTGTCATTTTGTTGTTATTGGTTGTTCAGTTGTTTCAGCTGTGTCTGACTCTTTGTGACCCAATTTGGGATTTCCTTGGCAAAGATAGTGTATGGTCTGCCATTTTCCTTCTCCAGCTCATTTTACAGATGAGGAACTAGAGGTAGATGACTTGCTCAGAGTCAAACAGCTAGTAAGTATCTAAGGCCAGATTTGGACTCAGGAAGATGAATCTTCCTGACTTCAGTCTTCGCACTTTATTCACTGTGCCACCTAGCTGCCTATTTATCTAAATGTCTATCTGTAAATCTTTATATGAATCAGGGGCAAACTTGATGAAGGTATTAGTAGGGAACAAGTAGGCTTTTGGAAGTAATATTCAACAATGGGCCACATCTTTACAATTTCATATTTTCTGAAATATGTAAAAAAAACATAAGCTCTCTTTGTGCTTATTGATTGTTGACTATGGAAAAACATTTGGTTCAAGAGAGCAAAAAGTCATCTTAAAGGTCCTTTTTCTAGAAGATATTTCCCATTCATACGTCAAAATCATTCAAGATACTCTGAAGGATATTCAATTCAATAAACATTTATTAAGCACCTGATATGTGCCAGGCCCAATGCTAAGCATACAAATAAGTAAATACAAATGTGTAAATAAGGATGCAAATAAGTAAAAGAAAGACAGCCCTTGCCTTCAAGTAGCTTACAATCTGATGGGGGAAGACTGCACAAAAGGAAGCTGAAAATGTTGGTGGAGGCTACCAGGGGGCACCCAGCAAAGGGGCACAATGTTCACAGAGTTCAAACCAAGCAGAACTACTGATAGAAAATAAGGGTTACTTGGAAAATTCAGAGTTCTCTATAAGGGAACGTTTTGGGAGGAGTTGATTGTTCTACCCTCCAACTCTCCAATTAGAGGGCAGAGGCATTGAGGGAGCTGAGAAGGTGTTAAATATCAAAAGCTGACTTACTCTGCATAGTAATGAAATTTCAGGTTATCAGTTTATGGGGGGTAGGGGTAAGGAATCCCAATGTTCCCAAATAAGAGGCTATACCAAGCAGAACAGCTGATGGAAAATGTGAGTATATGGAGATATGACAAAAGAAATGGACTTCCTTCTAAATGATAGGTAAGGCACAGAAGATGGATATGTAGTCTTGTCAAAGGTGTTTGTCACTATGAATGAGAAGATCCAGTACAGAATCCTAGTTGAAGAAGGATATCCTATGGATCATAGGGTTTTCCAAAAGTTCTCATTAGCAGATGACATTGTACTGGGTGTATGAAGCCCTGGGATATTGCAGAGCCTCTTGAAAGATATCTGTCATCACTCTTTTCAATACTCAGGCTGTTTCTTCATCTCAGGATTAGGGAGTTCATGTTAATTCAATGTACTTAATTTAGTCTCATCCTAGATCTGCAAATGACATTGGACAAGTCACTTTCCCTTTCTGGGTCTCAATTTTCTCGCCTGCAAAACCCATAGATGATCTGCCAACTTTGGCATTCGTTGGCTGCAAGCTACCTGATTAACATCTCTGATTGATTATATACAGTTACTACCATTTGTGAGGACTGCCCTATTGCTAGGCCCTAGCTGACAGAAATGATTCCATGTTTGACCATTGATTGACTCACCTATGGACCTAATAACTGGTTTAGCCAGCTTTATCCAAGCTAGGCACGCAAAGCTCTCCTGATGATAATCAGTTTATCAAACTTTCTCAATCACAATGCCAATAAGGGGGTAGTAATGGTCACAGTCAGACAGCTCACTCACTGAGTGTCCCTAAAGTCCCCTTCCCGACTGGTTCCCACGATTCTAGAAACAAGAATCAGATATAAGAAAAGAGATGCCGAGTCTCAAGAACTCTACTGGGTTGAATATTCCACTGAATGCCCAAGCCTATAAGACTGAAGGGCTGGGGAGCTGCACACTTACTTGCATGTCTACAATAAACTGCCTGACATCTTCCTGGAGTATTGGTGTTCCTTGTTACCCACATCTTTTCACATCCTTCCTAGCTAGGCAGACCTGGCTATTAAAAAACAAACAAACAACTCTTTTATTTAGCTAATACAGTAGAACTAGAGGAAAAATCCAGGAAATAATGACATTTTTTGGTCCCTATCCAATGTGACATAATTGAATGTGGCAGTAATCATAACATTTTATCTATATTCCAGGATATAAACCCACTGTACTTTTGCTGTATCAACTTTAATATTGATTTTTTTTTTTGGCATCCTATCCATTTCCCTTCAGAAATAACACAGACAGAAATGTTTCCAAGGTACACAAAAAGGCTGCATTTTGATGCTGAATTAAATGTGATGACCTTCCAGAAACTTAAGGAAATATCAAATAGGTGGGTCTTTCTGATAACATTGCCATACATCAATGGCCTGATCATTCCAGGTAACTTCACGATATGCACATTCACTCATGTGAATGGGTTAAAGTAGAAAATTATAACTGGTCATGGCTATTTCTCTAATAGCAAGAGGTGACTATGGTTTTCACTCTATTCACCTAGAGAAGGATGTCTTGAGTTGGAAGAAAATTCTTAATTGCCATTATGAAGGGCTTCAGCCTGTCGTTTCATCCTCAAAGAAAAAGATTGTTTTCATGAATGAAATGAGAGTGATTTGACTATACTGATAGAGTTCCTTCTAACCTGAATATTACATTCTTTCACATATACATCCTTTAGATTTCATTTTAGAGAGATGGCAAATGTTAAGCCCTGAGGCATCTATTGCTTTTGCAAATAAAACAATTCAACCTTCCAGCGTAGAAATGGTTTGTAGGGTTTGCTAGAGGATAAACAGCAGCTCAGTGATTCTGTTCTTTTGGGAAAGCTTATGAGTGACTTCATTCCATCAATTAACATTTATCAAACAATTACTATATATCTAAAACTTTCCTGGGGCCCTGGAGATAATGACAGATTAAGAATAGGTCCTGGATCATAGGGAGCCTTCAATACTTGTAGGAAGATAAGGCATACAAACATGAAACAGTCAGTTAACAAAAGTGGTATATGTCCTGGACATTTTCAGAGACCCACTGGAGGCATAAAATGAACAATGCTATTCAAAAAGTCAGAGGAACACCAACACAGAGGATCAATACATAGGCATTCTTATTGACATCTACTTGGGGAAATATTGTTAATAGCTATGAAACTATAGGCCTCTGTGGAAAAATTACTTACTGGTGAGTATTCTTAGTATTCACAAGCTCTGATATAAGTTGTATTTGCTTCCCTTAACCTATTATAAACAAAACAAAACAAACAAAAACCTTTCTCATACTTTGAGCCTCATGTACCTAAGTATTTGTTAAAGGAGTTGGTGACCAATTTCTGGGATTATAGGTACCGGATGCTGAAGTTCTTAGATTATCTAGTTGGAGGGAAATGACCTAGAGAAATGAAAAGTTTCCCCAAGTGTACCCAGTCCTTTCACATCAGGAGGGAGCCTTGGATATGAGGTCATAAGAATAGTGGGAAATAAAGTAAAATAGGATGGAGTCAAATTATGAAGGCTCTTAAAATCATTGCTCACCTATGAAACAACTGTTATCTGCTGGATGGTTTAGATGGTAACATTCTTGGAAGTTTGGATAAGGTTTTGGATTATAGATGCCACCAGGCTTTGTATTATATTTTTACAAATCCAATGTAGGCACAACCCTTATGAAGGATGAGGAAAGTATGCTGTTTTATATTTGGTTATTTGAGATGTGAGTGCAAGCTAGTGATTGCCACTTTTGCTTCTCTTCCCCTTTGAATTGGAAAGAATGTTAGATTAGGAGCCAGAAGATCTGGGTTAGAATTCTGCCTTTTCTACTTGCTACCTTGTCACTGTGTACAATTCACTATCCTTAGCTGGGCCGTATGTTTTGGTGTCTGTAAAATGAAGAGTTGAGCTACATGATCTTTTAAGTTTCTTACGGTTCTAATTCCTATGATCATATTATAGTAACTCTTTGAGTGACCCCTATCACTTACAGGCTCAGCCTGGGTTTCCAAGAGATGAATTACCTAGGTTTAAAGTACTCTCTAGGTCTGTTCTACTAACGCTATAGTTCAGAAGTCCCCATCTGTGTGTTTATCTTTCAGAAGTTAGTCAAGGGAAAAGATTACCTTAGAGTGAAGAGGAAGGGAGCAAGCATTTATTAAGTGCCCACCATGTGTCAACACTTTCCAAATATTTTCTGTTTGATCCTTACAACAACCCTGGGAAGTAGATGCTATCATTAAACCCATAATACAGATGAGAAAACTGAGGCAAACAGAGGTGAAGTGACTTGCTCAGGGTCACATAGCTAGTAAATGTCTAAGGCAAGATTTGAACTCAGGTCTTCTCGACTCTAGGCAAAGCTCTCTATTCACTACACCATCTAATTGCTTGGGTTTACCAGACTAGTAAGAAGGTTTACATTAGAGTATTGCTCCATAAATGTAGGGCACAGTTTCCCTCAAATATACATTCCATAAATAAGGAGAATGAGTAAGTAGACAAATCAAAGATGAGGGACCATACTTGAGAGGCCAGAGCTAAATACTTGAAAAACCAGAGCTAAGCAGAAAAATTGACTTTAAATTACAAGATTCAAGAAAAGCATGAAAAGGTAAACAGCAAAGAGAAATCATAAGGGACTTATTAAAGTTGAACTGTTTACATTCCTGCATGAAGATGATATTTGTAACTCATGAGACCTTTCTCAGTATTAGGGTAGTTGGAAGGAATATATATAGACAGAGGGCACAGGGTGAGTTGAATATGAAGGGATGATATCTAACAAATAAAATTAAGGGATGATAGAGGAATGTACTGGGAGAAGGTGAAAGGGAGAGGTAGAATGGAGTAAATTATTCCACATAGAAGAGGCAAGAAAAAGTTTTTACAGCGGAGGGGAAGAGGGAGAAGGTGAGAGGGAATGAGTGAACCTTACCCCCTTTGGATTTGACTTAAAGAGGGAATAACATACACACTCAATTGGTTATAGAAATCTATCCTACCATACAGGAAAGTAGGGGGGAAGGAGATAAGAGGAGGGTGATAGAAAGGAAGGCAGATTGGGAGAGGGGGTAATCAGAAACAAACATTTTTGAGGAGGTACAAGGTCAAAGGAGAGAACAGAATAAATGAGGGGGGTGGGATAGGATGGAAGGAAATATAGTTAGTCTTTCACAACATTACTATTACGGAAGTGTTTTACATGATTACACATGTATAACCTTTATTGAATTGCTTGCCTTCTCAATGAGGGTGGGTGGGGAGGGAGGAAGGGAGAGAATTTAGAACTCAAAATTTTAAAAATGAATGTTAAAATTATTTTTACATGCAACTGGGAAATAAGATACACAGGCAATGGGGTATAGAAATCTATCTTACCCTACAGGGAAATAGAAGAGGAAGGGGATAAGAGAAGGGAGGGTGCTAGAAAGGAGGGCAGATTGGGGGAAGAGGTAATCAGAATGGGGGAGGGGAGAGATGGGGAGAAAATGTGGAACTCAAAATCCTGCTGAAGTGAATGTTGAAAACTAAAAATAAATAAAATATAAAAATATGAGGGCCCTTCAACATGGGTAATATATGTCCAAAGGCAAATTCTATCTCTAGTGTTGTAGTACCCTTTACGTCTTCTCATGACGTATTTGTTGTTCTCATCTCTTCAGGATGTGGCATCTCTGTTTGACTAGCATGTGGCTCCATTGCTTGGCCATAGTCTCCTCTACCTCCATATATATAGATGTTGGCTATAGATGTTGGCTAATACACTGCCAGGCTTTTATAGGGAGAATTAGATATGCTACCCTAGAACAAGTCGAAAGTTTTCCAAGTTCCTTTCTCTCAGAGTCTAAGCAACAACACAGTTCCAGGGGCTAAGCTCTCCATCTTACTGATTCCCTACATGGAATGTTGGGGTTCAGGAAGTTATATCTTTGGTTTTCCTTCTAATGCTGAAAGCAAATCCATTTTCTACAGTGATGCACTTCTGCTGCCAGATGCCATTGCTATCAGCTGCCATCACCTTTGAACTCTGTCTCTCTTGTTGGCACAAATAAATGAACAAAGAAAAAGAGGTTGAGAACAATGAGGCAGAAAAAAAGAACTGAGGCATTCCATTCCTCATCATTTTTTCCAGTCCTCAGCTGAGTCTCCTCATTCTTTCATAGGCAAATAGGTCACTTATACAGTCTGATATCTTAAATTTTGTTAAGCTGATCAGGAAGCTGAAACTCTGCTATACTATGAACCCATGAAAGCCTGATCTGAAAGTCATTTCCTGTTGGCTAGAACAACAGTATTCAAAAAACTGGTGGGAAGGTGTTTGCACACACATATTTGTGTGTGTGTGTGTGTGTGTGTGTGTGTGTGTGTGTGTGTGTGTGTTTGTGTGCCTGCATAAATTGGTATGGATCTATTCTCAGTTCTACCTCTGGACCTTTGGACAAAATGCATCAACTTCTTCAAATCTTTGATGTAGGTTATGATAATTACTAACATGTCTATCTCCACAGTTTAAGTAACATGGCTATCATCTTGGCCTTTCCTATCAACATTTGACAAATGTCAAGATTCTGAATGCAACAGGACTAGCTCATCAGAATTACTGTCTCCCTATCATTAAGTAAACTTTGATAGATCCTGGCAGAATCAGTCCAACCAAAACATTTGGTCCCAGTTGCCACCACTGATAAAGAATAGCATGCTAGCAGGGGACCCAGCAACATGAGTAAAGCCAATTAGATAGGGCTGGCCTTATACCTATATATAACAGGCAATTGTATATGTGGAATAATTTGAGGTGTCCAGGAAATCTTTCAATCCTCTCCTCCACTCCTACATTCTCTCTCATCATATCTTGACTTTTTATTCTTTTAAGGGACAGAAAATTCTGACACTAGCCAAGGAGGAAACACTAGCTTGGCAGCATTAGCCTGTCAGGTAGGATACCTTGCATTACTTCGTACTGATTGGCAAACTGCCAAGTACACAGGAACTAAGCAGAAGTTGTCTGGGGCCAATGTGAAGAATATTTGAGCCCATAGGGGAACTTGGGTAGCATATAGTCATCAGATAAAGTAGCTAGGTGGCTCAGTGGACAGAATACTGGACTTGGAATCCGGAAAACCTAAGTTTAAGCCCTGTCTCAGACACTTTCTAACTGTGTGTCTCTTGGAATTTACTTAATCTGTGTCTCACTCAGTTCCCTCATCTGTAAAATGAGGATAATAATAGCACCTACCTCTCAGGGTTGTTGGGAGGATAAAGTGAGATGATATTTATAAAATGTTTTATAAATCTTGTTATACAAATGCTAGCTATTATTGTTATTATTATTAACATTATATTTATTAGTATTATTATAAGAAAGGAGCTACCTGTTGCTGAAAAGGTAAGCATTAAGTGGGTAGGGTGGAAGCCTGGGCCAGTGTTGAAGTAGGCAGTAATGTATCAAGTGGGCATGGCAAGGGTCTCTTACTGGAAATTCACATATGGGTGCAGGATTCTAGGTACCCACATGGCAGTCACAGAACCTGAAGTCATAGAATCATAGAATTGGCAGAGACAACAGAGATTAACTAGTTCAGATATGGAGAATGAGTCCCCAAAAGTGACTTGTCTGTCGTTATACAGGAACCTTTGAACTCCTAACTCAGGAGACTTTCCATGATGACATTCTACCTTTCTATAATAAACAAAGATAAGATAGAAGTCAGTAATAAGAGCTACTGTATTTTGGTGAGTCAAAAACCTGGCTGATGTTAGAGATTCCTCAAATGAGTTGCTAGCTAGATGACTGAAACTAGGTTTTCAGGTTCTACCTTTTGAAGGTATCAGGAGGGAAGGGAATGTTAGGTCTACTAAGTGAATCATCTGAACTAGAGTCTAAGGTATGCGAATCACTTCTGAACAAATGGGGGCAGGACTCTGAGCTCTTGTATTTTTTAAAATTACATTTCTTTTGTTTTTCAATTATCAGATCCAAAATTGTGCATTACTTCTCTGTCAAGAAGTGGGTAGCATTTTTTTTTTTTTTGCTTAGGCAATTGGAGTTAAGTGACTTGCCCAGAATCACACAGCTAGTAAGAGTCAAGAGGACAGATTTGAACTCAGGTCCTCCTGACTCCAGGGCTGGAACTCTATCCACTGCACCAACTAGCTGCCCCAGTGAATAGCATTCTTCATCATGAATCCTCAGGTTATCTGGTTATACTGTTAATTTGTTGCCTTGATGGAGTTCTTAAATCTTTCCAAAGTATTCTTCTTTTCCTTTCCTTTCCTTTCCTTTCCTTTCCTTTCCTTTCCTTTCCTTTCCTTTCCTTTCCTTTCCTTTCCTTTCCTTTCCTTTCCTTTCCTTTCCTTTCCTTTCCTTTCCTTTCCTTTCCTTTCCTTTCCTTTCCTTTCCTTTCCTTTCCTTTCCTTTCCTTTCCTTTCCTTTCCTTTCCTTTCCTTTCCTTTCCTTTCCTTTCCTTTCCTTTCCTTTCCTTTCCTTTCTCTTCTTTTTTTTACAATATTATTGTTATAGTATAAATTGTTCTCTGGGTTTTGCTCATTTTACTCTGCAGCAGTTTATACAAGCATACCCAGGTTTTTCTGAAACAATCTCTTTCATCATTTCTCTGAGCTCTTATTCACTCATAAAGTCACAGAATTTCAGAGATTTGGAAAAAGACTTCAGAGATCATCTAGCCCAACCCTGGCCTGAAGAGAAATCTCCTTAATAAATGCTTGATGAATGGCCATTCAGTCTTTACTTGAAGGCTTTCAAATGTGAGTTTTCAAGCAAATCCTGGAAGACCAATTGTTGGGTTGCTATAGAATGAATGAAAAGGCATTTATAAAATCCTTACTATATTCTAAGCAAGGGGGATATATAAATATCCCCCTTATTTATACAAATAAATATAAAATATTTATATAATATAAATATATTATATGAAATATATATGCAAGTGATTTATTCCCTGTCCTTAAGGAGCTTACATTCTTATAGGGAGAGACTTATAGAAACACTAATAGAGAGGAGTAGTGGCTAGGGAAAGGTCTTCTGGTCTGGGAAGTCACAGGAATGGTGAATGGAACTATAAGGGTAGAAGACTGTCCTCTTTCAGAAGAATTTGTAGTGTTGAATTGATTGGGAGAAGACAAATGTTATGGCATGACAGAAAGATAGCTTATGGTGAAGCACAGTCAGGGCTGGGTACCAGTGAGATACTACAGGCTCTCATCAATCAGATTAACAAGAGTTCTGAAGTGGAAGGACTTCATTTCTCAAGGGCATGGTCATTGGAGGTCCAGTTTATGGGGTTCCACAGTAGCAGTAAAAACAGGGTACTAGATGGCAGGGGTAAAGCAGGGATAGATTGGACCTCATGGTCTCTGGGGTCTCTTTCAATTCAAAAATTCTGTAATTTCTGAGAAATTCTGAGGCCAAGTGAAGGGAAGTGACTTTCCAAAGGTCACTTAGGGATTTGAATCCAGGCTGCCTGATTCTGAATTCAGTGTTCTTTCCATTATACTATGTCGCATCTCCTCAAATGGAGATGTGATGCTTTATTTATAGTTTGAGCAAAGACGACTTAGCCAGTTTGGGGTTATGCAAGTGTGAATGAATTGTTTTCACTTGAACAAAGCAGAGTGACTTTATTTGGATCTGTATAACTCAAATATGTCTGACACAATAAACTTCAACCTTGGCAAGACTGCAGCCTTGATTAAGGAGGGAAAAATTGAGCTTAACTTGAAGAAAACCAGTTAAATGTTCTTAATGTGATAAAGTACAAAATGATAGATCTCATCCTGGACGATGGAAGGATGTTTTTGCCAGGTTTCTGGGTCAATTCAAGAAGGGCCACTGCAATTATGATTGGCTTCCTCAATGCAGGGAGTTAAGTGGTACTGACTACAACCTTACTGCTGTGATTTCCTCCCCTTCAACTTACCCGGCCTCATTGCTTAATTTTTAAAAGAGGAAAAATAAGTATAACTAAGTATAAGAATTTTGTTACTTTCTCCTTAGGCTAAGAATGTCAGAACTCAGATGATCAAAAATGCCAGGAGGAATTTCTGTCCATAGGGCACTGACAATTTAACTGAATTGTGGTATGAATATGTATGTAGAATATTTAATTTATGGATTTCTCTCTTTTGTAACAGTGATATATTAAACATTGAACTACACATGCTACATGTGTAGTTCAACAGATCTAGCTCTGACTTCAGAAAAAACATAATTGAATTAATGCTATTTAAAGGCTGTAAATCCCATTTGGGACAGCTTCCATGTATATGCTACTACTGTTCATGACACAATATTCACAAAATGTCAGAGCTAGGTCTGTTTATAAAGGAAGAAGCTGGGGCAATATAGTAGAAAGAGGGCTTAAGTTCAAATTACACCTCTCCTATATCCTACCTTGGTGACCCTAGAGCAAAATCACTCTTTATTTCTGGGCCTTACTTTCCCCTTCTAAAAAAAACCATAGGAGTTAGATTTAATGACCTGGAGGATACCTTTCCCTTTAAATTTATGATCCAAAATGATTGAGAGAAGGGAAGGGATTTGATTTGATTTGACTGAAATCATATGACCAGTAAAATCGTATCATGTGATGGTGGTTGGTAAACTTTTCAATCTTTCACTTCAATAAAAACAAAGAAATAAACAACATTTTTGAGCAACCCCCCATATATATATTTACTTATTTATAAATTATAAATTTGTAATACAGCACTGGAAGCTAGATGGTGCAGCAGATAGAACACTAGACCTAGAGTCAGGAAGACCTGCATTCAAATCCAGACTCAGATATGTAACCTGCTATATGATGTTGGGCAAATCAATTAACCTCATTTTTCTCTCAGTCTTCTCATCTGTAATCTGTAAAATGGGAATAATAATAGCACCTATGTCCCAGAGTTGTCATGAGGACATGAGATAATATTTGTCAATCATTTTGCAAACCTGAAACCTTAAAACACTGTAAGAACGCTATTATCACAACCACTACTACTGTTCCTCCTCCTCCTCTTAATTATGCATCTTCGACACATGCTCAGAGGCAATTATGCCAACTCTCACTCACACTGATAAGCCAGGTAGCCAGAAGGCTGACAATATCTCCTCTGCAGAATTCTAGAAGTAACCCTGAGGGATTGGAGGACATTTCTCTAATGGTAGAGCCCTGTGATTTCCCCCAAAATTATTAGTTTAGAATCAGTTTAGTCAGTCAACCTTAATTAGTTTTTAGAAAGGAGTATTTACTAAGGTGGTATTGTTAGTACAAAACATCCTTTCAAAGTTCTGCAACACATTTTCCTACAATCACTTACAGAGTCCAAGGAAAAAAAGTTATCTCAAGGTTAGGAAGTGTATGTGGCAAAGGAGTGGTATCTGTTGGGATTTCTATCTCTCCTTTTAGTTTTTTTTTTAAAAAAATTATTATTTTTTAACACTGCTTGGCTACTTTATACAAGCCCCATGGACTATGACTAATTTCTTTTTCAGTCAATTCAAATATTCTTCTTGTATATTATCACTACAGTTCATCCACTAACCAATCAGAGACAATCAAATTGATAAGGCCTTTTACACTGTTAGATGTGGTAATCTCACCTGGGTAAGGTACTAAGGTCTAGGTCTAGAATTTTACCACTTAACCTTAGGTGGGGAAAAGCAATTTGATTTATTCCACCAACCCTTCCCCTTTTGTATATGGGGATATGCTGGAATTGTGTTGAAATAGTTCAAACTGCTAGACAGAGCCTGATAGTTAAATTTTCAGTGTGAGCATTTACACTTCAAAAATCAACAAACACCTCAAATTTGGCTTTGTTGTATTATTTTGTTGATTGTCTAGGCTTAAGAAAGTGATGGAAGAAATGTCAACAATGTAAATTAAATTTAAAGGTGTGTTGTCCTTACCATTTTTGGGGGGTTGGTAGGGATAAACATTTACCTGCACAACACTTTTTACATACTTTATAAAATGTCAAAATTGAAAAGGATAAAATCAAGATAAAATGATTGTTGATCTTAAGAGTCCATAGAGGGCCACTGAAGTTTGTTGATAAGAAAGAGGAATTATATGGATAGACCTGGGATTAAGAAGAGTCACTTTGGCAGCTGTGTGAAGGATTAAAAGGAGGAGAGACTTGAGTTAAGAGAGATTATTGCAATAGTGATAAGAAGTGATAAGTACCTGAAGTAGAAGCTGTTGTAAGGAGAAAGAAGGAAAGAAGACACAAAAGTTGTTATGGAGGTAGAACCCACAAGGTACCACAGTTGATTGAAGGTGTGAAGTGAGAGAGAAGAATTGAGGATGATATCAAAGTCAGTCAACTAGCATTTATTAATGCTACTGCATTAATGGCTACTGCGTGGCAGGCATGGAATTAAGTGTTGGGGATACAAAGAAAGGCAAAAGGCAATCTTTACTCTCATGGAGCTTATATTCAAAACGGAGGCATACATACAAGTGGCAAACCTGGATAACTAGAGAATTGTTTGTGATGTGGACAGTAAAGGGAATTTTGGAAGAGTAGATGGCAACCCATCCATGCCTACTCCTACTATATACTGTTCACTCTGTCCTACCAGAAGGTGTGGGGTTCTTAGTCACTGTTCATTGCTGACATTTAGAGTCTAGCTTCTGAAAGTGCTTATCATAATCTGGATGTGATAGGGTGAGGGCTGGGCACAGGAATGGAATATGTATAGTTAAAGATTTTCCTTTCCTTGTCTCTTTTTTTCTTCCTCCTCCTCCTTGGGTTAACTATATAAGAATGAAGGAAACAAGCATTTATTAAGCTCCAAACACTGTGCTAATGGCTTTACAAATATTTTCTCATTTGATCCCCACAACAACCCTGGGAGATAGGTGCTATTTTTTAATCTCCATTTTATGGTTTTGGACTTGAGGCAGGCAGAGGTAAAGTGACTTTCCCAGGGTCACATAGCTAGTAAGTATCTGATCACTGGATTTGAACTAAGGCCTTCCTGACTCCAGACTCAGCACTCTATCCACTGAGCTAACTATCTGGATGGTGATGATGATGATGATGATACTACTACTACTGCTACTACTGCTACTACTGCTACTACTGCTACTACTACTACTACTACTACTACTACTACTACTACTACTACTACTACTACTACTACTACTACTAATCTTGTTGGTGTTCAATTCTGAGCACTACCATTTGGGAAGAACATTGATAAGCTGTTGAAGATGATTACCATAAAGGTCAAAACGTCATATGAGATTCCTTAAAAGAACTAGTAATTCTTAGAGGTACCTCAAGAGAGCATGATAGGAGTCTGCAAGCATTTAAAGAGCCAGTATGTGAGGGATTAGAATTTTTACATTCAGCCCCAGTGGGGAAAACCAGTTACAAGGGGTGGAAGTTACAAAGGGGTTCATTTAGTCTTGATGTCAGGAAAAACTCCCAGTGATGGGGCTAACAACAGTACCTCCCTCAGGATTGTTTTGAGATTCAAATGAGACAATGCATGTAAAGGATTTTGCAACCTAACTTAGCTTTATTACTGCTAGCAATTATTATTAGAGCTATCCAAAAGTGCAATTGAGAGGTAATGGTTTCTAATTCATTGGGAGGTCTTCGAATAGCAGTTTATTGACATTTACTTAGTATGATTTAGTAGGGATTTTTTGGGAGGGTACAGATTATACCAGATAGCTACTGATCTTACTTGTGACTCTAAAATTGTGTGATTTTATGAAAATAGAGACAACCCTATAGATTTGGGGGCTTTCTCTATAGCTATTTTATTTTCTCAAAATATTATTTATGAGATTTATTTGGAATACATGTGTCTATATATTATATAATAATCATATATATATACATATATATATATATATGTATAATAACTAAGCCTGGACCCAGGAAATAGATAATAAATTGTACCTCCTTTGTAGAGATGTCAGATTATGGATATAAAATATTGTATATACTGTCAGACGTGATTGATAAGTTGATTGGTTTGTAGAAATGCTTTTTTGTTATAAGAAATATTCAGAAATGAGTACAATATGTCAACAAATATATATATATATATACACACATATATACATACATACATATACCCCCCATATATATATATGTATATATATGTGTGTATATATATATATGTATATGTATATACATATATATATATACACACACACATACATTTTTTAAATGGGAGTATTCAGGGACTTTGATAACTCAGGAATAGAGAGTGAGGCTGATGACTGTGCAACTCTGCCTTGCTTAAATCCAATTCAAGAGCAAGTCAAGACATCATGCCATGATGTCACTGGGCCTCTTTGAAAATGAAGGATGAACAACAACAACAACTGTATGTATTACACACGTGTGTGTGTGTGTGTGTGTACAAGTATATAGCTACTGGGGTAAAAGAATATAATGACGTCAGTGCCAAAGCTTACCCTATGAAATGATTTCTTTTTTGGAGGTGGTTATATTACTTCTAGCTGTGTGTTGTCCATAATATATATCTTTGTATTCCCATTATCTTGTCTGAGTTGCTGATGAGGAAACATGAGCAGACTGCTGATTTGCTAGGGAGTTCAAGTGAGTCTCTTCAGCAACCTTCATGGCAGAATAAGGTTAGGGAACTTTGGTCATCACTATGGCAAGCTGTCAATGATGATATACTGATTGAACAATCCTAATCCTGTGCACAGCATCATTGCTCTCATAGCCGAATTCATTAGCTTTCCTCCAAGGGCCCAGAAAGGAAGAGGCATTCAAGAATATTCTGAATCTATTAAACAACAAAACAAAGGAACAGCTTTCAAAATTAGAAAGGTGTTTATTTTTAAAACATCTTTTACTATTATTATTATTATTTGCTTCAATAGCCTTTTCCATCACCCTTTTAGACTTCAGGGAAAACCATCTCAGTGAGAAAGTGTGTTTGAACCCCAATAATAGCCCACATTTAGAGAGCACATTAAGGTTGGGAGAGTATTTTACACATATTATTTCATTTGATCCTGACAATAATACTGTGAAGTATGTGCTATTATTATTCCCATTTTACAGCTGAGGAAATTGAAGCTAACAGAAGTTAAGTGACTTGCTCAGGATCACATATCTAGGAAGTATCTGAGGCTGGGTTCAAACTCAGATCTTTTTGACTGTAAGGCCAGCTTTCTATCTGTTGTGCCACCTAGCTGTATTTTACTCCAAGGAAGTAAAGATAAAAAAAAAAGAAAAGGGTTTGATGTATACCAAAAATATTTATGACAACTTTGTGTGTGTGTGTGTGTGTGTTAACACAGAATAGATAATAAAGTGGGTAACCAGTGATTTTAGGGTTGGAAAAATGGAATAGGGTACATGAATGTCATGGAATATTGCTATGCTGTAAGTAATGATGAATATGAAGAATTCAGGGAATGAGAAATGTTTGTATGAATGGATGAAAAGTGAAATGGGCAGAACAAGGAAAACCATATTAAATGACTACAATAATATAAACTGAAAGAACAAAAAAATTAAACTGAATTATGAGTAATTATAATAACCAAGCCTAGACCCAGAAAACAGTTGATAAATTGCATCTGCCTTGTAGAGATGGTAGATTATGGGTGTGAAATATTGTTTATGTTATTAGGCATGATTGATAACTTGATTGGTTTTGTTGAAATGATTTTTTTGTTTGTTTTTGTTACAAGGGATGGCCCCCTGGATGTGTGTGGGGGGGTGGGGTGGGGAGGAAATGGACATATTCAGATAAGAATGCAATTGTATCAACAGAGCACAGTAACAACAATATTTTAAAACATTTTATTTTTAAAGAAAAGGGATGCTGATACTATTCCAAAGATGTAAATTCATTTTGGGGATAGGATTAATTCAGAATCCCAAGATTTTAAAACTGGAAAGTCTCTTGGAAAAGATTTAATCCCAACAAGTTTTACAAATGAGAGAATTTGCCCAATAGGGAAAGTGATCCATATGAAATTATATAGCTAGTCAGAGGCATATCTGGGATCAGAACCAGGTCTCCTGGTTCCTAGTCCAGTGTTCTTTTCACTGTGGTATAGGATGTTGACCTCCAAGAAATAGGAACAGAAAGAAAATTCACATATGCACACAATTTCTCTCTCTCTCTCTCTCTCTCTCTCTCTCTCTCTCTCTCTCTCTCTCTCTCTCTCTCTCTCTCTCTCTCTCTCTCTCTCTCTCTCTCTCTCTCCCAGAAACCTAGCGCAGTTTTCTGTAATTAAAACTAGAGCAGTTTTCTGTAATTAAAAGTTTAAAACAGCAAGAAGACTTTTAGGATACCCTGTATAAAGAGAGAGCGGTGGGTCACAAAAACCCAATTTTCAAATGTTAAAAGCCATTTTTTCTGGAGTTTATTTGAAAATTTTCACATATCTGCTAACTCACCCCCACTCCCTTTTCTGGTACATTGCCCTTTATGAGATATTGACTGTTTTTCAGTGTGAAGAGGAAATGAAGCAAAGATAGATGGGAGATTGTGAGAGGGAAAGATCCAATACAACTAATGATCATAAGTAACCCAGACTAAGGGCCTAAAGGAGATTGTAGCTAATGAAAAATATAACCGTATTGAAGCTTGTTATAGTTAGATTGTAGCTAATGAAAACCTCATAAATATTGAAGTTACAGTGCTTTCTTGTGTGGACCCAGTAGGAAGGCAGTTTGGACACTAACAAAATAAAGAAAATGTAAATGATGACCTACAGCATTAACATTCATGCTCAACAATTCTAGCACATAGACTCTTAATAAATGTTTTAATTGATTGATTGATAAATCAAGTTCTCCTATACTAGAGGCAAGGAGGAGATTGATAATATAGGGAGAAAGAGAGCTAATCAAAGGAGTAAAGCCCTGGAGAAGGTTGGATGGAAGAGAATTAAAGACACAAGTGGAAGGCTTAGCCTTTAACAGGAAAATTATTTGTTTTTCTAAGATGGGGGAAAAGAAAGGGTAGATAAAAGAACAGTGAAGTTTTGAGGAGACAAGAAGGAAAACAGAGAGAGTTTCTGTCCAATGGCCTTCATCTCAGTAAAGTAAGAGGCAGCGTCATTTGCAGAGAGTGAGGAAAATACGTGGAATTGGGCACCTGAAGAGAATAGAAAAGATTTGGAACAGCTGCTTTTGAAGATTTTGAGAATTCAGTGAGATTAATAAAAGAATTTTGGGGCAGTACTGAGATCTAGCTCAGATTAGATAACTGAAATTTGTAGTGGAGCCAATCCACTTAGTAACAGGATTTTCTCCAGTAACTGTTGGCAGTTCAGAATCATTAATACAGAAAATAAACAACAAAGTTTATCCAGGATTAGGGAGGAGTACAGCAAGCACAACAGGTACAAAGGAAGGGCAAAATAACCTGGAGACATCTTGTATTAGGGAGAACATCACTGTTGATCACTTCAGCCCTGGAGCTCAGTCCTGAGGAGGACCCTCTGCCCCTGGGGACCCTCCCTCTAATTGGAGGGTAGAGGGCTCCACTTAGAATCTCCATCCCAGGCCAGCCATCTCATTTCCAATCACACTACACGCCCCCAGATTTCTCCACCATGTTCTCTTAGCAGGTAACTTCTCTCACCTTGCGCTCTCATTCCCCTTTCAGCTTGCTTTTATGTGTTTGTTATTTCCATTAGAATGTAAGCTCATTGAGGGAGGGAGAATATCTTTTTTGTTGTTGTTGTTGCTGCTGCTTGTATTTATTTTTATTCCCAGCACTTGGCATACTACTTGGCACATAATAAGCACTTAATAAAGCTTATTGATTGAAACAGTGTAATAGATCTTAACAGCCCTACATAAGTATGTTATTATTATCATAATAAATACTTCATTGTGATTATGATTTTATCAAAATGTGAGAGTCAAAAGGGATCTCAGAGGCCATCTAGTCCAATTCATATCATATGTAAATGGCAATCCCCCTTCAACACAACCTGCAGTGAGTGGTCATCTAGCCCTCACTTGAAGACTGATGAGAAGAAACCCCCTACCTCCTGATGCATCCCATTTCATGTTTTTATAACTCCAATTATCAAGATTTTTTCTTCATATGGAGCTGAAATCTGCCTCTATCAGTTCTACCCATTGCTCCAAGTTCAGCCCTCTGAGGCCAAGCAGAACATTTATCTATTAATTTTCATCAGATTTGATTCAATCCAATATTCAAACCTGTGAAGATCTTCCTGGATCCTGACTAACTAGTTTTCCCTGCTGTGGTTCATCCCCACAGGATAGAAATCATCATGTATATGTGCCTTTTCATTTTGTGAGTTCTTATTTATGACCTGCCATCAGTCCTCCTGGGAAGCTTTGCCCAACATGCTGGGAGCTGCCCTGTAGTTTTTTTTTTTAACTCTGTTTTGTGGAGAACTATGGATGTGATGATTGTTGTTATAGTTAAGAAATAACATGGAATTTGGACTGACTTTTAAAGACAATCAATCTGGGACAATCGAATGGATTGGGAAAATGGAGAGATGTAGAAAGAGACTCGTTATTTCCAGGAAGGTTGAGTAGCAGTAGTTTAGAGTTTTAAAGGTAAAAGGCCAACAGACAATGGCCAGAGAAATTTCAGAATTCAAGATCTTAGCGGTGGGTGGGGACTAGTTGTGAATGATAACCAAAGTTTGCCCTAGCTCTGGGGGGTCAGAAGAAGACAGGATAAAGGTCATTGGAATTGAAGCCATAGAACTATGAAGACAATGATAGTGAAGGGATCATTAGTTATCAATATGAATACTGAAATCACTAACGCTGGAACAGAGTACAGGGTCGAGAGGAGGGAGAACTAGAGCCAGGGGGTAAATTCATCACTCAAGACTAGAAAATAGTTTGGAAGTTGCTAGGTGACACCAAGGATGAAGAGAGGTTGATACCAGTGAATGACACAAGCTTCCAAAGATACTTGAGATAGTACTTTTCTCATAATGTTTCTAAATTGGAAAAGCAACATTTGAGGATTGATTTCTAGGATATGTTTTTAAGGCTTGACTGATTTTCTGAGATATTATTTCTGGCTAGTTCTCTTATGTAATTATTGGGTCAAAGAGTTTGTTTTTAGGGGCAGCTAGGTGGTATAGTAGATAGAGCACTAGACCTGGAATCAGGAAGATCTGAGTTCAAACCCAGCCTTTGACACTTAATAACTGTGTGACCATAGGCAAGTCACTTCACCTGTTTGCCTCAGTTTCCTCATCTGTAAAACAGGAATAATAATAACACCTACCTTCCAGAGTTGTTATGAGGGTCAAATAATTGTGAAGCACATACCACAGTACTATATAGTAAGTACTATATAAATGTTAGCTATTACTATTATTATCTTATTAGTTATTAGAAGGGACCCTAGACATCATTTGGCACAACTCTTTCATTTTCTGGTGAAAAAACTGAATCCCAGAGAGGTGAAATAACTACCCAATATCATGTACTTAGAAAGTAGCAATTGGGATAATAACGATGATGACATATTTTGTAGTACCTTCAAGTTTACAAGTTGTTTTTAGGTTAATAATATTATGAGATAGGTATAACTATACCACCTAGCTGTCCCTAAAAACATACCTTTTGACTCAATAATTATATAAGAGAACTAACCAGAAATATCTCAGAAAATCACTGTCAAGCCTTAAAAACATATCCCAGAAATCAATCCTCAAATGTTGCTTCTCCAATTTAGAAACATTATGAGAAAAGTGCTATCACAAGATAGGTGTAGCTTGTCCAGGGTCAAACAGTCATTAAGTGCTGGAGCCAATATTTGAAAAGCCTAGGCTTTTGGACTCTTTAAGTCCAGTGTTCTTTCTGCTATACTACACTTTGATGTTTACATTTTGAACACTGGTCAGTACCGAGAAGAAACAGAATTAATTGAATGGATCTTGTTATTCCACAGGACTCATAGCATTTTTTTTTCTTTTCTTCTCTATTCCCTCTGCTAACCCAACTCAATGTACTGGCTTTTCTAGATTGATGTAGGCTTGGGTCACAGCCTCTGCAAAATCTTTACAACAACACTCTGATGTAGGACAATAGCTTAGGTTTCAAGTAAGAACAGTCACTTTTCTTTGCTATTTCTCTGCTTAATAATAGAACCCATTCATTCTTCAGGGCTTTGGCACACTTGCTAGAACTACATGGTCCATGATACTCTGGAGTCAGGGGCTTCTTCAATGGAGAGAGGTGCCAAAGCTGAAATGAAGTCTGAAGTACAAGCAAACAGAGAATGGCTGTTACAGAGAGGGTATTCCACAGAGCTGTGATTCCTTCAGCCACCTTTGGCATGAGCAGTAATCCCTCTCCTATAACAGGGGTTTGGACCACAGAGGTTGGGTAGATTTTCTTTCCTGTTTTGATGGGACAGAGTGATGAGTACACTCTAAAACCTACTGTTAGACGCTGGAACCACTTGCTCTTGGAAGCAGTCTAGAATCTTCTATGACAAAGGAAGCATACCAGCATTTAGTAAGCACTTACTATGTACCAGGCACTCTGTTAAGTGCTTTATGAATATCTCAACCCATCCTAACAACAACCCTGGGAGACAGTGCTATTATTTCCCTCATTTTATAGATGAGGAAATTGAAGCAGATGGGAGTTAAGTGATTTGCTCAGGGCCACATGTCAAAGGGCATGATGCCAGTCTAGGGAATTTGGTCGCAGGGACAACTGATCAAAATGAAAGTCAGCAAGTATAATTTTGCTAGAGGATATTTCCTTATTGAAGAAGAATTTTGAATTCTTAGGGCAGCTAAGTGGTACAGTGGATAGAGTGCTGGGTCTGGAGCCAGGAAGACTCATCTTCCTGAGTTGAAATCTGGCCTGAGACACTTGCTAGCCATGTAACCCTGGAAAAGTCACTTAACCCTGTTTGCCTCAATTTCTTCATCTGTAAAATGAGCTATAGAAGGAAATGGCAAAACCACTCCAGTATCTTTGCCAGGAAAACCCCAAATGGGGTTGTGAAGATTCAAACATGACTGAAAAGACTGAGCAATAAATTTGAATTCAAGACAAAGGGGAACTTTCTGGGGCGGAAGAACTAGGAGCTCTAATGGAGGCCGCAAGTGGCCTAGGGCCTCAAAGGGGTTTTAGCTTGGGAAGCCATCCAATGGGAATTCCCTCAGCTCAGTACAGTGGCTTTGGATCTTAGACTTCAGTACAAACCTTACCTTAGATGGCATGTCACAGTATATTTGGGGTCTCAGCTTACTTATCCACAAAATTAGGGGTTGTATTAGTTGACCTCTAAGGTCCCTTCCATCCTCAGATAGACCACAATGGAGAGTAGGGAGACATTTGAGGCAGGGAGACAATTGGGAGAATGTAACTTATAATACAAAAATCATACTAAAATTTTCCATGTGTGTGTGTGCATGTATGTGTTGGGGGGACTTAGGGGGTAGACTAGGGCTTGGGGAACAAAGCCCAGAAGCCCAGCAGGGACTAGAAGATTCCTTAGGAAAGCTATCCTTTTATAAATTGTTAATTATTACTTTTCCATTTTTAGAAAATGAATGAAGCCACAATCTTGCTCTGCTCTGCCCCCAAAGCTTTGTGCCATTAAACAATGTTGTTGCTTTTTTTGTTTTGGTTATAAGCACATTTAGTGAGGACAGAAATGAAGTATAATGCTACCTGATTACAGATGACTGCAGAACTGCCTGTGTCTTTGCTATGCAGCAGAGACCAGGCTCTTGTCAGCATCATCCCTCCTTCCTTACCTTCTTCCCTTCTTCCCTCCCTTCCTTCTTTCTTTCCTTCCTTCCTTCTTCCCATTTCCAACCTCCCCCCCCCACACCTTTCTCCTCAGAGTCATTTCTTTAGACTTAGAATGTCATTGAGAAAGATGTAAGAAACACAAACTTTTGGAGGATTTCACGTTCTCTTTTAGACGTGGAGCTAAATGAATGTTGAAGGATAAATCCAACTGTTTTGTTTCCATTGGAATGGCATTCTCAAGGCATGGTTAGTGCAATATTTGAGGAGAAACCTTCCATCCATAAATAGAAACATATTGCTACCACTGAACACTCTGCCTACCTTTTCAGCTTATTTCACATGACTATCTTTCATGTGTTCTACATTCCAGTCAATTGCCCTGAATTCAATATGCCCTTTTCCCATCTCTGTGCCTTTGCCCATGCTGCCCCTATGCTTAAAATGATTTCCCTTCTCTCTTTCTCTTAGAAACCCTAACTCCCTCAAGTGCCACTTACAGTAGGCCTTTCTTGCCCCCTCCCTAACTATACCTCCTGTTAGTGTTCTCTCCTTTATACATAATTTATTCTGTTTAGCAGTTGTATACCTCTAGTCGAATTCAAGTCCTTTGAAGGCAGGGACTATTTCTTTTTGTCATTGTATGGTGTTGCTCATCCTTCATTTTTGAAGAGGAGTAAAGTCTTGACTTGTTCATAAATTAGATATAAGTGAGGCAGAGTTGCACTAAGTCATCAGCCTCACTGTCTCTCCCAGAGTAAACAAAGTCTAGGCAAGACAAAAGTCAATGCAACTTGTGTTGGCCCAGGATGCAGTGGATGACTTTGGTGTCTTCAGTGTCTGACCAAGCTCTAACACTCTACAGTACCTGCTTCTACTACCTTTATGGCCAAATTAATGAGAACAAATTGTTTTAATTTGACCATTCAGCTGGGGAAAGTCTTCACAGGCTTGGTGTGGACATCTCCCTAATTCACAGATGGGCTTGAGGCCTGTTGGTTACCCTCGATCTGGTTTAACCCATTTACCAAGACAGTTTTACCAGGGTGTGGCTACAGGGCATGCTACCCCTAGTGTGTAACATATACGTCAATAGGTCAAGGACCTGAGATCTCATTGGTCTGGGAATTCTCTCCTTTAGTCTGATTCTCAATTAGTCACACATTGTTCTAGTCTATCCAAAACTTTACCTCATAGGCTCAATAACATATTGTCCAACTAATGCCCTTTTTTTGTACCAGATACTAATGCCCTTTTCGTACTAGAGTGGTGAAATAGTAAGGCAGCAATAGAATTTGGAGATCTGGATTCAAATCCTTCATTTGCCACTTATGGCTGGTGTAAATTTGGGTTTCAGTTTCCTCTTCTTTGGTGTTAGACTAGATTTCTCCCAGCTCCAATATTCAATGATCCCAAATAAAATTAGCTTTCTAAATAACCCTTCTGGAATTAGTATTTGTCATCTATTTTTGGCATAAATATTTACTTATGATATCTGATGCTAATAATTTAAATATGATATGCATTCATTACTTCATCAAAAGAAGTTCCCCTGCTCCATTAATTTTGGGAAGGTTTTTGCAATACCAAGTTCAGGAAGGTGGGCCAAGTAACTGGGAGAGATTTTTCATACAATTATCTTTTGTCTATCAGAATGCTCCAAAATCTAAAAGAATTTGTGACTCTAGTCTTTTTGTGGGGCCATGAAGCTCTGTACCCTCTCCCCACCCCAAACCCAGGAGGAAACTTGAAGCCCAGGAGTAGACTATGGAGATATCAGCAGGGGTATAGTAATGAGACTGCTGAATTGGAAAGTAGGAGAGTTGGATTTGAGTACTAGTTTTGCCATCAGATTGCTGTGTGAGCTTAGACAAGTCCTTACTCTTCTAAAGGTCGTAATCTCCTCTTCTGAAAGACTGTGTGGGCCTATATGTTCTCTGAGGTTTCTTTCAGTTCTAATATTCTCTAGGTATGCAATGAAGTCTAATGTCTCCCTAACAAAAACCCCTTAGCCAGCCCGGGGCTTTGATGAATGAGAAAACTGTATCAGAAAGTAGGAGAATTGGATTTGAGTCCTCATCTTGCCATCAGTTTTGCCATCAACCTTACTTTCACTTAATACTGAAGTTCACTTTTTTCATGAAGATACTGGTAGAATCAGCAAATCACTGCCAGTGGACAATGTCTTGTCTAGTGAGCAATCACTTAATCCACCTTTGGAGGATTCAGTAGTGAGAAGCCTTTTCTGAAACTTTCAATCGCTAGTGCCACCTCCCCTGGCCCCATTATATTTATTTTGTGTATAGTTATAGGTGTATATGCTGCTTCCCTTGAAAGAATGAATACAAATTTCTTGGCTTGTTCACTTTTGCCTTTGTATCCTCAACCCCTAGAACAATGCAAGCACTTAGTGAATCCTTGTTGATTGTTTGATTGTCAGGATATTCTTAGAACAGAACTCTTGACAATAACTGCTTTGCTTGATGGCATTATATTAACTCAAATGTTCTCTTGACCAGCACATTTGCATATCTGGAATTTCTGAGAAAAAAAAGATCTTTGTGTTGGAAGAGACATGGGATGGCTACCTAGTCCAACCCTAGCTCCCTGTTTATAGATGAGTGTACCAAAGCCTGAAGAAATTAAATAACTAGCCCAAGTCAAGCGCTATAATTCAGTGATAACCGTTGTCCATAATGACATTCCAGAAGCTCTATAAAATCCTGAAGTAACTTTGGATCCTAAACAAAAAAATTAAATTATGCTCATCCCTCCCTGAATCAAATATTTCTCTACACACTCACACACACACACACACACACACACACACACACACACACATACATACATACACACACACACTCCTCCCTATCCTTACCCTGAAAATTTTAAAGTGTTTATTAACAAGAACAGAATGTAACAATTGATTTTTAAGACCTTTTGAGAATAACTAGGCTCTGATCTCTTAAATTGTCTTTATCTCTCTGGTTCAAATGACTGGTAATTTACTTACATAGAAATGGCTTTACCTCCTATCTCTGGAAGCTTTATCAAGATAAATCTGAGAAATGTTATGTTCTCTCCTTGTGGACTTCTTTCTAAAAAAACTGAACATGTGCCAGTGACCTAAAAAAATTTATTTTGATATCAAAGAGTACATAATTTTGGCCCTGAGAAAGGGATGATTTGATCAACTTTTAGGCTCAGTTTCCTCATCTGCAAAATGAAGAAGTTAGACTCGGTGACCCTCTAAGTCCTTATCTTAATTCTCAATCCTAAAATGTTAACTTCATTTTGCAGCATTTATTGTTCAAAATTGTTTAAAAACCCCCAATAAATTTAAAGAGTTTGGTTGACTTTGGTGTGATATTCCATAATTTTTTCCACAAACTGAATGAAAAAGTTAAGCATTATCCTCTGTGCAACAGAGGCATATAATCTGCCACAGAAAATACTTATTTTGATATTTCAAAGGTTCACAATTTCATCAGTGTAGGTACCAATAAATTTCAGAGAGTCTGCCAACTTGGATGAGAAAAAAAATGAAAGCTGTATTTTCACAACCTTTTAAATGACATTTATCATTCTTTTCAATTATTTGAAAAAAATAGCATTCTGAGGAGTACATATGGATAGACTGCCTAAGTGTAATCCATGACACACAAAAAAGTTAAAAATCCCCGCCTTAGTGACTAGTTTTCTACAGTGGTTCTGGCCAAAAAACATTCACAAAATTGGCAACAAAATTCTCCAAACTTAGCTAAGCTGTGCCTGGGATAACAGGTCTCTAGTCTGTTGTTTGGCCTGTGGCTGAAATCTTTTCAGCTTGGTAGGACCTGTTGGCAGACTTCAAAAACCCAGGGCCAGCTCTGCTGGGATGTGAAGTACTTCAGTGGAGGATATGAAAATAGTCAAGGGAAAAATAACTCCTTTTCTGAAACTTTAAGAGATTATTAGTTAAATTGCTTCGGTTTCATGAGCCATGGAGTGTATATAGTGAGCTTGTTCCCTCACATGTAGCATGGGAATGTCATTGTATGGCTTAAAGGGAGGCAGAACAGATATATCTTGACATCTCTCCCTCTACCCTTCTCCAAGAGAAACTAATTCCTACCAAGAGGGACAGCGGAAAGTTGGGGCCAAGAGCTTGGCCAGTCTGCTCTCCTCAGGGAGATGGGTACTAGACTAGAATGATATCTATCTGCTTTTTAAAACTAGGCATGTGGCTTTCAGGTTCAGACTAAACTCCAGATCACAAATCCTTACAGGGGGAAGGAGAACCTCAAGTTTTATATCCATATCTTGACTCCCCAACAAATACCAGGTCCATGATGAACACACCTAGCAATTAGCAAAGAAACCCGTTTATCCAAGTCCATAGTAAAACAGAAATCAGAAAATGTATACATAAGAGAATATATATATACTTCAATACAGAGTGAAGGAGATCTTTGATTGGGAGCAAGGTAACTCACTCAGCTCAAATGAGGAAGTCCCAGATCTCACTCAAGGAGAAATTCCTCAAAGACTCTAGTGTAGTAAGCTGAGAACATGGACATAATGAAGACTCTCAGGTCCTTACAAGTCAACTTCTTCATATTTTCCCTTCAGCAATGTGAAGTAGGATTGCTGATCTGGTTGGATTCCTATGTGTTTCTGGATAGACTGGTGTACATGTCCAGCTGGATTCCACATTGCATCTCAGCAAATTTTCTGAAATCAAGATGATTATTTTTACATAGGATGTAGGTGTACATGTCTGACTGGACTGACATATGTATGTGTCTGGACTGACCTACATGTCTGGTAGGATTAGCATACATGTCCAGTTGCACTCCTGTACATGTCTGCTTGGACTGATGGAGTGTTAGGTCCTTCACAGCAAGGTAGCTACTAGTCCTTGGCCCTGGAACTCTATCCAACTTCCTTTTACCAGTCTGAGTTTGAGTTTCTTTATCTGTATGATAGACATGATCATACCGTAGTGCTATGGTGAAGCAATCATGAGAGAATAGATGATAGGGGCTCACAGATAGGCAGGTCAGAACCATAGTAAGCTAGGATATGCTATGTAATTCTATAAATATCACATACTATATGTTATATAGTATAAGATATATCTTAATATGTTGCATACTATGGCATATTATAGCATAGAGAAGACCAATAGAGCATAGTATGATATACAATTGCATATTATAGCAGAGTTAATGTACTATAATGCAAAAAGTGTAACATCACACAGGCATGACAACTCAATTACCACACTGGTATGATAGTCAATCATTATGTTGGCATGATAATTGACATACAGTGTCCTGGTGTGACAAATCAGTCATAACAACCCAGCATAAGTCAATCATCAATCTGTTGTAATGATTGAGTTCTTGCACCAATGTAATAAATGATTTATCATGGCGACATGATAAATGACTTACTATACCAATGTAATATGTAATTTATTATGCTGATGTGATAAATCCTTTATCAAGAACATATATAAATGTCATTTTTTGGCCTCTTTTTAGTGAGGCAATGGGGGTTAAGTGACTTGCCCAGGGTCACACAGCTAGTAAATGTCAAGTGTCTGAGGTCACATTTGAACTCAGGTCCTCCTTGACTTAAAGGCCGGAGCTCTATCCACTGTGTCACCTAGTTGCCCCCAAATATCATTTATTATCCTGTCTGAATTTCTCCTTTGAGCAGTAACATTATACCTGTAGCATAATAATTATGATATTTATTTTAGAGAACACATATATTTGTATATGTCTTCGAGCCTCTGGAAAGCTTTAAAGTTCTTAACTATAGTAGCTTTTCTTTTTTAATTCTTGTATCCCCAGTACCAATCTTAGGACTTTTCAAATAGTTGGAGCTAACTAAAAGCTTATTAAATAATCCTTTTTTCATTGAAACCATCTATGGTTCGGGTAACATGCCTTAAGGCACAACAAGAAGACACTATAAAAGGAGCATCAAGTTAAAATTGATCAGTCCAAGGGTCTGATGAGTTTCTTTTCCTTTAAGACTTTAAGGGGCAAGATAAGGAGGGGACAACACAGTATACTTGCTACCCTATATTACCTTAAATTATTCCATACTATACTATACTATACTATACTATATTATACCGTGCTGTACCCTACTGTACTGTACTATACTATACTATATTATACTGTGTAATTTTATACTTACACTGATTTATTCTACTATACTATAAATTCTGATTTCTATAGATTTGTCAAAAGTAGCATAATAAATTATAATATGGCATAGGGTAGGACTGGTATATATGTCCATCTTGACTGTTGTATCCATCCATCTGGATTGTTGTACCTGCCTATCTAGACTGGCATACATGTCTGTCTGAAATGGTGTACAAGTGTACTTGGACTGTTGTGCACATCTGGCTGGACTCCTGTAGGTGTATGGCTGGACTCATATACATAGCTGTCTGGACTGGTGCGCATGTCTAGATAGATACCTGCACATATCTAGCAGGACTCCTGTACATGTCAGGTTGCATGAGGGTAATGTTAAGCTCTTTTTAGCAATGTGCCTATGAGTCCTTGGCCCTAGAACCCTATGCTGCCCCCTTGCTCCTCTCGGTCTGAGTTTCTTTATCTGTATAGCAAAGATGATTCTACTTGACCTCCTAGGCTATGGTGCTGTCATGAGAAAATGGATAGCAGTGCTTGTGGGCAGCCAGTTAAAAACTGTAGTATATTATGCTATGCTATATAATGCTATGATACTATATGGTATACATTATGTAATATATACTAACATATCATGTACTATGTCATAGTATAGCATAGAACAAATTAAAGCTGAATATAGCATAGTATAACATATGATTGTATATTATAATAGAGTTTAATGTAGTGGCAATAACTGTCATATCATGCAGGAATTACAAGTCCAAATGCATTGGTTAGATTAAGCCAGGCCACACCACACATTTTCTTTTTATGTTTGGCTTTATCTGAAATGGGCTTCAGTAAGAAATCATGTTCACTGCAGTTGTCAGAATATGAAGCCTTTTTGATTCCTGATTCCATTTCTCATATTCCAATCAATGAGTCTTTAAGACAGGACAGAAGCATAAATTTTACCCATTGTATTATGAAGGGATATAGATCTCCCCCTGGAGAGCAGATTTCTATGACCTTTTTTATAGAATAAAACAGTTGGATAACTGCCTTTGGGACACAGTTATATTTCTGTGATATATTAAAAACAGTGGTTAAAATATGCCTCTCTGGATCAATCTTCCAGATCCATTTTTTATTGCCATCTGGTCCTGGAGCTGTATTATTACAGCATTTACAGCCCTTTCTTTTGGTATACCTGATGTGCTAATTGGCTAAAATGATAGTCAAGGGTTGAAGGGATGGGGTGAAGTATAGTGTTGTCTATAATCAGCCTCGTGCTAAGGCTTAGGCAGTAAGGGCTTAAAGATGGGATTGAGGTTACTTGGAAAAGTTAGTATCAGTGAGAAAGGTCAGGTCAACAAAGAATGGAAAATGTGGGGTAGGGTACCCAGGAAGTACTGTATCTGTATTTTATACACACACACACACACACACAAAACATGTGTGTGTACATACGTATATAATGTTTTACTGTTATATTATATTATGCTATGCTATACAATATTATAGTTAGCTAGGTGGTGCACTGCTGGAGCTACAGGACTAGACCTATAGTCACGAAGATTTATCTTTTTGTATTCAAATCTAGCCTCACACACTTAATATCTGTGTGACCCTAGGCCAAGTCACTTAACTTTGTTTGCATTGGTTTGCTTATCTATAAAATGAGCCGGAGAAGGAAATGGCAAACCACTCCAGTATTTTTGCCAACAAAACCCCAAATGGCGTCATGATGAGTTGGACACAACTGGAATGACTAAATCACAAAAACATCACCACCACCACAATATTATACTGTACTATATTATTCTGTAGAATAGTATATACTATATAGTATATACTATATTATACTATACTATACTATACTATACTATACTATACTATACTATACCATACTATACCATACTATACCATACTATACCATACTATACTATACTATACTATAATATACTATACTATACTATACTATACTATACTATACTATACTATACTATACTATACTATACCATACTATACCATACTATACTATACCATACTATATGGAGCAGCTAGAAGGTATGGTGGATAGAGCACTGGGCCTGGAGTCAGGAAGATCTGAGTTCAAATCTAACCTTAGACCCTTACTATTTGACCCTGGGCAAGTCACTTAACCCTTATTTGCCTCAGTTCCTCAACTGTAAAATAGGGACACACTGAAGAAGAAAATGGCAAACCATTCTAGTATCTTTGATGAGAAAATCCCACAGACAAGTCCATGGGGTCCCAAGTAATCAGGAATAATTGAACAATCAAAGAACAGAAACACTGTACTATTACATCTCTTGCTTTGCTTTAGTGTGCTCTATTATGCCATGTTGGTGCTATACCATACATAATAGGTTACACTATGATGTGCTATTACATTGTATAGTAGTATAGTATATAAAGTATAAATATGTATAAAATAAGTATATATAAAGTATAGTGACCATACTTTTCTTTGCTATAATTTACCAGGCTAGTCAAACATGTATAGCTGGTCTACAGGATATATATGAATTCAGCCAGATGTGTCCACCTGTCTAGTCAGACACATAAGTCCAGCTGCATGTCTAGGTGGATAGGTCTTTGGTCGGGTTTCTTTATGCTGGCTGGCTGCCTTTTAGCTGGGGAGTGTTGCTTTAGCAGTTTCTGGCCTGGCTGCCAGAAACACAAGCCATCCATTTTCTCATGAGAGCTTCACCATAGCAATAGGCATCAGATGGGCTCATGTCCATCATATGCCAGTCCAGCTGGATATGTATACCAGTCCACCAGGAAGTATACCCCAGCATACCAGGATGTATACACAAACAATTCAGCTGGATGCGTACACAAGCTGAGATTATAACTAAACATTCCTGAAGTTTATCTTCTCTGTCATATTCTTCTTTCCCCTCTTCTTGTTTCCATTTGTTGAGTAGAACATATTTCCATGTATATAATTTCCCCTAATTGAATATGACTTTTATTTATTGATTTACTTACTGATGATTTATTTATTGATGGCACATGATAGATGATTATTAAATGTTTGTTGACTTTAATTAATGAATGAGTGCCTAAGAAACTTATTTCATTCTTCGAGAAAGAGTTGCAAAATGCTCTAAGTTCTTGAGTCACTTTGACAGAAGAGATCATTATGTATTTCAGAATTTGTTTTTTGTTGAGTAAAACAACAGTAACCACAACCCTGAAACAAATCCTTGCTGTTTCCCTACTGTAATCAGGTTGAGATAGGGAGTTGTGGAGGTAGGGAACTGAAGTTCTGGGGATTTACCTGTAGTAAGGGAATTGTTGCCTTGTGTGAAGAAAATATGGAAAAGGAATAGAAACAGTATGCTCACTGTTATTATTTGCTTGTATTCATTTATAACAGTCTTATGAAGTGGTATACAAATGTCTCAGTGCAGGAACAGAATTCTCTCTTAACAGTTTAATGTTGTGTTATATATTTTTACTGCCTCATTGCACTGTTGGGAAGCAGCAAAGCACAGTCAGAGCTGCAGAGGTCAGAGACTGGAGTCAGGAAATACTGTATTCCAGTCTTGCTTCGGACATATACTAGCTGTGCGACCACTGGCAAGTCACATAATCCCTCAGTGCCCCAGGAAACCAAGACTATAAATTATAGATGTGCCAGTGATCTGCATTAGTGAAGGAACCATCCTCAACAGGAATTACTAACACTGATGAAATCAGGTCTGTGCACCCCCTATTCCACATTATCACTCTTCTCCCATCAGACTTTTGGCTAATATTGAACTGCTTGCCTATTAAAACCTCCACATCTGTTTGATTCAAATATGTACTCATAAGTACTGGGGATAAAAAGCTTTATTCTTTTGAATGTAATGCACTGTTTCTCATCAATTATAACTTACCTGAAAAGCAAGCTAAAACAGGCCAATTACTTGGCATTTTTCTTTTCCTGCCACAAATAAATAATTTCACAGCAGGGCAAGGATTTTTTAGCATCAACACGAACTTTCAATGATCCTTTAATACTTTTGTCTGAGACTAGCAATAGAAGTTGACCTTGAGTTTCAATTGTAGTAAAACATTCATAAGTTTTGACTGATGGCCCTGATACTCAGGTTAGTTCAATAAAAGATTCACCGACATGAGGTAATTTAACTTCTTCAGGGCCCTGGGATCTCATCTGCAGCCATGAGAGAAACAATTTATCAAATAATAACTTTGGTAAGCACTGAGTGTTTTTATAGAACTTTGCTTATCTTGGACCATTCATCATAAGATAAGGCTTCACATGATGTAGCAGATAAAAATATACTCACAAACATTATCTATCATTTTACTATGTAAAACATGGAAGTGCTGTGTGGCTTTTAATATGCAAGGATAGGTTTCAGATTCTCCACTGAAGTGGAGACATCTCCCATTCCTTCGTCATGTTGACTTATAGCATCCTGGTGAGCCTATGTCCTCTAAGGCTTTGGAGTCAAACTCAAATTGCAATCAGTCCCTGAGGCTACATATTGACTTCTAAAACCACAAATTAATATTATCTGTATTTTATTGTATTTTTTATTTGTTTTGTTAAGCATTTTCCAATTGGGGATTGAATTTTTAGGAGTGATAACTCATAAAACTTTCTACTATGGCATATAGAAGTTTCACTATAAGTTAGTGGAAGGAGTACCCACAGCAACAGAATTTCAGATCTTACTGTAACTTGTGGCCCAGCACCCCCAGCTTTGGGTATACATACACTAGTTATAGTGCAATAGGCTAACCCAAGTAACCCATGTCTACCTTTGGCCCAGTCTGTCTATACCCCTCCTTCCCATTTTCTTTGGGAAAACTCCAAATATAGCTCATAACTTAGCCTCCAAAACCATGAGTAAAAGAATCTCTATATCCCATACAAGTACTCAAAGTAGCAACATACATGTGTATAGGGTACAGGAAAAAATGTAGGAAAGGACTCATAGGTGTTCACAAACAATGTGGAATGATAGAGCATTAGACTTGGTGTCAGGAAGACCTGAGTTAGAGTTCAGCTTTGGACATATAACAAGCTGTGTGACTTTGGGCAAGTCACTTGTCTTTCAGCCTTAGTTTGCCTATCTGTCAAATGGGAATGATAATACTAGCACCTACCTCACAGGGTTATCATGAGGATTAAATGAGACAGCATATGTAAAGCACTTTGCAAACCATAAAGTCCTATTAATTTAGATCACAAACAATTGATCACAAAATAAGAGAAAAGAACAGTTTGAAGTAACCTTGGTAGCCACCTAATCCAACTTATCTATTAAAGTATTCCCCACTACAACATACCCAACAATAAGTCATCAAACCTATCCTTGAACTCTTCCAAGGAAAGGGAACCTATCACTTCTCAAGGCAGCCTATTTGCATTTTAGACATCTCTGATTCTTAGGAAGTTTTTTTTTTTTCCTGAAGTCAACATTTGCCTCTTTGCAGCTTCTATACATTGCACCTGGTTCTGTTCTCTGGGGCTAAACAGAACAAGTCTAATTCATACTCCAGATGACAAGTCTCTCAATATGTGAAGATAACAATTATATCCCCCTGGACTCTTGTGCAGGCTAAACATTCTCACTTCCCTCATTGACTCCTCATATGGTATAGACTGAAGGTCCTTTCCTATCCTGGTTGTCCTGTTATTGACAGTCTCCGATTTATCAATGTCTTTATTAAACTCTACTAACCAGATATGAACAGAATACTACAAGAAAGGTCTGATTAAGGCAAGATACAGAGGGGCTATCAATTTCACATTTCTGGTGGCTAGGCTTCTCAATGAAATCAAAGATCACAGGAGCTTTCTTTTGCTGTCATACCACACCATTGACTTACATCGACCTGTTAATTTACTAAATGCCTCACCCAGATTTTATGCAGAGTTGATTTTTTTGTACCAAAGTATAAGACTTTACATTCATCTCTACTGAATTTAATTTTTATTAGGTTCAGCCCAATGGTCTAACTTGTCAAGATTTTAGGGGGATCTTGACTCTGTCAACCAATGTATTCCTCCCAGTTATTCCTCCCAGCTTCATCATCATCTCCAAATTTAAACAACACAGCACCAAGCAAAAATCCCTGAAGAGTTCCACTAATGACTTCCTGACACATTTACAATGAACCAATAATGACTACTTTTGAGTCTGGCCATCTAACCAGTTCTGAATAAATGTTATTATATTATAGTCTAGGTTTCTCCATCCCCTCCATGAGGAGAATATGAAATACTTTGTGTAAAACTTCACTAGGTATGATCTATCATTCCCTTCTTTTATTAGTTTAGCAATCCTATCAAAAAACTAAATGGGGTTAGGTTAGCATAACCTGTCTTTATTGAAATTATTTTGGATCTTTGTAATAACAATTCCTTTTGCTAGATATTGACTAACCATCTCTTAAATGATGCATTCTAGAATTTGCCCAGGAATCAAAATCAACTTCACTTGCTTATAGTTTGCAGGCTGTTCTCTGCACTTTTTTGAAAATTGGCCATTTTTTCCTTTTTTCAAATTTTGTGTTATCTCTTTTATTGCTATTATCTTTCATAATTTTCTGATGGCAGCCTAGCAATTGTATCTATCAATTCTTTCAGTACCTGAAGATTTAGTTTATATGGGTCAGGTGACTTGAATTTCTAAAGGGCAACCTGATGATCTTTTGCTATCACCTTACTTATTTTTGGTACCAAAGCCCTGTTAGTAATTTTTGTTCTATCATTTCCAGGGCAAAGGTCATTCTTCTTGAAGAGAAAACAGGAAGAAAATAAGAATTGGGCGTCATTGCCCTCTCTTCGTTATCAGGTATCATGGTCTCATTCACCTCAAGCAAAGGTCTTATTTTTTTAATCCCTTTTTTTTCTACCAGTATAGCTAACAAACAAACAAAACAAAACAAACAAAAATCCTTGGCTTCCTTCACTAGCCTAAGCTTATTCTGAATTTCTCCTAAAACTCTTTTGTTAGGACTATATTCATCCTCTGTTACCTGATCTTTCTTCTATCTTCTGTACAATTACTTTTAAAATATTAATTGATTTTTTTATTTTCCTATTCATTTACATTAGGGCAGCTAGGTGGCACAGTGGATAGAACACTGGGCTTGGAATCAGGAAGACTCATGTTTATAAGTTACTTACTAGCTTTGTTACTCTGAGTAAATTATTTAACTGTGTTTGCCTCAATTCCTTATCTGTAAAATGAGCTGGAGAAGGAAATGGCAAACGACTCCAGTATCTTTGCCAAGAAAACCCCAAATGAGGTCACGAAGAGTTGGGCATGCCTGAAATGACTGAACAATAATCATGCATCCATGTTGTCCACTTCAGATAAATCCCATTTTTCCTCTTTGTTTTTTGAAGTTGATACAATTTTCTTCCCTGCCCAATGAGTGTTCCATAGGGACACAATAATTTCTCCATACTCATAGCGCTACCTGCAATTTGGATTCTCCTCACCAGGACAAACTTGGGGTTGCTAGTGTCCAACCTTCTGACATTCTTGTGCCATGGTTTTACAGTCTGTTTAGTTCTGCATTTCATAGGTCCAAATTCAATCCCTAAGACTTAAAGCCCGTTTTTTTGTGAATGGGATTCTAAACCACAATGGGGTGCTATAAGTATTAAAGAATTTAGGACCGTGGGACTCACCTAAGTATAAGGAGATTCATATTGATTGTTTATAGACTATTGTGAATCCTTTATGCGTTTTCTAGATTTTCTATGTGGTTAGACGAAGGTTGCTCTGTACCCTGTTTATGCATAGCTGTTAACACCTGCATTGGGTCTAGAGAAGCATTTACTCTTTTCTGTGGGGACTGTAGACAAGATGAGTTATAGCTGTAGATTTTCTAGAGAGACCTCGGGGTGGGGCATAAAAATTCAGAGTTGTTGATTTGAAGTTAACCCCTAAGATTGAACCCAGTTCATGAAAGTGTAGAACTTGGGGACTCTGGGTAATAAATTACATTTTAGGGATTAGTACCAGTCACTGAGACTTAGTGGAATTCTTTTTCAGGCATGGGTTATAATAAATGGTTGCTGAGGTTTTGTATTTTTTTTCATCTCTGAAATTTTTCTGAGCCTGTGAAAATATTCATAGAAATACTTTTGTGGTAGCAATAACATTTTGGAGACAGAGTCAACCACAGCCATGGTTCTGAGAAATGGCATTCTCTCCCCATGAGGACAAAGCAACTAAGGGGTTTTCCCTAGTCTGAAGCTGTGAGAAGGGCTCTACCTTCCTAAGGGCATTGAAGTTTTAGCTTTTTATCCCTAAACTCATTCTCTTATGGAGAAAAAGTAACATACAGTTATCGATCATTACAGCTGAGAACAGAAGTCCAGAGCAGAGAAACTCACCCATCTCCATTCCCAATAGTGCCTCACTTGGCATCAAGCCACCGGTACTATGGCGTCATCAAGTCACAATCAAGTAGGGGCCCGGTGAGACCAGCTGAGATACTACATGCCCCACCCACACCATGTGAGACTAGTAGGGAGCAGATCTTACTAGGACAGCTTGACAGTAACAATAGAAGATATTCTGTAGCCCTACAGCATCAGAAGTCAACCTGCCCCAGTGTCCTCCGGCCTCACGTGCTGTCTACGTGTGTCCTTCCACATATGGACCTCTCTGTGCATTTTGCCTAAGGATATCCACTCTTCTCAATGGTGATGTGTGTCATGAAAGAGTATATACGAGAAGTGCCAAGCTGACAGCAGGCACAGCATTCCCAAGTGTAGCCAGAACCAGATTAAAATGTAATTGAGAAGTAACAACAACAACAACAAATACCTGACATTTATATAGTGCTTACTATGTGCCATGCACTATGCTAAGCACTTTAGTATTATTATCTCATTTAAGCCTCACAAAAACTTTGGGAGGTAGGTGCTATATTATCTCCATCTTAACTATAAGAAAACTGAGGCAAACAGAGGTTAAATGACTTGCACAGGATCACACAGCTAGGCATTGTCTGAGGCCACATTTGAACTCAGGTCTTCCTCATTCTAGTCCTGATAACACTATTTACTGTACCACCTAGTGTTTAACAAAATATATAAAAGCTTAATAAAACACAGATGTTAATTTGACACCACTGTGCCATCTTTAAGTGTAAGGGGGGGATGTTTTATTGATATTTTCTTATGCTGTTTCAATAAATGCCTTTGCTTTACACTAATTGTGTCCACTGGCTAATTGTATAAGATATTTTTATATTTTATAAGATATTTTTGTAAAATAAAATTGTTTTGGGCGTATAACCATTGTTTTGAATAGTCACAGATCTACAGAGGACCTGAAGTCTGGGGTGGCCTATCATTGGGCCCTTTTGTGTAAGTTACAGGTTTCGGAGCAGCTAGGTGGCGCAGTGGATAGAGCACCAGCCCTGGATTCAGGAGGACCTGAGTTCCAATGCTGCCTCAGACACATAACACTTATTACCTGGGCAAGTCACTTAACCCCATTGCCTACCCAAAAAAAAAAGCTACAAGTTTCTACATTTGTAACAAACATCTCACATTTCTAGGACATTTTAACTTTCCTTTAACCTCTCATTTTACTGGGTCCCAGAGAGGTCAAATCCCTCGTCTGAGGTGGCCCATGGTACCAAATCTGGGAATCAGTCAGGTTCTCTGACTCCAGTGCTCCCTCTGCTGTACCACGCTGACTGTCATAATTTGATGCCACTGCATTGGGGGTCAGTAACCCAAGGTTTGCATGTGGATTTCACTACTTATTATCTGTGCCTCTTTGGGTAAGTCATGTAAGCTTTCTGGGCCTGTTTCTTCATACACAAAAAATAAATGAATTGGTCTCTATAGATGTCGGCTAAGGTCTCCCATAGCTTTTAATCTATGAAGCTCTAGCTTTTCTTTCATTTATTATTTTTTTAAAACATCATTACCATTAGTTCCACTTTCTAACTCCCCTCAACAACCTCCTTTATAGAAAATAAGGATAATCAAGCAAAACAAACCCACACATTGGTTGTATCTGAACCACTTGTAGTCCATCATCTCTATGTTGAAGTAGGGTGAAATTATGGTTTTTATATTCCCATTGCTTTGCATATTATATGTTCATTGAATTAAATTATACTGCACAGCTCCAGGTCACATAGCCAGTTATAGGCAGAGTTGCAACTGGAATCCACTTGTTCAACGCTTTTCTGTTCCACCCTATAGCTTCCCACATTTGCTATGTGTGAGGAAAATACTCTATAAACCTTTAGATAGTGTATAAATGTGAATTGTGGTTACTACTATGAATATGTTGTTTCCTGATCATCATATAAAGATGTGTTGCTTTGTATAATGAAGTAAATTGATTGTGATACCTACCTGTGTCTAGTCAAATAACCTCATATCCTCAAACTGTGGTCTATGCTATGATTTATTAGCTTAAGGATAAGAGAAAGTCAGGACAACTTGACAATCTATCTCACTAAAGTCAATGTTCTTCATTAGGTTACAGCTTCCTTAATTTAACTGATTTCATCTGTGTGTATTTTTATCCTGTTCCCCCCCCCCTCCCAGTTTCAATTTGTTCCACACTAATTTTCAGGCAAGGAAATTCAAATATTCTCTCTCCTTTATTCTCTCTCCTTCCCAGCCTTTCTTATAGCAGACCCACAAACAATATCTAAAGTCTAAAACAAGTAGGCAAGTCCCAAATCAGAGGGAGCACATTCCTTTCTGACTCCTTAAATGTAGAATGGTGTGATTGAGAACATGTTTCAACTTGCAGACATGAGAGATCTGAGCTGTAATCATAGCCTTGACACTAGCTATGTGACCCTGGACAAATCATTTAACTTTTTTGAACTCAGACTCCCCTATCTTCACCCCATCTTTGTAAAAAGGGTTGGGTGTGATAATTGCAGTACTGCTCACCTAACAGGGTTTCTAGGAGGTAACCTTGCATAAATGTGAACTATTATTGATAATTAGGGGGTAGAACAAAGCTCTTTGCATTCCCTACACCCAAAATGACCCCTGGATGATCAAGGTGATGGAACCACAAAAATCTCAAAGAAAAGCCAATCCATTCAGCAAATATATATTAAGTGAGTACTGAGTGCTAGAGGATATAAAGTTTAGCTAAGAAGTAATCTCTGACCATACATAACACAGTCAGGGAAGAGAATATCATTCTACCACATGTAGCTAGATTTATATGAACAACTTTGATTCTGAGTGAGTACAAACTTACATAGCACACATCATCTAGCCAACCCCAGCCTGTGTTTCAAATCTGACCCATCCATGTATCTATGCTGGGATATCTTGACACATGCTCTGCTATAATGTGCAATTATCAAGAATAATTACTTAAAATGGGAAGCTACTAGATGGTACATTTTCCCTTCTCCCCTATACCTACAGAAAGCTCCTTTGGGCTTGGGCCCATCATGCTTCCTCTGCCTTGTGTTGATTTCTCAAGTAGTAGCTTCACAGAGTCTCAGAATCTCAGTCTTCCCATTATGAGACAATTTCCAAGAGTTCTTACCATACAAGGTTTAGTGTATTCGTATTTTCCCATACTTCAACTGAATTTGTCTTGAAGAGTTGATTTCAGGGCACATTTTGTAGTGCTTCCTGGGCTCAAAAATTGCTACTTATGGTTCTGTGTTGAAGAAATTGGCAATATTTAATTTGGAGAAGAGAAGGTTTAGGGTATATATGAAACAACTCTTCACATATTTGAAAAGCTTTAATGAGCAAGAGAGATCCCACTTGTTCTGCTTGGTCCCAGAGGTCAGGTCTAGGAGCAATGGGTTGAAAGTAAAGAGAAGCAGGATTATGCTCAATGTAAGGGTAACTTCCTAACAATTAGAACTATCCAAAGGTAAAATAGACTTTCTTTCTACTCTCGGATTCAAATATTGTATTAGTTGGTCACTATATTTCAGTTGAATTATGGTCAAGTAGTCTGGCCTGGGAACTTAGTCACCATGTACAACATTGTTTCTCTAGTGAAATTTATTTTAACGTCCAAATACATGACTGATAAATGATACCACATATATGTAGGCGTGTGTACGTGTGTGTGGGTGTGGGTGTGTAGGAATTGTGAAATAAATTCTTCTGTGATGTTTTTCAAGAGGCATTTCTGTAGTTGGGAGAAACAATACTTTTCCATTTATGGCTACAGGTAAGGTTTCTCTTTCAACTTAAATTGTAGAGTTGAAGCAATTTCAACCATGGCTAAAATCAATTCTATTTGGAGTGTGCCTGGGTAACTGTAGAGATGCCATTCCTCTTGACCTAACTGGGCCTTTAAAAATGTGCATATTATTTCATACACAATAAAGCAATTACCCATTTGGCACATGATTTGCTGATGCCATTAGGCTGGGCGGGTTGCAAATAGCACAGTTTGGTTCTGATTGGCTGGGATGCTGAATTTTGTGGGGCTCTTAATCAGTTTTACATTATCATGGAAAGAATCAGTTCCTGCATTTCCAGCAGAGAGGATAGGACAGGAATTTTGATTATGCAATGTTTAGCTGATCCATCACAGCATAATCAGTTTGGAAAGGAATGTAGATGGCCTCTCATTTGTCCCTCAGCATCCTCTGAGGATTACAGGGAGGGCATCCAGAGTGATGGGCTCCTGTTGTATAATGCTGCCAAAAATGACTTTCCATGACCTTTCTCAGGGACTTGGCCTTAGGCAAAAAATGTAAATTAGAGAAAGTCCAACTTTGGCACCATTCATCCATTCACTCATGTGTGAAACCATTTATTTATTCATTCAACTATGCATTCAATAAAATTCATTAAGTGCTTACTGTGCATAGATCCCTTTTCTAGGAGATACACAGTTTAGAAGCCTCAGAAAGCAGGTTCAATAAGGCACAAATAAGGACTAATTGTAATACACAATTTGGCATAGTAAGTACATGCAAACTAAAATGCAAAGCAAGGGGCATGATAAAGTGTTATGTGAAGTCTTTCTTCTACCTATCCATATTCCCCTTCTGTTTCTCCTCTTATGCTTCTACTTGTGTCAATGTAATAGGGAGAATGAGGTAGGGGGAGATGGAAGAGGTAAGAAATTCCCCTGGGTCACTCTTAAAGCAAGGAATTGTGGGAACCATCAAATGCAGTGAAGACAGATTTCATGAAGTTATTGCCAGAGTTTTAGGGGAACCAGATAGTAGGTATAAGGCAACATAATTTGAATCTATTGGCCTGTACCCAATGGTGAGCAAGAGCATAGTGCTGATGACTAACAGGGGTAGTTCAGTTCCTCGAAGGAATATGTTTGAGGTTGGGTCTTACTCCCCTTGTATCCTGTGCTTTGAGATTACTTCTTATTTATTATATCTTCTTTCTATGTAGGTGGTATTATGTTGTCTCCCTCATTAGAACAAGAGTTGTTTTATTTAATTTTTTTAAGGGCAGGGACTGTGTTTTTGCCTTTCTTTGTATCTCTAGTGCTTAGAACAGTATGTGCTATATAATAAGTTCTTTAATAGATGTTTCTTGATTCACTGGTGTAGGTGAATGATCATTGTGTATTTCATAACAAGCAAAATACTCATGAGTCACCTTGAATGCTGGGTGACTACATCTTAAATATCCAAGTCATAATAATAAAGCAATCACACATAATTTACTAGAGGTAGTATGGTACAGTAAATAGGGTACTGGACTTGGGAGTTTAAAAGACCTGTATTTGAATCTTGTTTCAGATACTTAATAGCTGCGTGATCCTGGGCAAGCCACTTAACTTCCCTGAGACTCAGTTTCTCATCTGTAAAATGAGAGAGCCAGATTTTATGACCTCCAAGGTCCTTTCCAGCTCTATGAGTGTCTGGAGTTCAAGCTTGTCACGTTCCAGAATTCATTCACAGGATGTCTCAGCACTACAGCCATATAGCTGACCTAGGCTAGAGCCCTCTGTCTGTATGGCACCAACTGAGAGAGAAATTGTCCAAGACTGACAATCATAACTATCAAGACACTGCAGTATAATAAAAACCAGTTCATTGTTCTCGGAGCACAGACTCACTCTATACAAAAAATAGTGGTTTTAGCAACATTATATAACTTTTGGTTGCATAGGCATGATGGGCATAAGGGAATTTTACAGAAAGCAGATGGGAAAGGTAATGATTTACACATCAAAGAACAGATGGCAGAAGGGAAGATCTGTATCAGGTAAAAAAAAAAGGATTTGTTACATCATGTCTGACTCTCTGACCCCATTTGGGGTTTTCTTGGCAGAGATACTAGAGTGGTTTGCTATTTCCTTCTCCAACTCATTTTACAAATAAGGAATTGAGACAAACAGACTTAAGTGACTTGCCCAGAGTAAGTGTTTAGTAAGCCAGTAAGTGTCTGAGGCCAAATTTGAACTCAGGTCTTCCTGACTCCAAGTCTAGCATTCTATCCACTGCACCACCTAGCTACTCCTGGCTACTAGTTGGTAAATATCACATAGATGGAATTTACACACTTGGAGCTATGGCTGGATTCTGCATGCTCTAGTTTTATGGCCTCTTCATCTTAAGTAAATGGTGGTAAGATAGCTAAGCCAGAAATTCTCTTATCATACAATTGAGTTGACTCTTAAATCATTCCTAGAGAAAGAAATGCAAGGTGGCATGTATCAGGATAAACATTAGTGCGTAATAACAATAATAGCATTTATATGGTGCTTTAAAGTTTGCAAAACCCTCAAGTATTATTTTTAATTTATTCTCTCAATAACTCTGAGAGGTAGGTGTTAAGTTTATCCTTATTTTGCAGATGAGAAAACTGAGGCAGGCAGAGGTTTAATAATGTGTCCAGGATAAACAAATTTGAACTCAATTCTTTTTTACTCCAGTTTAACATTCTACCCACTGTACCACCTACTTGCCTATGTTGTACTTCATAGTTACATGGCACATTAGGGTTAGGGTTTGTACATGTGTCACTGTTATTCTCATTTTACTGATGAGGGAAATGAGGTGCATAGATTAAAAGGGACCTGCCCAAAGTCACAGAGATTGTTATGTCCATAGCTAGGATCCAAACCCTAGTATCTTGACTGCTAACTAATTCCAACTTGTTATAGCCATGCTGCACTCCTGAACAATCCCATAATACTTTGGCTACCTAGAGGTTTTTTTTTTTTAACTGATGCTTGCCCTCTCTGGGCCCTCACTCAATCTGAGTCTTTCCTTTTTCACTGGATTATTAAAATTTATCCATTCTCTTGTTGAAGAAATCTACTCAACTAGTGCCCACTGATCTATTTGACTCTTTTCCAAACTGATGTTTTGAAAGAGAAATATCTTAAACCACATAAATGAATCTCTAATATAGGAATTTCTGTAGCACACCAAGCATATGAGATAGATGTTCTTTTTTCATCATGTGAGTTTTTGTGGTGCCCTGCAAATTACACCACGCTGATGCTGACTTACTCTGGATATTCATTCCTAAAACCAACCTGTTCTTCCAGTAAATGCTTCCAGTGTTATTAGTACCTTGAAATAATTACGTAGTCGTTGTCTCCATTACATTCCACTCTACAAACATTAAGTGCCTATTATGTACAAGTCACTGCCTTAGTGACTGGGCATGAAAAGATGAAAAAATGGCAGAATCTCTGCCCTCAAGGAACTTACAGTCTAAAACAGAGTTCTTAACCTGATGTCCATGTGAAAATAGTCTGATAATTATATTTCAATATAAGTTGATTTCCTTTGTAATCTTTCATATTTTATTTTATACATTTAAAAAACATTATTTTGAGAAGGGGTCCAAAGGCCTCTCTGTATTGCCAAAGAGGTCCATGACATACAAAAAAAGGTTAAGGACAGTTGAATATAATAGAAGGAGATGGAGTTGGGGAGGTAGATGGATGTGGCTAGTATAGAAATAATTTCAATGCCAAGTATAATGTCATGGGAGTAAAGGAATGCTCTGGACAAATTGTTCCAGGGATGTGTGAAGATGAAGAGAACGTTTTAGCTGGTAGATTCAGGGAATTTTTCATAGATGAGATAACACCAGAGCTGGGTTTTGAAGGAAGAGAAGACTTCAACAGGTAGAGATGAAGATGTGAGTCACAGGCATGAATATGGACTTCAATAAATAAATACATTGAGAAGGGAAAGGGATGAGATTGAGGAATAGCTTGTAGTCTAGTTGTGTCTGGCATATAAACTGTATGAGGAGAGAACAGTGTGAGATAAGGCTGGAAAAGGAGGTTAGAGCCAGACAGTGGAGGGCTAAATATTTTGTATTTTGTGCTACTAGCAGTGGGGAAGGATTGAATATGTTTGAGCAGGGAAGTGACAAGGTTGGTACAATGTCTTATGAAGATTGATTTGGTAAGATGGATTGCAGAGGAAAAATAGTTGTATAAGCAGGGAGATCAGTTACTAGGGTGTAAGAATAATCCATGTAGCGTTAATGAGGGAGATGGTGAGGTAATGACAGTGAGATATGTTGCAGAAATTGAATTGGCTGGGGTAAGCAACTGATTGGATGTGGAGTGTGAGGAAGAGGAAAGAGTCAAAGGTGACTTTGAGGTTTTAAACCTGAGCGGCTTGGAGGCTCGTGGTGCTGTCAACAGAAGAAGAAAAGCTAGTATAAGGATCAAGGTTAAGGGGAAGATGATGAACATCTCCTTCTCTGGCTAATTAATCCTGAAACTTTTAACCTGCTCTTGCACTGTTATTCTTCCACTAGATTTCCTCTCAGTCTTGTCTGCTTCTAGACTGTGCCTATCACACAGTTTATAGTATTTTAGAATTTCAAAGGTAGAAGGGATTTTCATGATCATCTAGTCCAATCCATACCAGACCAAAAAAAAAAAACCAGTATAGCAAACCTAAAGGTGGTTATTCTCCTATTGCTTGAAGATATTTGATGGAGCTAGAATTATTAGGAAGTTTTTCCTGACATAAAAGCTAAATTTCCCTCTTCTCAGAGTTCTGGACCTGCTGTCAGGGAGACTCGTCTTCCTGAGTTCAAATCTGGCCTCAGAAACTTATAGCTGTGTGACCCTGGGCAAATCACTTAATCCTGTTTGCCTCAGTTTCCTCATGATCTGAGAAAGAAATGGAAAACCACTTCAGTATCTTTGCCAAGAAAACCCCAAATGGGATCACAAAAAATTCTCTTCCCCCTCCACCAAAAATAAATGCTTTGTATTTAAAAACAAACAAACAATTAAGCTTTTATTAGGAGCCTACCATGTGTTAGGCCCTTTGCTAGGAACTAGGGACATGAGTCAGAAATTAAATCCCTGCCCTTAAGCAGATTACATTCTAATTTTTACCTATTACTATTAGTTTTGTCTTCTGAGGCCAAACAGAACAAGTCTAATCTTCCTTCCACAAGTACTTGAACACTTGGTATGATGATTACCAAGTCTTTTCTCAGGATTAAACATCCCCAGTTCCTTCAGCCAACCCTCATATGTCATGGCCTTCTATCTTTTGCTCACACATGACACAATTTCTGTTGTCTATACTTTTGTACCGTCTTCCCCTCTTTCCTCACTTCCACATCATAGAATCCCTCCCTTCTTTCAAGATACAATTCAAGTACCATTCCTAAGAGAAGCTTTTCCAGATCCCCTTAATCGCGAATGCCCTCCCTATCAAACTTTCTTGCATGTAACTATTTTGTACTTATTTTTATTTATTTTCTTTATAGCAATTCTATACTTACATAAGACTTTGTTTTCTTCCCCTTTGGCCTCTCCCTCTGATTGGATGGCTCTTCCCAGAGCTTTCATTTAGAGGGCACCCAGGTCAGCCATGTCTCATTCCTCTGCAGGCTATATTCCAGACTTCCTCTGAAACACGCTCCCCCCACTCTATTTTTCACCTTATTTTTCTTCATTGTCTTCTCCCATTAGAACGTAAGCTCTTCGAGGACTGGGGCCTTTTTTCTTTTTGTTTGTATTTGTCTTCCTAGCACAACGCCTCACATAGTAGACACCTAATAAATTCTTCTTGTTATTATTATTGTTGCTGTTGTTATTATTCACCATTAGAATGTAAGAGTCTTACGACTTCTTCTTTGTATCCCAGTGCCTGGCATGCAGAGGATGCTCGATAAATGCTTGTTGCTACCTCTTCTGGTTGCTTGATGGACTTGAGGCCCTTGGCCATTCTAGTGGCCCTCCTTTTTTCTTAGACTGTGGTGTTCTGAAATGGACAGATTGCTTTATCTCTCAGGCTGCAACTCAATAAAACAACTCTCTAGTCAAACCTTTAATTGAATATACTGATTTTGGGGGTTAAAACAAGTTAGAATTGAGAGAAATTATTATTTTCTATTACATTAATAACTAATTATTAAATTAGGATTGAGGTTTTTCCCCTTTTATTTCGTCCTTCAGGGACAAGCCCTTGTAGGTCAGTCAGCAATGTCTCTGAAGGACAGTGCTGATAGATGAGATTGCCCAAATTCTCTGGGTATATGCTCTGTGATTGCAGGTGAGACCCCATCCAACTAGAAGACCTTACAAAAAGAATGTAATCTAGCTGAATTCTTGCAGTTAGAAGTAAAGCTATACACTTACAGACCCTCCATTATAACTTAGGGTGACCCAGTTTAGGAAGGAGAAAACTAACCAGAGTGGTCTGGGTAGAGATGGATTTCTTTGTCTAGATTGTTGGAGACAGCTGGGTCTTGTAATTAAGTCAAGTTCTCAGCAGGAGAAGCTGAAGATTTTTAACCCACCTCCTCATTAATATGTCCACCCATTCATTAATTGTTCAAAAATCAGAGTTGATTTTCACCTGTCAGGGACACCTCCTTTTTTAAAGGTATTTAAACATTAAGGGATCTCCAGGGTTTTGTTTTTGATTACTGAGAGAGACTATTGACAATTTATTAATTATTTGTTAGCCTAGTTAATCAATTGATTATTAATTACTGAGAAATTCTGTCTCTTGGGCTTTTCATTCATCTCAAGGTTCAGAAAAGCCTACAAGGACCTATAATCAAAGTCCTATAAAAAAGAAAATAGTGTCTTAAATTACATAATCTACGTGACTTTTCAGTGGCTTAAAAAGGATGTGGTTGTGAGATACATAGCAATAATACAATTTCTTGTATTTATATAACCCTTCATAGTTTTCAAAGTAATTCTCATCCATTCTCTCATTTTATTGCTTTCATACAATTATATGGATAATATGCTATTAATAATCAGTGGTACCTGATAATATCCCAGGTAATTCTAAAAGTTTGTTTCCCATAGTTATTACTATAAATTCTAAAATACAATTAAAATTATGATAATAACTTCAGAGCTGGAGGAATGTAACAGACTATCTAGACAAATCCCCTCATTTTACAGTTGAGGAAATAGTCAATATGTAAACAAGCATTTAATAAGTCAATTACCATATGCCAAACACTGGCATGATGTTATGCAAACACGTTTGCATACAAGCAAACAACTGTATAAATTGGAGATAATCTCAAAAGGAAGATATTAAAATTAATGTTTGGGAAAGGCTTCTTTCAGAAGGTAGAATTTTAGCTGAGATTTGAAGGAAGCCAGGAAAACCAGGAGACAGAAATGAGGATGGCCTCTAGGTATGGAGGGCAGCCGTTGAAGGCATGGGGTTATAAGATGGAATGTCATAATCAAGGAACAGCAAAAAGGCTAGTGCCACTAGGTCACAGAATATGTGGAGAGGAGGAAGTTTTAAGAACATTGGGAAGGTAGAAAGTAGCCAGGTTATGAAGGACTTTATATGCAAACAAAGGATGTTCTGTTTGATTCTGAAGTGAATAGGGAACCATTAGAGTTTACTGAATAGGGAGGGTGATATGGTCACACCTGCACTTTAGAAATATCAATTTGAGAGTCTCTTGGACAGTAAGGAGATCAAATCAGTCAATAATTAAAGAAATTAATTCAGGCAATTCACTGGAAGGTCAAATTCCAAAGCTGAAGTTTAAATACTTTGGCCACATAATGAGAAAACAAGACTCATTGGAAAAGACCCTGATGTTGGGAAAGGTTGAAGGCAAAAGGAAAAGGAGATAGCAGAGGATGAGATGAATAGATAGTGTCATGGAAATAATAAACATGAACTTGGGCAGACTTCGAGAGATAGGTAAGGGTAGAAGGACCTGGTGCGCTATCTTTCATGGAGTCATGAAGGGTCGGACACAACTGAATGACTGAACAACAATAACAAATGAAGGACGGACTGGAGTGGGGAGAAACTTGTGGCAGGGAAACCAGCCAGCAGACTACTGCAGTGTTCCAGGTGTGAGGCAATGAGAGCCTGTACCGGGGTGGTAGCCCCATCAGAGGAGAGAAGGGGATATATCTGAGAAACGTCAGGAAGGTAGAATTGACAGGGCTTAGAAACAGATTGGATATGGTGTGTAATAAGAGAGTGAGGAGTTGAGGATGACCCCCATGTTGTAAGCCTGGGTGACTGGGAGGATAGTGGCACCCCTGGCAGTACTAGGGAAGTTGAGAAGAGATTAGGTTTTAGGGAGAAAGACAAATGACATTGGGTTTGGACATGTTGAGTTTGTGTTTCTACAAAACACCCAGTTCAAGATGTCTAATAGGCAATTGGAGGTGCAAGGCTGGAAATTGGGAGAGAGGTTAGAGCTAGATAAGTATATTTCTTCACTAGCAAAGAGGAAGAAGTGATTTGCTTAATAATCACATTAATACTAAGTAGCAGAAGCAGGATTAAAGAGCCTATGGACTTTCAGTTGAGCATTCTTTCCACCATAGCTCACTCACTGCCTTCAAACACAGCCGTATGTACATGTATATTTACAGTTATGATAATATGCTTCTATAGCACTTGAGATTTAAAAAGCACTTTAGCCACAGGAGATCCTTATCACCAGATGAGGACCCTGAGCCCACAGAGAGGAAATAACTTCACAACACACATGCTATAGAACTAGAAAAATATAAATTACATATTCTTCTGCTGCTAGATAGTATGAAATTAGGAAGATGAGTTTGAATCCTGTGTCAGTTGCTTATTAGCCATAGGACCCTAGGCAAATCACATAATCTCTCTCAATCTTTTTTTCTTCATCTGTAAAATGGAGATAATAAAAGCCACCACTCTGAAGGCTGTTGTGAAGATCAAGTGAAATAATATACATAAAGCACTTTGTAACTTGGAAGTGCTATATAACTGCTAGATATTATTATGATGATGATGACCCCTTTGTCTTATAGAGCAGGAAACTAAGGCCTAAAGAGGTGAAAGAGATGACTTATCCAAGGCAATGGAGGCAGTGGGTAGCAGAGCTGAGATTCAAATTTGACCTGATTCCAAACCCAATGTTCTTTTCTCTACATCAAGCTGCTCATTATAGCATCATGTAACTTGGAAGGGCCTTGGCCCAGGTTTTCATATTGCAAATCCATTGTTCTTTTAAGTACATCCCAGTAGCCTAAACAGTGGTATGAAAGTAACCCAGGGGAAATTTTCCACATGGCAAACCACATGCATTCCTTTGAACTCTTAATTTTGAATCATTTGAGTCAGTGGGTTGCCAGAGAATCACTCTAGATTTTGAAAATGAAAACCTTTTAAATCTGTGATGTGCCCATAATTGAAAACAATTCACTCCCAACAAAAGCAATAATAGTCCAGAATTTATTAAATGCCTACTATGTGCCAAGCACTGTGCTAGACACTGGGATTGCAAATGCAAAGAAAGAGATAATACCTGTCTTTCAAGAGTATACATTCTAGGGGCAGCTAGCTGGCGCAGTGGATACAGCACTGGCCCTGGATTCAGGAGGACCTGAGTTCAAATCCGGCCTCAGACACGTAACACTTACTAGCTGCGTGACCCTGGGCAAGTCACTTAACCCCCATTGCCTAAAATAACAACGACAACAACAAAAAAAGAGTATTCATTCTATTAAGGGCAATGGTCCTTAACTTTTTTGTGTCATGAACTCTTTTTGTTGTCTAGTGAACCCCATGGATTCTTTCACATCGTGATATTTCGTTTGTTTGTTTGTTTGTTTTTTAGGCAATTGGGGTTAAGTGACTTGCCCAGGGTCACACAGCTATTAAGTATCAAGAGTTTGGTCTGAGGTCCAATTTGAACTCAGGTCCTCCTGACTTCAGAGCCAATGTTCTATCCACTGTGCCACCTAGCTGCCCCCTCACCATGACATTTTAAATGCATTACATAATATACATATGATTACAAGGGAAGCCAATTATATTGCTATGGCAACTAGTAATACCTAGTATTTACATATTGCTTTGAAGTTTACAAAGAAATTTACAAATATTTGATTCTCATGACCTACCCCAGGAAGTAGGTGCTATTATGATTCCCGTTTTACACATGACAAAACTGAGGCATTGAGTGGTTAAGTGACTCGCCCAGGGTCGCACACAGCTAGCAAGTGCCTAATGCTATATTTGAAATCAGGACTTCTTGATTCCAACTCAAATACTCTATCCATAGTGCCACTTGTATCTGATATAATTATCAGAATTAAAAAAAAAAGTTCATGGACCCCAGCTTAAGAACCCCCTATTGGAGGAGACACATTACACATTTAAGAATATGCAAAATTCATGCTAAGTAAATATAAGTTAATTTCTGGAGGTACTTAACAAATGCTTGTTGAGCTTCCCAATGTGTAAAATGAAGGCACTGGATTAGATGGCCTTGGAAGTCCCTGTCAACTTTAGTTTTATGGTGCTATAGAATAGACAAAACTCTTCAGCAGAAAACATTCCTCAGACAACATCCTGTCCTGGAATTCTAGTGGCAGTCCTATGTGAGCAAGGACACACACAGGCAGACCTACAGATCCACCCACACCCACAACCACATACACACAACAGGAGATTGTTTTACTTCTTCACCACTTGTAGGGGGAGAACCTTCATCATTGTGTAAAATCCACTAGGCAGCCAGTCTATCCAGAAGGACTATATCAAAGTTGACCTCTGTGATTATGCCTTACACACCCTAAATGAAACCCATTGCATAAAGGTTTCCCGACATGTCGGCATCAATTGACCACATAGAGAAATATTAGAAAGAAGAAGCTGTAACTCCATCACTGACCTCAGCTCACCTGACCTGGCCTGGATGAACAATTAATTCTTCCTGGGCCATTGAACCTTAGACAGGAAGAATAACCTGGAGTATCACTTCTGACCCAAAGACAAACAAAAGTTCTTTTCTTATGGGACCATCTCTCCTTCTCTTTCCTGAGGAAGGCTAGTGAGAAAAAAAAAGGCACAGCTATTTTCTGTGGCCCAGTAATAGGCTACATTTCCTCAGTGTTCCTGTTTAGCTCCTGGAGAATTCTAAGGGGGCAGGTTAAGTCTGGGCTTGGAAATCAGGAGTTCCCATTACTGATACTGTATTTACTGAGACTCATTTTACAAGGAGTCGAAACAGGGCTAACCTGGCCATCAGAGTCACAGCCTCTTCTCTCTCTCTCTCTCTCTCTCTCTCTCTCTCTCTCTCTCTCTCTCTCTCTCTCTCTCTCTCTCTCTCTCTCCCTCCCCCCAACCCCCACATCTTTTTTTCCCTTTTTTAAAGACTTTTTTATAATGCTAGGGGCTCCAAGTCTACATCAAGCAATTTTACTGAGGTTGAATTTTTTCAAATTTTGATGTGTATGTATTTTAACACCTGAATAATAGCAATAATAGTAACAATGATAGCTAGTGTTTATAGAGGACTTTTAAGATTTGCAAAGCACTTTTAATATGTTAATTCATTTGAGTCACACAAGACCCTCCTGAGGAAGATGCTATTATTATTCCCATTTTATAGGTGAGGAAACTGATGCTGAGAGATGTTAAGTGATTTGATCTGGGATCTCACAGCTACTATCAATTCTTTGCATTCGACACTTGGAATGTCAAATACTCTATACTCTTTTTTTGTAAGAGGAAAATTAGTAGTATTTAGATGGAAAGAGAAATTAATAGCTAATGTTTTCACAGGCTTTAAGACTTGCAAAATGCTTTATAAGCATTCAATTCAATTCAATAATAAATGCTAGCATTTATTAAAAGTTCATGTTATGTGGCAGATATTGCAGCAGCATATGGGGATATAAAGCCTCATACACTAAACAACCAAACAACCCCCGCCCCAGTCCTACCCTGAAGGAGCTAATATTCTACTGGAAAATATGATCTCATTTGCTTTTTACAACTGGCTAAGACCTTAGGTGTTGTCATTCTCATTTTACAGACACAGAACCTCAGTTTTAGAGAGTTTAAATGACTGACCTAAGTTCAGCTTCAGAACTGGGCTTTGGACCCAGGTATCCTGACACCAAAAGATAGATAACAACAAAAACAACAAACGTTTGCTAAACATGTAGAGCACGCCAGGGTGCAAAGGGGGCTGCAGGGCTGAGATGAGATTTGTTGCTGCTCTTGGTGAACTTTTTGCTCAGTAGGGCAGGGTGGGTGTAGGGGAGAGGACCTAACACCTGGAGTCAGGAGTAGCTAGGTTTTAAATTCTCCCTCTGACACTTGCGTGGCTCTGAGTAAACTACCTAAGTTTTCTGAGTCTCAAATTTCTCATTTGTAAAATGAATGTACTAATATTAGTTGCACTAACCCCTAACGATTTGTTCCAATATGCAAATGAGACCCCATCGTAGTGAAAAATACGTAACAGTGGTGAATTTGAAGTTAGAGGATCTGGATTCAAATCTCAGCTCCTCCTTCACACTCCTTTCCTGCATGACCTTCATCAAGTCAATTCACCTCTCTAGGCCTCAATTTCCCCATTTGTAAAGTGGGGGTAGTTGAGATGGCCTCTAAGTTCTCTTCCATCTCTAAATCTATAATGCTATAATATATGTAAAGCACCTTGCCTTATAATGTATGTAAAGCACCTTTTAAGCCTATATAAATCTCAACTGTTATCATCGGAGAGCTCAGAAAAGAAAGCCCTTGACAGTGATAATATACAATATAAATATACAATAATATACCATATACATACCTCTCCATCAGACAGGTGGGGAGCAAGGTGCCAGGCGAGGTCTCAGGAGAAGGTCATTGAATTGGTCCTTGATGAAGAGCAGTGCCTCAGGAAGATGAAGCCTTCTTTTCATTGGTAATGCCCTGCACTTTAAGGATGACCATTAAACAGACAGCATCAGCCTGGACAGGAACATCCAGGCTTGTTTTCTTTAGCAGATGATTTTAATTAGCTGTCTGGGACAAATGCCATTATCTTTGACAGTTCAATATTAACCTGTTCTCCCAAGCTTATTTTTTTTGAAGTCCTAATTCCTTTCTCATTTCATCATCAAGGAGGGGAGAAAGCCACACTAAAGCCCCTGTGTGTAAATTCTGTCCTATGACAAGCCTCTGGGCCTGCCTTTTTCTTTTCAAACAGTCTAGTGGTATAGGGGGCATGGTATTCTTTTCTGGAATGTGGCTCCTCCAACTTAATTGTGTCCCAGGCTCAAGGTTGGTGATCTATGAAGTGCATGATAATGATAGCGAACATTCATAAAGTATTTTGTATACATTAGACAGACAGATAGGTAGATAGATAGATAGATAGATAGATAGATAGATAGATAAACAAAATGCGCAGAGCACTGTACTAAGTGCTTGAGCTACCTGTACAAGCAAGCAAGGCAATCTTTGTCCTCAATGAGCTTATAGTCTAATGGAGGAAGACATCACAACACATAAAGGGGAGCTGGAAAGAAGAGGGAGAAGGGAGTTTGTACCACATTGACATCGTGTGGAAACATCTGAGAAGTGATGCAGAGGTTGTGGACAAAATATCTCATTTGAAACTGAAAGTCACATTGCAACCAGGAGTTATTGTTATTATATTTAAAATTTATCTCCCTTTTATTAATATATTTTGCTTTTATATTATATTCATTTCCAAATATACCCTTCCTCGTCTCCTACTGGGGGAATCATGTCTTGTAAATTAAATGTAAAAAAAAGGAAGAGAAAAAAACTGTTGAGTACCAATTAACCAACTGATTAAGTCAACTGAGTCTGAGAGCATATGCAATATTCCATACCCATTGTCAACCACCTTTGAAATGAAGAGAAAAATTTTTTTTTAACTCTCCTCCAGGGTCAAGTTTGGTCATAATTGCCCAGCGTTTATTTTTGTTGTTATTTCCATTTACAGCGTTGTTGTCGTTCTGTATATTGCTTTCCTGATTCTGTTTATTTTCTGTCAGTTGATTTGTCTTCTCTGAATCTTCGTATTTATAATTTTTCAAATTCATAGTAATATCCAATTGCATTTATGTAGTTTATTTAGCCATCCCCCACCTGATGGGCAACTGTTTTGTTTCTAATTCTTTACTATTACAAAAAATTGCTGCTATGACTATTTTGTCTTTGACCTTCTTGAGGTACACACCAACGTGTGAGGTGTCTGGGTCAAACACTATGAATAGATTACCTTACAAAGTCGTCATAATAACATTGCAAAGTAGACATACAGGTATACTATTGTCCTCATGTTACAGATTCAGAAACTGATCAGCAAAGAAGCAGTGACTTGCCATGGTTACACAAAGCAAGTTAGTATTAGAGCCAGCATTTGAGAGTACCTCTTAGTGCTAGGCAACTGCCTGCCTGCCTCCAAATATAGGACTATGCTATGAAAAGCTGCTACTAGGATGCCATGGTGCTTTTTATTTTGTCTGTTAACAACAGGATGAGCCACATGCAGTCTCTTAAAATTATTACAGCTGTAAAATCTCTGTTTACCTGAGAGATGTGAATGGTTATGAGTGGAGAGGTATTTAAGCACACAAGTTCAGTGAATTGTCTGTCCCATCCTCAACTCTCAGATGACTAATTATGCATGATTTTGAATGTAATCAATTATACCATGGACTAATACAAATCCTTTGACGCTACTGTGGTGTGCTGTGCAAACACTGTAAAAAGCCAGGGCCAAAGCTTCAGAAGGTTTCTCCACACAGAACAAATGGACTGAATAAAATGTTTTCGACGTTGGCAGAAGTGTTATGTTCTTGAGACTAATGCCATATGCCAGGTAGCAGTTTGGGAAGCTTTTTCTTTCTTTTTGGATGAGTTCCAGGCCGGTTGAATGGCTATTTATAACTAGAGTGTCATCTCAGCCTTAATTATAGCAATGTAGCCCAGTGCTAACGTTCCTGTTTCTGACAACCCTGTCTGCCCCTTAGTTACATCATTTCCCCAAAACATTTATTTAACCTATATAAATCTATGTTTATCATGAATTTTATGGTTATTAAATCAGAGAAAATGAAACATTACTCTGAACTGTAGAGCAGGAAAGGATCCTAGAAATTACCTGCTCCAGCTCCCTCATGTTACAGAGGAGGAAATTGAGGCAGAGAGAGAAATGTGCCTCACCAAAGTCATGCAACCAGTTAGCTGGATGAAGGGAACTAGAATTCAATTTGCCTTATGCTTCCTAAAGATAATTCACATTGATTCAAATATTGAAAGGACCTCTGACTTTGTTGGTACTGAAGATCTCAGTTTGGGAATCATTCCACCTGTACTGATCATAATCCATCTATGAAAGTACAGTCATGGGCAAATTGCTTGGGACAAAGTAACAAATTTGTTGGCTTATACAATAAACCTAACAAATTTTTCCATCTTAAAAAAATAAACTTTTAAAATGCAATGTTTTCATTTTTGCTGAAATAACTTGTTTTATACAATTTGGCATTGAATTTTCATGTGAGGTTTTGACAGATATTCTTTAATTTTTCATCATGAAAACATTGGGTAGTAAGTCTACGTTTGACAAACTTGGGACCCACCTCTAAAATATACTGGTTGTATGACCTTGGGCAAGTCATTTAATCTCACACTGTTCTAGGCAACTTTCTAAACTAAACTAAACTAAATAACTAAACTAAAATTCATAGAGAAGGTGCTGACCTATATTTATAGCAGGTCTTTTCTCATCTGGGAGCTCCTCATAGCAATGATCTCAGGTCTAGTCTCTATACCTATCCTTTTGACAAATGGTGCATTTAAAAAAAATCTTGCCTTGCTTCTAGAACATAGATTTTAATGGAATTTAAATTAGATGAATTCCCAGGACTTTGAAGCATATCTGCTCTTCAGTGTATCAATTTATTTTTCAGAGTCCATCATTTTCACAGTGGGGACCAGACTTCTAGGCCAAATGGAAATAACAAATTCCCCTCAAATTGTAATGGATATTTTACAGTCTGATTAATAATAATTCCTAGCATTTATACAGCCTGTTAAGGTTTTGAAAGTGTTTGACATATGTCATCTCACTGGATACTCACAACACCTCTGCGAGGTGGGTACAGCTCTTTATCTAGTATATCACTGAGTTCTGTTGTATTTCCACATGTTACAGGCTCACCTGGACTTCTTTTTACAATAGTTTTTGTGTAGTGCTGAATGAAAAAATGAGTTTCATCAGTAAAAATGGCCTTCCCTCCCCCAGTCTTCAGTACTCCAGTCTTTGTAATGTCTTTCCCAGGAAAAACACTTGTCTTTACAATTCTTCCTGATGTTCTTCCAACTTCAAGAAGCCTGCACCACCTTGTAGAGGAAACAATAATGTTCCCCCCAGTTTCCAGTTCTCTCTGAAAGCCTTACTTGTTTTCTGAGTATTAATTAGCATGTTTTACTTCAATAGTTTGTGAATTCTTGGGTTTTTTAAAATTTCTAAACACAGTTTTCTTTGGTGTTACTGATCCTGTTTCATTGTATGTTTGAAAGATCCTTGAAATGTTTGACTTCTGCACACCGATAGATGCTACTCTATGTCCAATAGTCACTGAAGTATGCTATTTAAGAGCTTCAACTTTTGCACATTTCCTTGAAGTGTAGCCATTCTTAAAATCCATAGAATTAAATACATAATAGAAGAATGCATTGACATTTGTGTATGCACAAAATCTAACATTCAGGTGATAGAGAGCTAACTAGAGGTGGAGAAACCAGTTCAAATTGTTTCATGTAGTCAAGATCAGATGTTCTTAGCCTAGAATCAGTAGAAACACACGCATGACCGTTGCTGTCACAGTATCAAACTATATCAAAGTTATCACTTGTCCCAAGTCAACAGCAGCCTTCAGAATGTAAGTCCTACAGAGATGCTTGAGACATACAGGTAGTTAGTGAGTTGCCCAAGGTCACACAGTTAGTAAATGTCAGAGGCATAATTTGAGACCAAGATTTCTGCATTCCAAAGTCATCATGTCATGTATTAAAGCAACAGTGTCAAACTCAATGGGCATATCGATATAGAAAACCACAAATTAAAGTTATCTGTGTTGCATTGTATTTTTTAATATATTTTTAAACATTTCCCAATTACATTTTAATCTGGTTCAGGCTGCAATTTTGTGTTGACACCAACACCTCTACACTTCATTATATTGTCCCTGTGATTCAAATTTAATAGTTTAAAATATCTGCTTGTTGAAGGGGATTAAATGACAAGGAACTGAGCATAAGATTTAAAAGTAGGGAAGAAAGAATACAGAGTGGAGATAGCCTGTAATTCTGTGGTCCTTTTAAGGAAGTCAACTGAAGCTGATAACATTCTGGCAGGCACTTAATGAAGTCCTTGACACCTTGTTATTTTCCAGGGTTACAGTGTTGTTGTGGCTATTGTCTTTCATGAGCTGCTCAGTATCCTTCTAGTAATACAAGTTTAAGATTATTGCATTGGCTGGCTAGAATGGCAAAATGTGAGGCTAGAAAAGAATATATGTGTCACTTTCATTGTCTGAAATGATATACTTGGTAGGCATTTAACAAATATTTGGTGCATTTTTGCTATAAACTATTAACTAGTCAGACTCTTGGTACTAATGGAATCCAATGAAAATTCACTAACACCTGGATTTTTTTTTAGTAAATAATATTTCATTTTTTCTAATTACATGTAAAGATAATTTTCAACATTCATTTTTTATAAGATTTTGAGTCCCAAATTTTTCTCCCTCCCTCCCTCTCCTCTCACCTTCCCAATCTGGTATAGGTTATATATGTAACACATGGATTAATACTGTGCACTGATATAGTGCATGTTTGACCATGCTTAGGTAACCTCATTTTCCTAATCAGTAATATAATTTCTTGGAATAGATCCCCTCCAAGGTTCCTTCTACCTCTAAATCTATTATTCTAATAATAGGAATCATGAGAGCTGACTGGACCTTTGATTTCAATGCCATAGGAAACTCCTGGGTAAGGAAACTTCTTCCAATACAGGTTGACATCTTCTTTGCAATTAGAGAATTGCTTAGAGCAGAGGTGTCGACTTGTGGGGCTGTGTGTCCTGAATCAGATTAAAATTTACTTAATTGAGAAATGTTTAACAAGACAAATAAAAATACAACATAGATAATGCTGATTTGTAGTTTTTTAGGGATCCATTTCTATTTGGGTTTGGCACCATCGACTAATGCACTGAGAGCTTTAATGACTTGTCCAGTCACAGTGCCAGTATGTATCAAAGGTAAGACTTGATAAAAGTCTTATTGGCTTCCTGACCAGCTCTCTATCCATTAGGCCAGAGTTGCCACTATGTATGAATGCAAGTGCTATTATTCCCATTTTACAGAAGAAGAAACAGTAGTAGAAAGACAAAAAGACTTTTCTAAAGGCATCCTGGATAGATCTGGATTTGAACTTCTTGTGTCCTGCTCCAGATCTAGTGATCCTTCATGATGTAGTAATATCATGCTAGCAAGAGGATCTGTAAGATTTCTGAGAGGAATCAATTGCATACTTGTAAAAATAAGTGCACGCTGTGATAAACACTGAAGCTTGACCCCCAAAATGTAAGATAACTAACTGGTTTCTGATTCTTTGGGTAACTTACTCTCCTCTGTAATTCTCTCAAAAACAAAACAAAACTAGACATTGTATGTATTTTCCATGATAGACTAGACCTAAGTGGAATAGATGTATTATTTTAATTCTCCATAGACACCTGGATTAAAATACCAGAAATTTTGAATGTTTACTTTTCTTTCTCACATTATTCTTAGAGACCGTTAGTTTGTGCTTAGTTTTCTTGGTCAAATATTTTGAAAGTTCCAGCTGACTCCACCTTTAGTATGAAAAAACAGTACTGGAAAACTGAATATGATTCAATCATTCAAGAAGATGCCAATTCTGGGTGTGAATAAAAGGGAAATCACAGGCTCAGAGCCTGTGACCCTAGGCCTAATGAGAGTGAATCTTTGTGTTTCTGTAGGAAGAAAAGGAACAATTTTTGAGTAAAATGGTGGTGAAACACATGTATAGGATACATTTCTGACTCCTGGTATTTCAAGTAATCCTTGCTTTTGTCATAGAGGACTTACAGTGGCTTCCCAAGATGTGCTCCTCTCCACAGCCCAATTGCTAGGGATCACATTCCTTGAAGCTCCTTCCTACTTCAGGGACTATCTTTGTTAGTTTCTCTCTGGAGTGCCTCTATTTTCTGTCTCTGCTCCCCTTCGAAAGCAGGTATCTCTAACTGGGCTACAAGCTCCATTTAAAATCCATGGCTACCTTGTAGAGACCACCCTGAAGGTGTCACCTCAGAGACCAACTAAACAATATTTAAATCAAACTTGACCTGCTCTGATACTCAACTACCTTTAGCTCCTTAGGGCTTACTTATATAATGTCCTCATAAATATGGCTTATTTGCTTTTTCAGGCAGTTATGCTACTGCTTTCTTGGCTCAATCAGAGAGGAGTTCAGACCAGAAAGAGAGATTAACGAATAGAGAAATCTTTACAGAGTTTAATAAAACATTAATACCTTGTGTATTTATTCTAGGCCTTTTGAGACCACATCAACTGAGGAGGCAATGGGAAACCCCTTCCTTACACCTGATTTACAGCCCCTTCCCAAAAAAAGGCCAAGTCCTACCACTGCATCCAGGGCTATCTCTAGTCATTCTGATCTATATCTTGCCACTGGACCCAAATGGCTCGGGGAGAGTGAGGCTGGTGACTTTACATAGCCCCTGCCTCACTTAAATCCAATTCACTTGGAAGTCATGAAATCACCTTCCTGAAGTTGTGGTCTTCTTGGAGAATGAAGGACAAACAACAACAAGAAGGCCCTGCCCAACCACATCCTTGTTTTCTCTGATTAGTTGAAATGCATAAAGACAGCTAAGGGAAGGCTAGTGCAATTGACATTTGGTTCTGTGAGACGTTGTTTTCACATGCTTAATGTTGCTACTGCCAGTGAGATCTTGCTATGGGAATGGGAATTTGGAGCCAATTTAGTTACTATGACACCAACAGATGGCACTAGACTAAACCTGGCATCATCATCATCATCATCGTCATCACTTGCTTCTCTTTACTGGCACTGCCCAAGCAGGAGCTTTTTCACTGTTGTGCAATAAGTGGAAAACGTATAAGATTTTGGTCAGAACACCTAGTCACCCATCCCAATTCTGCTGCTTATTATTTATGTGACTGGGAAATCAACCAATCAATCAATCAACATGCATTTATTGAGCACTTACTATGTAACAGACACTAGAGACACAAAGATAAAAACGAACCATTTAATTCCCCCAAGGAACTTATATTCTATTTGGGGAGACAACATGTGTTTAAGTATATACAAAACATATATGTAGAATATGTGTGGGCACCAACCATGCTAGCAGTATAGCCATGGTGCCACACATGGTACCTATACTCCCTTTTACTCTCTCTGGGATGACTTACTTGGATTAACATGCCCTCACACTGGCAGCTCTTGGGGAGTGTAGTGGTGGGGAGCATTCTCAAAGGGAGACAGTCCACGCTGCTCACTCTCAGGGTCCTAGAAGTAATCCTGGTGTGCTTAGTAAATGCTTGCTCCCTTCCCTTCCTCTTTCGTTGCAGAAACCTAGCAGTGAGACACATGAGTATGGAAACCTATGTGCTCAGGAGACTCATGACCCTGTACTGAAAACCTAGTCTCTCATATAGAATAATCTGTACTGTACATTCACTTCATTTGGGGGGGGGGAGTTGGTGATGCAATTGGGTTAAGTGACTTGCCCAGGGTCACAGAGCTAGTGAATGTCAAGTGTCTGAGGCAGGATTTGAACTCAGGTCCTCCTGACTCCAAGGCCAGAGCTCTGTCTACTGCGTCACCCAGCTGCCTCGTTTCATTTTTTATGACTGTTCTCCAGCTGACTGAAGTTTGTTTCCTGCTACTCTTGGATCATGGATGCAGTGCTCTATTTTTTTAGGTAAAGCAGCAGCATTGCAGCCTTTCAGTGGAACAGAAGGCTAAGACTGGGGTCTATAGATTTCCAGGTCTGTGTCTTTGGTTAGGGACTGGATTAAAGTGACGATTTCTCTTACTCTGGAAAACCAAAAAGCACATCTCTCTCTCTAGACCTAAGGAGTTTACTTATTTCAACCTATAGGTGGTGCTAAAGAGCAGGACTGACAAGCTCAGCCAGCTCTTAAGTAAGCAGAAAGATTCTACTTTCATTAATAAGTTCTCATTGGCTTCAAAACAGATTCCACAACTGCTACAGGTCTTGTCTGTCCTCAGTCAGCTCTCAAGCTGTAAGTGGCACTCGATAGCAATACAGACAAGCCCAGCCAGTTCTTCTCACAGTGGCATTCTGTTTTCTTCAATGAGCTCTCAGTAGCAATTAGATAGAGCCTGACAGGGAGCAGTCATGGGGCTCAGACTGAGACAGCAGCTCTAATTTTCTGATTCTCTTCCACTCTATTTCTTTCAATTAATAGAAGGCAGTCTCTCTCTCTCTCTCTCTCTCTCTCTTCTCTCTCTCTCTCTCTCTCTGTCTGTCTTTCTCTCTCTCTCTCTGTCTCTGTCTCTGTCTCTGTCTCTCTCTGTCTCTGTCTCTGTCTCTCTCTCTCTGTCTCTCTCTCTCTCTCTCTCTCTCTCTCTCTCTCTCTCTCTCTCTCTCTCCCTCCTCTTTCTCTTCCTCCTCCTTTTCAGGTGGCTAGGATGTTTTCTTCTTTTTCTGATCTCTGACTTTCCTCTCATCTGTGTTTTCATTGTAAAATGGTCAGCAAATTGCTTATGGAATTATTAATCATGATAAGGGAATGGTGGAGGCAGGCATGCTCAGTTCTCTGGATACTCACTAGGAAAGACCACAATGGCAGCAAGTTGGGAGTAATCTTTCAATCATATTTTAATAAGGCATAGAGAGTACAGTGGCAAGAGGCTTGGAGGGTGCAGAGGCAGAGGGTAGAGGAGGATAGAGTACAGAGGTGGGTGGTGTGAGGACAGAGGATTGGGGTGGTGGAGGGAGACAGGCATGCAGCATGAAAAAGAGAATGAGACAGCAAGATGCATAGAATCAGTAAAGTAACCATGGATCAGAGTTGAGAGAACTTGGGCGGCATAGATCCATAATAGATGGAGGAGTATTTGGGGGAACAGGAGCTTGGAGTCTCATTTTATAGAGTTTTGGTAGAGAATAAACTAACTCTTATTCATGCCATCTTAGGGTTAGTTCAGTGACAGCCACATCATCTCCAAGTTATCAGTAACACCTGATGTTCTGCTGGTCTTATTGCAGATGTCTAGAGTCTATGTTAGGCTTACAAACATGGGCAATTACCAGGATTGAGGGGCTCTTACATACAGTAAAGCCTACCTGTCTTCTCTTGATTTGGCACATAATCTAAGGATTAGCTGTAGTTAATTCACGAGACAGTTTGCTTCCTTAGATTCCCAGAGACTGTTATGTTCCCTTAATCTATGGGATGGTCTGTAAGTGACTTCTAGATTCCCCTTCTAAGTTCCTGCTGTTGCTGCTGCTTACTGACTATAACGACTAGAAGGGGTGGTAGGCAGGGGGGCCAGAACAAGATACAATTCTAACACAGTCAGGGCCTTCTCATGAGGAATGACCCATCTCCAAATTAGGTTGAGAAACCAAAAATCCAAAGCTCAATACCTATGACACAAACAAAAAGTACAGTTTTCTCATAGTTGTCAAGTGTTTTTTTTAATTTATAGTTTCTTATCTATACCCTTCAACCCTTGAAAACAAATTATATGTAAATGAGCTATTGCACAAATATACAGCCATTCCCATTTTCAGTCAGTACTTGGTCTTTGAGGGGCATACTTTCACTCAGGTCTTCTCAAGCTGACCATGTTTCTCCTTAAATATTTGTATCTAAGAGGCTGGGTTACTCAAGTGTTTCTATCTGTGTTCCTCACACAATTGTCTTTTCTACCCCTTTTGCTAAATAAAATGTCCCACACACAAAAGGAGAAGCACTACACCTGTGCAAAATGATTATAAGGTAATGTGTGTGTGTGTGTGTGTGTGTGTGTGTGTGTGTGAGAGAGAGAGAGAGAGAGAGAGAGAGAGAGAGAGAGAGAGAGAGAGAGAGGAGGGTGTGCAACTAATAGCTATGGGCATCAGGAAAGGAAGGTTTCTTTTAGCAGGAGACACATAGGAAGAATTTTGAGAGAACCAGGGATTCCAAGGAGGAGAATATGACATGAGAGTTATGTTTCAAGCATTGGGGACAACCAGAGTAAAGGTGCAATATTGGGAAATGAAGCATCATGTGTGAGGAGCAGTAAGTAAGCTCTTGGACAAGAGAGTACAAGAAGGGAGTAATGTAAAATAAGGTTTAAAAGATAAGTGGAGGTGCCAAGTTGTGAAGTGCTTTAAAAGTAAATAAAGGGCAGATCACTCCCCTTCTGTAGGCCTCAATGTCCTTCCCTTGTAAAAACAGGCAATTCCACTCAATGATCTCTAAGGTTCAAGCTCTAAAAATCTTGTGTATCACTAATAAAAATATCTGATGTTTGTCTCCATCATTAATTGCTATACACCGCAAATCTTCCTACCTCAGACACCCATGGAAAGTCCATCTAATCAACTAGCTTCCTACCTTGTCATTCCCACAGAAAGAACTATGGAATGGATTGTCTTATTGTTGCTCTCAGCTGTTTAAAATCCTAGGTTCCAACACATTATACAGTGCAGAGAAGCTTCAGCTTTCCTTTGCTGGCTCTCTCTATTTGCCATGTGAAGAGTCTTCCATGAAAAGGGTGAGAGTTTAAAGGAATAATTTAATATGGGGTTTATATAATCAAGAAGAAATATCTAAGGGGAGATTAGAATGGGGAATTATTGTATTCCATTTATTCCCCCCTCCCTAGAATTTTCTAGGGTATTCTGAAAACAAATTTCCCATTTTGCTTTCCTCTTTTTCTCTCTTCTTCCTTTCCCCCTCTTCTCATCTTTCCCCTAACTTCATTTATTTATTCAATAAATATTTAAGTGCCTACTATGCACCAGGCACTATGCTAAGCACTGGGGAAAATCCCTTCATATTTCCTTTTCTATTCTCATTTCTTCTTTTCTCTTTCTCTCCCTCTTACCTTTCTAATTCATCCTCTCTTCATTTCCTCTCCCCATCTTTTATCTCTCCCTCCTTCCTTCCTCTTCTCACCAATTCTCCTTATCTTCCTTTTCTCTCTTAATAGAGAGAATAGTCATCTAGGAGGCAACTGTAACAATCTAGGAGGAAGTGGTAAGAGCCTAAACAAATCTCTAGCAGACAAGAAGCATTTAGTAAATGCCAAGTATATGCCAGGTACTGGAGATACAAAGAAAGGCAAAAACCAGCCCTTGCTCTCAAGGAGCTCACAGTCTAATGGGAGAGACACCATGCCCAAGGATGTACAAACAGGATATATGCAGGGTAAATTAGAGATCTTAGGGGAAAGGCACTAACATTAAGGAGGATTGGGAAAAGCTTCTTATAGAAGACAAGATTTTAGCTGAGACTTGAAAGAAGCTGGAAGATAGAGATGAGAAGGAAAGGCATTCCAGGCATAGGGAACAGTCAGTGAAAATGCCTAGAGTTGGGAGACACAGTTTAGTGTTTGGAGAACATCAAGGAGGCTGGTATTCCAGTCTTGAAGAGGATAGAGGTGTAATCCAACTCAGAAGTTTAATTTGGATTCTGGAGGCAATAGGGAATCATTAAAGTTGATTGAACAGAGGAGTAGAGGGGATCTGCCTGAAAGATATACCTAAGGCAAAATCAACAGAATCTGGCAACTCATTGGATGTGGAAGATGGGGAATGAGAAGAACTAAACATAGGTTTAATGTTTTGACCCTAGATGACTGGGAGATGGTGGTACCATTAAAAGAAATAAGGAAATTCAGAGCCAGGGAAAGTTTTGAAGGGAAAAATGATTAATTCAATTTAGGACATGTTGAGTTTGAGGGCATCTAGGTAAAAATGTTCAGTAGCCTGAAAATACTGGAACTCAAGAAAAAAGGTTGGAACTACATATATACATTGTGACATCCTCCAGGTACAACATATTCTAAATGTGTGTGTGTGTGTGTGTGTGTGTGTGTGTGTGTGTGTGTGTGTGTGTGTGTATCATGGACCCCTTTGGCAGTCTAGTGAAGCTAATGGACTTCTTCTCTGAACAAAGTCTTTAATGCTTAAAATAAAATACATGGGATTAAAAGAAAACCAATTATATTATGTAGAAAAATATTTTTTTAAGCTATGGACTCTATGTTAAAAATCCTTGTCAGAGGAGGAATAATAAGTAACTGGAAATACAAAAGAGGAGAGTATAGAGAGAAGAAAAAAGAATAGGGCTGAGGATAGAGTCCCAGGGGATAGTTACACCCCGGGAATAGTAGGAAGACATGAAATCACTGAAGGAGACTAAGAAGAAGCGGTCAAGCAGGTAGGAAAGCCAGTAAAGCAATGTCCTGGGAGCTTAGGGAGCAGTGATTATCCAGAAAAAATTGGTCACGAGTGTCAAATGCTGTATAGAGAACAAGGAGATGAGGACTAATAGAAAAAAATAGATGTTACAATTAGGAAGTCATAAGTAATTTTTGAGAGAAATATTTTTGTAGAATGATACAGTAGAAAGGCGCATTTTAATGAATTGAGGAATGAAAAGTAAGTAATAAAATGTAGGTAGTGAATGTGGTCTCTTCTATTCCTTCCAGAAATTTGGCAGTGAAGATGAGGAGAGAGATGGGATAATAATTTGCTTGGATGATAGGACCAAGGTTGATTAGGCTGTTGTGACCAAAGAAGGGAATTTCAGAGCACAGAATAACAGAATCTCAAAGTTGAAAATTGCCTCAGTATCCATCTAGTCCAATCCATTAGCAAAATGGAATCTCTCACTACACCCTACCTGAGAAGTGATTACACAATCTCTGCTAAAGATATTCAATAGAGGGGAAACCATTTCCTTCCAAGGCAGCACATCCTACTTTTGGACAGTTCTACTTGTTAGCAAGATTTTTCTCACATCAAGCTCTAATTTGCCTCATTGCAATTTCAATCAAACAATAGGCATTTATTAGATGCCTTCTATGTGTCAGAGGTGAACTCAATGCACTAGATACCTGGGAATATTAATATAAAAAGGAGATTATGCCTACCCCCAAGGAGGTTAACTTATTCTCATTCTCTTGGTTCTGTCTTCTGGGACCCTTCAAATACTTGAAGATAAATGTCATATCCCTCATGGAGTTTTCTCTTCTCCAAGCTAAACATTCTATGTTCTTTCAACTGACCTTTATATGTATGGATTCAAGGTCCTTCATCATTCTGCATGTCTTCCTCTGGACACTGTCCAGAATCAGTCCTTTCTAAAATGTGGTACCCAGAACTGAACGTAGTACTCCAGATGTGGCCTGACTGACCATGGTAGATAGTTACCAAATCCTGTGGCCATTTCTCAATCCTCATTCTCCTTAACCTCTCTGCAGCCTTTAATACTGTTGATCATCTTCACCTCCTTGGTACTGTCTAGGTTTTTGGGACACTATCCTCTGCTGATTTTCTTCCTGCCTATCTGAGCACTCCTCTCAGGCTGTGTTGCTAGATCCTCTTCCAGACCATGCCCTGTAACTATAGGTGTCCCTCAGGGTACTCTCCTGAGCCCTCTTCTCTTCTCCATCTATACTATTCACTTGATGATTTCCTCAGCTCCCATAGATTTAGTTACCATCTCTTTGCTAATGATTCTCAAATCTACCTACTCTGCACTAAACTCTCTGATGACCTCTAGCCTTAATCTTTAACTGCCTGTCAGACATCTCCAACTGGATGTTCAGTAGACATCTTAATCTCAACATGTCCAAAAACAGAACTCATTATCTTTCCCACAAGGCCTCCCTGACTATTACCTTCCCTAGTACTTTAGAGGACAACACTATCCTCTCAGTTCTTCAGGCTTAAAACCTAGAAGTCATCATAAACATATCACTCTCTCTTTCACCCTATCATTTCCAATCCATTGCCAAGGCCTGACAATTTCACCTTTGCAACATCTCTTTCATATGCCTCCTGCTGTCCTCTGCCACCACCACCACCACCACCCTAGGGCTGACTCTCTTCACCTCACACCTGGACTATTTAATAACATGCCATGAGGTCTGCTTGCCCCAAGTCTATCCCTACTTCAATCAATCCTTCATTCAGCCACCAAAGTGATTTTCCTAAAGCACAGGTCTAATCATGTAACTTTCCTACTCAATAAACTCAAGTGGCTTCCTATAGTTTCCAGGACCAAATACGGAATGCTCTGTTTGGCATTTGCATCTCTAAATAACCTGTCCCTTTCCTATCTTTCCAGTTTTCTTATACCTTAATCCCAACCACAACCTCTTTGATCCAGTGACACTTGCCTCCTGGCTATTCCAGGAACAAGACACTCCATCTCTTGGCTCTGGGCACTCTCTCTGCTTGTCCCCTCTGCCTAAATGTTCTCCCTCCTCAACTCTGCCTACTTACTTCCTTTAATTCTCAACTAAAATCCCATCTTTTACAGGAAACTTTTCCCAAACCCTCTTGATTCTAATGTCTTCCCTCTGTTAATAATTTCCTATGTATCATTTATGTACCTTCCTTTGTATGTATTTGTTTACATGTTGTGTCTCCCTTTAGATTGTAAGGTCTTTGAGGACAGGTACTGTCTTTTATCTCTTTTTGTTTCCCCAGTACTTAGCACAGTGGCTGGAACATAGTAGGTATTTAATAAATGTTAATTAATTGATTTTATCTCTGTGACTTATTCAAAGTTGAGATGTAGGATATAGGCATTAAGGAGGCAGAAGAACTGAAAGGCCGGGGTGTCCCACTTCATCTGTCAGCCCAGCTCAAATGCTGTCTCCTCCTATGGTCCATTGGAAAAAATATCCTGGTCTTGGAATGTCAACAGAACTGAATTCCAACCCTGGTTATCTCATTTACCGTGCATATGTCCTTGACTAAGTTCCTTAAACTCTTGGGAACTCAGTTTTGGTGGTGGTTGTGGGTGGAGGGTAGATTAGATGGTCTCTAAATTCCTCCTAGCTTTAAATCTATACTCCTTACCTGATCCGTCTAGTCACCATAGAATCTCTCCCCACTTAGACCTTGCATAGTAGCCCTTTCCTTATAACCTTCTAATGCATTTTTCTCGTAATATTGTATACTATGGTGGTCTATACTTGTGTTATTATTCCCTTCTTGAGTATAAGCTCCATGATGACAGGTACCATATTTTGTCTAAACTTTATGTCTCCCTCAATTTTTAATATACAGTTGTATTAACTAATAAATGTTAGTGGAGTTGAATTGAGTGTGTATATATATATGTATATATATAATATAGGCACACATATACGTGTGCATTTATATATTTAAAATTAATCCAAGAAAGAAATGGATTGTCCCTAAGGTCATTTAAGCCATGTTTTGTATATGAGATAGATTATGATGAATTCTTCTGAGTTGAACATTTTGAAAACCTAAAGACCACCTGAGCTGGATTTAAGTGGAGATGAAATGATAAATAATTGCTATAGCTAACCCTCACACAGCTGTTTTACTAAAAGAAGCAAGAGAGTGAAGGAGATTCTTCCTTAATGGTTTCAAAGGAAAGATAAATGACATTTATTTATGGCTCTGCTTTTAAAAGTTTTATATGCTTCTCTCACTCGTGTATTGTAGAAACAGATAAAACAATTTAAAGGATTCCAATAAAAGCATCTGGACTTTGATTTATCATCACATTCTGCCAGCTTGCTCTCCTGTGTCAAAAACTCCCCAGGGTGGTATAATCAAAAATGGAGAATGCTTACAAAATTTTGTCCTTACCCTTGGGTGAGTTGTCTTGGCTTCAGGGTAACTCTCCAGGTGGCCGACCAATGCTGAGAGAAGCATCCAGGTCATTATTTCAGGATCAAAGCAACAGGAATAGAATTGATTTTGAGATAATCATACTTGTCTCAGTTCCACAGCGAAAGTGGAGCTCTGTGATGACAATTAACCCTTCCTTCCCCATGCCCCTCCAAAAAAAAGTAATAATAGTAATTGAGTCTTGTGGTGTAATGGGAAGAGCACTGAAATTAAAAGACAGAGGTCCTGGTCCCAGCTCTTGCCTAACTAACTCTGTGTGACCTCGAGTTAGTCCACAAAGCTCCTGGTTCTCATTTTTCATACGTAAAACAGGATGATTAAACCAGATGACATGAGTGAAAGAAGCATTTATTAAGTGCTTACCATGGACAAATTCACTTGGAAGTCATGGAATTACCTTCCTGATGCCATGGTCCTCTTTGAAAACAAAGGACAAACAAAATCACCATGGATGAAGCATGGGGGATACAAATAGAATAGCAAAATAGACCCTGCTTTTAAGGATCTCATTAATTCTAATGGGGGAGACAACATATATGGAAGATTTCAACTGCAAGTCAGATTTTATGTTTAAGGCCACTTCCACTATGACTCTCTATGACTCATTTAGGGCATGGCTATGTTTATTTTATAGCCAGGTGACTTGTGATGGTTGTTTGTATAAGGTGGAAAAATTTAAGTGTTAGATTACAATAGAAAGAGAGGTAGACTCACTTCCTCCTTTCTTTCTCACCCTTGGAATGTGGTTATCTCTGGCCTTGTCCAGCCACTCTCTGTCTCCTCCCACCAAGGATGATATGTTACCTAGTCATCTCAGTTGGGTCTGTCTCCTACAGGGGAGTTTCTCCACCTGGAGGAGGATAATAAAGAAGGTAGTATGACCACATGTCCCCTAACACATGGTTATTGTTATTTTTTGTCTCTTAGTGAAGTTAGGGATCCATGATCACTCTACTTTGGGAAGTTTATAAAAATAGAAAATCCAATAAGATTGTCAGAGAACTCCTAAGCCCCAGCTAGGAACAATTCAAACCCCCTAACAATTCAAACAGAAAGTCCCTTTCGCCTTTGTCTGTCTACTTTGCTGTCACTATTCCTTCCTCCTCCCATTTTCCCTGGCTTCCCCTTCACTACAATGAAGCATATAGATTACAGAAGACTTTATTCATCAAATATTTGGTACAATCTGGCAGTAGGATTAATGAAAACAGAAAGTATACATTTAAATTTAAAAAAACAGGAAAACTTTGGAGTTAATATCTGCCCACACAGGCAGTTAAGAACTGGGGAGTGTGGAAGTGGGGGTGGAGTGGGGAGAGACAGAACATGCCACCAACATTTATCAGATCTTCTGGAGAGATAAGTTCTAGCAGGTGTTAGTCTGCTCTAACTACACAGCCCCCCAGGAGTCTGACAAGTATTGGTGATGGTGCATGCCGCTAATCCATTCTCCATTACTTTTCTCTCTCTCACCACCTCACTTGAATTGTCTTCTTGAAATCTTTTTTCCCAATTACATACTGAGTTTTCTCAGTCATTCCTTCCATGAAGTATGATACCACTTCTTACAATAGCTTCTTCTTTAGGAGAAGAGACATAACAGTCTCATTTCACTTCTACGTCTCCCAGGGACCCACATAACAAGATACGAAGGACTTTCTCTTTACCCAGCGAACAAATCTTCAATAAACTACTACATTCCTCTTTTGTGTTAGAAAGTTTTCATTCTCTTGCAGATTAGCTATGGTACACTTGACATCTGGGATAATACATCAGAGCATCAACATCAAGACAACAGAACAAGGATGACCAACCCAGTATCTCAGGTAATTATCCAGGTGTTATTCATGGCAAATTCATATCAACAACACATACAATAGACATAGCAAAGTGTATTATCACAGGTACTTAAGTTTCTACATATCTAGATTACATACCAAACATATCATACAACATGTCAAGGAAGTGTACATGTATGCATGGAACACAAATATGAAAAACAGCAATGCAAAGTAAGGTAATAATAACATCAGTAGGCCTACAAATTACAAAATATGTAGAAACAGCAATTAATGTACAGATAAACAGCAAACTATACAGTCAACAGATTAATATGGCTATGATATATACATAATATACACATCGTAAAATCAATCAACAAGTATTAATTAAGGACTTACTATGAGCCAGGTGCTGGAGTTACAAACATGTGATATGAAAACAATCCCTATTCCACAGGAGCTTATATACAGACAGGAAATAACTTGTTACACATGTGGGATTCTTTCATTACTAAATTAGCTAAATTTGTATGTCATAGCATTGACTTACAGCAAAGATAAATATAAGTATAAAACTATATAAGTATATAAGAATATAAGTATAAAACAATTCCATTCTGACTTGTTTAAGTAAGTTCAATGACGTGAAACGTGATAAGGACAGAAGAAAGGACACAGACATAGAAAACTTTTTAAACTCTGGACTTTGTGGGGCTTGTGCTGGCCTGATTTGTGAGCCTTACATGAATTACAATGTACAAGCTGACATCAGCAATGCTTATTTCATACCACATCCTGTCTGTCTACACCCTCCAAACTAGAGACCATGGCAATAGTGCCATCATTGCTGGAATGAGTGCATCATCTATTTTCCAATAGTTCAACTTGCCATCCCTCTGTCTTTCCAAATCAAATACTCTTCTCTAGGAACAACTCCTCTATTTGTGTTATCTTCATGATTAGACTGTGAACTCCTTGAAGGTAGGGACTGTCTCATATTTGTATTTGTATACCACTGCTTTGCATTGTACTTGGAACACAATAAAAGCTTAATAAATGTTTTTTTTAAGTTAATTAATTTTAAATCCATTATGTTGATCTAAAAGATTTAGTATAGTAAATCTTGAAGAGGGACATTTTCATTTATCAATCGTGGCTAACCCCTCCAATGCTACCCTGTCATCATTGATAGCATCATTGATAGTAAATATGATAGTCCTTCCCTTTTGGCCATTTCTACCTTCTCCTGCCTCTCCCTTCCTCCCAAATTACCTTGTATTTATTTTGAACATATTTTTATGTAGTATGTATGTATATATGTATGTATGTATGTATGTATGTATGTATGTATATACTCTCCTCAACAGAATGTATGCTTCTTGAGGACAGGGACTGCTTTTTTTTGTTTCTATATCCTCTGTGCCCAAGGGTTGCAGGAGTTAGTTCAGTTGAGCTGACTGTTAAATTTTCATTGTGAGCATTTGCACTTGAAAATTGTCAAACAGTACAGATTAGGGCTTGATTTATTGTTTTGCTGATTTTCTAGACTTACAGATTAAACTTATAAGTGTGCCATGAATACTTTTTTTGTTTGTTTCAGTGAGCTAGTTGTCAAACACTTGCCAATACACCTTTGCCTGACATATAGCAGGTATTTAATATATGTTTCATGATTGATTAATTCACTCATAAATTGACTGAAAATGAATTTTATAAACATGTATCTCTTTGAAGAACAGGCGGAACGTTCACTACTTATACTCACAGATAAAAGAAAAAAAGCTTATTGATTACTTTAGTAAAGTATTAGCTTAATCTAAATAAGCAAATCTATCAAAATAGCTTCTATGGATAAGGGAAATCTAAATTCTAAAATGAAGTTCTAAAACACATTTCACCTTGAGAGAATGGAATTGAATTGTATTTCACCAAGAGGTCAACACTTAGATGCCAGTCTTTAAGGTGTAGAAGCGACCAGATTGTAGTGTTCAGCTCAGGTATTCAACTAATTCAGAGCCTAACCAAAATTTACACCCCTTTCCCAGTTGCCAGAAGAAGGTAGACCTAAGCTGGAAAAAAAAGAGATGAAGGACTAGGAAGCCAGAGAAAAACAGCGCATGTGCATGTAGTCTGGGATATATTGCTTAAGAGAGTGAGAGGAAGAAGTAAGAAGAGGTGTATTCCAAATTTCCAGTTCCTCCAGGTTACCACATGGCTCTATCTGGGTACAGAGAATTAAATCTTGCTACTTATGACCAGTTTCTATATAGGCAGAAGAGAATGAAAGAGGAGAGTATCCTTCACCTCCCTGTATTCACCAGTCTGCCAACCAAAAGAAAAAAAAATAGAGAAAGAAGAGGTGTACTACTAAAAGCTTCATAAAATTATTGAACTTCAGAGTCAGGAGAGAACTCAGCAACTCTATAGTATAATCCACAATGGAAATACCACTGATTCTGGAGGTAGACAAGTTGAGTCTGAATCTCAGTTCTGCTATTTACTACCCATGTGGCCTTGGACAAATCACTTCCCAGCTCCCCCTTTGTCTTTAAAAAGAGGAGGTCAAATCAAGTCAACAAGCATTTTTAAGCACTTACTATGTGCCAGGCACTATGCTAAGTATTGGAGATGTAGAGAAAAAAAAAAGAGGGAGAGAGTTCCCACCCTCAAGGAACAGGGGAGAGATCACATCGAAAAGGTTTCTATGATTATGGGCTCTCAGAAGTAGAAGGTATCTTTTAGTCAAACCTAATCCTCAACAGATATTCTCTCTACATAACACCCAACAGGTGGTCACTGAGTTTTTAAAGATCTTTTAGGAAGTTACATTTGTAATAGCTGAATTTAAATGAGGCCAACCATATGCTTTATTTCCAATCTCCAGTCATGCTGGCCTTAGGACAAGACACAGTCTGTCACTAGGACCATACTAGCTTTTCTAAGTAGATAGTCCAGGCTATAATTACTCTGAGCATGGTCCCAAGGCACTTAATTTTAGAATAATAGTACTTTGCTCATTTGGCAGGTAGAAGCAATGGTTCTAGTAATAGTTAAATAAGAATAATTAGCTAAAATAGGCTCCCTCAACATTGACAAAGACTACATAATGTTAACGGAAATTAGATAAAACAAAGTCCCAAACAGTGTAGTTATAGTGACTAATCTTGTCCACAGCCCAGAGAATGGCAGAATCATAAAATCACTGAATTTTTGAGCTAGAAAAGACCTTAGAGACCATGTAGACCAAATCATACCTAAAAGGAATTTCTGTTAGCATATACTTGAAAAATAGTTGCTCACACAATATTTGCTGAAAGACTTGCAATGTGGGAAGGCAGCTCCTTTCACTTTTGGACAGCTTTAATTATTCAGTTTTTCCTGTCATCAAATCTAAATTTGCCGCTTGCCCACTTCCACCTATTGCCCTTGGTTCTGACTTCTGGAGCCAAAAAGATTAATTCTAGTGTCTCTTCCACATGATAGAAATACTTAAAGACAGATTATTTTTCTCTTTTATAGGCCAAATAGCCTCAATTCCTTCAACTTATCTTCATATGACATGGCCCCTGTATCATACTGGTTGCCCTCCTCTGCTTGCCATCCAGATTATCAATATTCTTCTTAAACTCTGTTTTCCAGAACTAAACATGATACTCTTGATATTGTCTGATGAAGGCAGAGTATAGTGGGATCCTCACCTCTTTAGATGTAGAAGCTATTCCTTTTTTGATGTAACCAAAATTGCATTAGCTTTTTAGGGGAATTCATGTTGAGTATTCACTAAATCCATTGAAGCCCTCAAAGCCTTTCAGATAAACTATTGTTTAACTATGCTTCTTCCATCCCATACTTGTGAAGCTCATTTTCTGACTCCATCCTGTTAGATTCAATCCAAGGCTCTAGCTTGGAAAGATCTCTTTAGATCATGACTCTGTCACCAAGAGTATTAGCTGTCTCTCCTAGCTTTACATTACTTTCATATTTCAAGATCATTCCATCTATCCCTTTATCCAAAACAGCGACAAAATGTTAATGAACAGAAGACCAAATACTGGGGTATTCTACTGTAGAGTACCTGTTCAGTTGACATTGAACCATTTACTACTCTTTGAGTCTGGCCGTTCAACCAGTTATGAAACTATCTAATTATATTGCTATCTAGTAATCATTTCTCACTATCTTTCCACAAGAATAGCAACAGATTCTCCAAACAAGTGCTTTATTAAAATCCAAGAAAATTATATCAATAGCAAGGGTTCTAAACATGAGTTCTAAACATTCTATGAACTTTAAATATATTTTTATAACTACATTTCAATAGAGGGGCAGCTAGGTGGTGCAGTAGATAAAGCACTTGATCTGGAGTTAGGAAGACCTAAGTTCAGATCTGGCCCCAGACATTTACTATCTGTGTGACTTTGGACAAGATGTTTAACCCTGTTTGCCTCAGTTTCCTCATCTGTAAAATGAGCTAGAGAAGGAAATGTTAAACCACTCCAGCATCTTTGCCAGGAAAACCCCAAATGGGATCATGAAGAGTCAGATATAACTGAAACAATTGGACAGCAACAATAAATATTTTAATATATGATTGATAGTGATTGATATGATTGATAACCGTATTTCAATATTATATTTTATTCATTTAAAATATCAGTCTGAGAAGAGTTTCATCTATAAGTTTCACCAAATTTCCAGTGGGATCCACATACCCCAAAAGGTGTCCTGATCTGTCATTGCCCTCAACTATTAGTTTAGTAACTCTGTCAAAAAAGGAAATGAAGTCGACATGATTCGATGAAGTCATGCTGAGTTTTTGTAATCACTGCTCCTTTTACTAGATGTTCATTAAACATCTCTTTAATCATTTGTTCTAGAATTTGCCTGAGCTCATTGGCTTATAATTTTCAGATTCTATTCTCTTCCTCCCTGCCTTTTTTTTTAAAAATTGAGACATTTTCTCTTCTCTACTCCTATGTTACTTCTCCTGTTTCCCATGATTTTCTGAATATCACTAATAGTAGTTTAACAATCACACTCTCCAATTCTTTAAGTTCCTGAGGAAATAATTCTTCTGAGCCCAGTTACTTGAATTCATCTCAAGAATTACTGGGAGCTCTTTATTTCTCTTTAGCTGAGTATCACATCCCTATGAACCATCTTTGTTCTGTGAATTCCATTGCAAATGATGCAGAAAACAGGAAGAGAAGCTGGGCCTTCTTCCATTTGTTATTACTTATCAGATCACCAACCCATCTACCCCATGCAATGGTTCAACACCCTTGTTTATGCTCCTTTTCTCTTCTTGTAACAATACTCCCAGAAAACCCCAACCTTACCAAATAGGATGAAATGCTGAGATCAGTTCCTTCACTGGACTTGGGGCCCAAGACCTGAGGTCTCTCTAAATTTATTCCTTAAAAGGTTCTTTTCATTCTACTTTTTTTTTGTAGCACTTATTCCAGGTGCCAGCATTACTAGGTAAGACCCTACAGATAGGACCTCTATTCCTTTATTTCAGTCATTGAGATCCCAGGGTCACCTCCACAGTCTCAGAGAATGATTTAGTTTGAGTCTCAACAATTGCAGAAATTTCATTTTTATGTTAGTTGTTGCTTTTCCAAAGCAGTTCACACATCTGTAAGTGGGATATTAAATAATGATAAGTTTGCTGTCAGGGACTCAGATAACATTCTCTGAGTCCTATCCTTCAGGACAAGGTTAAAGGGACACAGAGTTGGTACGCTGAACGTTCTGTCTTTTTCCCATGCTTTTAAAAAAGAGTTCCAGAATTTTTGCAGGAAAAAAAAAGAAGCTGAATACTTCAATACTGGCTTTTCTTATTTAAAAATCAGTCATAATCCCAGTAGCAAAAATGCCACAGAAACATATCCATCTGTGTGTGCACATGTATGTTTGCATCAGCATTGGGAATGAAGTGGAAACAAAATTCAATTTCTTCTTTCTATTAAGTTAGTAGAAGAATTAATCAGTACTTTTGATTAATTTTTAAGTTACCCTGCTATGACTTTTTTTGTTATATGCCATTTTGTTAAAATTTTGAAATATTACCTTGCACAAACATTTTAGGCTTAGATTTCATATTTTCATAGAATCACTAGATAAACATTTACTGTGAGAGATTTCACCACTTTCACAAAAACAAGTTGGAAGAGAGTGGCCATCTGTCAAATTTTTTGTTGTTTAGTTGTTTCAAACACTCTGTGACACCATTTGAGGTTTTCTTGTCAAAGATACTGGAGTGGTTTGCCATTTCCTTCTCTAGTTCATTTTATAGGTGAGGAACGGAGGCAAACGGGGTTAAGTGAGTTGCCCAGGGTCACATAGCTAGTAAGATGAATCTTCCTGATTCCAAGCTTAGTGGTCTATCCACTGTGCCACCTCACTGCCCCATTTGTCAAATACCAACTGTCAAATTCAAGTTCAGTTAGGAGACTCAAATGTGGAAACCTTGCTCAAAGCAGACATATAATACTGTTAGCAGATCATATTTATCTAGTATCCAATAGTTTGCATAGCATTTCCAGGTATGGTGTTTCATTTGATCCTCAAATAGGCAGGGCAAATATTAATATCTCTATTTTAACACCTACCTGAACTACTGAAAAAGGCTTATAACAGGTTTTCTCATTTTGACTTTCACTTTCCCTCTCCTGAGGTCCAGGGAGGGTGAGAAACTAGTCTATTTTCTATGGAAATACCAAATTTATCTTTTCCAAGTATTCTATAAATATTGTGTCACTCCTGAACTCTAAACTCTTTGATGGTTCCCAATGTCAATAAAGTTTAACTTTTTTTTTCTATTGCAGGCCCTCCTCAATCTGGCACTCTCATACCTCCTTAGCTTTATCATTAGATAAAGGGACTGTTTTTGCTTTTCCTCTCTATCACTAGCCCTTAACGCCTTGACATACATGGTAAGAATATAATAATTAGTAGTTGATTGTCGATTGTCATATTTTTACCTTGTCAAAAGTGAATTTTAGATTAAATACATTCACAAGGAATTGTAGAGATGAAACAGCTTCCGAAGTTAAATGCAAATTGTTGTTTAGATGACATGCTTCTACCTTTCTGATCTGACCATTAGTGAAGAGAGGTGAAAGTTGATTTTTCAGTAGGGCATTCTTTTCTTTGAGCTTACTCAGAATATCAGACATATGCCCAGGTATGGTTAGTTATATCTTACATCATTCGCTTGTTTGGAATTCCCAGAGACCTCTATGGGGCTTTGTTTCTCAGTAATTCTTTTGCATGATTTTGTATCTTAATTCTCTTTACATTGGGAGGGAAACAACACCTCCTTTGTATATTTTTCTCTTGCTATTCCATTTCATAGTCTGTGGGTCACTTTCTTCTTTAGTTGCCTCCTGGTGCTAAAATGAAAGGCACTTACCTTGTATGTGTCTGTGACTGTGTTTGCAGAGGCCATACCCAATACAGGCGTACACACTTGATCTAAGAGGGTTTACAGTCAAGCTGAGCAGGTAGCTTGTGTACAGAAGTCCAAAGTGGTGCCTAAAAGTATAGTCTAAAGGAAGGGAGCAGCCCTGGGCATCCTCAGAAAACTCTAAAACCCTCAGTAGTCTGTTGAATGTTTCACAGAGAGAATTCATAAAAGGCTTTGTGAGTTTCTACTGTGCTGTGTTTGTGTACTGCAGTGTCAGGAGGGAGATGGCTCTTTGCTTGGATTCCCATTCTTTGGGGAATCAAAGAAAATAACCTAAATCCTTCCCTGCTTCCCTCATGCTGCTAGTGTCAGGATCAAATGAGACAACATGTGTAAAAAATGCTCTGCAGGCCATAAAACATTGCATAAATACCAGCTGCTGTTATGGGCCAGAGAGGCAGCAGGGAATAATGGACTGGACTCGTAATGAGAAAAGGCGCGGGTTTGAATCCCGGCTCTAACATTTCCTAGCTGCAGGAACATGGGGAACTCGCAGTCTCTATGAATTTCATCTTAACCATCTGTACAAAGGGGATCACAATCTTCAAACTGTCTTCCTGAGAAGCAGCAGACATAATGGATAGAAAGACAAATTTAAGAGCCAAAAAGACCTGGGTTTATGTCCTGCTTCTGACAAGTACTGGCCATGTGAGTCTGGGGAGGTTGTCTAATCTTTCAGAGCTCTAAGCAAACTTCTAAATCTCTAAGGTTCAGAGAAGTGGCCCACCTGTGTTTTTGGAGGGCATTAATTCTCCCCAGATTTCCTCATGCTGATAAAATCCCAAATCTAATCCCTATCTCTATCATCTTCCTTAGTGTTGTCAGAAAAGCATTTTGTAAACCTTAAGATAAATATTTATTATTCTTATTAATAAGAAACAATGAAGGGTCATTGTCATTGGAGATATTAAGCAGAGGCTAAGTGAAAGTGTAATATAGAAGAAAGAGTATTAGATCTGGAATCAGAAGACTCGGGCCTGAATCGTGGCTTGCCACTCAAATGCCTGTTGGCCTCTGTTTTTGCACCTGAGCTAGATGACTTGTTTGATTTCTTTCAGGTTTAATATTTTATCATCAGTACTTTGATTCTCTTGCCTAAAACAGTGCCTTGCACAGAATAGGAACTCAATAGATACTTTTTCAGTTGAATAGAATTTCTTCTTTGATTATCCATTAGTTTCTAACTAGTTGGATTTAAAAACAACTCCCTTCAAGCAGTGCTTACGTTTTCTTGGTATAAACCTTCTCTCTAGTTCTCAGATTCTAAGATACAACTTTGAAATCTTTCTAATGAAATTAAATGAAATATCAAATATAATCTAGTCTAATCCCTTTGTGTTATACCCTTTCTTTGCTTTGCCCTCCACTAATGCATTCACATTCACAAGTTAGGTCCCAGAGAGTGGTAGCTATGTTGGGTTCCGAGTTCTAATAGGTGAGCTTCCCGTTAGTAGGCATAGACCCAGTGACTCTTAGCAAAGGCATTTGCACAGTAAGAACAGTAACTACAAAATATTCCCTCAACATCAACATTTGGGCACGCTTTTCCACAAACAAACACAGTGCCTGGGGAAAAATGCATACAGATAATATGATTGTAGTGAGACACATGTTTGGAGAACACATGGGCCAAAACAACTCGACTCTGAAACTGCAGAATCTGGAATTCCTTTAGCTCATCCTTTGGCAGTCCAGCTCTAGACTGGATTAATTTGATTAAAAAACCTAAACAACTCATTGTTTTGTGGCAGATCATCTAGGTGACCGATACTCAGCAATGCTTTAGTACCTGATCATTGAACTTCTGGTTGTTCATGGTATTAGGATTATATGATCATAGATCCAGAGCTGGCCAAGTCCATCCAATACAACCCTTGAGGCCCAGGGAGAGTAAGAGACTAGCCCAAGGTTTTAGGTAATACATGAGCCCTGGGCCTCTGACTCCAGGGTCAGTCCTTTTCCTCTTACCATGCTAGCTTTAGGGTGACTTTTTTTCTTTCTAAAATTCAAAATTGTTAAAGATGCTTTTGGGAAACTTCTCAAAGCAGGAACAAGTTCCTACAACACCCACCCCCAAAATTTAATGCTTTGCACAAATATTAGGTGCCTAGCAAATTGAATTGGATTGCTAACTAAGGCCTTTTACATCTATTTTCGCTGATTAGGTCTTCTCGACTCCATGTCTAGCTTTCTAGCTGCACACCACGTTGTCTTTCTATCATCTTATTCTGCCTTTTTTAAAGTAAGTGAAAACATCTCGTGAATATAAACACTATGTACACATACATTCTTTTCATTTTCTGACTGAGTGGCTTTCATAGCTAAAAGAATCTGGCTCAGCCCGTAGCTCCATTTCCTCCTGCACAATAAGCAGGGGTGGCTGTGCTATTAAGCAAAGTCCCTTTCTCATTCTGTTTACGTTTGTGGCCAAGTGGAAGCTGTAGTATGGTTCCCAAAAGGGAGTTTTAAGAAAATCTAGGGGAAGATTTCTGTAAGTGCTGTGTAGCAAGCCCTTCATTTTTGAGTCAATTTTTGCCTTGGGCATGAGAGGAGGGAGAGAGAACAGGGAAGAGTTAAATGCCTAAATCTCTGATTTTTGTTTCCTTGAAATGGAGGTTGTATATTAAATAATGATTTGGAATCCTTGAAGGTTATAGTTGAGATTCTCTTGCAATAAGAACCAAACTTTTCAGCCTGCTTCAGAACTATCATGTCTGAAAAATAATGTTTCCTATCTCATGGACATGTCTGCATTTTTAAATGCTTGTTTTCTTATCAATCAGCGCCCTAGGAACTGACACCATTGCTTCAGCACAGGCATTTCAGTAATTCCTCATCACTCGAGCAATCAATTATAAGTAAGCATTTATTAAGCACCTACTATGTGTCAGGTACTGTATTAGGCCCAGGAGATAAAAAAACAACAACAAAAGGAACCAGTTCCTGCCCTAGACTCTCAGAGAAACTGTCTGAAGCTAAGAAATGGCCAAAAGCTTAAAACTGAGGAAAGCAGTAGGCCTTTTTTTTTTTTTAAGGTATTGGCCTTTTAGATCATACTATCATATGGCTTGGCTTTTAAAAATCAGTTGCATTTTTCTGAATTGCTTTACTATCTCTCAAGGAAAAAGGTTTTTACATTTTCAAAGTTTTCTGTGTTTTTCTTCCTTGACTGGGAGATCCTTGAGGTGATCTGTAGCTTTTTCAATCTTTTGGTCTGTTTTCCCATCTGCTGTACTATGTGTTCTGCATCTTCAAAATACTACCCAACTCCCTCTTCCCTATGAATATTTCTCTATGTAGACTAAACTTGATATTGGACTTGATCGGATTTCAGTTAGTGAGGATGACTTTTCCCTTATTAACAGCTTGGTTTTGGAGTCCTAGGGGAGGCATGGAGTTTAGGCCTATGCTTTCATTTGTGCAGGGAGCTTTAAGGGGAGAAAATTTCTCCACTATGCAGATCAGTAAGGCATAGGTTTATGAAGCTTCCTGGGGACAGCGAATAGTTCAAAGATCTGTGTGAGGTCACACAGCTGTTTTTTGTCTTGAAACCGTGTCTTAGTGATGCTGAGATCAGCTTAATCACTTAACTCCTCAGACTACTGATTTATAAAATGAAGGGATTGGACTAGATGGCATCTGAGATCCCTAGCAGCTCTGGAGTTATTCTATAGCATGATTCTCTCCTATGATTTGTTTAGGGTCATGCCTTTCTATACTGTGTATCCTTCTATCTCCAAATATCAACTAGAAAGCTGAAGTAAAGCTACCAAAAGTAATGGGCTCTTGCGTCAGTTTTTCCCTTAGAGATACATGAGGGGAGGCAAACAGAACCATACTTACCTAACCACAGGGACTGAACACCTTTCAGTGTAGTTAACATGCCTTAGTGGGAACAAGGGAAAGTTTATTTTTCCATTTTATCAACTTCACAGATGACATAAAGCTGGGAGAGGATAGCATACCCGCTGAATGATAGAGTCAGAAGCCAAAAAGATCTTTCCAGACGAGGCCTGAGCTGAATCTAATAAGATGAAATTTAATAGGGATAAATATGAAATCTTTCACTTAGATTTAAAAAAATCAATTCTACACATAAATAAGTGGAATGGCATGGTTCTATAGCAATTTGTCTGAAAAAGATATTGAGATTTTAGTAGACCACAAATTAAATATGAATTAGGAGTATTGTGTGACCATAGGAAAAAGCTAATGTGACCTTCAGGTTTAGCATTCAGGAAAAAGAAGGTGGCAGTCCTTCTGTATTCTGCTGTAGTTATATCTTGACTACTGGGTTCTGTCTTGGTGACTACAGGTTAAGAAGGACACTGACAAACTGAACAGTTTAAAGGGATAGAGATCGGGATGGCAAAGGGCCATGAGGCCATGTCACATGAGGATTTGTTGAAGGAACTGGGCATGTTTAGTATGGAAAAGGGAAGATTCAGATGAAGGACATGAGATTTTTCATAAAATAGTGGCAAAATCAATGGACCTATAATGAGACCTTATTTCCAATACCAACCATTCCACTCATTAGCCACATGGCTTAGGTAGATTACTTTATCTCTCCAGTTCTGTTTCCTCAGCTGTAAAATTAAGGAGACTGGCTTAGGTGATCTCTAAATTCCCAGCTTCAAGATGCTGTTATCATCCTATTTGAAGGTGTGAGGGTAGCAAAGGCACTGTGTAAAAAAGTGACAAGTCTCTTCAAAGATAGACAAGTTTTACCCTGTCTGGAAAAATATATATATACATTTCAGACTGAAAAGTGAAAGTGCTATTAAGTGATTTTGGTTAAATAATTACTTGACACTGAACTGTTCTTTGGAAGTTGCTCCAAAATGATGGCTTTTTTCTTCAGTCTGCCTGTCTTACCTACAGTGCTGACAAATGGATGGTAGGAGGGGGAGGGGGAAATGAGACATCTAGTTCACAACAAAGCTGTCTTTTAGCTGGGAATCAACTTTCCTTGTTCCTTAAACCACAAACAACAGTCTGAGGGAAGGCTAAGAGCCAAGTAACTATTTCATTCTATAATATCAAACATAATGATCACATTTAAAGCTTAGAGGGCATATGATTTCACTGTCTGCAACATGTTTGGGGGCTTGTCTACTCTTTTTTTATTTTTTTAAAGAACAATTTGGCTGCTCTGATTAGGAAATGTTAACTATCCTATTTTTTGCCTCCAAGAAGATATTGTGTATTTACTATTATCCCTGATATCATAGAGTTTGAAGAATGTTTTCATTGTGCTTGTTTAAATATCATTCAGATCAAAGGAGTTCATTAGAGAGGTAGTATGTTGTAGCAGAAAAAGGCCCAGCCTTGGAGATAGAAAGACCTTGATTCAAATCTTTCTTCTGACACACTTGAGAAGTTTGGTTATGGGCAAGTCACTTAACCTTATAGTACCCCAGTCAACTCTCTAGGACTAATATCAGAAAATGGAGCTGTCCACATTGATGAAATCACAGGTCTACAATTTAAAAAAAAAATCTATTTAAGTGTGACTGTCTCAAACATTTGCAATTATCTGAAAGTTGAGCTTTAAAAAAAAAGGTCTAAGATGGAAGAAACCTTGGATGTAATCTACTCCAACTCTTTCATTTTATGTACATGGAAAGAGCTTAAGGAAGATGTTCAAGGTCAAGTAAGCAGCAAGTGGTAGGGCCAGGAATTGAAATGAAAGTTTTTAATGTAGAGAACAGTATTGTTGTTGCTGGGTTTGTTTCTTTTTAACTACACTGTGCTATTGACTATTAGCTCTGGCTTTTAGCATTAGGATAAGAGGTTTTATCTTGTATTGATATCATTGTTCTTTCCAAGATGGGTATGCATAGGTCAACTAAGAGAACTCAATTCTCAATAATTTTGCCTCACTGTAACATCTTAGTATTGAAATAGCCCTCCACTTCTCAAAGGTTATGCCAGCAGGCTGCAAACTTTGTGAGGTTTCCCTGTGATAGAAAGGCTTCAAGTACAGTCTCAGCAAAAAAGACTGTACAGTATCTATTTTCTCAGGACCAGTGAAGTAAAATAAAAAGAGATTCATAGCTATTCCCCAAATGATAAATGGTTAAAGGATAATAGTAGGCAGAGGGAAAAAATTTAAGCTATCAATAGCCATATAAAAAAATTATCTAAATCACTATAAATTAGAGAAATATAAATTAAAAACAACTCTGAGGTACCATCTCACACCCATCAGAGTGATAAAGTTGATGAAAAGAGAAAATGACAAATGCTGGAGGGGTTGTAGGAAAATAGATGCTTTAATGTACTGTTGGTGAACCTGGGAACTGGTCCAGCCAATCTGGAAAGCAATTTGGAACTATACCCCCAAAACCATTAAACTGTGCTTACACTTTGATTCAATGATAGCTCTCCTACATCCATACACCAAAGAGCTCAAAGAAAGAGGAAAAGGTCCTAAATGTACAAAAATATTTATAATGGCTTTTTTTGTGATGGCAAAGAATTAAAACCTGAGGGGTATCCACTAATTGGGGAATGATTGAACACGTTGTGCTATATGAAGATGATGGAATATTATTGTGCTATAAGAAATGATGAAAGGGAGATTTTCAGAAAAAGAAAAATCATGGGAAAACTCATATCAACTGATGCAAACTGAAGTGAGCAGAACCATCAGAATAATACATCTGACAATAACGATATTATAAAGATAAACAACTTTGAAAGACTTAAGAACTCTGATCAGCACTATGACCAACCACAGATCCAAAGGATTCATGATAAAACATGCTATCCACCACCACACAAAGAAATGATAAACTCAGTACAGATTGAAGTCTTTTCTTTCTTTTGTTTTTAATTGGACATGGTTAATGCCAAGAACTTCATTTTTGTCTATTTCCAGTACCTAGCACAATGCTTGGCACATAGTAAGCATGTAAAAATGTTTGCTGAATTGACTTTTCTTCCTTTGACTCCACATAATACTTTGTTTTGAATTTCAGTAAAGAATGTATTGTATACTGTGGTGTAAGAGAAGCACTCTGGCATAGTGGATATCACTACTTCCTAGCTTCCCTGGCTTCCTTCAAGTCTCACCTTCTGCAGGAAGCCTTCCCTGTCCTCCTGATTGTCTTAAAATCTTCCCTCTGAGACTACTGCCAACTTATTTTGTATGCACTGTTTCTGTACATAGCTGTTTGCATGTTTCCCCCATTAGATTGTGAGCTCCTTGAGAACTAGGAATATTTTTTGCCTTTCTTTGTAACCTCAGTACCCAGCACATAGTAGATACTTAAAAAATACTAGTTGGCTGACTGGATAAAGATCCCTTCTTAGAATCAGAAAAAACTTAGGTCAAAGTCCTGCCTTTGACATGTATGGGCTTTGTGACCTTGGGCAAATTGCCAAACATCCCGTGCCCCAAAGTAACTCTAATACTTTAACTTGCAGAGTAAATATCCATATGCATTGGTAGATATAGTTTCCTCATTTAAAGTTTCTTCTGCCAAAGAAATCCCAAGTCTGGTCTCCCTCAGAATTGGAACAATAAAATTACCTTTATCTTATCTCCTTCCTCTATGGTGAGCTTTTTCTTGTTTAGTCATTTCAGTTGTGTCTGACTCTTCATGACCCATTTGGGGTTTTCTTGGCAAAGATCCTGGAGTGATTTGCCATTTCTTTCTCCAGTTTATTTTACAAATGAGGAAACTGAAGCAAACAGGGCTAAGTGACTTGCCCAGGGTCACACAGTTACTAAGTATCTGAGGCCGGATTTGAACTCAGGTTCCTGACTCTGGGCCTGGCACTCTATCTACTGTGCCACTTAGCTGCTCTATGGTGATCAACCATACTGTTATCAGTATGCTCAATTTTGTTTGATAAATGTTTATGGAATGAATGAATGGATGGAGTGAGTGAGTGAGAGAGTGAATGAATGAATGTCCTAGCTTCATGTGGAATGTGTCCTGACCATAACTGGAAGTCCTTCCCTTCCCCAGTAAATTACTTATGAGATAATGAATCTGAGAATTCTGTCGTGTTTACTATTGCTCTGGTGTTAGGGGGCATAGTATAAGTAAATTTGAATCTTACAATGCTGCCTGGTCAGGACCTTCCCCTCATTTTCAATCACAAGAAGAGGAATAAGGAGAAAGAAGTATTTAAAATCTTCTTTAATTTTTAAGTACCCTGACACTTGCTAGCTGAATTGTCAATAAGCACTGGTGTATATTTAAAAAAAGCATCTGTTTAGCATCTACTGTGTGTAAGGCATCATATTCTATGCTGGTGGAGACATAAAATTCAGTTAAAATGTACTCTCTGGCCATCATGGAGCTTATGTCTAGTAGGGGCTAAATCAAATTTAGCTAACATATAAAACCACATATGAAGTGCATTAATGACATGTGTAGTTAAGTGATATGTGAGGTCTGCGGGAGGAGGTCATACTGTCTATGGGTCATATCAGGAAAGGCTTTGTGCAGAATGTGGCATTTGAGTTGGGTTTTAAAGGATGGGTAGTAATTCAGAAGGTAAAAGAAAAAAAAGGAAGGTCATTCTAGTTAAAGAGGACAGTGTGGCCAAAGTCAGTGAAATGTGAGAGCATGAAGGCATTTGCCAGTTCCAGCCATGAGTAATATTAACAACAAAATAAGTAGTAACTACCACACTGAAAATTACATGTTTCAGTTAGGTACATGTACAGAAAATAGCAGACTATTTCACGGATCCCCATTAGTACAAAATATCTCCATGGCTCAGGATCCTACTGTCCCAGAATCAGTGTAATGTGCTTGGGGCTATTTTCGGGATGGATTGGCACCAATCCATCGATAGGTGGTATCCTTTGTCTTAAATGTTATATCCTCAGGCAGGAAGGCAGCCTGAATGTAGGAAAGGCAGCTAAGAGATTGGCTTACACAGAGTAGGAACACATAATCCAGACCACAAAAGCACTGTGGTCAAACTAGCTGAGGCAATAGAAACATATATGGGCATGTCTACAGATTTGTGCATGTTAGTGGAAGGAGAAGTGTGCCAACCATTTCAATGCTGAGGATTATAGATAAGGCAAAGATGACTGAATATGGAGCCATAAGACCCACTACTTTACTAAGTCAACAGTTTCCTAATCTATAAAATGAAAGGGTTGGACTAGATAATCCCTAAAGTTTTTTTTTTATTTTTTTTTCCAGCTCTAACTTCTATAATCCTACATACAGACTGTATTCGATTTAGACAGGTGTTGAACATAAGGAACCTTTTGAGGTGTTATTTTATTTATTTTTCTTTCTCATTTATGACTTTTTATTTTCAGATATGTACCTCCACCATCCTCTACCCAGTTAGTCATACTTTAGAACAAATTTTTTTAAAAAGAGAGAAAAAAAATCAGTTTAGTAAAGCCAACCAACACACCAACAGTGTCTGATTATATATACTGTACTCCATATCTATTACCCCCCACATCAGCAAGGAAGGCAAGGAGGTATGTGCATTTCTTCATTTATTCTTTAGGGCCAAACTTTGTTGTCATTATGATTACATACTGTTCAACTTTATTTTAATATTTTTCCTATTTACATTGCTGTAGTAAAACACATACATATATCACATTATATGTAATTATCTTGGCTGTCCTTTGTTTATTCACATCAGTTCATACAAGTTTTCTCATCTCTCAGTGCTTCATATTTGTCATTTAAAAATACAGCAATATTTAATTAGATATATGTAAAGGGAAATATTTGTAAAGCAATTTGCACAGAGCCTGGCACATGATAGCTGCTTATTAAATACTTGTTCCCTTTACCCTTGTGTACCATAATTTATTCAGTCATTTACAAGTTGATGGGCAATTACTTTGCTTCTTGTTTTATTGCTACTATGAAAAACAAAAAACAAAAAAACTCTGCTGTGAACATTTTGGTATCTGATACCTTTTATTTTCTTTGACATCCTTGTGATATATGCCTAGCAAAGGGATCTCTGGATCAAAGGGGATGGACATCAAAATCACTTTAAAAAAATCATAGCTCCAAATTGCTGTCGAGAATGGGCTAGACTATTAATTCATAGCTCTATCCTCTACATGCTACAGTACCTATCTTCCAATAGCCCTTCCTTCCTTCCTTCCTTCCTTCCTTCCTTCCTTCCTTCTTCCTTCCTTCTTCCTTCCTTCCTTCCTTCCTTCCTCCTCCTCCTCCTCCTCTCCTCCTTTCTTCTTTCTTTCTTTCTTTCTTTTTTTCTTTCTTTCTTTCTTTTCTTTCTTTCTTTCTTTCTTTCTTTCTTTCTTTCTTTCTTTCTTTCTTCTTTCTTTCTTTCTTCTCTTCTTTCTTTCTTCCTTTCTTTCTTTCTTCTTCTTCTTCTTCTTTCTCTTCTTCTTTCTTTCTCTTTCTTTCTTTCTTTTCTTCTTTCTTTCTTTCTTTCTTCTCTTTCTTCTTTCTTTCTTTCTTCTCTTTCTTCTCCTTTCATTTTTTTCTCTCTATCCACATAGGGTATCATACCCTTACCTGTGGGTACTCTACCCAAAGGGAATGTAAATTTTTAATCTCTGAAACATTTTTTTTCTTTTCTCTTATTTCCAGCATTAACCCCAAATCACTCTGGCTCTGTTGGCCAGTGATAGGTCCCAGGCCAAGTCCTACTTGATCATTATTTGGGCCTTGATTGGCTCAATAATAAATATAAACATATATAAACAAACAAACAAACAAATAAATAAATAAATAAATAAAGTAAATAAAGTAAATAAAGTAAATAAAATTGTTTTTGTTTTGGCCAGAAACCCTGAGGATCTTTCTTTCTCAGAGCTTTTTTTTTTTAAACAAGGCCATTCTTTGCCTAATTTTTCTTATTAAGCCTTAATCAGTGAATATGTGTTGTCTCAATCAAACTGATACCTATTAAAGACCTTAGCTTGAAAAGGTCAAGGTTCCCCATTATATCCTGGGCCATCTCTAGTTGTCCTGATCTATATCTGGCCACTGGACCCAGATGGCTCCAGAGGTGAAAGTAAGACTGGTGACTTTGGACAGCTCTCCTTCACTGAAATCCAATTCATTTGCATGTCATGGCATCACCTCCCTCATGTCATGGTCCTCTTCCAGAATGAAGGACAAACAGCAAGCAAACAACAACAACCAAACAAGCCTTCCAACACTAACTATTTTTATCTTTTGTTATTTTTTGGTCAATTTTTGGGTGTAAATTTCTCAAGTTGTTTGGATTTGAATTTCTCATAGTATTATTTGATGTGAAGCAATGTTTCATATGATTGTTAATAGTCTGAATTTTTGTTTTTGAAAATTATTTGTTCACCAATTACAAAATAATTTTCACATAGATAAAGTCAAATCTAAGTAATTGGAAAATGTAAGTTGCTCATGGGTAGGCTGAGCTAATATAATGAAAATGACAATTCTACCTAAATTAATATACTTATACAGTACCATACCAAACTACCAAGCATTATTTTATACAGCCAGAAAAAATAACAAAATTCATCGGGAAGAATAAAAGGTCCAGAATGTCAAGGGAATCAATGAAAAAAAAAATGCAAGGGTAGGTGGCCTAGCCCTAGAAGATCTAAAACTGTATTATAAAGCAACAATAATCAAAACTACTTGGCTAAGAAAAAGAGTGGTGGATCAGTGGAATAGGTTAGGTACACAAGACACAAGTCAATGACTATAGTTAATCTAATGTTTAATAAACCCAAAGACTCCAGCTTCTGGGATAAGAACACACTATTTTACAAAAACTGCTGGGAAAACTGGAAAATAGTATGGCAGACACTAGGTATAGACCAGCATCTTATACCATATACCAAGATAAGGTCAAAATGGGTACTTGATTTAGATGTAAAAGGTGATACTTTAAGCAAATTAGGAGAGCAAAGAATAGTTTGTCTTTATAGATCTACAGAGAATGGAAGAATTTATGACCAAACTAGGTAGAGAACATTATGAAATGGAAAATTAATAATTTTGATTACATTACATTGAGAAGTTTTTGCACAAACAAAGCCAGAGCAACCAAGATTAGAAGGGAAGCAGAAAACTAGGAGTATTTTTTTATACCCAGTGTCTCTGATAAAGGCCTCATTTCTAAAATACATGGAGAACTAAGTCAAATTTATAAGAATACAAGTCATTCCCCAATTGATAAATGGTCAAAGGATATAAACAGGCAGTTTTCAGGTGAAGAAATTAAAGCTATCTATAGTCATATGAAAAAATGTTCTAAATCGTTATTGATCAGAGAAATGCAAATCAAAATGACTCTGAGGTACCATATCATACCTATCAGATTGGCTAACATGACAAAACAGGAAAATGATAAATGTTGGAGAAGATGTGGGAAAATTGGAACACTAATGCATTGTTGGTAGAATTGTGAACCGATCTAACCGTTTTGGAGAGCAGTTTGGAACTATGCCCAAAGGGCTATAAAAGTGTTCATACTATTTGACCCAGCAATAGTGCTTTTAGGTCTGTATCCCAAAGAAATCATAAAAATGGGAAAAGGACTCACATGTACAAAAATATCTATAGCAGCTCTTTCTGTGGTGGCAAAGAATTGGAAATTGAGAGGATGTCCATCAATTGGGGAATGGCTGAACAAGTTGTGGTGTGTGAATGTAATGGAATACACTTGCTATGAGAAATGATGAGCAGGCAGATTTCAGAAAAACCTGGAAAGACTTGTATGAGCTGATGCTGAGTGAAGTGAGCAGAACCAGGAGAGCGTTGTATGCAGTAACAGCCACTTTGTGTGATGACCAACTTTAATAGACTTACTTTCCAGCAATGCAAGGATCTAAGACATCTCCAAAGGTTTCATGATGGAAAATGCTATCCACATCCAGAGAAATAACTATGGAGTCTGAATGCAAGTCAAAGTATACTATTCTCTCTCTCTCTCTCTCTCTCTCTCTCTCTCTCTCTCTCTCTCTCTCTTCTTTCTTGTGTTTTTTACCTTTGATTCTGATTCTTCTTTGCAACATGACTATTGTGGAAATATGTTTAATGCAATTGTGCATGTATAGCCTATATCGGATTATATGATATCTTGGGGAGGGGGTAAAATTTAGAACTCAAAATTTTATAAAAGTGAATGTTGAAAACTAAAAATAAATACATATTTTTAATAAACATCTTTTGTTCACATCCTTTGACCACTTATCCACTGGGAAAATCACTTTTGGTCATTTATTTGCTTGAGCTGTGCTTTAAAAGAATAAAAACAATATGTGTGATAACTGGGAGAAAGAAAGTTATTTTGTGTATGCAGACTGAATAAAGATTGAGAGTTTCGAGAGATAGGACTACACACCAAGCAAAGAAACTAGATTGTTTGAAAGTGTAGGGTTTGCATTGGAAGAAAGGGGCACAGGAAATCCCCATTTTCAATGCTATGCATTGGACCTTTTTTTAAGGAGACTGTGACATTTAAAACACTGACATTTCCCAAAAGTAATCCAGCACACTCTGTTCTTCCTTTTCAATTTTGGATGAAGATTATTGTCCATCTGCACTGTCTGTCTTAGATACATGTGCTAATGGGTGAATTCTTTGTACTATCCATTCAACTACAAATTATAGGTAGCTTTGATAATACATTTTTAAAAAATTCACATGAATATTTTTGTGAGGATAGTTAAGGACAAAGTCTTGAGAAGAACTATTGTGGAGAAATGACAAAAACTATTATCAAAAAAATGTATGACCAGAAAAGATCGTACGGGAAAAGGGCTATTTGTACAGTGAGGGTGAATATTAAATCTTGGGCATTTTAAAGAGGGGCTCAGACTGGCCAACCTTCATTCCCCTCCCACATATGCTTCTGACTTTCCAGACTTCAACACTTCAATAACCCCCTTCCCCAATGGTTGACTTCTCTCTGTGACCTCCATTTTGAGCAGGAGTTCATACATTTATCGAACTTCTTCACCCCCTTTTTAATTCTCATACAACAGTATGCTATCTAACTTTATTAGATTGTAAGCTACAAGAGGACTGGTACTATATTCTTTTGACTTCCATTTGTATCCCCAATACTTAGCACATAATAAATACTGAATGTTTGTTGTCTTGTCTCACTTTGAATATTATGACTACTTCATTGATTTCCACATGGTATCAAGAAACCTAGAGGAAAATCTTCAGTTTGTTGAGAAGTGGGACACACACACATATACTATATAGGATTTATGTAAAAACATGGATTAAAAATCATGCAGGATGAGAAAATATGGATGAATTTTGATCTACATGGTGGGGGAGATTACCCACGTTGTTGGTATTATACATTGAATTCTAGAAATGTTTATTTCACTTTCAACCTAACATAGAGCATAATAGAGCTATGATTTGGAAAGATCTTAGAAATCACCTAATTATAACCTTCTTGTTTTGCAGTTGAGGGAGCTGAGCCTCAGACAAGATCAATACAATCCAATTTAATCACCAAATATTTATTAAGTACCTATTCTGTGTAGGACTCCATGATAGATGTTGGGAATATAAGTACAAAAACCCAAATTCCCTACTTTTGAGGAGGTTACTGTAAATAGTTAAGCAAATATAAGATAATTTGGGATGAGAGTGCTAACAGGAAAGGGAACCAAGGAAAGTTTTGCAAAGAAAGTGCAGCTGAGCTGAGCTTTGAAGGAAGCTAAGGTTCTAAAAAGTGGGAGGAAGCATTGCATTCCATTCTATGGACAGCTTCTGCAAAGACACAAAGGTAAGAAATGGAATTGTGAAGGAACAGCAAATTGGCCAGTTTCTCTGGACTTTAGAATACTTAAAAAGGAGTGACATAAAATTGGATTGATAGCCAGGAACAAGATTGTCAGGGGCATTAAAAATGAAGATAAAGAGTTTGTATTTTAAGCTAGAAGAAGCAGGGAATGCCTGAAAGTTTTTGATTAGAGGAGTGACATATTATTCTAGTAGACTGAGAAAGTCCTTTAAACTTAGGTATTAAGATTTTGAAAATGATTGACCTAATATAAACAAAGAACATTCACTTAGCTCATAAAAATACAGTTTTTGCACATAGGGCAAGGATACATGATGCAAGATTAAACTCAGTAGTGATCAGTGGAAGGTCTTTCATTGGCTTTCCCTGTTCTCCCACAGTAAGGCTGGTCCCAAGTCCAGATTTCACAGAAACGTTGGAGGTAAGGATCTCTCTTGGCTAGAAGAGCAAATATTCTTCTCCCTACTTTTATCCACAAATGTTGCATTAGCCCAGGCTACCCAAACAATTGTTTAGACAGGGTCTACATGACTTTAGGCAAAACTGTTTTGCTCTCTACAACCTAGCTTTTTTTCACTCTTCCCCCATTTCATGTTCCCCCCACAGCACCTAGTTAAATTTTTGCTATGTTTACTTCCCTCAGAATATATATTTCAATGGGTGGGTGTAGCTGGGCCTGGTCAAAGCATACTGTATATATTCAGACTTGTTCTCTAGGAAGATTATTTTAGAAACCATGTGGAAACTGGAAGCAGGAAGTCCAATTAGGAGTTTAGTACAATAGAGCATGCAATGTACAGTAAAGTGCCAAGCTGAATTAGGGTAGCTGCCATGCGATTTGTGACATAATTGCAAGAGATATCTTGCAATGGTAAAGGGGAAGAAAGAGTCAAAAATAACTTTGAAGTTGTAAATTTGGATGACTGAAACAATGGTGGTGCCTAGTCACTCTCAGTTCCTTAGCCTGTCATTCAAAACCAACCACAAACATGCCCAGCCTATCTGATGTTGCTTCTCAGCACAGATTTTTGGGTGCAGTCAGGTCCGAGCCCTCTCTTCTCTTTCTTGTTACACAAATGCTATCAATTTTTCAAGGCTCAGCTCAGTTTTGAACTTCTTTGTAAAGCCTTTAACTATTTCACCTCAAAGTGATCTCATTTCTTAACCCCTTAACAATTTTGCTGCTGGCTCAAAATGAGGTAGTATGCAGTGGAAAGACCTCTGGATTGGAAGTTGGGAAGTCTGATTTCTTATTACCTGTGTGACTTTGGGCAAATCATAATATATCCCAGACCAAGCCTCACTTGTTCATTGTTTAGGTTTTGATGGCTCAGAGTGAGTACAAAGAGCAATTATTTTTGTTCTGGCCCAAAATTCAGAGGGTCTTCCCCTCCCAGATTGATTCTAATGTGAAGGCAAACTAGGCCATCTTTTGCCTCAATTTTTACCTGACCTTTAATCACTGAATGGGTGTTGCCTCAGACAAACTGAGACCTGGGAAAGATCTTAGCTAAATAGGCCAAGTTTTCCCACTTCATCCTGGGCCATCGTCAGTTATCCTAACCTATGTCTTGCTGCTGGACTCAGATGACCCAGGAGGAAAGAGTGAAACTGAGGACTTTGCACAGCTCTGCCTCACTTAAATCCAATTTGCTTGTAAATCAAGATATCACCCTCCTTAAGTCATTGGTCCTCTTTGAGAACAAAGGACAAATAACAACAATGACACTTGTGTGCCTTTGGGCAAATCACTTAGTCTTTCCGAGCCTCAGTTTCCTCATCTATAAAATTAGAGGGTTGGATGACCTTTGAGGTTATTTTCAAATCTAAATCCAACACCTCATGTTTTCCTGTTTGGGTTTGCAATTGATCATGTGAATGCATCTTGTCTCCTATTCTGAATGTTTCCAATCTATTAAATAGATGATAAACAAACAAACTCCCATGGCTCAGTCCCTTGGGGGCCTGTCTTAGAAACAGTTTCTTTCTTTGGTCCCTTTATCTTCTGTTTATTCACAAAATTTTCTCCTTTTTACTATGAAGGCTTCTCAACTTTAATCTTGATTAAACATTTTGATATCTGCCCCACTAACTAGATTTTTACCATAAAACCTTTCTCTTTTCCATTGCCTTTAGTGTCCACTGATTAGCTTTCTAATTGACTTGTTTTTAATGCTTCAGGGTTTCAATGAGGCAGAACCTGGTTAGACAATTGTCCTTATGGAACGTATTAGAAATACGTCCTCAAATGACTTTATAAAACACTGCTTTCAGCACACTTAAAATCTTCCTGAAGATATCTTTGGTGTCTCAGCACAGCCATGACTTTCATACTCTTCTTTGATGGTTTCTGACCAGGGTGGTGGAAGCTCCTTAAAAGAATTTTTCATTTTTTTGTCTTTGTATTCCTTTTCTGAGCATAGCGCCTGGCGTGTATTGGATGGTTAATAAATGTTTGTTGATTGATTAATTAGTAACATGGATAGTGCTAAGATTAGAAGGCAGAAATTCACTAGCTATCTGACCAAAATGAAGTCCCTTAATCTAATTCTCAATATATGTGTGTGTGCGTGTGCGTGTGTGTGTGTGTGTGTGTGTGTGTATATATGAGATATGTGTACACATACATACATTATATATAAAGGGTACTTTAGAAACTAACATGCTGTATAAATACGTTATTATCATATTAATAATTAATAATCATGGAATCTAGAGGAGGGAAAATAATCAGTGTGTGTTTTTATGAATGCAGCCAGAAGGGGAAAAATACCTCCCTTCCATATGACCCTTTTCTAGCCATTCTTCACAGGCTCCCAAATTCACAGCTGCTTAGGGGCCATGAGAATGCAATTTAATTTTTGTATCTCACCCAATACTTAGCAATGAGGCCTGAAATTAGTAGATGTTTAATAAATGTTTGTTGAATTGAATGTTAGCTTAATAAACTAAAAAATGGGAAATATCTATATGGACAGTTAAGTGCTAGCAGTATTTAGTAAAAATGATCTATTGATTTCCTTATGTTCTGTATTTCCTTGCGTCATATTTTATGTCTATCTTCATTTACATTTTGTCTACATGGAGGGGAGGGGTCAATAAAGTGGTCATTTCAACTAAATTGACTGTCCTGGGCAGTCAAATAAGGGGTTTGGCTGACTTCCTCTGAATTACCTGGTTGAACTGAGTTAATAGAGTTGATAGTTGCTCTAGTGTGTAATTGGTTCAACAAATAATTAAGTACCAACTATTAGAAAAGACCTCAATTTAGTGCCAAGAATAAGGGAATAAAAACATCACAGTCTTTACCTTTAAAGAGGTTGCAGTCAATTGGTAGGAGGTTATGACATGTATACAGATGAATTTGCTGCAAAGTAAGATTACCAGAATAGGGACACAGAAGATACAAGTCACCCTGACTAAATTTGAAGAGGGAGGTCAATTATATTTAGCTGTGGAGATGAAAGAAGTGCACTTGAACAAGGCCTTGAAGGAAGAGGAGGATTTAAATGGCCATTATCACATAGTAGGTTCTTAATAGGTATTTAATAAATGAAAAGGCAAAGTTGGGAGGAAAGGCATCCCAAGCATAGCAGATGGCATGGAGGTAGAAGAGAACAAGATGAGTTTGGCAGACAGCTAGTGGGTAGTTTAGAGTACAAGAAGAGAAAAGAGCCTGAAATAAAACTAAAAATTGGATCCACATTGTAGAGGCCTTAAACGACAGGCTGAGGGAGTTGTTATTTTTGCCTAAAGATAAGGCAGTGTGGTACAATGGAAAAACATTGGATTGGAGTCAGAGATCTTGGCTTCAAATCATGATTTTGCTACTTAATGTTACCATGATCTGGGTAGGAGGTGATGAGGTCTGAATTAGGTGGTAACAATGTGAATGGTGAGAAGAATGGAAGTGATAAATATTGTAGACATAGAAGCAATATAAGTAGGCAACTAATGAAATGTTGAGGAGTTAGGAAGAGTTTGGAGTCAAACATGGCACAGTAAACACAACCAGGTAGCACAGTGGATAGAGCCTGGACTTGGAGTCAGGAAGACTTGAGTTGAAATCTAGTCTCAGATGTTTACTAGCTATGTGACCCTGGGCAAGTCACTTAACCTCCTTCAACCTCAGTTTCCACATATATAAAATGAGGATAATAATAGTGCTTACTACTTGGGGTTGTTGTGGGGATCAAAGGAGATGATATTTGTAAAGCACTCTACAGATCTTAAAGCATTATTATTATTATTATTATTATTGTTTTTATTGTTGTTATTTCAGTTGTGTCTGACTCTTCATAACCCCATTTGAATTTTTCTTGGTAAAGATACTGGAGCGATTTGCCATTTCCTTCTGCACCTCATTTTACAGATGAGAAAACTGAGGCAAACAAGATTAAGTGACTTGCCGGGTCATACAGCTAGTGAGTGTTTGAAGCTGAATTTGAGCTTAGATCTTCCTGACTTCAAGCGCAGCTCAGGACCATCTAGTTACCCCAGGAGATAATACTGATTGTTATTTTAATTACTATAAATTATTTAATTATAATAATTATCTAATAGTTGTTAATTATAATTTATTATTGTTCTTATTCCTAACGGAACAGCAAAGTGGTATAGTAGATAGAGCACTGGACCTGAAGTTAGGAAAACCTGAGTTAAAATCCAGCCTCAGTCATTTTATTAGCTGTGTGACCCTGGGCAAGTGACTTATCCTCTGTTTCCCTCAGGTTCCTCTTCTGTAAAGTAAGGATAACAATAGCACCTACCTCCCAGAGTTGTTGTGAGGATCAAATGAGATAATAATTGTAAATTGCTTAACATTGCGGCTGACACATAGTAAATGCTATATAAATGTTAGCTATTTTATTATTAAGAACCCTCTAGGTATAAGATACATAACTGTGATTCAGGCAGGTATAAAACACTCTTCCATACCAAGAATGACTACTCTCATTAGTGTCAGAGTAATAATAGTATTCCTAGTACATAGCTCTGATCTTGCTACTCAACTATTTAAAAATCTTCAATATATCCCCATTGTTTAAAAAATATCATAGCTCTTTAGTCTGGAATTTATGGGCATCTACAATCTGGTACCTATTCATAAACCTGAAAAGTGTATTAGAGAGAATTTGTGTGAGGTTCAATAGAGGGAGAAACAGAAATATTATTGTGGGTGTATACTAGAGATCCTACATTCAGCGTGAAGGAATAGGTGAGGAATTCAGGTAAACCTGGCAAGAAGGCATGATATAATAGTAATGATGGGCTTCAACTCTCTGTATCCTTTCTGGAGCACTATGTTAAAGCAAATTTTTTCATTTCTCTGAATTATAATTTTATTCTTTAAAATGTATAGGAGAATGATGAAAACTTCTCTTCTGGACCTGATTTAGATGAACAAAGAAAGAGAAATGAGAAAATTGTGAGGAAGCAACCCACTCCCTTTTAGATTTTCTGATACAGAGAAGGAGGACAGACATAACACAAGTGCAACCCCATTATATAATACTGGTGGAATATGCCTTGGGTTGCCCTTGATGTGAACCCCTGTAATGTCATTCCTCACATAAATATGTCAATAACTACTTACTTTGGGCTCACTCACTTTAGTCTACTGCTCTCACACTGGCAAGTCTAGGTTCCCAGAGACAGACTTACCACCATGTAGTTAGTTACACTCAAATTCTCTTAGGGTCCTAGGAATAACCCTATTGAAGAGAATATACTCCTCCTCACCACTCCAGCTCATGAGCCCTTGCTGATGCATTACTAGCCATACAACCAGCCATTCACAGAAATTATACTTTAGCATTTTAAACACAGACGTTTACTTAACAAAAAATAATAATATTAGAACCTTAACAAAAAGTACAGTTTCAAAGAAACCTGGGAAGACTTGTATCAACTGACATAGAGAGAAGCAAGCAGAACCAGGAAAACAATTTATATCATAAATATAAACAACTTTGAAAGATTTAAGAACTCTAATTAATGCCATGACTATCCATGATACCAGAGTACCAACAAAGAAGAATATTACCTATCTTCTGATAGAGATATATGATGGTCCGAGGATATAGAGTAAAACAGACATTTTTGGACATAGTCAATGTGGGAATTTGTTTTGCTTGACTATGAGTATTTTTACAAGGGTTTTGTTTTACTTTTTTTATGGATGTGTGTGGATGTGTGGCAGTTGGGGGGGATAGAAGGAAAATAAATGCTTGTTAATTGAAAAGAAATTAAAATCAAGGGATGCATATTTGAAAAAAAATTAGAGCAAGAATGATAAGAAATAGGATCAAAGAGCTTGCTAATTTATTTGACTGGGTTCTGATAAATATTTAACAACTTTATGATATCAAAATTGTTGTTATGATACCAGTAAAGTTTTCTTTATAAAAAAAATCCCTCTAATTTCTTATGTGTATATGCATGCAAAATCTAGAATTTATTTCCTTTCATATTGAATAGGATGTTGGGAAGATATACTGAAGGGAAGAGAGACAGAGACAAAAATAAGAAAAAAAAGGTTGGAAATACCTATACTGCACAATCTCTGAGGTGCCTTATAAATGAGATATTCTGTGTTATTTTTATAGCCTTATTTTATATAACCCTTTATGCTACTGTCAAATCAGAATATTGTCCAGCCTCTAAACATGCTTATGTTTTCTTTTACCCAAACTTTTGTTTTTTATTCCCAAATAGGAGAACCCTTGCCCTACTTCTCTTTTTGTTGAAATCTTGACCTTTGTTCAAGGTCCATGAAGCCTTCTCTCCTTTCCCCTCTGCTTAGACTCTCATCACAATAATATTTATATAGTATTTTGATGTGTTTTCCTAACAATTACCCCATAAATCAATATTCTTCTTCCCTTTTTATATATGTGGAGGCTCATAAGAGACTTGCTCATGATCACAACACTAATTATTGGTGCTCAGACTTGAACCTAGGTTCCAAAATCCAAGTCCAGTCTTCTACAACACCATACTGCCTCACCTATAGCACTCTGTGCTTCTCTTTAGTATATAGAGTGAGATTAATGTTAGAGTTCTTTGAGTATTGCCTTATCCTCCAGCAACATTAGATTATAAACTTTATCAGGGCAATGATTAAATTTTATTTAACTCTCTTTACTTCACCCCTTTCACCCATCTTAATAGAATCCATAGTGTTTAATAAATATTTACTGAATATTTAATGTTGGACATTGATTTCAGAGTGCTTTCCCCATCTAGTCTTATTTGTGTATGTATGTGTGTGTATACATACATGCGTACTTCCTTTATTCTGTTCCAAGGCTGCTTAGTGACTATATGGTATGTGAAGAGTTGATAAGATCTCTTTCTAGTGCTTGCCTGTTGACAAATTATAAGTAGGGAGAAAAAGGAAGCAAAATTGACAGAAAGGAATGATTAATTTCACTTCTTATCACTTAACATACGCCTCAGGTTTATGAGGCAATGCACTTGCTTTGAGGATAAAATATCTGGGCTCAAATCCCAGCCTTGTCACTTATTACTTATGTTACTATGGACATATAAGTTGTTTCTTCTGAAAAATAAGAAATTTGGGCTCCAGGGGTGGGGAACCTGCAGCCTCGAGTCCACATGTGGCCCTCTAGGTACTCAAGTGCAGCCCTTTGTCTGAGTCCAAACTTCAAACATCCCTTTAATAAAAAGATTTGTTCTGTAAAACTTGGACTCAGTCAAAAGGCCACATCTGACCACCTAGAAGGCCATATGTGGCCTTGAGGCCACAGTTTCCCCACCCCTGCTAGACAATCCCTAATTTCCCTTCTATCTTTAAATTCTATTTGGCTTTAAAGAAAGAATAAGAAGGTTGATGTTATGTAGCTGCAACTCCACTTTCCAAGACTTATATAAAAAGGAAATGGTATAATTTATTATCTCAGAAAGTCATAGCCCTCTTTTGGCCATTAGCTACTTCTCTGTTTCTCTTTGAAAGTTCTAGATTTGGGGGCATGTTTGTATTGGGTACTGACTTCATTTCAAATGCTGGACCAGCTTTTGCTCCAAAGGTGATGGTGTTAGCATCTCACTTGTAGGTAGGCTAGGCAGGTAGGAACACATTCTTTGTCCTGATTAGCACAAGAAAAGTATTGGAATGGGAGGTGGGAATCAGAATGGGTGATCTTGTAAGATCATCACTCTCTAATTATAGCTAATTAAGGTTTTTCCTGTCACAAACTCCCTGATCAGGCACAAAGACGATAAAAAAAAATGCCTTACTGTGGGGATCCATGGGGCTTTTAGAGCTCTTTTCAAACATTTTTTTCCCTTAGAGAGGCCTTATTAAGCAAAAGAACAAGAGCTAGTGATCACTAATTAGCACTTAGTTTTGAGCCTACTGCAAAAGTGTGTGCTTAAAGACAAAGAACAGAAGTAGCCCTTTGAAACCTCATTTCGTAGAATGTTAGAGATGGAAGGGCCATTAAAGATCATCTAGGTCAGAGTTTTTTACTTTTTGTGTCATGGACACCTTTGGCGTTATGGTAAAACCTATGGGCTCCTTTTCAGAATAATTTTTTTTAAATGCATTAAATAAAATACATAGCATTATAGAAACTGATTATATTGAAATGCAGTCATTTAAAAAAAATGAAAAACAAGATCACAGACCCCAGGTTCAGAAGGCCTATTCTAGACCAATCCTCTATTTTTAATGGGTGGGAGAAAATGCAGACCATAGAGGAAAGGTAGCTTACAGAGGCATCACGGTATGTGTATTTGAAAGACATATAGACTTGGAGTCTGGAGAATTGAGCCATAATCCTGACTCTACCGCTTACAGTCTGTAAGACCTCAGACAAATCACTTGCCTTCTCTGATCTTGACATATCAAGAAGACAACATGGTGTAGTGGTAAGACCAGGAATGAGGGAACTTGAGTTCAAATGCCATCTGTGATGTTTATTGCCTCTGTGACCTAAGATGAGTTATTTAACCTCTCTGGCCTCAGTTTATTTATCTGTATAATGAGTCTGGATGAAGGAAGGAAGGGAAGAAGTAAGCATTTATTAAGTGCCTACTATGTTCCAGGCACTGTGCTAAACATGTTACGAATTATCTATCTCATTTGATACAATGTAGATGACAGGATGAGATGACTTCTGAGGTCTGCTCCAGCTTGAGATCAATGATCTGTTAAATAATTGCTCTAGATACTTGTAGCATTGTCATGAGTATAATGGAGATAATCAGCAGACCCTCTCTCCCGCCCTGTCTCCTCCCTCTACCTCTAGCAACTGATTTTCCTGGGAGGTGAGCATGTTTAGTCTCCCTTACTAAGGGATATGTACAACCAGAGGCTTCAGTTGATCCTCCTTTGTAACTCCTACTCCTTTTCAACCCCATTCCTTCCCCTTCTCCTCCCCCTCCCCATCCCATGTATCAAAAAGAATTAGCCACCAAGCGAGAGCAGACTCAAAAGGGACATAGAGCTTCTGCTCCTACTCTTTTGAAAATGTTTTGTTGGGGCTCTTGACAACTACCCTTCAGACTTTATTATTATTTAAACTATTAAGAGCTCCACCCCCTCTGCCAACAGTATTGGCTACTCACCTATGTCAGTAAGGGCATGTGTTTGTCCAGGTACACCTGAGACTCACTCTTAGTACTATAATAACATTTTCTGCTGTGTATTTTCCCTGTGCACTAGTAATGCTCTAGTTATCCTTAGAGCTTAAAGCTTAAACTTTAAGAGATTGTCCTCCAATTTTATTCTAATCTAGAGGTGTAAAGAACCAGAAAAAAAAAGTGGAAAAAAAAATAAAAAATCTAACCCCTCTCTTTAGAGGACAGGCTTCCCTTTAATTGAACCTAAATCTTCATGAGCCCTGGCTTAGGGTTCCTTAATAGAAAAAGGTTGTTGTTTTTCCTAACCCCCTGAGCCAATGGTTCTTTAAACTAGGAACAGCACTTTGTAAACCATAAATGTTATGCAAATGTGTGTTGTTAATTGGTTCCATTGAAAAAGTTCTCAATCTGGAATCAGTGGACTGGGCTTCAAATTTTGTCTGTGTGTTTTACTACCTATAAGATTGATCTTAGAGAATTTAGCTAACTTCTTTGAATTTCAATTTCCTCATCTTTAAAATGAGGGGGTTGGATGAGATACATCTATGGCACCTTCCAGTTCTACATCTATGGCCTACAAGTTTCTCTGGTCTTCAAATTTCTTATCTGTAAACTAAGGTGGTTAAACAGTATCACTCTCTAAATCAATAGTTCTATGACCTTGTCCACACAGCTGAAACTAAGACTTCAATGTCCTGCCCTAATCTAGACCTTTTCCTCCAATACTGTGTTGTCTCCTACTGGGTCAAAAAATATGACTAGCTTTATACACAGCCAGGAATGTCTTCAGAGTCACAGCTCTGTTGAACCTAGAGGACATCAAATATAGCTCCCAGAAAGGCGGAAATAATTTTGATCACTGCAGTGTAACCTTAGAAGAAATGATAGTGGCTGAGGATTTTTCTTTAAATCTTCATATTTTAAAGTTTTAAAAATTTAAAGTTTGTGGGAAGGAAAACAGAAGAGTGTTTTGTTTTGCTCATGATTTTTAATTATCAGACGCAAGTAGGAAAATAAAATGAAAAGACAACCCCCCCCCAAAAAAAAACAGAAAGAGTAAGGTAACATATCCATAAACTAATAAAAGAAATAAATGTTGGGATTTGGCAGCTTGCCCAAGATCATATTGCATGGCAGACATCCCCTGATAGGCAGTAGGTGCCAGGTGTTTCATACTGACTAGCAATAATTTGTGTGCAAAGCAAGTAGAGATAAACGATAAAAATTAGTAACTCATAAAATATGGAGATGGCCAACCACAGGCTATGCCTGATGGGTGAGGCCTCCTTTGTCAAGAAGGATACTCAGCAGAGACACTGATAGCATCTTTGAAAACAGAAGGCTTGGGAAAGAAACCAGGGGAATCCTAGGCTAAGACTCAAGGATTAAAGCTTTGTCAGCCCAGCTCTCAAACTTATGTTTGAATTTGTCAATTCAGGTAATGTCTACCTGAATTAACAAGAACAGTCACTTCAAACATTCCAATTTATACTATAGTTACCTGTGTGCTTTTCTTTTCTTTTTATTAAATTTTACTTTAAAAAAAATTAACAAGAATCTATTTTCTGTTCCTTCTACTTCCTCCAGTGGGGGGGAATAAAAACCCAAAATCCACATAAAAAAATAAATGAATTCAACTTCCTTTCAGTGATGATTTACTTGTTACTGTAATTAATTTATAATATTTTACATATGTTGTTATTTTTGGTTCTATTTCTTTCATTGTATCTGTTCATGGGTTTTTCTGAATTTTTTATATTCATAAATTCTCGATGTACAATACTACTCTGCTGCATTCATATAACATAGTTTGGGCTTCTCTCCTCCCTTTCCCCCCCAGCCATTCCTCAGTTGATCAGAACCTACTTTGTTTCCAGGTCTTTGCTAACTCAAAGAACGTTGCTATGACTATTTTGGCATATTTTGGATCTTTGTTTTTTCTCTTACACTTCCTTCAGGCATGTATTCAGTACTCAGATTATCTATACTTAGAGAATACACAATTTAGCCTTTTCTTACATTATTCCCAAATGGTATCCAGAGAAGTTGGACTACATGACAGTTTCACCAAGGTACTAATATCATGATATGCCTATCTTCTCACTGTGCATCCAGCACTGAATATTCAAATTTTTTAATCATTTCTAAAAAAATCTTTGCCAATGGCACAGTGTGTGGTGAAACATCAGACTTCTTTCATCTTTTATTTCTTCTCTGAGTTGGAATGTATTTTCATGTGGTCATTTGTAGTTTGTAATTATTCTTTTGAAAACTATTCAGGGAGATACTCATCAATTGGGAAATGGCCAAACAAATTGTGGTACATGAATGTAGAAGAATGTTATATAGGAAACACTGAACATGGAGAATTCAGAGAAGCAAGACTTGAATGTAATGACAAAAAGTGAAATAAAGACATCTAGGAAAACAGAATATAAAATATAACAATGAAAACGAGTTCAACAATAGCAGCAACAATAAAAAGAACATGATCAAGCTTGAACGAGAAAAGAACTGAAAAAAAAAATGTACTTACCTTCTTTCATTGCAGAAGACAGGGATTGTGGGTGGGGACTAGTTCATAAATTGTCAGGCATGATTGATATATTAGTTTTGCTGAACTATTTTTTTTCTCTCTCTCTTTTAAGTTAATTACAAGAAATGAGTAGGGAAGAAAGAGTGATATATTCACAAATTAAGGTATGCATAAAGACACTAATAAAAACAATTTTTTGAAAAGAAAACTATCTCTTCATTTCCTTTGACCATTTATCTGTTGGAAGTAATCCCTCATTTTTTATGCCTCGTTTTTAAAAAGGTATAAATCACTCTGCAGCCTTCCTCTTTCATCTTCTTTTTCTCTTCTTTTTTCCCCTCTACTTTCCTCAGCCCAAGTGGCAAATGATTGGTGGGGATTGGGAAGGGACGAAGTTAAGGATGGAGAGAGGAGAGCATTCAATTCAGTTTAAAACATTTATTGAAAGTCTACCTACCCTGTTGGGCCGGACACTGTTGGGGATGGATAGGTATTATAATTGTAATAACATTAGCTAGTTATTTATAATAATAATGATTAACATTTATTTGAGATTTGCAAAATGCTTTACAAATACTATCTCATTTTATTCTGCCAACAATCCTCAGAGACTTGTGCTATCATTATCCTCATTTTACAAGTGAAGAAACTGAGGTGGAGGAAAGTTGGGTGACTTGTTCAGGGTTACACAGTAAGTGTCAGAGGTCAAATTGGAATTGGGTCTTCCTGACTCCAGGTCTAATGTTTTATCTACCTCACTACCTAGCTGCCTGTAAGTATTAAGTGCCCTTTATATAGCACTTTAAGTTTTGCAAAGTGCTTTACACATTTGTCTCATTTGATCCTTTCAACAACCTTATGGAATAGGTGCTATTATTATTCTCATTTTACAGAGGAGGAAAATGAGGCTGAGAGCAGTTTAATGACTTGTCCAGGGTCACTCAGACGGTAAGTGTCTGAGGCCTGATTTGAATTCATGTCTCCCTGACCTTGAAGCCAATTCTCTCTCTACTATGCTAAATAAGCTTCCAGTAACAAACATTGTTAATATTTTATGCATATATAACATTTTAAGATGTTATCTCATTTGATACAATTGAAGTAGACATTTTTGCAGACAAGGAAACAAGCTTGGAGATACTAAGCAATTTGCCTGAAATCCTATGGTTAATGGAGCATTGACCGGAACTCAGGTCTCCTGACTTCAAGTCTCCAAGTATTTTTTTTTTCCTACTACACTATTGTCTTCTTGGTAAGACTGTGTTTACCCTCTAGGAGCTGATAGTCTTATAGGGAAAAAAAACCCACATACATGAATAACTGTTATAGAAAGCTCAATGGAAGAGATGCTAGCAAAGTGTTTAAGGAGTATAAAAGAAAGAAGTAGGTTTTTTCCTCCTGGTATGAAGGGAGGAAGGGGCATGGAAAGAAGGCAACTTTTAGGTGGTACCACCTGGTGGCACTGGGGAAACTAGGTGGATCAATGGGTAGAGTGCTGGGCCTGGAGTCAGGAAGATCCGCATTTGAATCTGGCCTCCACCATTTACTAGCTGTGGTACCTTGGGTGAGTCACTTAACCCCTACTTGCCTCAGTTCCTCATCTGTAAAATGGGGACACACTGGAGAAGGAAATGACAAACCACTCCAGTGTCTTTGCCAAGAAAAGAGATCACATCGAGTTTGCCATGATTGAATGATTGAACGATACCAGGTGGCACCATGGCTACGCTGATTCTATAGGAAAAATTGATAAAATGTTGAAAGCTCTATATGGGGGCAGCTGAGCAGCACAGTGGATAGAATACTGGGCTTGGAGTCATAAAGACTTGAGCTCAAACACAGACTTAGGTACTTACTAGTTATTTCATTTGTGTCCAACCCTTTGTGACCCCGTTTGGTGGTTTTCTTGGCAAAGATACTGGAATGATTTGCTGTTTCCTTCTCCAGCTCATTTTACAGATGAGGAAACTGAGGCAAATGGGGTTGTGACTTGCCCATGCAACTAGTAAATGTCTGAGGCCAGATTTGAACTCAGGTTTCCTGTCTTTAGGCCTGGCACTCAACCCACTGTGCCACCTTAATAGCTATGTGACCCTGGACAAATTTCTTAACCTTTGGTGGCCTCAGTTTCCTCAATTGTAAAATGGGATAATAATAACATCTACCTCACAGGGTTATTGTGAGGATTAAATGATATAATATTTGGAAAAGCTTCTAGCTCAGTGCCTGGCACATAGTAGGTGCTTAATAAATTCTTATTATCACATAAGATTTAGAGAGGGAAGGGGATTTAGAGATTATCTAGTACAGTGGCATCAAACTCAAATAGAAATGGGGGAGGGGGCACTAAACCATGCATAAGGATCTTTATGGGCAGATATTGACTTAAAAAACTATATGTGTTTGTAAATTTCTTTTTTATTACATCAACATTAAAATCAGATCGAAATTACTTTTTTAAAAATGTTTTTGGTGAGGCAATTGGGGTTAAGTGACTTGCCCAGAGTCACACAGTTAGTAAGTGTTATGTGTCTGAGAATGGATTTGAACTCAGGTCCTCCTGACTCCAGGGCCTGTGTTCTATCCACTGTACCACCTAGCTGCCCCAGGAATTACTTTTTAATCCTTTGGGGGCTATACTTGGGTGTGTCATGGCCATATGTGGCCCCTGGGCTATATGTCTGACCCCGCGATTCAGTTCAACTCTTTCATATAAGAAAGGAGGAAAGTGGTGCCTAATAATGTGGTGACTTGCTCAAGGTCACACAGATAGTAAGTAGCAGAGTTGGAATTAGGACCAGGTCTTCTGACTTCAAATCCAGCATTCTTTCCAATTAATTACATCAGGCTGCCTCCTCTCCCTCGTCTCGTGAGTCAATGTAATGCCAAATGCTAGACCTGAAGTCAGGAGAGAAGATCTTACGTGAAATACTTCTCAAATCACATGATTTCCTTGCTATGTCCTTTCTCTTCCCTGGTTTCTTTTATCTGCCTCCTTTTCTCAATTCTTTTCTACCATTAAAAATACATCTAACATTACACAGTCATAGTACCTGTTCCTTTGCAAATAAAAGAGGGAAGTGTCTTCTCATATTTCTTCTTTGTGGTCAAGCTTGGTCATTGTAGTTTCACAGTATTCAGTCGATTTTTATTATTCTTTCTAATTAATTCTAATTGTTACAGTCATTATACACACAGTCTTTTTTTTTTCTGGCTGTGCTTAGTTCACTTTTCATCAGTTCCTATAGATTTACCCTTGCTTCTCTGTATTCAGCATGTTTGTAGTTTCTTAGTGTATAACATGCTTCTTCCAGTATATTTGTGTACCACGACTTGTTTAGTGATTTCCTAATCAATCAATGTCTACTTTATTTTTGGTTCTTTGCTACCACAGAAGATGTTGCTATAAATATTTTGGTGCATATGGTGTCTTTCTTTTTTAAGCTCTTTTGAGCATGTCTCTCAATGGAATCTCTGGGTCAGAGGGCATAGACATTTTAGTCACTTTCTTTTCATGATTCCAAATTGCTTTCCAGAATGGTTGGACACTGTGATCATCTTTCTATAGCGTTAACTGTCTCCTCTGCCTTTTTATGTTCTTTTCCAATTTACTAGGTATGAGATGAAACCTCGGAGTTTGATTTGTGTTTCTCTAATGGTTATAATATTTATTAGTGGTATGGAGTAAGTGGTTAATATTTTGTAATTCTTATTTTGAAAACTCTTTATATTCTTTGACCACTCATCTATCATGATTCTTTTAATATTGACAGAGAGCTTTGGGACTCTTCAACTGTTATCTCATTCTTTTTCCACACTTGGATAAAGTAACAAATAAAGCAGGCAAAAAAGTGTTCCACAAACTCACATTTATAGAACTATTTGTAGTTACAAAGCTCTTTTACATACACATATTCATTAGGTGCTCACAACAACCCTGTGAGAGGGATAGGGCACATATTATCATTCCTGATCTCTAGATGAAGAAACTGAGAACTAAAGGAGTTAGGTGACAGACTCTGTATTATGAAGTTAAGTGCCCAAGCTTGTATTTAAATCCAGCCCTCCTGTCTAAAGTCTAATGTTTTGTTTTGTTTTGTTTTCCCAATACACTAAACTGTCTTTTACCTGAGAATGAAGTCACATAATCTTCTCCATCAGTCAAACAGAAAATTCTGACTTTGCTTTTAATGAAATGGCATATAGTGAGGCTGTTCATGCCATGCAGAATCACCTGGAGCATGAGAAACTTAGAGGGAAAATGATTACCTATTGTACACAATATATATTGCACAATAACTGCTAAGCTGACAGCTAAATTGAATGAATGTTAATTTTAAATGAGAGAAAATAGACACAGTAATTTATTTCTTTAGCTCTGAAGTACATTTCTTAAATATGCAGTCGTAAAGGATAACTTTGGGGGATTGAAATGTGCGTAGGACTGGAAAATAAACAACAGTTACTTGTAAAAGAAGGCTAGTTAGATTTCTACAAAACACAGTCACTCTGCTTTTAACAATTTCATCTATCACTGTTAATACCTTGGAGTTGAATCATTATCCTGGTGATCTTTGGATGTTGGATATAGACATTATCTAAACCCCAGGTCCTATCTTTCTTGCCTCCCTTTTCTCCTTTAGGAATAAATGACTCTAAGCCTAATTCTTTGAAATATGGATCCATGATTCTGTCTTAAAAGCCAGCAGAGGGAGAAAGGTCAGAATCAATATAATGATATAATTTGAGGGGTGTTCCAAAAGTCCCTGTGCCCCACAAATACTTTGCCTGAAATTCCACCACTGATATTCCATTACTTTGACTTAAACTGGACTGAGGCTTTGTTCTCAGTTAAAATTAAAAAAAAAATCTCAGTTCATAGACTACTATAGACTGTCATAGACTTCTAGATCAGAGAATCACAGAATTTCAGAGTTGGTACAGCCCTCATTGACCACCTAGTCTAACACATAAACAAAAAAAAAGAATCACTGCTGTAATATACCCAGCAAGTGAATGAATGAATGAACAAGCATTTACTTTAAGTGCCTGCTGTTTGTTCATAGTTCACTGTGCTAGGTATTGGGAATGCAAAGGCAAAGGTGAGACAATTTCTACTCTCAAGAAACTTATATTTTATTAGGGAGAGACAATTTATATAAGGGAGTAGAAGTCAAGGGAGGGAACTTTGGTCCATTGGTCATGGGGAGTTTTAGTGGAGCCATAATGCAACAGATTATTTTCCAGTAACAATGAAAGCACTGAGATGAGTATTCCCAAAGCAAGAGCAACCAATCAACCAATCAATAAATATTTATTACAAACTTACATGACAGCCTCTGTGCTAAGCAGTGAGGATACAAACAGAGCCAAAAGACAGTCTCTGCCCTCAAAGACCTTACAATCTAATGGGAGAGATTACATTCAAGCAAGCCACATACAGGATAAAGAGGAAAAAATTAATAGAGGGAGGGCACTAGAACTAAAAGAGGTAGGGGAAGGTTTCTTGTAGAAGGTGAGATTTTAGTTGAGGCTTAAAAGAAGCCAGGGAGTTAAATAGTTAGCTCATAGGAGTTAGAATACTCGAGGCATGGAGATAGCCAGAGAGAGCCAAGAGATGGAGTGTCTTGTTTATAGAATAGTCAGGAGGCCAGTGTCATTGAATCAAAGAGTAAATGTCAGGGAGTAAGGCATGATAAGATTGGGAATGTAGGAGGGGGCTAGCTTACGAAGGGCTCTGAATGGCAAATAGAACATTTTGTATTTACTCCTGGAGGCAATAGGAAATTTGATGTCTGAGTCTTTCATCTTATGTTTTTTGAAATTGATTTCTTGAACCCAAGTATATGTCATCTTGATCACTTTTAAACATCATCTTATTAGGGCAGAGAAATGTTTTATGTCCTGGAGATCCATTTTGGATCCTGACTCTATCATCCAGGGTATATGCTATCCCTCCCAACTCTTCATAAAGATGTCCAAACCTGTATTCAAATCATTGACAAAAACATTAAATAGCCCAGGGCCAAGCAGGGGTTCCTGGACTATTCTACTGGATATCTCCTGCCATTCTGACATTGAGTCATTCCTGTCTCCTCCTCAAGTTTAACCATTCAACCAATTTTTGTAGCCATTTATTTGTACTGTCATGTAGCCCACATCTTTTTCATAAGCATAGAATTATTTTATAAATGCTTAGCTAAAATAAAGATTAACACAATTCCTTTAAACTATCTGTTTAGTAACTGTCAAAAGAAAAGCACAAAGAAAATTAAGTTACTCAGGTATGATGATCTCTTGCTAAATCTATACTGTAGCTCCTTGTGAACTCTGATATCTATTTAACAATATATTCTAGGTTTTTCCTGGAGCTGGACCTAAAGTTAGGAAGATCTGAGTTCAAATTTGACCTCAGATACTAGCCATGTCATCCTAGACAAGCCATCTTCTTTTTGCCTTAATTTCTCATCTACAAAAAAGGGATAATAATAATAATACTTACCTCTCAGGATTGTGAGAATAAAAAAGAAATAATATTTGTAAGGTGATTTGAAGACCTTAAAGATTTTCTACACACACACACACACACATATACATGCTTTTCAGTATCACAGATATTGAAAGCAATCATATCTAACAAATCTTTCAGTCCCCAATCTGAGGTGGGGGAGTAACAATCTGGTTTCATGTGTAGTCACCCTGCTCTGGACATGTGTAGTTCAGTGGGGGGCAGGTAACTTGAATTCATGAGGAACAATTAATTACTCTATTTGGGTGTCCACTCCTTATTAACAATTTTTGTTCCCTATTTTTCATTCCAGAAGTCATTCTCCTTGAGAGAAAAAAAGAGAAGCAAAATAAAAATTGAGTAGCTCTGCTTTCTCTTCCTGTCATCCATTATCATTGTCCCATCCAAAATGAGGGGTCCTTCCCTGCTTTGATTGTCTTCTTTTTCCCTACTGTAACTTTTAAAAAAGCCCACTCTTTTATTTGCATTTGGCTTCTTGAACCAACCTCAGTTCATTCCAAGTTTTGGCAGACTTGATATTAATTCTTTTAGGATTATGCCTTTCTTTTGTGTTTGTCATCTGCTAGTTCCCATCACTTCCACCTTCTGTGCACATCTTTCTAAAATCTTAGTTTAAGATCTGTGAATCCACATTGATCTATTCAGACAAGTCCCCTTTCTTGGTTTTCAATGGAATTGTATCTTTTTGGGTCTTCAGTATTTTATTCTTCATCAGATCATTATAGCTGGGAGAAACCTCAGTGATCACTTCAATACTCACAATTTTTTTGGAAGACAGAACTAAGGCCCAGAGGGGCCAAGTGATATCATAAGTTTACCAGTTGAATCAGTAGTATATCTAGTATTAGAACTCAGGGCTCCTGATACCCATTTAAATGTCACCCACCCCCTCCACTGCTATGCACACTAGCTCTAGCATGAATGTATTCATATTCTTTTCTGAAACCATTTTTATAGGAAGATATAGATGGCATTAGTAAACTGGTTGCCTTTAAAAGGAGAGTAAAAAGCTATAATTGGCAGCTAGATGCCACCATGGATAGAGTGCCAGGCCCGAAGTCAGGAAGATTTATCTTCTTGAGTTTAGATCTTGCCTCAGACACTTACTAGCTGTATGAACTGGGCAAGTCACTTAACCTGGTTTGCCTCAGTTTTCTTACCTTTAAAATGAGATGGAGAAGGAAATGGCAAACCACTTCAGTATCTTTGCCAAGAAAACCCCAAATGAGGTCATGAATAGTTGGACACGACTGAAAGAAATGACTGAAGAACAACAAAAAATGCTATAAAAAGAGAAGACAGAAATACCAAATATCAAGTTCATCTACTTTATAAAAATTGCCTAAAACTCACATTGAGTAAAGTATCACCTGGATCAAATTATACAGCCTCAGAGTAGAAAGAATCCATACAGAAAATTGAATTCAACCCATAACTAAACAGACATATGCTCCATAACATCCCTGAGAAAAAGGTTATCCTTTACAGGAAGACTTCCAGTAAAAACTCTCTATCTAATGAGGCAATCCATTTTACTTTTGGACAATTCTAATAATTAAGAAAATTTTCCTTACTTGACTTGAAATCTATCTTTTTGCACTGCTATTAGTTCCACCCTGTTAGGCTGAACAGAATAAGTCTAATCCCTCTCTTATAAGATAGATCTTTAAATATTTGAAGACTTTCTTCTCTCCTCAAGGCTAAACTGATTGCCATAGTGTGGTGCTCAGATTTTTCCTAATCAGATTACCCTCGCCTGGACATGCTCCATTTTGTCAACCTACTTAATGAAAATGTGGTGCCCAGAAGTGATATCAGACAGATCTTGTTCTGGACGTCAGGCCTCTCTCAATGTAGCCCAAGATCACGTGACTATCCATGGGTAGCACTGAAAAGAATGACCCAAGTTTTGGAAGACTGTCTACAACAGGAACAGGTAATTGGGAATTTCCTTTCTTACATGGCTTTGAAGACTTTGATTGCTGACCTGCAGAACTGAAATGGGGGAAAGGGATGTTTCATGTTTTTGTAGGCCTGCCTTTGCTACTACTTCTTCTTCCTTTAGAAAGGCAACCTCTTTCTGTGAATGGCCTTAAGAGAACAAAAAAGTATCATTTTCCTAACGAAAGATCAAAAGGATTGAAAAAGAAAGTAATGGTCCAGGGATGGGGAACCTGCAGCCTTGAGGCCACATGTGGCCTTCTAGGTCCTTGCATATGGCCTTTTGACTGAGTCCAAGTTTCACAGAACGAATCCTTTTATTAAGGGGATTTATTCTGTGAAATCTGGATTCAGTTGAAGGGCCACACTTGAGGTCCTACAGGGCCACAGGTTCCCCATTCCTGGAACCCACTGTACTATTCAAGTGATTATAGTTTTAATAGCTATGTGATCTTGGGCAAATAAATCACTTTCCCTCTCAGGGCCTTAATTTATGACTCATAAGTTATATTAGATAATTGATCAAATTCCTTCAACCTCTTTTAAAAAAATCTTTTGTTTTCATATTATTTTTGTTTCCCAGCATATCTCTCTTCATTTATTGAGTGTCATCTCTTATAACAAAGAATCAAATGAATAAAAAAATGGTTCAGCCAAACTAACCAATATCAATCAATATTGATACAATATACAACACTGATACTTCTACCTCCATAGTCCTTCACCTCTGAAAGAAGGGAGATACATTATAACATTTCTTCTTTGGGGTCAAAATTGATTCTTATAATTCCACACTATTAAGTTTAGATTTTTGTTGTTCTTGTTTCCATTTACATTGTTGTAGTCATTGTGTATATTGTATAGTATGTATATTGTTTGTATTTTTTTTATTTTTACTTACTGTACTTTGCATCAGTCCCCATAAATTTTTATATACTGTATTTATCATATTCAAGGTTTCTTATTATGTAAAAATATTCCATTACCTTCATGTACTGCAACTTATTTAGCCAGTAACTAAATGGTGGACATTTACTTTGTTTTCATTTCTTTGCTATTATAAAAAGTGCCACCATAAATATGTTGGTATGTATGGAACCTATATTTGACCTCCTTAGGGTTTGAATATTTTAGTCACTTCCTTAGCCTAATACCAAATTGTTTTCTAGAATGGTCGTTAGAATTCACAGTTCCAACAACAGTGTATTAATATGCTTCTCTTTCACCAATCCTTCCTATGTTGATTACCTTTTTTTTTTAGCATCTTTGCTAATTTGTTGGCTCAGAGGTAAAACATCAAAATTGTTTTGACTTTCATTTTTCTTACTATTTATTAGTTATTTTGGAACATTTTATGTGGTTGTTAATAGTTTGTCACTGTGTTTTGAGAAGTGTTCACTTACATCTTACACTGCTTGTATGCTGGAGAATGGCTTTTGGTGTTAGACATTTGTGTTAGTTCACACTATGTCTTGGATATCAGATCCTCATCAGAGATATATGTTATGAAAAGATTTTTACCAATTCAACTGCTTCTTTGTAAGCCTAGTTAATTATGTTGATTTTATATACCTCTTAATAATTAAGATCTTATTGTCATGACCTTTACTATGTTTTCAAGGACACTCCCAGGTTGGACATGAAAGCCATATCCATGCAGTGAACATAATAAATATTCATCTTTGGATACCCAGCCACTTGCCTCAGATCTGTCATTTGCATTTCAATTCTCCATACTCTGCCTCACTTCTCCAAGGCCATCCACAGGGGATGTTTAGCCGTGAAGAAGAGAAAACTCAAGGATATCATGGTTTCTGTCTTTCAGGTGCTTGGATGGTTATTGTGTGACAGGAATATTTGTCTTTTTTTTCTTTTTGCCCCAGAGGTCAGAGTTAGGAGCAATGGATGGAAGTTACAAAAAGGCAACTTTAGACTTGAAGTAAGGTGGGGGAACTTCCCTAATTTTTAGCTAACTAAAATGGATTTTTTAGTTAGAATCCAGTTAGAATCCATCCATTTAGAATGGATTGCCTTCAATGGTAGTGGGTTCCCCCTCACTGGAAGCCTTCAAGGAAAAACCAGATGACTGCTTGTCACACAAATGTGGAAGTATTTTTTTTATTTGGTTTGCACTAAATGGTCACTGAGGGGTTTATTACAACTTTAAAAGTCTTTGATCCCCTTTCTCAAAACTTCATTCCAAGTAGAACTACTTACTTTCAGGGTCTCTTAACATCTGATTGGAAGGGTGTCTTGACCTCTTTTTTTAAAAAAAATAATTTTAATTGGTGTTTTCTGTTTCTTATATCACTGTAGTATCCCATGTATCCCTTCCCCTCCCCAAGAACCATCCCATGTGACAAATGGTGGGTATTTTTGTTGTTGTTTTAAGATAACATGCCCTTAAATAAGAGTAAAGATTTCACAGGGCATTGTGAAGAAGCAGCTTGTGCTTGTAAGCACACATTCATCACCATTCCTCTTCTGTATTCCTTACTTTGGACAGCTCATCAATATACCTTGTGGCACACACATATGTACATACATATGTGTGTGTATTCCCTCTGCTACAATAAAGTCCCCCCATTATTCTTTTCCATCCCCCAAAGGATAAATTTCTGCTCTGGGAATATAAATAGAGTGGACTCAAATACTAGGAGCCAAAGCCCAGGTTCTCCTATAAGTTTTGTGCTGCCTTCAGACAGTACCTTTGTGGGAGACAGTTTGCCCACCTCAAAATTATTGATCATAGCTGATGCCTTTGTTGATTCCACAGTTCAGCTACTCAGTCTTCTTTGCTGTGATAAAAGGTATATAGTCAGTCTTTCAGTGCATCTACAGACTTTGTTCAATTGCCTTTCCTAGCTTGAATAATAACAATGATAGCTGGCATTCATATAGCATGTTTTTAAGATTTACAAAGTAATTTACATATGCAATCTAATTTGATCCTCATAGCAATTCTGGGAGGTAGTTTCTATTAACATCTCCATTTTACCGAGAAAGAAAGCAAAACTGAGGAAGATTGAATGATTTGCCTCAGATCACACAGTTAGAAAGCATTTGAGGTAGGATTTCAATTCATCTTCCTGACTGTAGTAAGCCCAGAATGCTATCCATTTGCCACTTAGCCTCTAATGTCCCAGTTCATTCTTACTTGGAATGCATCAGAACTGTCCCTTACCCAGGAAGGATATCTTTATCTGATACACTGTACACACATTCCAGAATTCTCATTAGGATGAATATCTAGTAAGCAGCCATATTTGTATCCCTTAATCTCTAGATTATATTGCTGTGTATCACAGAAAAATCTCTAAGGTGAATATCAAACAATTGTGTGGTAAAGGCAATATTTTTTGTTATTTGCAAACAAAATTAGCCTTCAGTCTTAGGATCTACGTAGAAACAATTTTATGTCCTTTAAAAATTTAAAATACATTTAAAAAACACCTGGCTATTTTGAATGTTTGAATGCATTTTTAAATATTATGGTCTCAGAGAAGGGATATGATTCTTTTAAAATCAGAAATGAAAAAAAATCCACTCTTATTACACATATCTAGTAAGAGATTATTCGGTGGATATTAATAAATAAATATCTGCTCTGGAATTAAAGGACAAGGAAAGTCTATAACTTGAGAAGGAAAATTTATTTCCTTGAGTTCAGAAAAGGTCAATTTTAGAGTTTTCATATTCTTGCTTGAATTTTTACCTTTTCTTTTGTTCAGGAAGAGGGAGAAGATGCAAAGCCTAAGATAAAACTAGAGAGGTTGGTTTAGGAGGATTATTTTCCATAACAATTCTGTGAGTTAGTTTGGGTAAATATCATTTCTATTTTGCAGATGCAGAAACTGAGCCCAAAGAAATCAAGTGACTTGCCCTGTTCACTCAGGTAGAAAGTGACAGTATTCTTAGCTTCCTAATGTTAAACCTCTGAAAGACCTTAGAAATTTACAAAATTAAGAATATTTTCCTTTTATGTCACCTCCATTTTGAAACATATCCCTCCTCCTCCTATTTAGTAATCCGTAACTTATAACAAAAAATTAAAAAGAAGAGAACAAAAAAAAGAAAAAAAACCCAATATAGCAAAAGTAAGCAACATACATCAACCAAGTCAGTCAGTACATGCAACATTCCTGATTCATGGTTGCCGTTCTGTAGAAAGAAAGAGGGATATTTTTTTCATCTTCAACAAACTTGGTCATTAAAATTCCACAATCTTCAGTTTCAGTTTGGTTATTGATGTTGTTCTTCCCACTTATGTTTATGTCTCTATGAATATTTTTCTTGGTTCTACTTGCTTCTCTGTCCATCAGTTCATATAAGTCTTCACACCCCTTACTCCCTGCCTCTTTCATTTCTCTTTCTCACTCTAACTAGCCTCTTGCTTCTATTTCTCCCTCTCTTCTTTCTGCCTCTATTCCTGTTTCTTTCATTGTATTTTTTTTCAAAATAAGAAACCCTTTTTGTATCGGTCTTATGTCCAAAATATAGCAGAAATATAGAGGAAGAAGAAATAAGGGAAGGACCATATCTATGTCTCTCAGAATTTACAATGTGGGCAAATAGATACATATAAAGTTTTATTTTCTGACATTTTTTCCTCAGAGGAAATGGCAGGAGGGACCCAGAAGGGGGAGCTCTAGAGACGAATTGCCTGATTCTCTACTTTGCCTTCTGACTGGTTCACCAAATTCAAGCCTCAAACAAACAGTGTGTTTCTGGGGGATTCTCTCCTTTAGCTACAGAACTGTTGAAAAACCCCAGATGTTCAAAACTGCTTTGCTAATTTTAAAATCTTTATTTGAAGAATACCATGTGGCTACCACCTCTTCTATTAAGCAGCATTGAAGGGATTATCTTTCTCACCTAAATTTCCTGTTTCTAAAATCCTGGATTTTCCATTAAGGAGGGGGGATTACCTATATCCTCCATGCTATCCCTTCATAAATCTAATTAGATGAAAAGTAATCTGACTACCCTCATTTAATTATAACATGTAATAATGATAGTAATGCTTTGCACCTACACAGTACTCTCTACCTTCAAAGTGATTTATAAGCCTTAGCTAATTAATCGTCCCTTTCTTATTTCTTTGAGGTTGGGAGTAATAGCTAGAGGGAGGTCCATGGTGAGGAAGAAGTTAGTAGGGAAAAGATGGGTTACCAGGATCCCTGGGAAAGTGGATTCATATCCCCCTCAGTGACTGAAAAAACCCTTCCTTCCATCCTCCAATCATTCCAGTCTTCTTTCTTCTTTTCCTCTCTCTCCCTCTCCTCTACTTCCCCCTCCCTCTTTTTCTCATTTTCTTTCAAACCCATTGAATGGGACAGTAGACAAGACAAAGAACACTGGCTCTGGAGTAAGAGGATCTGGATTCAAATCCTACCTCTGATATTTCTAGTATGACCTAGGACAAGTCTGTGGGGCTCAGTTTCCTTCTCTGTAAAAGGAGATGATTTACTAGATGGCACCTGAAGTAACTTCTATCTTTGTGGCTAATTCCTTTCTTCTTCCCTTCCAAAAATACTGAATGAAGCAGCATGATATAGTGGATTTAGAATGAGAAATCCGGAGCCTGAATCCCAGATCTGCTGTTTCCACTTATGTAACCTTAAGCAAATCATCTTACTTTTGTGGGTTTAGTTTCCTCCTCTATTAAATGAGTGGGTTAGAGAAGATGACCTCTAAGTTCTCTTCTAAAACCAAAATCCTATGGTAATATTATCCTATTTATTGAACATCCAGCACATATATATAGATAACATTTGGATTATTCTGTGGTAGTCTTTCAAAGAGTTGTTTTAATTGGGGAAAAGAGATATATTCATATGAAATAGAAACTTAATAAATGTAATAAGGCAGTGTATGTTTAGGTACCAAACTAATAATATAGACCGTCACTGTCACAGGAGAGAGAGAGAGATTGAAGTAACCAGTGAAAAGTGAGTAAGATTTGGGTGGCTGGACAAAAGGGAAGAGAATATTCCAGGGACAGGGACTGGTTGGAATAATCTTGGTTTATTTGAAGGGTAGGGCGTGGGCCAATATATCTGGAATGAAAGTTATATGGAGGAGAAGTAGGAGATGAGACTAGAAAGGTACATAAAGGTCAAATTCTGGAAGGCTTTGAATGATAAACCAAAGAATTGGAATTTATCTTAGTGATTTATAATCAAATAATTTGAGTTCTGATTTGGGTTCACTAAGAGGCAGGATGGTACAGTTAATAACTAGATTTGGCCTGGATCAGATGAGCTGGATTAAAATCCTGAAATCTAATCTTTGACACGTCAATTAAACTTTCTGGGCCTCATTTTCCTCATTTGCAAAATGAGGGGTTTGACTAGATGGTCTCTGACATCCTTTCCAATTCTAGATCTATGAGTCTATGAACCTATATGTCCTCGGTCAAGTTGCCTAATTTTATAAGATGCCGGATTCCTCATTTGTCAAGTGAGGATGTTGAGCCAATTCAACCTCATAACCTTTCATTTTATTATTTTTTATTGCTTTTTCTTTTTTGGTGTGGCAATTGGGGTTAAGTGACTTGCCTGGGGTCACACAGCTAATAAGTGTCAAGTGTCTGAGGCTGGATTTGAACTCAGGTTCTCCTGACTGCAAGGCTGGAGCTCTATCCACTGCGCCGCCTAGCTGCTCCCTCATAACCTTTAAGAGAATGGAAAAAAAAGTCACAGACCTTCATGTGATGGTAGTTGCTTAATTAGTACCTGTTGATTAAAAAGCTTTACTCTGGTCCAGGCAAACTAATCTTGCTATTTTTCACATACATATTTTTCACCTGTCTTTGTGCCTTTGCATAGACTGTTTCTGATGATCTCCCTAGTTTGCTTCAGGGCCTATCTTAAGCACAAGTGAGGCCTTTGCTGATCCCTAATTGTGAACTTCTTTCCCATGAATTATCTTTTATTTTCTTTGTATAGATTGTGTAAGTCTGAAACTTGCAGTCATTCTCTTTGGTGACACTTGGAAGAGGTGTGGTGAAAATAAAGCTGCACTTACATATGTACATATTCTTTTCTCCAATACAATGTAAACCCTTTGAGGGCAGACATGTTTTCATTTTTGTCTTTATATCTCTAGTGTTAACATAGTAGCTGGCAGCTACTAAGTGCTTTACAAATTCACATTTGGTTGATGCCTGATGATGTGTAATAGGCTCACGGACCAATTGCAACAGCTCCTGGGACTCTTAAGTCCTGAATGAAGCCCACAGCTTGGGAGCCACTGAGGGAAATTATTTTTAAGATTCTTTTTTTTACTATAAACTTTGGGATTTTATAATCTACATTGTAGTTTGGTCCAGGGGGGTAATCATGTCTGTAAGTGAGGACTTGGGTTGGGGAGTAACAGTCAGTGGGGTTCCCAACATCACAATTTCTTCCCTTGAGGCAGGAATAGTTCTGAACTGCTCTCTGGCCATAGAGAATCTGTTCTGTGTAAAGGCTCTATAGAACCATACCCACTCCCTTACCTCCTCAAGTCACAATATTTAGTCTGTCACTCTCACTATCCAGAAGCCTTTTTCCTCCCATCTTGTCCTCAGTAGTAATAGAAAGCATCTGCTCACTGTCTGCCTGTAATCCTCCCTACACTTTGAGACTATTATTTAACCTCCCCCCCTTTCTTTTTTCAGGTGAAATCATCCAATAAATGAGGAATTTTGGGAGAAAGGCATCAGGGCATGTTCAGCAAAGTCAGAGTAGTTAATACAAGCTGGGGCCTTGTTAAACATGGATATGCTGCAATATAGGTTACCACATAGGGTGCCTTTACTGACTCAGAGGGTTTTGCCGAGTTCTTTATTTCTTTCTTTCCTTTCTGGGTTCTTAAAAAGAAGAGGGCTCCTGGGGCTATAAAGTGAGTCACCTAGGCTGTTAATTGAACCACAGTAAATTAAAGCTGCATAATATAAATCCATCTTCTAGTGATGACAGCTACCCTGGGGAGGTGTTAGAACATGTAGAGAAGGCGGTGTATACAGTTCACTATGGAGGAAAGACTCAGGGAGTGCAGGAGAGAGGAAGGAAGACTTGTTTATATTAAAAAAGCCTCCATTCAGAGTAGGGCTCTGGTATTTTGGGATGGTGAGAGAGATGGAGAGCCAGAAAGGCCTGGGTTTCTGAGGCCAGAAGTGTTTTCTCCTGCTAGAAGAAAGTTCTGAAACAATTACTCTTCAGTCTCAGGCTCACTCAAATACAGCATAGATTCATTCGAACACTGGCCAAGGAAAAATGATACTTGCTAAGATGTTATTAACTTATTGGCTTTGTCTATCTGATCTAATTCCAAATAGTTCAAAGGTATGAAAAAGAGAAAAAAAATCCACAGTAGAAATGGGAGATGAATTTGAAATTAAGCCTGAAATTAGAATATTGGAAGGAATAGAATGCATTTTGAGGTCACTTATTCCTTTCTAGAAAACTCTCTAAGGAAGATGAACTTCTTGGGGAAGAAGTCTGGCCAAGTGAAAAAGAAATGAATTTAAATTCAGAAGGCCCAGGTTTAAGTCTAAACCTTGCCATTTATGCTGAGGTGACCTTGGACAAGTCACTTAGCCTCTCTAGGCTTTGGTTTCCTTACCTGCAAAATTAAGGAGTTGGACTATGTGCTGTCTAAGGTTGCTCCCATCTCAAAGTGCTTTCCTTACTTGTATATTAGCAGTTGTAACTGTGGACAGATCATCTCTTTTCTCTGAGCCTTAGAGCGCCTGTTTGTAATATGGAGAAATGAATACTACATATTGATGTTTCTGGACTCACTCTGCCAGAGTAAAGATGACTATCTCACCTCCCTCAGGGTACTAGAGGTGCCCCATTAGGCATGGGGTGTGGCTTTTCTCATGCTATTGGCTTGAGGCCCCATTTGCCCTGGGGACAAATACTCTCCTATCCCAACTTGGTCCCTGGGGATAGTGTGTTGAGACTTATTGCAGTCTCTACATAGCATTTGCCACCCCAAGTTCATTTCCAAATGCCAGTGGGATTATTCCTTGTCTCAGCAACCATCTGGTTGGATCCCTCAGGTCTTTTTCACAAGCTAGCTGGTTTCAGAATCTGACATGAATTCTATGACTGGCTCTCCTGACCTTTCAGAGCTTTCAAGGTTGTGGCCCTCTTCAATATTCTTCACCTAAAAACAGAAAAGAACAGACACAACAGAGATGAAGCTCCATTGGGGTTGACTTGATTCACTTTCCCAACCACCACCACCACTACCACCATGACAACAACAACAGGAGTATGGTGTAGTCAATCTATCAATCAGCAAGCATTTGTTTAAAAATATACTATGTGCTAAGCATTGTGCTAAGTGCTGCAATATAAAGACAGGCAAAAACATGGTCTAGGAGCTAACCTTGTCATGGGGGAGATAACATCCAGAAGACTGTACATACAAGATACAAATAGTGTAAATGGAAGCTAATTTCAAAGGGAAGGTACAAGCAGTGGATAGCAACTAGGTAATGTAATGGATATAGCACTGGCCTTGGAGTCAGAAGGACACAAGTTCAAATTTGGCTTCTGACACTAGTTGTGTGACCCTGGGTAAGTCACTTAACCCTGTTTGCATCAGTTCCTCATCTGTAAAATGAGCTGGAGAAGGAAATGGCAAACTGTTCCAGTCTTAGACAAGAAAACCTTAAATGGGGTCACAAAGAGTTGGACACATTTCAAATGAGTCAACAACAACAACTAACAGTGGGGGGTGAGATGATGGGTACGTGGGCCAGGAAAGACATTTTGTGGAAGGTGGGGTTTGAATTGAGACTTGAAAAGAGCCAAGGATGTCAGGAGCTAGAGGTGGAGATGAAGAACATTCTAGGTGTAGGGAATAATCAGTAAAAAGGTACCACATTAAAAGAGAGAATATTGTCAGCAAACTGTGGAAGGAAAGCCAGCATTACTGGATTGTAGAAGAGTCATGTTTAAGAGGACTAGAAAGGCAGGAAGGAGCAAGTTTATGAAGGGTTTTAAAAGATTCTTTTTTAATATATGTTATATATATATGTGTATATACATATGTTATGTATATGTGTGTATATATTATATATGTGTGTATATGTGTGATATGTGTGTATGTGTGTGTATATATACGTATACACATATACATACATACACACACACATATACATATATATATATATATATATATATATATATATAATCCTGGTGGTAATATAGAGTCATTGGATTTAATTAAATAAAGGCGTGACATGGTCAGACTTAGGTTTTTGGAAGGATCACTTTGGCACCTGAGAGGAAGATGGACTGGAGTAGAGAGATTACTTAGACTTGAGGCAGGGAGACCAATTAGAAGGCTGCTGCAATAGTCCAAGTGAAGAAGGGCTGTACCACAGTTGTGGCAGCCTCAGAGAAAAGAAGGTGAGTTATACATGAGGTTTGGTGAAGGTAGAAACAATATTTGACAATCGATCAGATGTGTAGGGTGAGTGAGAGTGAGGAAGAGAGGGTGACACCAAGGTTTCAAGCCTAAGTGACTTGGGACGATGGTTCTTGAGCAATAGTCAGGAAGTTCATAAGAAGGTAGAGATTAGGAAAAAGCTTATGAGTTCTGTTTTTGATTTTCTGGGTTTGGGATGTTTATAGGAAATCCAGTTCAAAATGTTCAAAAGGCAATTGGTAAATTGAGGCTGGATCCCAAAAGAGCAGTTAGGGCTAGATATATAGATCTGGTAATAATCTACATAGACGTGATCATTCAACCCATGAGAGCTGATGGGATCACAAAGTGACGTAGTAGAATTAAGAGATATGGGGACCTAGGATAGAGGGTTGTGAAGCAACCAAGGTTAATAGGCATGACCTGGATGAAGATCCAGCAAAGTAGACTAAGAAGTAGTAGTCAGAAAGGTAGGAGGACTAGGAGACAGCAGTGTCAGGAAAACCTGAAGAGGAGAGTCTACCTAGGAGAAGAGGATGATTCCACAGTGTCAGCAGCTGCAGAGAGGTCAAGACACATGATAACTGAGAAAGTGGAAAAAGTACAAGAGTAGAGGTCAGAAGATGAGAGAGGAAGTCTTGCATCTGCTGCTTACTACCTCATGTGAACTTGGGTAAGTTACTGAGCTTCTCTGTGCCTCATTTTCTTCTTCTGTAAAATAAGGGGGTTGGATTATTAAGGACTCTTTCAGCTTAAATCTATGATTCTGTGGTTTTCTGACCACCCCTCCAAAGGAGTCACATGACAACAGAAGAATGAAAATGGAAGTTAAAAAAAAGAAAGAAGGCAGTCATCAAAGACTTGAAACATTCAAAGACCATGAGGAAACAGCTTTGTCTAATGTCTAATGTTTGGGGCAGAGTGCATGGTGATTGCTGCTTTGACTCTATGTCCAAAAACAACAACAGCTTCTTTGTCTGTCTCTGATCTATAGGAATGTAGAATTCCAGACAATCCACATTCCTCTTCTCTGCCTGGTTTTGCTTTCTCTCCAGAAATGGTTAACTCTGCAAAAGAAAACAAAGTATCCTAATTTTTGAAGCCAGCAAGGCAGCTGTGTTCTGGACAACACAGAGACCCACCTGAGAAAGCAAAGTGTGAAATATTTTTAAAACTTAAAAAAAGAAAAGTAAAACAAAAAAGTGTTTTGGGATTACAAAGCAGAACATTATATAAAGATTCTTGCCCTGGAGGGACATGATGGCACTAATTACTGTGTACTGGAGGCGGGAAATCCTTTTCAACATCCTGGTTGCTGATGCTATATATTCAATAGCTGTTGCTTACCCAGACTTTGCTTTCAGTCATTTGTCTTTTTAAAAAGGCGGTTTTCAGTAATCCAATCAGTTCCCCAGGGTGCTATTCCCAGTGCCAACATTGTGGAATTACTAGACAAATGTGGTATAAGGCTAATCTGTCTATCATGACCTTCTTTGTGAACTGGTTCACTGCACCTCCTCCCCAACCCACCGAGACAGTTTGGTCTGTTGTTTGAATGTGGCTCATATTTCATCATAGTATCATATAGCTATTTCTAAACTAAATTTGGAAGGGACCTCAGATGGCCTTCTCTGATTTTACAAATGAGGAAAATGAGGCTTAGGGAGGTTAAATAACTTGTTGAAGGTCATGCCAAAGAAGGAAGCTGAACCTAAGTTCTCTGAAGAGCCAGTAAATACTCTTTTCATGGTACCATGTTTTCTTCATTGGTCTCTTAAACATAAACATTCTCAATTCTTGGCTTTTTCTTCTTATATTTTAATCATCTTTCTCTCCTCTTTTCAGTTTATTTAGTCCTTCACTTAGAATAGCAGTTCTCCAAGTGTGATCTGGGGACCCCTGCATCTCCCTGGAGACAGTCTGATGTGTCTGAAGACAAAATTATTTTCATAATAATACCAAAACATTTTAATTTCTAATATGGTAAATACTGATGCCATATTGTAATGATACTGATGGATATACTGATAGATAGCACAGATATATTGATATATTGATATCAGATATGTTGATAGATAGAAATACTGATAGAAAAACCTACATAAACAACCACAACAAAAAACTCTTTGTGGTTCTCAATACTTCTTAAGAGTGGAAAGAGTTCCTGAGACCAAAACATTTGAGAACCTAGGATAGCAATGCTGGGAAGGACCTCAGTGATCATTTTGTCCAGCTCCTTGATTTGACAGATTAGAAAACTAAGTGAAGTGATTTTTTTTGGAACACTTTTTTTTTATAATTAAATAATTTTTAGTTTTCAACATTCACTTCCATAAGCTTTTGAGTTTTAAATTTTCTTCCCTTCCCTTCCCTCTTGCCTCCCCAAGACAGTGTGCATCTGATATAGGCTCTACATATGCATTCTTATTAAACATATTTTCACATTAGTCATGTTGTAAAGAGGAATTAGAACCAATAAGAACCATGGGAAAGAAGAAACAAAACAAAACAGAAATAAAAAAAGAGTAAATAGTAGGCTTCCATCTACATTCAGACTTCCATATTTCTTTCTCTGGATGTGGATAGCATTTTCCATCAGGAGTCTTTTGGAGTTGTCTCAAATCCTTGCATTACTGAGAAGAGCTGTCTATCAAAGTTAGTCATAGCACGATGTGGCTTTTACTATGTAGAAAGTTCTCCTGGTTCTGATCACTTCACTTGGCATCAGTCTATACAAGTCTTTCCAGGTTTTTCTGAAGTGGGCCTGCTCATCATTTCTTATAGCACAATATTATTCCATTACATTCATATATCACAACTTGTTCCTAAATAGTGATTTGGAGCATTTTTCCATATGACTATAGATACTTTTAATTTCTTCATCTGAAAATGACCTGTTCATATCCTTTGATGATTTATCATTTGGGGAATGACATATTCTTATAAATTTGACTTAATTCTCTCTTTATATATTTTAGAAATGAGGCCTTTATCAGGGACACTGGTTGTAAAAATTCTTTCCTAGTTTTCTGCTTTCCTTCTAATCTTGGTTGCATTGGCTTTGTTTGTGCAAAAATTTCTCAATTTAACGTAATCAAGGTTATCCATTTTGTTTTTTGTAATGTTCTCAATCTCTTGTATGGTCATAAATTCTTCTGTTCTCCATAAGTCTGAAGGCAAACAATTCCTTGCTCTCCCAGTTTATAGTACCAGCCTTTATATCTAACTCATGTATCCATTTGACTTTATTTTGGTATGAAGTGTAAGATGTTGGTCTATGCCCAGTTTCTGCCGTACTATTTCCCAGCTTCCCCAGCAGTTTTTGTCAAATAGTAGTTCTCATCCTGGAAGCTGAGGTCTTTAGGTTTATCAAACAGTAGATTACTTTAGTCATTGACTATGGTGTCTTGTGTACCTAACCTATTCCACTGATCCACCACTATTTCTTAGCTAAGAACTACTTATCAAGTAGTTTTGATGATTGCTGCTTTATAATACAATTTAAGATCTGGTATAGCTAGGCCACCTTCCCTAGCATTTCTTTTCATTAATTCCCTTGATATTCTGAACCTTTTGTTCTTCCAGATGAATTTTGTTATTATTTTTTCTAGCTCCATAAATTTTTTTTTAGGTAATTTGATTGGTATGGTACTGAATAAGTAAATTAATTTAGGTAGAATTGTCATTTTTTATTATGTTAGGTCAGCCTACCCATGAGCAACTGATGTTTTTCCAACTTTTTAGATCTGATGTTATGTGAAAAGTGTTTTGTAATTGTGTTCATATAGTTCCTGGGTTTGTTTTGGCAGGTAGACTCCTAAATATTTTATAATGTCTACAGTAACTTTAAATGGAATTTCTCTTTCTATCTCTTGCTGTTGGGCTTTGTTAGTACTATACAGAAATGCTAATGAGTTATGTGGATTTATTTTATAACCTGCAGCTTTGCTAAATTTGTTTATTACTTCAAGTAGTTTTTCACTTGATTCTCTAGGATTCTTTTAGTATATCATATCATCTGCAAAGAGTGATAATTTCTTTTCTGTTTTGCCTGTTCTAATTCCTTCAATTTATTTTCCTTCTCTTATTGCTAAAGCTAATGTTTCTGGTACCATGTTGAATAACAGTGGTGATAATGGACATCCTTCTTTCACCCCCGATCTTATTGGAAATGCTTCTCACTTATCCCCATTACATATAATGCTTGCTGATGGTTTTAGGTAGATGCTTCTTATTTTAAGGAAGACTCCATTTATTCCTATGCTCTGCAGTGTTTTTAATAGGAAGGGATGTTGTATTTTGTCAAAAGCTTTTTCTGCATCTGTTGAGATAATCATGTGGTTTCTGTTAGTTTTGTTGTTGATGTGATCAATTATGCTGATAGTTTTCCTAATATTGAACCAGCCCTGCATTCCTGGTATAAATCCTACCTGGTCGTAGTGTATTATTCTCATGATAAGTTGCTATAATCTTTTTGCTAATGTTTTATTTAAATTTTCGCATCTATATTCATTAGGCAAATTGATCTATATTTTTCTTTCTCTGTTTTGGCTCTTACAGGTTTAGGTATTAGCACCATATTTTTTATCATAAAAAGAATTTGGTAAGACTCCTTCTTAGCCTATTTTCCCAAATAGTCTATATAACATTGGAATTTATTGTTCTTTAAATGTTTGATAGAATTTGCTTGTAAATCCATTTATTCCTGAAGATTTTTTCCTAGGGAGTTCATTGATGGCTTGTTCAATTTCTTTTTCTGAGATGGGGTTATTTAAGTATTTTACTTCCTCTTCTCTTAATCTGGGCAATTTATATGTTTGTAAATATTCATCCATTTCACTAAGAATGTCAAATTTATTGGCATACAGTTGGGCAAAATAGTTCCTAATTATTGTTCTAATTTCCTCTTCATTGGTGGTGAATTCATCCTTTTCATTTTTGATACTGGTAATTTGGTTTTCTTCTTTCAGTTTTTTAAATCAAATTAACCAAAGGTATATCTATTTTCTTGTTTTTTTTTCATAAAACCAGCTCTTAGTTTTATTTATTAGTTCAATAATTTTCTTAATTTCAATTTTATTAATATCTCCTTTGGTTTTCAGTATTTCTAATTTGTATTTAATTGGGAATTTTTAATTTGTTCTTTTTCTAGCTTTTTTAGTTGCATGCCCAATTCATTAATATCCCCTCTCTATTTTATTCATGTAAGCATTTAGATATATAAAACTTCCCCTAAGAACCACTTTCACTGTATCTTATAAGTCTTGGTATGTTGTCTCATTATTGTCATTCTCTTTGATAAATTATTGATTGTTTCTATCATTTGTTTGATCTACTCTTTCTTTTGGATTAGATTATTTAGTTTCCAATTAATTTTTAGCCTTTCCACAGCCCTTTATTACATATGATTTTTATTGCACATGATCTGAAAAGGATACATTTAATATTTCTGCCTTTCTGCATTGGATTGTGAGGTTTTTCTCCCCTAGTACTTGGTCAACTTTTGTGTAGGTGCCATGTACCACTGAGAAAAAGGTATATTCCTTTCTATCCCCATTCAGTTTTCTCCAGAGGTCTACCATATCTAACTTTTCTAAAAGTCTATTCACCTCCTTAACTTCTTTCTTGTTTATTTTGTGGTTATATTTATCTAGTTCAGAGAGGGGGAGGTTGAGTTCCCTCATTAGTATAGTTTTGCTGTCTATTTCTTCCTATAACTCCCTAACTTCTCCTCTAAGAATTTGGATGCTATACCACTTGGTGCAAGTATGTTTAGTAATGCTATTACCTCATTGTCTATGGCGCCTTTTAGCAGGATGCAGTTTCCTTCCTTATCTCTTTTAATTAGATCTGTTTTTGCTTTTGCTACCCCTTCTTTTTTTACTTTAGCTGAAGCATAATATATTCTACTCCAGCCTTTTACCTTTACCCTGTGTGTGTTGCTCTTTTTCATGTGTTTCCTATAAACAACATATTGTAGGATTATGGTTTTTAATCCATTGTGCTATCCTCTTCTGTTTTATGAAAGAGTTCATCCCATTCACATTCACAGTTATGATTACTATCTGTGTCTTTCTCTCCATCCTATTCCCCCAATTCAGTTTATGCTTTTCTTTCTCCTTTTCTCCCTTTCCCTCCACACTAGAGTTTTGCTTTCGACCACCACCTCCCTCAATCTGCCTTTCCTTCTATCAGTCCCCTCCCTTTTCTTTCCCTTTTCCCTTCCTACTTCTTCTCTCTCTTCTATCCCCCCTTCTCTTTTCTTTCCCCTTTCCCATCCTACTACCTATATGGCAAGTTAGATTTCTATACCTGAGTATGTTATTCTCTTCTTGAGCCAAATCCAATAAAAGTAAAGTTGAAACAACACTCATCTCCCTCCCTTCTTTCCCTCTACTTGTAATATGTCTTTGTAACCCTTCATGCAATGTAATTTACTTTTTTCTGACTCCTCCTTTCCTCTTCTCCCATTGCAGTTCCTTTTCACCACTTCATTAGGTTTTTTATCATCACATCAACATCAACTTAAACCCACCCCCTCTGCCTGTGTATATCCCTTCTAAATGTCATAATAAAGATACAGTTCTCAAGAGTTATAATTATCATCTTCCCATGTAGGGATATAAACAGTTTACCCTTATTAATAACATGGTTCCTCCACCTTTCCTGTTTACCTTTTTATGCCTCTCTTGAGTCTTGTATTAGATCAAATTTTCTGTTGAGCTGTGGTCTTTTCATCTGGAAAGTCTGGAAGTCCCCTATTTCATTAAATATCCATCTCCTCCCCTGAAAGATTATGCTCAGTTTTGCTCAGTAGTTGATCCTTGGTTGTAATCCAAGCTCCTTTGCCTTACAGAATATCATATTCCAAGCCCTCTAATCTTTTAATGTAGAAACTGCAAGGTCCTGGTGTAATCCTGACTGTGGTTCCATGATATTTGAAATGTTTCTTTCTGGCTGCTTGCAGGATTTTCTCCTTGACCTAATAATTCTGGAATTTGGCTACAATGTTCCTTGGTGTTTTCAATTTGACATTTCTTTCAGGAGATGATTAGTGAATTCTTTCAGTGACTATTTTATCCTCTGGTTCTAGGGCCTCAGGGTAGTTTTCCTTGATGATTTCTTGAAAGATGCTGCCCAGGCTCTTTTTTTGATCATGGCTTTCAGGTAGGCCAATAATTCTTAAGTTATCTCTCCTGGATCTATTTTCCAGGTCAGTTGTTTTTCCAATGAGGAATTTTGCATTTTCTTCTATTTTTTTTCATTCTTTTGATTTTGTTTTACTGATTCTTGATGTCTCATAGAGTTATTACCTTCCAGTTTCCCAATTCTAATTTTTAATGAATTGTTTTCTTCAGTTAGCTTTTGTACCTCCTTTTTCATTTGGCCAATTCTACTTTTTAAGGAGTTGTTTTCTTCAGTGCACTTTTTTTCCCCCATTTTGTCAATTGTATTTTTAAAGGAATTGTTCAATTTTTCTTTACCTCTCTTATCTGATTTTTAAAATCCTTCTTAATATCTTCCAAGAAGGCTTTTTGGACTTGAGACCAGTTCATATTCCCCTCTGGGTTTCAGATGTGGGTATATTGACAGTGTTGTCCTCTCCTGAATTTGTGTTTTGATTATCCCTGTCACCAAGATACTTCTTTATGGTCACTGTTTTTCTGTGTTGCTTTTTGCTCATGTTTTTTGCCTTTGTTCTGGCTTTTAAAGTTGATCTCTGCTTTTGGGGCACAGAGGGCACTGTCCCAGGCTTCTTGTGCTGGAGGCTAAAAGCCTTGTTACTAGTTTGCTGAGGTGGGGCTTGACACTGACTTGCTGGGACTCCTTCCTTCCTATACTAGTCCCCTTCAGCCACAGCAAGGGGGACCTTTCCCGTTAATCCCTCTAGCTTCCTGAGCTAAAAGATTGTTGCAACTCATCTTTCTGCTGGCTCCAGTATTTCAGGATTTTTCCTGGGGCAATATTCTCTGGGTTTTTCAAGGTCAATAAGGGAGGGTGAGAGTGACTTACTGCTTACTCTGCCATCTTGGCCCCTGGAAGTCTAAATAAGTTATTTTCAAACATTCAGTCTGTGGGCTAATGGCTCCAGGAGCAGCCACTGCTACTGCTGTGCCACTGGGGCTCCCGATTCAGTCACTAAGAAGGCCTGCTCCTGGTTTGCTATAGCCAGGGCTTTATTGGCATGCTTTGCAGCCCTGTGCTAGACTATACTTCTCTCTCACCCAGTTCCAACAGACCCTTCCCACTGACCTTCTCAGTTGTCTCTGGTGTCTGTTGGCTGAGAAGACTGGAAACTGCCACTGCTGCCAGTGATTCAGTCCCGTGGCTGCTCTGTGGCCTGTGTGTTGGACACTTCTCCCTCAGGCAGTGCAATGGACCTTTCCTGTTGACCTTCCAGATGGTCTTGGGCTGGAAATCTGCCTCACTTTATCTTTTTGTGGGTTCTGACACTCTATTTGCTTAGAGTCACTTTTTAGAGGTATTTGAAGGAGTTTTGGGGAGAGCTCAGGCGAGTCCCTGATTTTACTCCACAATCTTGGCTCCACCTCCTGAAATGATTTTCTACAGAGACAATTCATGCTAATACTAGTACTAGAATACAAGTCTCATTATTTACTTATAGAATCTCAGGGTTGGAATAATAATAATAATTGACTCTTACATAGAACTCCAAAGTTTACAAAACATTGGTATTTGATACTTCATTCAATCCTCACAAAAACTCTATGAAGTAAGTGTTACAGGTATTATAATCCTGCTTTTATGAATGAAAAAACAGATTCAGAGGGGAAATGATCATACAGCTAGTAACTGCCAACTTTGAACCCATGTTTCTCTTGATTTTAATAGTAGCATTCTGACCTGACATCTTCTATTGTATTATACTGCCTCTCTAAACAGCCCTACTTCTCTAGTAAGTAGTTGAGGAAACAGGCTTAGAGAGGGGAAATGACTTTCCTTTAGTCACACAACAACTGGATAGAAGGGCCAGGACTAGAACCTCCATCCCTTGAGCCCCTAGTTTTTGGGACTTTTTGACAACATGGTCTCTTGTTGGCCAAGTCCCAGTCCCATTTGAGCAGCTAGGTAGCACAGTGGATAGAGTATGGGGCCCTAAGTCAGGAAGATTAATCTTCCTGACTTCAAATCTGTATGCCCTCAAACACTTAGCTGTGTGACCCTGGGCAAGTCACTTTTGATTTGTTTGCCTCAGTTTCCTCATCTGTGAAATGAACTGGAGAAGGAAATGGCAAACCACTCCAGTATCTTTGCCAAAAAAACCTCAAGTGGGGTCATGAAGAGTCAGACAAGAGTGAAATGATTCAACAACAACAACAACAACAACAACAACAACAACAACAACAACAACAGTCCCATTTGTTTATTCATGGAACAAACATTTGTTGACTACTTAAGATAGAGTCTCTTCCCTTAAGGAACTTGTAATTTAGCAAGAAGGATAAGCTATGAACACAAATAAGTATCATAAAAATTAGAAGGTCATGTAAAGCCATAAAATTTGTACAAGGTGCTGTAGAAAGTAAGAGGAGGGAGTCTGCAGGTATTACGGAAGGCTTTAGAGTGGGAGGGTGAGGGGGATTGAATGGATGAATGCAATAAAGCATTTATTAAGTCCTTACTACATTCCAGGCACTGCGCTAAATAATAGAGATATTAATACAAACATTCAAGGTAGTCCTTGTCTTTAAGGAATTTACATTAAACATTTTATTTTATTTTTAATTTGTGCAATAAAAGAAGCACTTCCATAACAGTACAATAAAAAAGATGATCACATATGAAATTATAAATCTACTATTCAAAACTTTCAAATATATAACAAAATTATCACGTAAATTTCTTTTTTTCTTCCCTCCCCCTCCCCCCAGCCCTAGAGATGGCTACCATTGGACACAAAAAAGGTATATATGTAAAATTGTCTATACATACTTCTATTTATCAGTTGTTTCTCTGGATGCAGATAGAATCTTTCTTCATATATCTTTTATAGTTAATTAGGACATTTATAATAGTCAAAATGACTTATTTGCTCAAAATAATTCTTAAAACAATATTGCTGTTACTCTATGCAATGACCTCTTGATTCTACTTACTTTGCTGTTCATTGTTTATGCAAGTATATCCATATTTTTCTACAATCATTGAGCTCATCATGTCTTACAGAATATTAGTATTCCATCACAATCATATACCACAAATTGTTCAGCCATTCCCCAATTGATGGACATCCCTGTAATTTCCAGTCTTTTGCCACCACAAAGAGAGCTGTTTTAAACATTCTAGAACATATAGGTTATTTTCCCTTTTCCCTGATTGTCTTCAGAAATAGACCAAATAATGGCATTGCTGGGTCAAAGGGTGTAGGTAGGTTAATAGCTCTTTGAGCATTATTCCACATTGCTCTCCAAAATGGTTAGATCAGTTCACAATTCTACTAACAATGAATTAGTGTCCCAATTTTTCCACATCCCCTCCAACATTTATCACTTTCCTTTTCTATAATTTTAGCCAATCTAGTAGGTGTAAAATGATATCACAAGGTTGTTTTAATTTGTATTTCTCTAATCAATAATAATTTAGAGCATTTTTTATATGACTATAAACTGTTTTGATTTCTTCATTGGAAAATTGCCTGTTCATATCATTTGACCATTTAGCAGTTGGGGGAATGATTTATATTCTTATGGATTTGACATTAAACATTCATTAAACATTTTTTAAAAGCATTAAAAAATTCTTAACTTAAACACAGAGAAGAGCACTTCTATATTCAAAGAACACAGAGAGTATTCTATTATGTGAAACTGTGAATGTCCATTTCGTATGACTAGTTGTCATATTTTAAAAAGCATACAATTTTTAAAAGCATATAATAAATTCTACACATTACTTTCAAAGTAAACCTGCTTGTTTGTGCTTCCTCCTGAACTTCTCTGCATTAAAAAAAAATTACAATAGCTCTCTTATTTGACATCACTATTGCTAACCTCCTGTCTCTGCTGAAATACCACCCCTCCTTAACAGGGAGACAGAAAAAAACCAACCCCCCCCCCCAAGTTGTTGTAACAAGTAAACATAATCAAGAAAAATGAATCCACACATTGACCATGACAAAAAATGTTTCTATACTTTGGGTCCATCGTGTCTACTTGTCAAGAGGAAAGTAACATATGGATCCCCTGTTCTAAAGCCCATTGGTATTCTACAAGGTTCTTGCTAGGACCTCTGGAGACATGACTAGTCATTGTTTTAATTAACTCTTTCTTAAATCTTTCAAAGCTGTCTTTCTTTACAATGTTGTTGTCCTTGTATAAATTGCTGTCCTGGTTCTGCTCACTTTATTTTGTATTGGCTTATACTACCTAGAATTCTCTGAAATAATGTCTTTCATAATTTCTTAGAGTATAATATTCCATTATATTCACATGCCACAATTTATTGTGCTGTTCCCCAATATCTGAGGTGATCTAAGTTACCTCCTTGGATTTTAGCTGTTTTCCTATCCCCAACCCTGTTAATCCTCCCTTAAGGATTGGGAAGCTTGCTCAGTTTGTGACTATTCTTTCTCTTGTATCATCCTCCTCCTCCTTCCTCCCCATGTCTGCTTGTTTCCCTGTTGAGTTTAATGTAATTTGCACCAACCTTTCTCTGCCCATTTCATATAAGGGTTAAGTTCATCTGATGCCCACTGCTCCATCTCTTCTTCTTATTTGTATATTCTCATCACACACCCTAATTATGATAAAAAGCAAGTTCTACTCTCTTCTATTCTAGTGTCTTTCTTCTTTTATGTTCCCTTCTGTTTCCCTTCTTCAGACCCTCAGAATATAATCTACCTTTTTCCTAGGACATCTCTTTTTCTAATTTAATTCCTTCAGTACTCTTTGAAGATATAAAGGGTCTGAAGGGACATTTGTTTCTTTTTCCATTAGAATGTTAGTACTACATCATCTGATAGGTTCTTCTAATTAATGAACAAAATGTACTTTCTAGATTTTTCTGGATCCCTATTATTATATTTCAAAGTTCCTACTCAGCACTGCTGTTTTTTGTCAGAAATATTTGCAAGTCCCCTATTCAAATAAATGTTCATTTCTTTCCCAGTAGATTTATACTTATTTTTGCAGGATGAAGTTTTTTTTTATTCCAAGTCTATATCTTTTGCTTTTTAGAATATCATAATCCAAAATCTCTTGTCCTTTATAGAGGCAGCTAGGTGATACAGCATGTAGAGCATTGTACCTAGAGTTAGGAAGGCTTGAGTTCAAATATTACTTCAGATACTTGCTAGCTGTGTGAACCTGGGCAAGTCACTTGTCTGCCTCAGTTTCCTCATCTGTCAAAAAGGGATACTAATCACATGTATCTCATAGAGTTATTGGGAGGACCAAATAATATAACATATGTAAACACTTTATAAACCTTGAAGTGTTATATAAATGCTATGTATTGTTATTATCATTATTATTAATGTTATTATTAAAAGCTATCATGTCTTATATGCAATCTTGAATATAGTTCTTTGGTAACTGAATTGCTTCTTTCTGGATGCTTATAGTATTTTTTGTATGATATTAGAACTCTGGATTTTGGATTTGACATTTCTAGGACTTTACCTTTGGAGTTTACATTTAGAAAGTGACTTGTGCATTCTTTCAATCTTTGCCCTCTGGTTCTAGTAGATCTTGGAAGTTTTCATTTGTGACTTAAAAAATGTATATAGATTCAATGTTCCCCACTTCCCTTTTTAAAAATCATAATTCTAAGTAGCCCAATAATTCTTAAATGAATTCTTCTTGAACTATTTTCTTAGTCAGTTGTTTTTGATAGAAGGTAGCTTACATCTTTTTGTTTGTTTATTTGTTTTTCAGTCTTTTTATTTTCTTCTAATATTCTTGCTATCTTGTAGAGTCACTAATTTCTATTTGGCCTATTCTTGTTTTCAGAGATTCTGTTTCTTGGGGTAAGGTTTCTTATGCTCTCTTCTAAGCTACTTATTCTGCTTCCAATTTTTTCTTCAAAAGCTTTGTTTAATTTCTTATATTTTGTTTCATTTCCCCCATATATTCATACAGTTCTTGTGTAGAATTCATTCTTCCTTTGAACTTTTGCTTTCAAGTATTGTAGAGTTACTGTCTTCTCTTGGGGATCTCTAGATTTGCAATAACCTTTGATACTTGTTGATTTTTTCTTTCCTTTTTTTGGGGGGGGGGCATGGAATCTCTCCAGTTTTAGTTTTTGAATTGGGGCTTTGTGTCAGAGTCAGATTTTTATCCTTGCTGTACTTTTGGATGAGGTGGTCAACCTTTGTTGATCTTGCCTGGGTCCCCTGAGTTCTTATATTAACATCACAGGTTTTCCACTATGACTCTTTAAGTTTCAAAGCAAGGGATCTTCAGGGCACTCTCTGGTGTCACAGAACAAACTTTTAGGGACCTGAGAGCCTTTGGGCCTAGGCTATCCCAAACTGAACACTGTGGAACTGTGCTGGTCAGTACCACACTGATTATCACCAAATTTTGTTCCTTAGGGTTTACAAGCTCCCAACTTTGGGGCTTTCATACCACCCTGGAGCTTTTGTAAGCTCTGTTCTTGCTGCCTCTGGACACAGAAACTTACATTCCAATGTATCCCATTTCCATTCATAATAGTTCTTGTTTTCAAGATCTCCATTTCCTATTTCCTATGGGATTCTATATAGGTTTTTATACGTTTCTAGAGGGAACAATATCACTAACTAGAACTTTTTTGTTTGATTTCTTAACCATAGTTCAGTTTGATGGGGACTTCAAGGTTTTGCTGGTATGGGTATATAGGAGCTGAGTAGCCTGCCTCTCATTTAGGCAGACATCTTTAAAGAACATCCCAAGAGCCATACATTTCAATAGGGGAAGACTATATTGTTCCCAGGGAAGAGTGTTTGATAGAGAAGACAGAGTGAATAGAAATTGGAGATATAAGAAGGCTATTTGATATGTCTTTATGAGGAATAGTGGTGTTTATCTGACTGCAGTTCTCAAAGTTAGAGAAGGGGTAGGTGGGAAATCTCATGGTTATGGCTAGGAAGTAGCATGGTTGGGGCTGAGATACAGGAGAAGATAAAGTAATGCTCAGCAATGAGAGCCCAGAACCTCCAAGCTGGTAGGGATTTTTATAAGTAGAGGAGGGAATTGAGGAATGATGAGGAATTCTCTTTAAATTAATGGAACAGAGGAAGGAAAGTCATGCACATAGCAAAATATAGGGTTTATTCAGGGGACAGCATATGAAACAAAGCTAGTAGGTGGTTAAGTTGGGGCCAGATCATGAAGGGCCTTGACTGCCAGGTTCAATATGTACTTTATTTTGTAGGACAATGGATACTACCTTATGGTCCACAATTATTATAGAGGATTCATGCAAATGAAATATTTACTCAGAATACCATGCACAAAATGCAGAGTATAACTTGATGAGCAAACATTTCCTTTAGAACAAATAAACGTCTCAAGTTTATATATTACTATTTTTCAAATGTGTCTAGATGTAGTTGTGATTAGTCAAATATAAATTCACTTAAAAGTGTTACTGCATTCATAGTAGATTTTTAATATAAACTTTATAGATATATTTTGTTTTTAATATCACATACATTTCATATCTTTTTCTCAGAGAGCCTTTCCTCATAACAAAGAATATAAAAAAGATTCCCATTTATAAAAACAAGAATTAGGGGGAAAAAAGGTTCAGTAAAACTAACCAAGACATGGGAAAAAGTTTGAAATTTTCTGCAGTGTTTCACATCCGTAGTCCCTTACTTTGCAAAGAAACTGGAGAAATGCCTTCTTATAGATCCTGTTTAATGTCAAAGCAGGTGGTGCTAAGTAGATAGAATACTAGGTCTGGAGTCAGGAAGACCTGAATTCAAGTTTAGTTTAGACACATTCTAGCTGTTTGACCTTGGGCAAGTCACTTAACCTCTGCCTGCCTCAATTCCCTCAACTGTAAAATGGGGAAAATAATATTATCTACTGAACAAGTTAGTTGTGAGGATCAAATGAAATAATATTTATAAAAACTTAGCACATAGAGTAACTACTTAATAAATATTTGTTCCCTCCTCTCCCCCTATTATAATTTCAATTGTTTTTTCTTGTTCTTTCCACTTACATTGTTGAAGTTAATTGTATATTGTTTTTTCTCATTCTGCTTACTTTACTTTGCATTAATTCCTAAAAGTATTCCTGTGCTTCTATGTATCCTTATATTTATTGTTGTTTAAAGTAATATTTTTAAAGTTTAATTGATGTTTTCTCTTTGCATTATAAAATTTACAGATAACTCCCATTCCTTGAGAAATCTCATATAACAAAGTAAAACAATTAAGTTTAACTATTAATCCTATTACTTCATCTGAAAGTGTAAGCAACATTTCACATGTATAGGATTTCCTTCATCTCTCTGTTTATAAAATAACAGAAATCTGTTTTTTTCTCTCTCATTCCTTTGAAAACAAAGAAAAATAAATTTCTTGTAACAAACAACCATGAAGCAAAACAAATTCCTTCATTTGCTGTATACAAACACACATATACATATATACACAATGCATATTTGTATAAGCATACATATTTGAATCTTTAAATAGTACTTGGAACCATAACATATACATATATATATTTAAGCAAAACAAAATTTTTCAATGATTGTATATGTGTGTATATACAACATTTGCATGTAGTCTTTGAGGGATTTTTTTGCTTGATTATATATTATATATTTTTATATTCACACATATAAAATACACATATAGATTTAAGATGCTGAATGAGTCATGTGTGTAAACATACACATACATGCACACATGCATGCATACAAATGTGTATATACACACATATATTTCAGCATCTTAAATCCATCGTTACATCTCTGTAATGGATATCATGTTTCATCATCAGTGCTCTGGAATCTTAGAACTTTCAAAGTTGTTTGCTTTTACAGTTTGTTTTTATTACGAACCAGAATTTGTTAAGATGTTTCTCAGTCAATGCACACCTACCATAGCAACTTTCTATTACCAAATATGTTCTTCATCAATTGCCCAATGACTAACACATGTGGCATTTTTTGAAACTGAAAAAGAATTATTATATTCAAAACCATGGGAAATCACCTCTACAAATGGTGAGGTTTGGGGTCAGGAGGGTGTTATCATCAGAGCATGTTGACAATTCTCTAATCCACCAACCCACTAATCAACAAGCATTTGTTAAATGCCTGCTACGTGCCATACTCTTTGCTGAGCATTGAGGATACAAAGACAAAAAAGAAATAGTTCCTTCCCTCAAGAAGCTTACATATTTTGGGGAAAATAATACACACACATAAAATACATACACATTGTATGCAAAGTAAATACATGGTAACTTTAGGAGGGCGGTACTAGTGGTGGGAACTGGAGGGAGATCAGGAAAGACATCTTATAGAACATGGTGTTCCAGCTAGGCTTTGAGAAACTAGAGATTCTAAAAGCCAATGCTCATTTTTTCCCCCTTTTGGTAACACCTATTGTATTTATGATCATTTATTAATATTAATAACAAAAAATCACATTTCTATAGCATTTTAAAGTTGATGAAGCTCTCTCCTTCCAACAGCTCTGGGAGGTGGAGAGTACAAGTATTATTATCTCTATTTTACTGATAAGGAAACATTATCAAATTAATTTGTAGCTATTTAATCTTTATTTGTTCTTATGTATGTTCTGTTTCTCTGAGATTATAAGTTTCCTGAAGGCAGAAATTGTATCTTGAGCTTTTTCATATTTCTTCAATCATGTAGCACAGTGCTAGGGACCCAGTAATGACAGAGTATGGGGACACAGTGTGAATAGTCATACTGTATACTGACTGAAAAACTGATAATTAGAGTGTGCCATTGCAGAGTCTCTTACAATGCTGGATTGTCATAGACAATATAATTGTGAATCCTGTAAATCTACACAGTGTGGGTTTAGCTAATAACCAAATGGAAGATACAACAGGGGACCTTTTTCAGTCAACCAGAATCAATCAAACAATAAACATTTATTAAGCACCTATACATTTGGAAAGAATCCACAAAAGACGTTCTAAGAATTCATCCCAACCTAATTAACCAATTATTTTATTTTATTTTATTTTATTTTTTCAGTACCTTCCATAGCTCTAGAAAGCATTTACCCTTGTCCCAAGTTGGGAAAGAAAATGCATCTTAGAAAACTGAAGTATGAGGAAATCTGGGCTAGATAAAGGGTGCAATTTATATTTTGTGCAACTTAGTTTTGAGCGTGCATCTTGGGGAAATTCATATGTGAGTTTGTTTTTGCTTTCTTTCTCTGCCTTCCTCAATTATAACCATAATTTCAAAGTGATTTCCCTCTCATTCCTCATGCAAATCATTACATGCACCAATTTTTCCAATGGTATTTCCTGAAGGAAATATTTCATTTTTAGTGGTGCTCTCGTTATTAAACTTCTAATTAAAGTAGAATTGACAACTCCAACCAAAAAGTATTACCCTACAAGAGACAGAAATATTTTTTCATGAATAGTTTCATATTTTATTTTTAAATTGCAAAAATATTTGAATCTTTAAATAACACTTGGAATCATAAATACAAATTATTATACAAAATGTATTCAAAGCAAAAATAAGTTAATTGGGGGTGGGGAGACACCTAAGAGAATGAGTAAAGATCTAATGTAGGAGGTAGCATCTGACCTGACCTTCATGGAAGCTATGTATTGTAAAAGGCAGAAGTGAGAAGAGAGTGCACTCTAGGCATGGGCGACCACTTTTGCAAGGGTGTGGAGATCAGGGATGTAATGCCTTAAATAAGAAAGATATAGTAGGTCACTTTGGCTGGAACGTGAAACATGTGAAGGGGCATAATAGTTTGAGCAGTAGGCATTCTTGATCATTTGTTTGCTTGTGATCCTCCCATCCATGTTTTAGAGCAGCTAGGTAGCACAGTAGGCAGCTAGGTGGTGAAATGATTTTAGAGCACAGGGACTGGAGTCAGGAAGACTTGAGTTCAAATCCAGCCTCAGACACTTACTAGATGTGTGATCCTGGGCTAGTCACTTAACCCTGTTTGCTTCAGTTGCTGCATCTGTAAAATTATCTGAATAAGGAAATGGCAAACCACTCCAGTATTTTTGCCAAGAAAGCCCCAAATGGGGTCATGAAGAGTTGGACATAACTGAAACAACTGAACAACAACAGAAATCTTTTTTTTTTTTAAAAAGGTCATAGAATATCATTGATGAGACCTTAGAGTGTGACACAGATTTGATATAATCAGCACAATTTAATTTGCAAACAGGAGCATTTGGATATCCTTTGATTTGGACTTTGTCCATGCTCATTCCCCAACACCCTTGCCTTAGTAAACACCTTTTCTAAGTATATGTCTCCCCATTTTCTGCCTTGCTTGTACCACAATCAAAGTTATCAATATACCAAGTTACCTCTGTGAGTGAATTTTTCAAAGTATCTTGAAGATATTAAGATATGCATAAGTAACACCTTGTTGGGATTATTTAAGGGAGTTCTTTTTCTCTTCTGTGTCAAATGCCATTTTCTAATACACAACTAGTAGACACAGCTGACTCCTGTATTCTCTTCAGCATTCATTTAATTGTCTGATTGTGAAGAAGTGATCAGCCATGGAAAATTGTCAGTGAAATTCTGTCTGCTCCCTGCTCACGTTATTCTTGAAGGATATGATCAATTTATACTTATGTAGGGTTGGGGTGATTAAGTAATCAAATCAAGGCACCCTACCCCATTTAAAGTAAATAATGAGAGACTCAAGCAGTCTCAATCAGAGGTTTTGTACTGAGTATAAAAGGTCTTTGAAAACCATTACATAAAACAAAATGAGTCCAGACAAGAAGTCTATTCCAACTGGCTAAAAAATTTTGCCTTTGGATCCTGTAGAAAAGCATCAGATTAGCTGGAATCAGGGAATTCTAGTAAATGGTGAGAAAGAGAGGATTACCTTGGCCTAAGTCTCCTGTGCTCTCCCTCTCCTTCCCCTTTCTGAACAGGAGGACCTTGTATGCTTTGAATGGTCTAGAAGATTTCAGACTTCTCATCTTCCCATTAATGCCCTAGTGGTATCTTCAGATCAGCTAATAGCAGTATAAATATTGGGAGCTAAGGACAGACTAGATATGTATTCACTGCTCCATAGCAAGGCTAGCAAAGTAACTCCATGTCCAAGGGGAACTTCCTGAGGACTCCATGAGTGGAAGAAAAGGACTTCCAACAAGCAGGAGTTATTCCTTGGCCAGATGTACTCTCTAAACTCAAGTCCACTTTCCCCTGTACTTTGTAAATACTTGTGAGAGAGTGTGTCACAAATTTTGGGGGAGATGAGTTGTACCCACTATTCTTATGTGCTTACACTTAGTACAGGTTTCTTTCTAAAAGCTCCTTATGGCTGTCTGATTCTTAACAACAGTATATAACACTATTGTATAATAGTGGGGACTCAAACCAATGATATTAGGAAATCACCCTTGACTTCTCTGGGATACCTCCAGAAGCCCAACTGGGAGATGTAGCCTTTCTCTGGGACCCAAGACTCAACTGTGCAAGTAAGTGTTGGAATAAGGATCACTAGAAATTATATGAGTGATACTTAGGCCATTCTCAAAAAGATGTCATGGGAGATGAGAAACTTGACATATTGGTCGATAGCAGATGCTCTCTGGGTTGTCTTTTTTTGTATCCTTTGCATAGTTTTGAAACTTTTCCAGCACAGATTTCTCTGGAGTGCATTTGGTCGAGTTAAGCTGTTCTTGCTAACTTTGCATTCTTAAGTGCCAACTCTACTTCCTCAGTTTGTTGACTGTCATAAATTATGAAAACGCATCATTATAGAAGCACTGCCAAGTGTGATCTCATCAACTCTCAGAGGTCCAGTTATAATCTGTATGCAGATGACTCCCAGATCTATACATCTAGTCTAACTCCTATTGGACCCTTCTAACTGGATGTCTCAGGGAAATTTCAAACTCAGTTTGTCCAAAACAGAACTCATCTTTACCCCCAAAACCCTTCCCTTTTCTGAATTTCCCTTTTACTGTTAAGGGTATCACCATCCTCCCAGTCACTCCAGGTTACAACCTTGGCATCATACTTAACTTCTCACTCTCACCCCATCTATCCAATCAGATCCCAGAAATTTTGAATAAATTTATTCAAATAGATAAATAGAAAATAGCAATTTTGTAATTTCTACCTTCACAATATCTTTTGCATATATTCCCTTCTGTCTACTCACACAGCCACTACCCTAGTTCAGGCCTTCATCACCTTTCACCTTTACTACTACAACAACCTTGTAATTGGTCTCCTTGCTGTAAGTCTTTGCCTACTACAATCAAATCCAAACTTCACACAGCTTCCAAAATGCTTTCCTTAACCCATAAATGGGTCTGACCATGATGGCTACTGCTCAGTAAACTACAGTAAACTCTAGTACCACTAGGATCAAATATAAGTTTCTTTGGTTGGCATTTAGAGCTCTTCCAAACCTGGTCCCCTCCCAGATTTCTAGTCTTCTCATGTGTCACTCCCCCTGTTAGTCTACTTGCTCTGTTTTGCATACAACACTCTATTGCCCATGTCTGTGCTTTTGTAATGGCCACTCCTAATGCCTAGAATGCTCTGTCTTCTCACTTTTACCTCTATATCCTTAGCATCTTTTAAGACTTAGATTCAATGCCTCCCACTGAAGGAAGTCTTTTCCTTTTGATACCTAAGTAATAGAAGACTTACTTGAGGAAAATGCCTGAGTGAAGTGAGATGAGGAGAAGGAGGGGAGGAAAGGGAGCTGTCAGTGAAAGATCTTACATTCTGATGAATTAGAAGTGAGGTCTCTGCTGAAAACCAAGAGGGCTTGCTTATGTTTGGAGGCCTAAAGAAAGATGAAAAGTTTTGAAGCATTTGCTGTGGAAAGTAGACTAGCAAATCAATCAGAGTGCAACAAAATGTCTTGCTTCTGTGAGGGGCAAGTGAAAATTAGACAATGTAAATTTGTAGTGGCCCCAGTCAGCATGATTTCCTCAGCAAGGGAATTGAGGGTAGAGTATTGTGTAGAGCTGAGTAGGTTACAAAGGGGTTCAAATAGGTAAAAGAGGAGAATGTAGCTAATGGACAGGTGATGGCCTGAGAAAGACCCGAGGAATGGAGAGACTAGAGGGTTAGGGATTATGAAGCATGGAGAAAGATGAGATGATGAAAGATAATGATCAGATAAAGGAGTTCTGGGGTTCATGAAGATGCAAGTGGAAATCTTTCATTTTCCTTCATTGGATCTTCTTGGTTTATACTCCAAGAATATCATGCCTTCACCAAGATACACTGATCACTTGAAAGCTCATCACCATGCACATTGACTCAGCTTTTGATACTCAACACCTTCTCAGCTCCCTCGGTTGCTTCTCCCCACTGATTGAAGGACTGGGGGGTAGAACAATAAACTCCTTCCAAAACCTTCCTTTGTAGAGGACTCAGAATTTTCCAGGTACCTCTTCATTTTCCATCTGTGGCCCCAAAGTCCCCCTGATATCTCCCCCCTGGCTTTTCAGTTTCCTTTTGTTATTGTCTTCCCCCATTAGACGGTAAGCTTCTTGAGGGCAGGGATTGTATTTCCTTTTCTTGGTTGTATTCCAAGTGCTTAGCACAGTGCCTGGCACACAGTAGGTATTTAATAGATGTTATTCAGTTGAAATGAAAACTTATGGGTGATAGTGAGGGCAAATGTATGCCATTTCTATTTGTAGCTAAGGTGGAGATGAGGTTTTGGGAAGAGAGAAGATCAAGAAATTAGGATGTTATGGTGTTGGAGGGGGGTATCTATATACTAGTATGAGGGCAGTAGGTGGGTTTGCTCTGTACTAAGCTATGAGGATACAAAGAAAAACCAAAAGCAATCCCTGTTCTTAAAGAACTCACAGTCTAATTGGGAAGACAAAATGCAAACAATATGTTCAAATAAGATATGGACAGTATAAATTGGAGATAATCTCAGAAGGAAGACACTAAAGTTAAGGAGTTCTGGAAAAATATTTTGTGAAAGGTTGTACTTCAGCTAATATTTGAAGGAAGCTAGGGAAGTGGGAGCCAGAGATCAGGAGGGAAAGAGTTCCAGGTATAGGGGGAGAGCCAGTAAATACCCAGAGTCAGGAGATAGAGCTTCTTATTGGAGAAACAGCAATGACACTGTATAGAAGAGTATATGGAGTGGCTGGGGAGAAGTGAGGAGTAAGGTGTAAGAATACTAGAAAGGTAGAATGGGGTCAAATTATGAAAGGTTATAAAAACCAAACACAGGATTTTGGATTTGATCCTGAAGGTAATACGCAGCCATAGAGTTTATTGAACATGGTCAGACCTGTATGTTAGGAAGATCAATTTGACAACTGAGTAGAGGATGATATTTGTCCTTTGTCTGAAGAGGACCAATGACATCATGGGACATCATGATGTCCTGATTTGCATATGAATTGGATTTAAATGAGGCAGAGTGGCAAAATCAACAGTTTCATTCTCTTCCAGAGTCATCAAAGTCCACTGGCAAGACATAAGTCAAAACACTGGCAATGGCCTGAGATGCCAAGTGGCCTTGGCACCTTGGATGTCTGACCAAACTGTAAGTGCTCCACAGTGTCTTCTTCAGCTTCCCTTATGGCCTTTGGAATGCATTCTGCCAGATAGACTGTAATATTCCTAGCGTGAGGTGATGAGGGACTACAGCAGGGCGGTGACAGATTGGGAAAGGAGAAGAGGAACATATATGAAAAATGTTGCAAAGGTAGACATGACAAGACTTTGTTTATTTTGTGATGTCAAGTCTTATGACTTACAGTGAGAAAAAAGCCTCTGGTAGACAGTAATAGCACATAGAGATCATTATTTTCAAACTTTTCCTGGAGAGTACAAAATCCTTGACCTGGCTCTGAGTTAGAGAAAAGTCACAGGGATGTGTCTAACAGCCTGAGAACAAGTTTGCTGACAAAACAACAAAGCAGAAGATGGATGATCTTGATCAGAGAGTCCCATATATTATGTCCATAATGTTCCTTACAAAGTCCTCACAGATAACATCTGCAAGTTAGACATTCCCCATAGAGCTTGCTTCTACCTGGCACAAGCTGAAGCATTTTATAGGAACAGATGGTAGGAAGGAGACAAGGAAGATGGTCCTGTAAGCAATTTGTCCATTTTAGCTGCAGCATGAGGCATTTTTGTTCTGCCTCTACAGCTTGACAATAAGTTTTCTGAAGGCAGGGACTGTGTCCTTATACCTCTTTGTAGCTCTTGTAGTAACCAGGAAAGTGCCAATGCATAGTAGGTGCTCAATTTTTATATGTTGATTGAAAACTCTAACTGTAGTTCCTGTACTGAACACTTTTCTGGAATTCAAGATTCCAGATACTAGATATTCCACCTTCTCCCTTTTGCATTTTCCCTAGATATCTGGAATTTTTTATGATTGTCCTTCATGACAATGCACAAAGAAGAGCTGGGAAAGGGGTGAAGGCGGTATGGAGAGAGAATAGCTGCAGATGTCAAGGAAGTGCTATGGAGGCCTGAAGCAGAGAAAGATAAGGCTTAAGCTGGTCTATCAAAGCCCAGTATGGTTCCAGGGGCAGAGTCCAATTTTCCAGTGCTAGGAAACTGTATATTGTATATCTATGTCAATTGTATATCTATGTCAAAGGGTAGAGGCATTTTAATTGCTTTCTTCCCATAATTCAAAATCGCATATCTGCATGGCCAATCTGCAATGAGGCCAATAGTTCATTATTATGTCAGTCTTTCAGAGCCCCCCCAACATCTACTCTTCCTCTTTTTCTGTTTTTATTATTCTATTATTATTGGCATTTTGAAATATTCTTTCTATTTTTATTAATAGTTTTTTATTCTTCTTTAGAGAATTGTTTCAATAAACATTTGTTAAGTACCAAGTATAGTGTGTGATGCTACCCATAGAATATTACTCTGACTCCTTGTAGTGCCCTTCTGCTTTCAGGTGATCACTTGTAATCAGATCAAGTTCAAATTTTGCCTTAAACACTTACTTGCTGTGTGGCTCTGAGGAAGTCATTTAACTTCTCAAATCCTGTTTCCTCATAAGGATGATAATAATACTTGCAAGCTCCCTATCCCAAAGAATTATTGTGAGCAAGATGCTTCACTCATCTTGGAACTAGACAAACATGAGTTATTACATTATCACGTAATATTGCATATTTTAACAATCTATGTTATCGTCTCATTCTCCTACTGTACTTTGAGCTCCTTAGTGTTAAGTAATGTTTTGCCTAAAGGTAAGGTAGGGGTATGTGTGCGTGTGTGTGTGTGTGTGTGTGTGTGTGTGTGTGTGTGTGTGTTGTCTAAATATATAGATATAGCTTTCACATGGCATGGATAGATATTATATGAAGTGTGGCCCATTTTTGCAGAGTAGAAGGGCCAAGCCTGCACTGCCATCACTATAGCATGGGGAGGGGTAGGCAAAATCTAGGACAGTCAAGGCTAGGCAATTTCTCCTTCAGTTTCTAAGAGGGTTATTTGACTAGAATAATATCTCTGTGTGTATGTAGTACGTAGACAAAGTATCTCTATATATAATATCTATTATATATATATAATATATTATCTAGAATAATATCTCCATATCTTTGGTCTTGGGGTATGAGACTGGATTCAAAGGGAAAGACACTTCTCTGATCATAGTTAAGGGGAGGCTAAGTAGTCCTTAGCCCCTCCCCACCAAACACAAGTTAACAAAAGACCATTATAGCTAGTGAATAGTAAGTAAATCCATTTATCCAAGCAAAACAGTAAAAACATTGAAGTCCCATGGATTAGAATATACCAGGAAATATACAAGAATAAATTGTTTCTTCAGCTGAGACCAGAATGACGTGTGTCAACTCAAAACAGGAAAAAAGGGAACCACTTTGCCCAAAGAAGGTCCTCTCTCAATAGTCTCTGGAATTATAGGACCCGGAGGTCAGAAACATGATTTGGCCAACCTTGACACAAGTCTGTGCCTCAGAGGATTTCAATCCTCCATTCAAAAATCTTTCTCCCCTACCTCCAAAGAGATCTTTTCTCTGAATATCTTCTCAAAGGGTGTCTGGTACCCAATAAGTCAAACAGTAAACATTTAAGAAGTGTTTGCTACATGGCAGGCATACTCAGCAAGTCCCTTACCATAGCAAGTCTACACATCTGGCCCAGCATTCTCTCAACCTCTAATAGCAGTCATATCTTCCTCTGTGTAAACAATAGCATAAAAAAAAACCCACTGCAGACTTATGTGGAGCTGGGTAACAGAAATCTTGTAACTTTCCCTCCCTCTAGTACAGGGCTTTACATACAGTAGCTACTTACCATGTTTCGGTGTTGTTATGACAATTGGCTTTGATAGATTAATTAGACAAAATAATCCAGGCTAATGTATCAGTCAGTTCTATGTTACTGTGACTCTTTCGTATGCCAAATAGGCTATAAAAAAGAACAACTTTTTAAAAAGAGAGTTAAGGAGGAATCAGGACTAGATTTCTAAGGTGTCTTAGAGCTCAAATTATTCCAGTAACCTAGCATTAAGCAAATAGTGGGTAATTATTGTGAGACTAATGAATTGATTCTGACTCTGTGAATAAAAAAAATGCTAAAAAGGCCACATTGGTCCATGTAGATTGGGACTAAGTACTTGGGCAAGGGCAGAGGATACAGCATTAAGAGAGACATAATGTCCAGAGGATAAGAAATGATAAATGATAATACTGTTGTACTCTGTCATTGTTAGATTCCCTTCGAGTATTGTGCTTAGGAAGAGAGAGTTTAGCAAATGGAAGGAGCTCCTCTGGAGTCTGAGGACCTAGGTTCGAATCCTACTTCTGATCCATTCTATCTATGTGATCTTGGAAAAGTCACTTAATCTCTCTGGGCCTCAGTTTCCTCATCTGCAAAATGAGAGGATTGGACTAGAAGGCCTTTAAGATCCCTTCCAACTCTTGATCTATTATCCTATAAGTATTAATGCCATATTTATAAGAAGATGTTAAAATTAAATTCCTCTAGAAAAAGTTGAACTTCATGGTGAGGGCACTGGAAGGACCATTAAAGAAATTACATGTATTGAGCCTGAAGAAGAGAAGACTTGCATAAAGGTATGATAATTGCCTTTATTCTTTGGAAAAGCTGACATCCTGTTGAGAGATTAGACTCATTCTGCTTGACTCATAAGAGCAGAACTAGAAAAAATGGGCAAGAAGTTACAGAGTGGTACATGTAGGTTAGCTGTTAGGAAAACACAAAACAGAAAAAGCACAACTTCCTATCAGTGAGAGCACAGTCAAAGACAAATGGACTGACTTGGGAGGCAATGGATTCTTTCTCATTGTAGTTATTCCATTGAACACTTGGGCTATTATAGAGAGGTTAGGTGCTGGTTAGCTGAGGTTATGACCTCTAAATCCCTTACAACCTTGAAATCCTATCATTCTATAGTATCTGATACTATTCAAATCATTCTAACCAATGACCACATATTCCTACCTTCTGCATAAGGCCAGTCCTGGTTTGTTGATATCACTTACACGGGTCTTTGCCTCCTCTTGAACACACTTTCGGCGTTTTTTTCCTTCTTAATAGCCTTAAAATCCCCAGGGATTGGTGTTCCCAGGGAAGAGATGGAAAGGAGCCCCTGCAGCTCAACTTACTTGAGTTTCGTGAATATTTCTGGACTCTTTTCTACTCTCTGTATCTTTTTTTTTCTTTTCTCTCTTAGCAAAAATAAATTCACAAAAAGAAATCATACATACAACACAGAAAAGAGAAAATTAACCAAAAGGAACTGTTACATGCAAGGGATCTTTTCCCACGGCATTTCTGTCTCCAAACAGATAAGACTATTGTCTAGATGCCTTTATCTTATTTCCAATATTCTTTGGATCTGAAGAAAGACTTACTACAGTAATTGGAAATCTAATTAATTGTATTTGGCTTCTTTGCTTTTTCTCAGCAATGTTATCAAGAATTTAATCTCCCTCTGAAGAATCATCACAGTGCTTGAGAAAGTTTAGTCTTTTTTATTTCTATATTAGCATTTGCATGGTCGCATGAGAGCAAATACCCACTGGTCTGGAATGCAGGAAGGAAGGTGAAGGCATACATCCTAAAGGAGTCAGGCATGATCTGAAAGGCATGACCAGAAATCAAAACATTCATAGTATTAAAAGTTGTAAGGGCCCTTAGAATGAATATGTAGTACAAGACACTCATTTTATAGATGAGGATATTGATACCCAAACAAGTAACGTGATTTACCTGAGGCCACATAGGTAGAGTAGTCAGAAGCAGAGTTTGAGTCTCAAAACCTGGTCATCTAAACTTCCCATCCAACTAAGACTGTACCCCAGCAGGATTGTCTTCTGTTATTGGACAGATCACTTTGCCTTTTTGGGCCTCAGTTACCTTCTCTCTAAAATGGGAATAGCCATTTGCACAGGACTTGGCATCAGAAAAGCTGAGTTTGGGTCCAGGTTCTACCACCAACTGGCTTGTGATCTCGGGCAGGCTACTTCACATCTCTGGTTACCAAATTCCTCATCTGAAAGAGATGGAGCTGGATAAGGTGATCTCTGAGGTCTCTTCCAACTTGGAAGTTCTGTGATTCTGTGCAACCTGTAGAGTGCAATATGAATTTGTCCTGGTTACTATTCAGATTTGGAGAAATCTCTACCTTTATTAAGGAAACAATATAACAGCTTTTCCCAGTGTTACAGTTTAGAGAGCACACTGACACAAAAAGGATGAGAAAAATCTTACAGTGTGGCATTGGATTCAGGAGAGTTTGATTAAACCTTGATTTGGCATCCCTCTGAATCAGTAACTCAACCTTGTGCAGCTTTTTCCTGATATTATAGGTCTTAAGATTAGACATCACTAGTGTACATCAATAGCAAATGAGATCTGACATGGATATGAAAGTGTTTAAAAGTTACATTCCTATGCAAATAAAAGTTAGAAGAGCTGGGCTCTAGTTATGAATCTGCAGCTAATTTAACTGTCTGATCTTGGTCAAGTCACTTCCCTCTATGGTTCTCAGTTTCCTGCTCTGTTAAATGAGTGAGTTTAACTAGGTGATGTTTAAGGTCTCTTCCAATGCCGGCATTCTAGCAGCCTACGAATTTATTATCACAGTGTTGAGTTCCATACCTATAGATGTAACCAGGGCAAATGGTAAGGGCCTTGCCCAGGGGAACTGGCTTGGGATGGGGGTAGGGAACTTCTCTGCAATGGCCTATATACCATGGTCTCTACACCTTGTAATCCTCCACTTGCCTAAATAATAAGGCACAAGCCTATTCCTTCTCTCAGTCCTGGATCACCCTCCTTCATGTCTTTCTTCCCCTCTTAAAAAGTGTTCATGAGCAAAAATACTGGATTATCTGGGGAGTGGACTGCTTCTACCAGAGCCTACACTCATGGTTAGATTATTCTCTGAGCTTCTAGCATTTGGTCATCTCCTTTCCCACTCAATCAATCATTCAATAAACATTAAGCACCTGCTATATACCAGGCACAGTGCCAAGTGCTGGCAAAAAGAGGCAAAAGGCTGTTTCTGCCCTCAAGGAACTCTAATCTAATGAAGTAGACAACATACAAGAACTATATATAAAGAAATTATATACAGGATAAGTAAGAAATAATTAAGAGAGGAAAGGCACTAGCATTAGGGGCTATTGTAGTTGGGACTTAAAGGAAGCCAGGAGATTGAGGAGAGAGAATACTCTGGGCATGGGAGACAACCAGAAAAAAATGGCCAAAGTCAAGAGATGAAGTGTCTTACACATGAAAGAGTAAAAAAGACCAGTGTCACTGGATCAAAGAGTACATGGTAGGGAGTGAGGGGGCCTAGTAATGTAGGATTTTTGAATGCCAAACAGAGGATTTTATATTTGATCCTGGAGGCGATAGGGATCTCCTGGAGTTTATTGAGTAGGGAGGGGGTGGGGATGAAATGGTAAGACTTGTGCTTTAGGAAAATCACTTTAGTTGTTTCTCTATGCTGAATTGTTTTTGATTCAGGTAGAAAAATTTCTAGTTATACCTCCATTCATGCCCATTTCTAAAAAACCCTATATCAGTGGCAGCCAAACAGCCCTTCTCTTCATAAAGTCTCATTAGCTATTATGGAACATGGAAGCCCAGAATGCCAAAAAGAATAAAAGCACATGTCAAAAGCTACAAGAGGCTGATTACTATTATCCATAGTTCTAGTAAGGGTAATGCTCAGAGCCATTTTTCTTAAAAGCCTACCCAAACATAAAGCAACCCTGAGCTGGAAACAGTCTTCATTGATCTTATTATTAGCACTGCTGGATACACTGTAAGTTACTTGTGTTATTGAATCCAGGCTCTCTGAGACATGTTTTCTGGGGCTCAGTTTCTTTCTATTGTGAAGCGGTTTTGTTACATAGGTAACAACTGGTTCCTGTTGACTTTGAAGGACAGGGGTTGGTAAGCTTTCAAAAGTGGCATATCAAGGGTTCAAGTTGAGATGGCACTAAACTTAAAGTCAGAAAACTGGGGTGCAAGTCCTTTCCATTATTAATCAGCTGCATAATCTTGGGCCACTCAAGTTAATGTAGTTCAACTTGGCAAACCTTTTATTAATACCTATTATGTACTAGGCATTGTGCTAAGCTCTGGGAATATCAAGACAATTACAAAACAGACTGATCTCAAGAACATTACAGCCTCAAAGTACTCATGTGACTGTGACGTACAACAGAGTAAAATAAGTGCCAAGGAGGGATCTAGACAAAGGGCTCTGAGAAACCTCATAACAAATCTATGAGGTGCACAATGTAAGAATCATTATATCCATTTTGCAAATGAGAGATCTGAGGATCAGAAAGGATAAATGCAATGGCTGTGCTTATCAAGTCAGGGTGGGAACTAGGATTTAAACTTATCTTCTGCCTAGTCCTGGGCTCTTTTTACTCTACCATGTGGTTGAGCTAAACCTCAGTTTTCTCATCTATTAAATGGGGAAAATATTAGCACTATTTAAATTATAGGGTTATTATTCTGGAGAGCAATTTGGAACTATTCCCAAAACGGTGCATACCCTTTGATTTAGCAATACCACTGCTAGGTCTCTATCCCACAGACAAAAAAAAAAGAAGGGGAAAAGGACCTATTTGTACAAAATTACTTATAGCAGCTCTTTTTGTGGTGGCTAAGAATTGAAAATTGAAGAGATGCCCATTAATTGGGGAATGGCTAAATAAGGTGTAGTATATGATTGTGGCAGAACATTACTAAGAAATGAAAAGCAGGATGATTCCAGAAAAACCTTGAAAGACTTACATGAATTGATGCAAAGTGAAATGAGCAGAACCAGGAGAACATTGTACACAGTAACAGCAATATTGTATGATGAAGAATTGTAAATGACTTAGCTATTCTCAGCAATACAATGATCCAAAACAATCCCAAAGGACTCATGATAAAGCATAATACTGGCCTCCAAAGAAAGAACTGATGCAGTTTGAATACAGACTGAAGCATGCTATTTTCACTTTTTCATTCTTTTTTTTAAATTAATTTTCTTGTACAGTGACTAACATGGAAATGTTTTACATGATTGCACATATATAACCTATATCTGCTCACCATCTAAGGGAGGGGGGTGGGGTAAAGGATGGGAGAGAGGGACAGAATTTGGAACTCAACACTTTGTAAAAAATGTTTAAAACATTGCTTTAACGTGTAATTGGGAAAAAATAAAATTTTGTATTAGAAATTATAGAGTTTCTTGGATCAAATGGTTAAACGAGAAATTTCTTTGTAAACTGTATATATAGATATGCATTATAATATTATTATTTCATTTGGGGTACTGGATAGCTCTAATTCCTTTTATTCTCATGGGATGAGTTTGTTGATTATGTGCTGGCCCTTGGTTCACATAATAAGGGATGAAAAGTGGGGTGTATATGGATGGATGACAGCACACGCTGGTCACTGACCTCCACAAGTGAAGCACGAGGTTGAAACACAAGACTCATTGACTTTCAGGAAGTGGCTTGTGGTAATTGCCAAAAAGCCTAGAGTAAGAGTTGGCATAAGTGAACCACACGCTCATGAAAACAGACTGGCATGTAATCCTTGAACATTTATCATAGGCTTCTGACCTCTGATCTATAAAGATTTAAATTTCATGAGATTTAGTAGTAAAAGGGTCCTTAAAGATCATATAGTACTCCCCCTTCTATTTGTAGATAAGGAAACTGAGGCACAAAGAGATTAAGTGTCTTGTTCGAAGTCACACAACTAGCAAGTGGGAGAGCCAGAATCCCAGTCCAGGGCCTCTGACTCCAAAGTGCTCTTTCTACCACTCTGTGACACTACACAGTTATAGTTTAGGATGGTAGCTGATATGTTACTGGTTTGGGAAGTAATCATAAGGAAAATGAAAATGTGGGTTATATTCATTTTAAATTTGGGGGATGTTTGTACTTAAACATTTCTTGACATTAACTCTGTGCATGACTTAGAGTAAGCCTCTTTACCACTTCTGACCTTAATTTCCTAGTCTGTTAATAAGGAGATTGATTTCTAAGGTTCTTTCTAACTCTGATGTTGGTATGTTCCATGATAATGGAATTCAGTATGAGGGTGGGTAATCCCTGGTAGCAGTTAATTGGAAGGCCATGTCTCTTTCACAGTGCAATGTACTCACACACACACACACACACACACACACACACACACACACACACACACACACACACATACACACACATACACATCCCTATGCCTAAATAAGCATTTGATATCTCCACTTAGGCATATACATAAATACTCCTCAACCCCATACATATAAATACAGCCATATAAGCACACCAGCAGACACATACATACTCATACATACAGTTATAGTACTGGCTTTGGAATCAGGTAGATCTGGATTTCAATCTGGTGTCTGACACATACTAGCTGTGGACCATGGAAAAGTTGCTTCATTTCTATAAACTCAATTTCCTCATCTGTAAAATATGTCTAGTAATGCTTGCAGCACCTGCCTTTCACAGTGTTGTTGCAAGGATTGAATAAATGAGGCAATGCATACAAAGCATTTTGTGAACTTTAAAACACTATTTGATAATAACAGTGATAATACTAAACTCCATCATTCTTATTGTTGTTTACCATTATCATCAACAGCTGGACTTGTGAACTCATCAGTATGGGAAGTTTCTATTGAGGAAATTATTACCAATGTCAATTGGCACCTGCTTTACTCTTCCTGAGTTCAAATATGGCCTCAGACACTTACTACCTGTGTGATCCTGGGCAAGTCACTTAATGATCTGGAGAAGGAAATGACAAACGACTCCAGTATCCTTGCCAGGAAAAACCCAAATGAGGTCACGGAGAATCAGACACTACTGACAAGCTACTAAATAACAAACAATCTGCAACTTATACAGTTAGTTCCTGGTAGTGTTAGAGAATTACCTGGAGGTAAAACAGCTCATTCAGGGTAACAGATTCTGACTTGTGTTTTCCTGACTTTTAGGCCAGTGCTGTAACTATTACCCCATGCTGTAACTAATTTTTGGTATTTTTAATATGACTAATAAATGTTATGGGTGCCATTATATTCTTACTAGGTTACTATAAGATGGCGCTGAGAATGCCAACATTTTAGAAATGCATATGAAATAAAAAAATGTTGGCAGTACTGTACTCACTTGTTGAAAGGCGGACTTCCTCAATGAAAGCAAGAGGAAAGCTTTACCTTGTATAACAAAGAACTCTGCCTATAGATACAGAATTAATACTTTGAAGGCAAACATGCTTTAAGAGCCTTTAAAATCATCTACATAATGGTTTATATCATGGATCTTTACATATGAAAAATTCTTGCGAAAGAAAAGAAAAAAAAGTAACAACCTTGGCATCAAGACGAATGACTAATGTGTTTTGATCTCATGTGACCTCAGCTCTTTGCTGAATTTCATTTGTACCTTCATTATCTGCCAAAGTGATACTCTGCCATCTTCTAGAAATCCAAGTGTTCCTAACATAGAAGAGTGTATTAATTTGAGATTCTATTCAGTGTAATTCAACTGAGTATTTTGTCCACTTATGGGGTGAATTTTCAGGACTAATAGTTGTTTCTATTTGTCAAAGTGTTCCTTCCAAAAAGATTATTTGGATGGGAAGGAGTAAGGTACAATAGGAAGAGCCCAAGACATGGAGTCAGGAAATCTAGGTTTTAACTCAAACTCTGCTGATACTCACTGTATGACTTGGGCCTTAGTTTCTTCATCTGTGAAATGAGGGGGTTGAACTCAATGACCTCTAAAATACTTCTAGCTCTAAATCTATAACCTATGATTCTGTTGGGAACTGAAGAGACCTTCAGAAAAGAGATCTGTTGAGGACAGCAAAAAGGAGTAGCAACAGGGAGCAATAGATGGTAATACCTTCTGAAGATGAGATGCTATAGGAAACAACCAGTACTAGATAGACAGTGGTCACAGAGGCAAGTGCCAATATATAGGAACAAACTCTGACCTAACTTCAGGGGCAGTAGTATAACACCCTGGTGGATATTACTACTTTTTGGTGGATTAGGATATGAGTCCTCTTTGTTTCCATTAACACATAAAATTATTCATGTTTTGAGCCTTGTGAGTCTGTATACTTATTAGGTGAGCCTGGAACTAACCTTGAGGAAATGTCGGATATGACATAAGCCATACATAAACTCCAATAGAGGATTCATTTAAGAAAAATTCATACTGACCCACTTGTCCAGAGTTACAAATATGATTAGCTAATAATGATTCTGTATATTTATAGAGAATGTTATCATTACATTATCCCATTTGATTGTCACAATAACGCATTGATTGTTATGAGGTAGACAATTCAGTAATTATTTCCATTTTACAGATAAAGAAATTGAGGCTTATTGTACTTAAGTGTCTTGGCCAAAGTCACATAGCTAGTAAGTGCTGTAATCAGAATTCAAATCCCAATCATTTGATACCAAGTCCTGTGTTCCTTCTTATGTCTTATGCTTGAAACATATGCCCTTCAGTTCACTTGGCAATGGTCATTGTCAAATTACCAATGATTTCTTAATTTTTAAGTTTGATTTTTCTTCCTCTATCCTTCTTGTCCTCTCTTCAGAAACTGAAAAATTTGACCATCTTTTCTTCATGGATATTTTCTCTTTTCTGGGTTTTCATGATATTTCTCTTTCCTGGTTCTCATTCTTCAGTCTCCTTTGCTAGCCCTTCATTCATATCATGCCTCCTAACAGTGGATGTACCTTAAGACTCAGACCCAGGCCCTATTTTCTCCTCTATTCAGAATGTTCTCAGATCTGCATATGGTCCCATCTTCTCTCCTTACATTCAGTCTCACATCATCAACTATGTATTAGTTCAAACTGGAAGTCCCATAGACATCTCAAACTTTGCAGATCCCAAACAGAATTCAATACCCCCCCCACTCTTCTTCTGATTTTACCTATTTCTATTGAAATTATAATCATCCTTCCAATCTCCCATGTTTTCTACCTCAGTGTTATTCTAGACTCATCACTTATTTATCCCTCCCTACATTTCCAATTACTTGCCAAAATCTTGTCACTTCTGTCTGCACAACATGTCTTACATCCATCCTCTTCTTATCATTTAAGTAGCCATCACCTTAGTTCAGAGCTTAAGGACTATTGCAACAGTCTCCTAATTGTTCTATCTGTTCCAAGTATCTGTCCACTCTAATCCATTATCTATATAGCTGCCAAAGTGATTTTCCTTGAGCACTGCTCTTATCATGTCACTTTTCTATCCAATAAATCCCAGTAGCTTCTTACTGCTTCTATAATCAAATATAACTCTCCTGCCTGGCTTTTGAAGCCCTTAACAACTTGGCCCCAACTTACCTTTCTAGCCTCATTATACGTTATTTGTTGTCCTGCCTTCTCTGATGTGTTTACACTGGCTTTCTTGCTCTTCCTTTCTACCACCAGTCTCTCTATCTTTGTACTTCCTATGCCTGGAATGTACTCCTTTGTCACCTATCCCTTGTCTTTTTACCTATCCCTTGCTTTTCTTTATTTCCTTCAAGATCAGTTCAATCACCACCTTCTCCATGAATCTTTTCTTCATTACCTTGATTACTAGTGCCCTCCTACCAATAACTTTGTATTTATTTAGTATGTATGCTACATTTACATATTTATGTCTTCTCCCTCAATAAAATATACACTCCTTGAGAACAGAGAGTGTTCCATTTTTATCTTTGTATCTCCAGCACTTAGTACAGTGCCTGGCACACAGTAGTTACTTAACAAATGCTGGTTGATTAACTGATTGGTTCATTGGTTGGCAGAGTTTTAGAGACCACTAGCTGGGAGTAGTTGCCAGCATAGCTAAATTCTGCTGTAAAATAAGTCAACCAATGAGTTGAATGTGTAGCTCTCTCTCTGTTAACAGGATGTTGATTAACTACGTATGAAATGCAGGGGAAAGAAGAAGGAAAAAGGCCTTTCATCATCACATCATGCAGTTGTAGACTACATTAAATTGTCTATTTGTTGATGGGTGTGAGTAAACTAACCCTGTGAATCTGTGTGATGTTTCCCAGAAGTCTCTTTGTCTTTTCTATTAAGAGATGGCATTTTTCAAGACATTTGTACACCAGAGAATAAGTAAAATTGGGGCAGGGGGGAGAGAAAGGTCCTCTGCTTACAGTGTTTTCCAAGTTGAGTACCTAGCTATTGTGCTGATTGTGCCTGTAGGACCTAACTAGCTTGTTCCTTTGTCTCTTGACCTCAGGAGCTCTCATCACCTTTGTTTCCCATGAAACTTTGTTTCCTTGACTTTCAGGCACCACACCAAAGTTCTCTGACTGTTCTGTTGTTCGAGCATAGCTCCTAGCTATACACCATAATACTCAATGATGTTTCTGAGCCTTTTTCCCTTCAGATCTTATCGGTTCATAAACCCTCTTGGTTCACAGACCAGGAACCTCAAAACTGCTTCCTAGGAACAGTGAATAAAGAAGGAAGGTGGAAGCAAAAACAACTGTTTTTTGATACGTTTCTCTCCAAAAGCCATGTCATAGTATAACTTTGATATTTTTAGTTTTTAGCTCTAGTATTGTTCACACACTCATATATGCATGTACATATGCGCACATATACAATTCTATTCAATTCCACTTATATTTATTAAGTACCTGATATAACTAAGGTGATGAGCTACATTCAGGACATACAAAGACCAAGATAAAACAGTCCCTGATTTTGGCCAAGTGTAACATGTACACAAATAAGTGGCATACAAAATAAATTGTAGAGGCATCATGGTGTAGCAGAGTAACAACAACTTTGGTTCAAGTCCTATTTCTGACACATACTTCTGTGGACCCTGGGTAAGTCACTTAACTTCTCAATGCCCTGGGCCTGAGATACAACATGTGCAGATCTGTGTTGGGAAGGGGAAAAAAATCCCTCCACTGATGAAATCACAAGTTCAATTCAAAGTATACATGAAATGATATAACATAAGAAGTTAAATTCATGGGGGTTAGAACATGACCAACCAGGGAGGAGAAGCTTTCATAGAGGAGGTGGCATCTGAATTGATCTTTGAAGGAAGATAAGTATTATGAGAGGAGAAGATTAAGTCAAAAATTCTAAGAGGTAGAGTCTGAGACATTGTATTCTACGTGTGGCTGATAGCCATGACCATATGGATATGGGAGATAACGAATTTAAGAAAAACCTAGTAACCCATTATGGCAAAAATATGTTTGTCAAGAAGAATAACAACACAGATAACATTTATATAGTGTTTTATACATATCTCATTTGATCTTTGCAAAAAAAAACCTCTGGGATGTAGGTGCTATTATCAAACCCATTTTGCAACTAGAGGTTAAATGACTTGCCCAAAATCACACAGCTGGTAAGTGTCTGAGTCAGGATTTGAACTCAGGTCTTCATGACTACAGGTCCAGTACCTTATCCATGTGCCACTAAGCTGGAAAGTAAGAAATGAAAAAAAGATTTTGGAGGGTCTTAAATACCAGGATGAATATTTTTGTTTTACATCTTAGAAGTAATGGGGAGCCATTGAAGATTATTAGGCAGAAGAGCTACGTGGTTAGATATGTTTTGGCAGCTGTATGGAGAATGGATTAGAGGGAAGAGAGATTGGATCCAGAAAGTTCAACTAAGCTTCTATGATGGCATTCTAGGTAAGAAGTGATGAGGATTCAAACTAAAATAAAAAACTTTTAGATAAAGAGGAGGGAGGATGCAAAAGATGTTATGGAAATAGAACCTTCAAGACTCGGAGACTGATGTGTGGTGAGGAAGAGGGAATAGTAAATGATTGTAAAAGTGTGAACTTGGGTGAATTATGGGATGCTGGTGTCTTCAATAGAAATAAGGATGTTTGGAATAGGAACAGGTTTGGGGAGATGGATAAGTTGTTTGGAAAATGTTAAGATTCATGTATCTGGAGAAGGTCCAAGAGAGGATGTCCAGTGGAGAATTGATTTTATTGGACTGGGTTCAAGACAAAGATTAAGGCTATTTACATAGCTTTGGAAGTGATCTACAGAAAGAATACTTGATGCCTTGGTAGCACTGAGAGAGAAAAAGACAGAAAAAGAAAACCTGAGAGGATGGGACACCCTCACTAAGAAGGCTGGATATGGATGCTGATCCAGGTTGCTGGATGAGGAGCCCAGCCAGGCAGGAACATATTGACATGAAAGCCAAGGAAGGTCAGAATCTCTGGGAGGAGGAGATGGTTAGCAGTGCCAAAAATTTCAGAGAGATTAAAAAAAAAGACTAACAAACCATCTTTTGATTTAGCACTTAAGAGATTTTTGTAATATTGGAGTGAGAAATTTCAGTTGTGTTAGTTTTGTGGAGTAACTGAGGGAAAATGTTTTATATGGAGTGGTATGGAATACTTTCTTAGTTTATCTTAACTATGCCAACCCTACACCAAAATAAATAGTTGAGAAGTGAAACATTTAATTAACTGGATTTCTGTCCAAAGCGTTACAAACAAGTGGCTCAAATGCTTTTTAAAAAGGCACATAAGCTGACCTTTTTTTCCACTGAATTTCTAGAACAAACTTTCTTTGTAGCTAAAAAGAATCATAAAGAATTTATTTCTTAGTTTAAGTAAAAAAGGGGAAGAAGACCTTTAGGAGCTTAGATTTTTAATTATTTTTACCATCTTATTTTTGATGTACTGATGCCATTCAATCCTGAAGTTTGTACCTTTGGGAAGGAAAAAGTCCTTTTAGAAGAGCACAAAACATCTGAACTTTGGATATGCCACCTCATCTACCATCTCAGATAAAGGTTAGTCAACTGACTACAGAAAGCAAAGATAGAGAGTGAGGGAAAATCAGACTTTCATCAAATCATACATAGCCAGAGGCTGTAGTCAATTATTTATCATTTCATAACTCTGAAAAAAACATATGCTTTGAGGCCCAGGAGACGATAGAAGCTCCATGCTCTTCTTAGACTTAGAGAAGTAGCTAGGAAATTCTACTCTTCAAGTTCACATAATTAATTTCACCAAGATTTAGCACATGTTCAAATTTGTAAGTAACCTAGAGACAAGCATTTTTAATATTAGTAAAGGATAGATGACATCTTCTTGAAGATAAGCTACCCCCATGAGAGAAAGAATGTTGGCGTCAGCAAATTGAAGAGGGTGAATGATGAGCCAATTTTCTACTTCTTTTCTCGTTTGGGAGGCTAGTAGCTAAAGCTGAATCCCTGTTTCTATTTCACTCTTTCCCTGTCTTTGTGTCTCTGTCTCTGTGGGTTTTTACAAGTGCCCTACATCTCATTTGACCTTAACAGATCTGGGCGATATGTGCTGCAAGTATTATTATCCTCATTTTATAGATGGGGAAACTGAGGTTCAGAGTGACTAAATTGCTTGCCTGGGGTCACACAATCAATGTCAGGCTCAATATTTGAAATTAGGTTATTTCAGATTCCAAGTTAAATATACCTTCCACTACTCTTCACAGTCTTATATTAGTTATTAGACAGAGAGAAAAGCTGTGCTGTCTACTGGAACATTATTTCTCTCCATATAGGGTTGTCAGTTACACAGCCAGCAAGAATGTTATGACTAATGAATCTGGCCTAGTATCTTCCCATCAGGTCAAGTTATTTATCTGGAATGCCCTGCTATTGTTGAACCATTTTCAGTCATGTCCCTACTCTCTATAACCTCATTTGGGATTTTCTTGGCAAAGATACGAGAGTGATTTGCTATTTTCTTCTCTTGTTCATTTTACAAATGAGGAAACCAAGGCAAACAGGGTTAATTGATTTGCCCAGGGTCACATGGTTAGAGTCTGAGGCCAGATTTGAACTCAGGTCTTTCTGACTCCAGGCCTGACACTTTATCTACTGGGCCACCTCGCTATACAGGATACCCTAGTCTGCTACAAACGAGGTAGGGTATGACTATTATGTAGCAGCATTCTTTGAATGAGAGGAGTCATTTTTGACATCCTTCTCATCTGTTCTTCTCTCCTCTCATAAGATTGTGTTAAAATAGTTCTTTATCTTCTCCAGATATCTTCCCGCCATTCCTCCTCACCTCCAATACAGCATTCCGACTCCTACCCTGGGTAATCCTTCATTACTATCCCAGCCCAGCCCAGACCCAACATGTTGCTACTCTTTGGTTATCTTGATGCCATACTGCTGTGTATCTTTGCATGGGTACCCTTTTTCTTCCCCTGCCCCTTTCCAATTCTAGCTCTGGGAGCAGTAATCAAATCAAAGTTAGCATTCCTGGAAAGGATCAGTCAATATTGACTTATGGTTCCACTTTCCAGTCCAAAACATTCCTCCCTGGCCTCCCTGGTATTCAAACCCATTCTTTATAACCTAACTAGAATGTTATTTTCTCCATGAAGGATTCTGTGAATAGTCCTCTGTTCCTCAAGAGTGACTTTGCTCTTTGCCTCTCTCTAGTGTCCTTGGGAAATATTATTGTACTTTATGATTATTGGTGTTTCTTGGTACCTTATTAGTCTGTGAGCTCCATGAGGGCAGAAACTGTCTTATTTAAACTGTGTGCTAGTCTCACCCATTTCTCCCATCTGCCTCAACCCAGGACATTTTAAGGTATATAATCAATACTTTAAAACTGCATTTTTAAAAATTGTTGGTGGTTGTCCAGTAAAAAGAGTCCTGGATTAGAAATCTGAAAATGTGGGGTCAGTTCCTGACTCTGACAAGTAACCCTGTTTAACTTTGGGCAAGTCACCCTTTCACATTGTTCCTTAATTCCTTCATCTACAAAATGAGAAATCAGGCAAGATCATTCCAGGGATCATAGAATTTAAGATTTGGAATATAACTTAGAGGTCACTTAGTCCAGCTTCTACATTTTCCAGATGGAAACATTGAAGCCCAGAAAAGTAAAATGATCTATTTTAAGGCATCAAGCAAGTTAGTGACAGGGATGAGATTCAAACTCAGGACCCTGAATTCCTAGTTTAATGTCCTTTCTACTACACTACCTCCAGAGCAAATCAGGTTCAATTTATCACAAGAACTATAGTGGAAGACAAAATTTTAAATAGACAATTATAGTGATTATATTAGGGAACCAGATACAGTGAGTCATATAGGGCTTGTAGGTACTTGGGTTGAATACTTTGATTTTATTTGCTAAATTTTATTTAATTTAATTTGCTAAATTAATTGTCAAATCTGAAAACAAAGTAGAATTCATCTCTGCTTCTCTAATTACCATGATCATACTTCAGCCCATTCTTTTTCACAGGGAAGGGGGCCAGCCGTTGTAATTATGGTTCAAGATGAACAATGGTGCTGTGTTTGATGTCAAAACATGTTCCTTGTCCTATTTTCTTCTTTCACTTCAGAGCACCTCTGTGCTTTTGTGTTTATTTGAACTGCTCACCTCTGGGCCATTCTCATTTATTTTTCTGCCTTGTCTGAGCATTATGGGAGGTGAAGTTGAAAGGGAGGCAGAGCCACTCTGGGGCTGGAAATCGTTCTGGTCCATTACCTGAGCACGGAGCTTCTGCTTCCCCTGCTTCCCCAGTGCCACTCTGGAGTGAATGATTATATGTCCAGGCCTCTTTGACCCTTGCAATTTCCCCCTGGCTCCCCCGTCCCCCTACTTGTTTCCTTTTCATGACCTTCAGTTTATCACTCCCTTTACCTCTGCCTACTTCAGGGAATAGATGCCCCTGTTGCTGGGTTCACCTACCATACAAACAGGCTTTTAACAAAGCCAGACAAAGTGCTGGAGGGGCATACTGAGGAAGAAGTGAGAAAGCTTCACAATAACACAAACTATTAACCTTCCACCCAGGACATGTCATGATTACCTGGAAGTTCCACTCAATCAACCAGCCCCTGGAAATGGAATATGGCCTGGGGTTTACTCTGTTGGCAACACAAGTGGATAGATGTCAAGCAAGAACAATCACACTTGGTATCTTGAGCAGCTGCCCTATAGTTAAACAGGTTTATTTCCTTACTAAACAATGAAACAGTAAGGGGATGAAACATTAATGATTTTATGGTTATAGAGTGATGCTTTTTCATGCATGACTTAAGTCAGGGAATCCTAGAACTTCAGAGCTGGATAGGAACCTCAGAGATCAGCTAGCCTGGTTCCTTCAGTGCATAGATAAAGAATTTGAAGCCTAGAAAGGGAAGTGACTTGGCCATTGTCACCCAGCTCCCCTTCTCTTTCTAGGGCCCAAGGGATAGAAAGTCTGCTGGCTGTAGAGTGTGGCTCCCTGGCAGTCATGGTGTACCATTCTATCCTGGTGGCTAAATACGAAAGTGAAAGAAGCCTGGATGCATCCTACTGGTGAAAGTTATTTCCATTGGTAATTCCTTTGTGTACCTGGCACTCTCAGTACCCATTATAAAGGTATGTAAGAAAACTTTTACATGCCCTAATTAGAGTTTGCTCTTTTACTGAGAAACCATTAAACTGAGAATTGAGTAGCTAAAAATTTTTTGCTTCCCTTTTCTTCACTGAGCTGTAAACAATTAATATTTTAGGTAGATTAGGAGAGGTGCACTCTTGAAATTGAGGTCTATTCAAAGAAGTATTTTCATTTACACTAATCATAAAGCAATGGACAAAACTTCTAGGTTACTGTTAGACATTAGCCTGTTAAATGGACGTTAGCCAATCAGAGAATGTAAGTAATGGCAGGGACTGAGAGATCAGAATCATAGTATCATTTGTTGTTGTTGTTCAGGCCTTCAGTTGTATCTGACTCTTCATGACCCTGTCAACCATAGCACACCAATACTGTGTGCTTGGTAAAGATACTGGAGTGGTTTGCCATATCCTTCTCCAGTAGATTAAGGCAAAGAGAGGTTAAGTGGCTTGCCCAGGTTCATACAGATAGTAAGTGTCTGAGGCTGGATTTGAATTCAGGTCTTCCTGATTCCAAGCCCAGCACTCTATCCACTGAGCCACCTAGCTGCCTCCATATTATCATAGAACATAGATTTTTAGAACTAGAATGGGACCTCAGAGATAATCTAGTACAGCTGTCTCTATTCATAGATGAGATTGTATGATTGCCTTTATTGGATATTACTCTGCCTCCCACACTCTGCAATCCAGCCAAACCAGACTTCTCTCTGTTCCTCACACATGTCATTACATTTCCTAGCTCTGTTCCTTTGTATTTGCCCATCCCACATGCTTGGAACACACTCTCTCCTTATCGCCACCTCATAGAATCTCTTAAAGATGAACTTCAAACACCATTATTTGCACCTACTAAATACTTGCTTATTGATTGGCTCAGACTTGTGTCAAGTTAGTGACAGAGCAAGAGCTAGAACCCATATCCACTGACTAAAACTATGGTCTCTTGATTACCAGTAAAATGATCTTTCTACTAGCCTGGGCTTTCTCCATAATTCTGTACAGAAACAATTCATTGGAGCCACTTGACAAGCCTCCAAAGTAATCACTCAAAGCGAATAGATATTCACAAAATGTGCAAAGTGATTTCTTCTCACCAGTAGGGCAAAACTAGGTCAATAATGCCTGCTCTGCATTACCATTACCCTGGCAATCAAGTTACCATTGTATGCTCTTGACTAAATATGAAAGTGAAAGGAGTCTGTATGCTTGTGGTAGACAGGTAGGAGTTTTTCCAGCATAGTTTCTTAGCAAACCTGGTATTCTCAGTACCCATTATAAAAATGTGTAAAAAAACCTTTATATGCCCTAATTAGACTCTGCTCTCTTATGTCCAAGGACCACTGAGCTATTGATTAGATAAAATCTCTTGTTTCCCTTTCCTTCATTGAGCTGTGAAGAAGGAAGGACATACAGGTGTACAGAGGATTTATAAGCCTTTAAATGGGAGTATTTGAGAAGTAGCCATGACTTTGACATTCCTGCTGCTTCTGGATGAATTTGTATCCCACTTATTTGATAATTTTTGACAAAGCCTAAAAATGGAGGCTAAGAGGGGCTGAGGTGACAACTGTAGTTGTTGGAACTGGACTCCCAAATATGTGGGGCTTCATATAACCTCATCTTCTCATTGCTTCATACCTACATACTCTAAAAGAGAGCATAATTAATAATAATAACAATTGCATTTAAAAAACACTTTAAGATATATGAAGTGCCTTACAAATATTATCTCATTTGATTCTTATAATAACCCTGTGAAATAGGTCCTATTATCCTGTTTTATAGATGAGGAAACTAGTACTAACAAGTTAAAGTGACTTGTTTTGGGTCACACAGAAAAGTGTCTGAGGAAGGCTTTGAACTCCAGCCTCAAGGCTTTCTGACTTTAAATCTAGCATTCTACCATATACTTTGGTGCTTATTTTGGCTGGAAAAAAAAATCCACCATGCACTATATAGTGGGAAAAAGACAGAGGACCTGGGTTTGAATCCTAGCTCTGCTTCTCTCTGTCTGTGTTATCTGTACAATTGTTCTAGTAATAAACAGTGGAGGAAAGAGGCCGGTTATTTGCCTCATAGGGTCTCAGAGAAGGATGAGACCTCAGAGGCCAGGTAGTCCTGCCTGTACCTAAGCAAAAAGAAAAAAATTAACTGACATTTATATATTGTTTTCATATTTACCAAGAACTTTTCTTAAAATAACCCGGTGAATGGGGCAGCTAGGAGGCGCAGTGGATAGAGCACCAGCCCTGAAGTCAGGAGGACCTGAGTTCAAATCTGACCTCAGACCAAACACTTGACACTTCCTAGCTGTGTGACCCTGGGCAAGTCACTGAACCCCAATTGCCTAAAAGGAAAAAAAAATAACCCGGTGAAACAGGCAATGGAGTATTATTATCCCAGTGTTAAGAACATGGAAAGTGAGGCTTCTAGAGTGTAAATGAGTAGTAATGGAACCAGGAACTAAACCTGTCTCCTGACATCCAAACTTCACTGGAGGATATCTAGTGAGCAATCTGTGCTATTTCAAAAGAGTCCATCCTACTTTGAATAACTCTCGTCATATGAAAGTTTTTCCTTACACACTGAGTTAAAATCTTGCCCTCTGTACCTTCTACCCATTACTCCTAGTTCTACTTTCTGGGCTCAAGCAGAATAAAAAAAATCAAATCTTCCAAAAAAACAGCTTTTAAAATACATAAACTCAGCCAACATACACAGAAATCTATTCTTCTCTAGTTAAACGTTTTTCAGGTCCTTTAGGCTTTCCACCATTCTTGCTGCTTTCCTCATCCATTCTCAGCAGTTTATCAATGTCCTTTCTAATTCGGGTGCCTGGAATTGAACACATTACTCTAGATGTGCTCTGACTGAAGCAGAGAACAATGGTACTTGTTCCAGGCACCAGATCTCCCTTACTATAGCCCAAGATCAAATTAGTTTTGTTTTTTTTTCCTTTCTAGCTGCCATTGTCATGAAGAATACTGACAAGACTAATAGCTAGCACTTATGTGGCACATTAAGGATTGCAGAATGCTTTACATACTTTATTTCATTTGATCTTCACAGAAGCCCTGTGAAGTAGATGCTATTATTGTCCTTATTATACAGCTGAGGAAACTGAGGAAAGGTTAAGTAACTTACTTAGGGTCACAGAGGTAGAGAATATCTGAGGTAAGATTTGAATTCAGGTCTCTCTGGCTCTTAACTCCAACCCTATTTTCATTGTACAACCTAGCTACAGAAGTAGGGTCAAAGGTCACTGGTTGATAGTTTGTGAAATAATGTAGAGTCCCAGCTACTTGCTAGAGTCTAGAGGTGGTAAACTTGGAAGACAGTTTCTTAGTTTTCTAAATCATGATTCCTGTTTTATTTTCCCTCTGCTGCTTTTCAACTTCTTATAGATGGATTAAATTATTATTGGGAGTAGCTAGGTGGCACAGTGGTTAAAACACCCCCTCCTCCCCTGAAGTCAGGAAGACCTGAGTTCAAATCTGGCTTCAGATATTTTACTAGCTGTGTGATCTCAGGCAAGTCATCTAACCTCTGTTTGCCTTAGTTTCCTCTTTTGTAAAATGGGAGTAGTAATAGCAGTGTTGTTCTGAGGATAAAAAGAGATAAGATTTGTAAAATAATTAGCATAGGACCTGGCACATAGTAGGTGCTGTACAAATATTAGCCATTATTATTGTTGTATTTATACACATGAACAGAGATTGGAAGCCAGGGAAAGCTGATATAGTGGAATCCTTCTCTATCCCTCTCTGTTGGCCTTGGCTACTAGGACTGTTAGGAAATAATATTTATATGTAGATGGTCCAGGGGAAATGCAGGTTCAACTATAAATGTTCTCTCATCTTTATTTATTTCTCCCACCTATATAGTGTTGGTCCAGTATAGGAAGGGTTTGTAGTTAGTGGCAGCCAGACCCAAGGAATTAGTGAGTTCCTAGAAAATGAGCCCACTATTAGGCTGCCAGGAGAGTGACTACTTCAGGCATACTTCTGGGCCTAGCCCAACCCTGGATGATCTACTGTGTTTATTCCAGCCCAACTTCTACCTTGCTGTTCCCTAACCTCCAGCATTCCCCAAATGATTACATACTGAAGGCTAGCACACTAAAAATAAATTTTATATATATATATATATCTAAGGGAGAATGAATCATCACAGAAAGGAGAAGTGAACAGAGCATTCAATGCAAGGGGAAGCTGATCAAAACAATGGAAATACCATGGTCTCACTTTCTGACTGAAAGGGAGCCAGAAGGGGAACAGGGGAGCAAAGGAGATGCGTATGTGAGGGAATCATTTCATCTGAAACAGATTTAGTCAGAAGCATAGGGACCACACCTTCTATGGCTTTGTTTGTGTTCTCATGGTTTTTCTGGATGCAAGGAAGAAACAAGTTGCTCTCTCCCATGTTTCTCTCCTTTAAGATGGAGAATGTATATGCTTCTCCCCAAAACTTTCTCTCTCTTCTTCTGTATACTTTTCTACAAAACAATGTATCACCTACTCATACAGCTTCCCAGAGTTTCTCTCCAAAACGTCTGGTGCAGTGCCTACTGAAATTACTATGTCTCCTATAGATAAGGTGTTTGCCTGCCTGTATGTATGAATGTATGTATGCATCTATCTTATCTATCACTCCCTATAGCGTCCTTAATTTAAATTTAAAATCCCAGCCCATACAGTTTGGGAAGTTCACTGACTGATAGTCTTTGTGGGTGTAAAAGCTGCACTGCTCTTGGATAGAAGACATAATTGATTGGCTAAGAAACCTCAGAGTCCCTGTGCTGCATAAAGCTTACCTGGGGGGAGGGGGGTAGAAAAAGGAGAACATTTCAAACTGTTTGCAAATTCTTCAAGGAAGAAGAGTGAGAAGAGTAGTCTAGACAAGCAGGTATGAATTTTTGAATGGAAGACTGGAGATCTTGCAAAGGCTCAGTCATGGAAAGAAGCAAGCTCCCAACCAGATCCCTTCATTCCTATCACCATACCCTGAAGACTGCTACCAGAGGACTCTTCTTGGTGAGACTGCTACATATCTTCTTGGTTGAACTGAGATCTCTCATTCTTTATGAAGAATTAACTTACTCTTGTACGTTCTTTGGTCTAGTCTAATCTGTTTACTGCTTTCTCTTTAGTAAAGAGATTTACTTGCTATTTTTGATGATCTTTTATATAACCAGCATTTGGTGGAAAGAAGTTAAAATTGAAAAGTGTAAGTTAACTGTTAACTGTCCCCTTGAGAGCAGTCAGGGAAAGTGACTTTTAATCTGAAGGACTATTGTACTCTTAAATTACAGATTTTTGATGTGTGGTAGATAGATATAATTCTAGCTTAATGCCTTTGGAGAAAGGAGAGTGAAGAAGAGTTTACCCAGCCACAATGGTCCTGAATACAGTCTGCTCCTCTTCCGATAGGCTGCTAGCAAAGCCTGCATAATTCTCCTCTTACTCTCCACAGAGGGTGGAAATTACAGTCTGTCTTGGTTTTTGGGTGCACATTGGAGGCCAGCCATATCCCATGGCCTAAACTCATATACCTATGAGGTGGGTTACTGAAGCAGGTATCATTATCTATACATAACAGATTAATAAATAGAGGTTCCTATATTGTGACTTGCTCATCAGTGCTCAGGATTTGAACCTAGGCCTTCCTGACTCCAAGTCCAGTATTCTATCTACTATATACAAGATTGTCTCCAGGAGACCTCTAGTCATGTTAAACTGCAAACCAATTGAGAATCTCATTAGTCTGCAGAGATGTTTGGATCAATCAATGTGTTTTTAGCCCATGGAATAAGCTTTGGCACTTAGACTGACTGTTCATATTGACTTGGGACAGTTGGAGACATTTTAGAGGCAAATGGTGAGAAGGTTCTTACTGATACGTATTATGCAGCCTAAAGTAAGAGAATGAAGGCAGAAGCAATAGTGGAAAATCGGTGAGTTGTCTCCTGTTTACATGATCCTTCCTGATGGGATGATGGACACTAAGCTGAGACATGTTGGTAAAGCAGAGTTGTGGAAAAAAACCCCAGAACTTTCAGAGTTTCTGGAAGAGGAGAGTTGAAACAGGAGACATTTTAAGCCTTTTGTGGGGTTAGAAAGAAGCTAACGAAAAACTCAGATAAGCTTATGAAAAATAGAATTATTAAAAGCAAAGACACGTGAGGAGAGAAGAAAGAAATCAAGTTGGAGGAAAGCCAGGCTATGTTGCCTCAGATGGGAAGTTTGTATGAGTTCAGATAAAAGCAACTAAGAAGCTGAATTCCCAGAACCGAGTGAGAGAAACCATCAATTTTCTGTATTCATTGCTGGGGGATGGGTTAAAGGATTAGGAGTATGTGTATGTGTATGGGAAACCAGATGAAGTGTAGCCAAGAACAATTTAGATTTGTGGCTCAAGGAAAGTTAGGGTGATATAATAGAAATCCCAGGTAGTATGGTAGAAAGCACATTGGCTCTGGAGTTAAAGTTCTCAGATATGAATCTTGACTCTTCTCATTACTACCTGCATGACCTTGGGCCAGTCCTTTTTCTGAGCTTCCTCCACTGTCAAATGTGGGAACTGGACTATATGACCTCTCAAGTCCCCTCCCATTCAAACCTATAATTGCTAAATGATGAGAACAGATGCTATTCTGATGAAATCTTCTTTGCAGGCAAAGTGATTAAAATTGAGGTAGGTCTCATAAATACAAGTTAGGAGCATGGAACTCCAGATCCCTGGGAAATGTGGTTGGCCTTTGGGGAACATTCCTCATAACAATCATAACAACAGCTACTATTTATGTAGTACTTTACTTACACAACTCATTTGACTGCAACAACTCGAAGGTAGGTACTATTACCTTCATTTTACAAATGAGGAAACTGAGGGATAGAGAGGTTAAATAATTTGCCCAAGGTCACATAGCTAGTAAGTATCTGAGGTAGGATTCAGACTCAGATCTTCCCAGTTACAAGTCCAGTGCTACACTGAGCTCTGGGCATTCTGTGTGCTAGCCTGGGCAGAAGTGCATAAGTTAATGATAGAGCCCCCAAAACACAGGCTATCAAGAAGCATACATGGTTCCAGTGAACAGTTAGTTCGGTGGTATGCTGGTTAATGTCTACAACTGGATTTCTGAGAAAAAATGTGCCCATGACATTTTTAAGTTTAACCTGTATATTATCATTTTCTCTATCACTTTCTTAAGTCTAGACAATTAAAATAAAAACAACAAATCATATCCTGGTTTGTAACATTTGCCTATTTCTGAGGTATAAATGCTCACACTGAAAATTTATTTATCAGCTCTCGAGCTGGTTTGAGATGGCTCCAATGCACCCCTGAATTAATCTTGATATCACAGAATTTGTGAATCTCATGTTCAGGGTCCAAGAGCCAAAAAGAAGTCATCTGAGGATAATATGTTCAGGATGGCTGAAGGGACAGACAGAAAGATACAGAAAGACTACCTTGTTCATCTTTTCATTTCCTTTTCTAGTGCCTTGCTCATTATAGGTGTTATATAAATGCCTGTTGAGATGAACTGAATTGAATAAACTTCCATTATTTTCTGTCTTATCCCTTTATAAATCCAGCATTGGTGAGGTACTGAGCCCCTTTGGAACACTTTATCTAGAAAAAAGTATGGGCTGCAGGTGTGGATTGATTAAGGATTTGCACCTGTCCACAAAGTTAGGCATCTAGGCTAGGGAAGAGGCCTGCTATGAGGAACCCTGCAGTTAGGACACATTTTGTGTCAGAATTGTTTTTAAGGCATTAAGCTCCCTTAGCCTCCTTATCTAGCTCAGGGCTTCATAATCTGCCACTGGTTTGTTGTTGTTATTTTTTTTAACCACATAGTGTTTGAAAAATATTTTTTGAATAAATGAATTTCTGCTACCTTCTGTACTTCAGTGAGTCACGAATGCATGGGTTTCACTGATTTGGGGCACTCCATCCATCAATACAGTTTTCTTCTCTTCCCTCCCTTCCTTCTTGAGTTTCTATAGCTGAAAAACATTATGATGTGGTAGCCAGTCCTGTGGTCCTGAGCCTCTTTTTACTTAGGTAATTTAGTTGTGTGATATCAAACAGAATCATTCTGTAGGCTGCAGAGAGGCCTATTTCCTTGTGTGCAATAAAATCAAATAATCAAATGTCATACAAAGGTATTGGAACCAAGAACCCTCTAGATTCTGCCTCAATTTGAGGCTAATTTATAACCAAATGTCTAGGTATGGGGGAAGATGGGCTCTTTCATATTTCCATTTTAACCCAAGTGCAGAAGCTGGAACTATTTCAACAGTAAAGAGAGTGGCTCTTTGACGTTCTCTGGGCTCTGACAGCAAAACAACGTAGCACCAGAGGCATTCTGCAATCCTCTTGAGAACTGTTGCCAATTATATTTTATTGCTTAATTATTTTACTTGCCTGCCATTAATTAGCTAGATCTAGTCCATGCTTGCTGCAGCCCTGTTGGTAGTGGATGATTTTTCAACTGCCTGGGTATGGGTTGCCTGATTAATGATAAATTCTTTTAAAATGCTAATGAGGCATGCAGAGAGCCAGAGCTCCAGACTGACAGCTCAGGAAAAAAAATGCCTCTGAGACTGGAAGTAGTCAGCAGCCATTTCTGAAGCCCATTTCTTATTGGGTGGAGGCACAATTTAGAATAAGTTAAAGCCTATTTCCACTTATTCAACTTTACTTTGGGGTGTGGTTGGATTTGGGCTTTTCATAGTCTTTTAGAGGATGCTAATAAAGAATCACCTTGCAACTAAATAATGTTTATTTTAAATAATCTTTCAGTCAGCAGATTTGGAAGGACCTTGCTTTCTTCTTTCTTTCTCCTTTTTTAGACAACCGAAGACCTAAATTCTGACTTGCTTCTCAGTTTCCCTTCTTTGTAGTCTTTTTTAAATTGCCACATGATCCTGGAGTCTAAAGAGGCCTTAGAGGTCCTTAAATTTAACTCCCTCATTTTATATTTAGAGATATACTGAAATTACTCTTCCACTTTGTCTCCTTCCCTGAAGAACCTTTGGGTGGCTTTTATAAATACCATTGGCTCATTTTGGTGTACTGTTCTCCACTATTAGCTGCCAGTTATTTGTGTGCCAGTTTCATTTAACCAGTTAATATCAATTAGCTTTTATGAAGGGATATTTATTTCTAAGAAAGGGCAAGTCCAGAAGTTACAAATATTGCACCCCAACAACTCAGGGAACACTCTTTCCTATAGCACCTCAGTCCCCAGGGAGAGTGGGCTCAGACTTAACCCAGTTTTTACATTGCCTTGGCCCGACCAAGTTCACTTACAAATACAGCCTGGACAATGGATAGATGACTCCACATCACTGCTACTGTTAGATGAAGCCAGGCAGGTCGCTCAGTAAAAAGTATTTACTGTCTGGCTTTTGCAAGTCGTAGCATAGATTCTGCTCCCAGTCCTCCTGGTGGTTCACTCTTTTAGAAACTTACAAAGTTATAGTCATCTTTAATCTCCATCATTCAAATTCAAGAAAGAAGAGATGCAATAGAGAAAAAAGCAACAAAAGGGTTTTGTGAACCCTGATTCATTCAAATTCTGGGTTAAAGGCCCAGCCTATACCTGGAGGCCCCCAGCAGCTCAACCTCCTTCTCCTATGCCAGACAGTCCAGAAAGAGCCAAGAGACTCTCACCTTGGCTAACTAGTACCTTTTGAATGAATACCAGTTTTCTCTGTACTTCTCATCATCAGGCAGCTACTTCATCACATGATTAGTATGCTGCAATTGGCCACAGAACATCTACACATGCTATAAATTAAGGAAGAGGGCATTTTCATTATAGGTCATCGTGTCTTTATGGAAGCAGATTCCTCAGTCTCTTCCAAACTGAGGGGAATGTTACATCCTCTACCCCTCCCTTTACGTATAAATAAGGAACCTGTGGTTTGTAGAATGGCAGTGACTAACCTACCACTACATAGTTCACTGTATCTATTGTTGTCATTCAGTCATTTTTGATCCTTTGTGACCCTATTTGAGATTTTCTTGGCAACGATATTGAAGTAATTTGCCATTTACTTCTTCAGCTCATTTTACAGATGAAGAGACTGAGGCAAACAGGGTTATGTGACATGCCCAGAGTCACGTAGCTCATGTCTGAAGCCGGATTTGAGCTCCGAAAGATGAGTCTTCCTGACTCGAGGCTGGCACTCTATCCACTGAACCACCTAAATGTGTATTTGTAAGCAAAAAGGAAAAGGACTAGTAGATTTGTGAAATGGCTCTCTGGAGAGATAAAGTTCACCATTTTATCCTATCTTGCAATGTCCTGGTCATACAATGTGAAAGCAAAAGTGACCTAAATGTTACTAGTAGACAGGCGGCAGCTTCCAACATTTCTCTCCTCCCTGTTCTTATTGTAACAACATAAAAAATGCTCTGGCTTTCCTTAATTAATATATGTTCTCCTCTACCTAGGGGCCATTGTACTGACAACTAATGGACTAGAAATTCTTCTTCCCTCCTTCAGATAGGTTACTTTTCTAGGTCAATCAGGAAAATTAAAATTCAAAATTGAAGGTAGTTAGAAGTAGATATGAGGCTTTATGCCTTAGCAACAACCTGTTGACTTCTAGGTGGATCATGCATTGGCCCTTGTTAGGTTTTAGGTCCCCAGTTTTATAAGGATTGTTTGGGCAGTAAGGGAATAAACATTTATATAGCACCTACTATATGCTAGGTGCTTTGCTAAGTACTTTACAAATCTTTCCTCATTTCATCCTTACAACAACTCTGGGAGCTAAGTGCTATTATTATCCCTATTTTACAATTGAGGAAACTGAGGCTAATAGCAATTAAGTGATTTGCCCAGGGTCACACAGCTAGTAAGTGTCTGAGACTGCATTTGAACTCAGGTCTTCCTAACTTCAGGCCCAGCATTCTATCCACTGTGTCACCTACCTGCCTCTAACTAAAACCTATGGCAACAATCCATGTTGATTTGCAAAGACAAGAAAATATTCTCTTAGGAAGAAGCTTAGTAGAATGGAAAAGACAGGAAATTTTGAATCAGAAGACCAAAGTTTTGATACTTTCTATCTCTATGAACTTGGCGCAAGTTACCTAATGTCTCTGGTCCCCACTCTCCCTTTTGTAGAAAATGAAGCATTTGGCACAGATTATCTCTAAAGTATCAATCATCCAATCCTAAAACCCACAGACTTATAGTTCTTTTTAATACCCTAGATCTTATACTAGGATACTATTTTTGATAATGTCAACACAGAAGAGACAAATCAGCTGTTCCTGACCTTTTCTACCCTTTAGGTATGCTACAGCCAGGTGATGTTAGTGTGCTAGAGGCATGCTTGATTTTCCTGAGATCCAAGATTTTGACTCTTCTTGAACTCACTCAGTGACCTCCCCTAGAGGTGTAGATGTTCATATGGAAAATTTAACAATAGTCTTTCCAGCTACTTCCAACTGGCTCAAGCATACCCCCAACACAGGCACATTTTCTAGTCATCCAGTTTGAAAAGTTCATGCATCTTTGATTCCTTAATTTAGCTTACTTTTACATCAAATCTGTTGCCAAATTTTGTCATTCTAGCTCCACAACATTTTTTGAGTGTTATCTCCTCTCTCTACTCACTCCCCCGCCCCGGTTCAGCCCCAGTTCAGTCCCTCATCACCTCTCACTTGGACCTTTACAATAGCCTTCTAATTGTTACCTTCACTCCAGAGCAGGGGTGACGAACCTGTGCCCTCAAGGCCACATGTGACCTTCTTGTCCTTGGTTGGGGCCTTTTGACTGAGTCCAGGTTTTACAGAACAAATCCTTTTATTAAGGGGATTTGCCTCTGTGAAGTTTGGATTCAATCAAAGCACCACATTTGAGGATCTAGAGGGCCACGTGTGGCCTCGAGGCAGCAGGTTCCCCACTCCTGCTGTAGACTCTCCTGTCTCCTCCACACAGCTGCCCAAGTGATATTTGTAAAGGGCAAGTTTGACCTATATTTATGGAGCATTGTCCTACACTTTAGTGACTTCCTGTTGCCTCTAAGGTAAATGTAACCCCTTGTTTTCATTTAAAGCCTATCACAACCTGGTCCTAACCTGACTTCCCAGTCTTATTATAGATTTCCTCTCTCCTCCCTTCCCCTTTGTATCCAGTTACTGTCCAGCTTTCTTATTGTTCTTCACACATGACAATCCTTGCCTTTGTACTAGTTATTCTGCTTCTCTGGGATATAATTCTCTCTATACCTCTATCCCTTAGATTTCTATGTTGTCTTTGAAACCTAGCTCAAGTACCACTTTCTACGTGAAGCCTTTTAAAATCCTCCCAAAATCCTGTACTTATGTGTATATGTATATCTATATATGCATGTGCATATATGTGTACACACACACACACACACAAAGTCTTCCTGACAGAATGTAGAATGTAAGGTCCACGAGTACAGGCAAAGTTTTATTTTTGACTCTATCCCCAGTGCCTAGCACAATGTCTACTGTACAGTGTAAGCTTAATGAATACTTATGGATTGATTGAACAAATGGGCCATATCTGCCTCTACTCATCCTGGCATTCCCCAAATCGGGGGTATGGAATATCATGGATACTACCAGAACTTATAACCACTAGGAAGTGTTCAGACTGTACTTGACTGAGGCAGCCCTGAAGAGTGAGTGTTGGTGCAAACCTTTTATCGATTATAGCACGGGGGACTAGCCTAAAGGACCATAGAGTGAAAGAAGAGCCCAGCATCCACTCAGAGCAGAGGAATAAGGTATTACTATATCCATATCATATAGACAGTCCTGGGAAAGCAATAGTAGATGTAGGCACCCAGTGATTCAAAAGCCTGACAATAGCAGCAGTCTGTTGCATAGTCTGCATAGACCTCCACAGAGAAATATTCTAATGAGGCCCCTTTGGACCACTGCAGACTTACAGCTCCTGGCTTGCATTAAAATTCTGAACCTCAAGCTAGTATTTCAGAAACATCTCCCTTCTCTTGTCTAAGGCAGAAACAAAAACAAACAAAACAGCTCCCCACCCCCATCATTTTTTTAGTTGCAAAAAGAAACCTCTAAATAAACAGTTTCAAAACAGCCCTTCTGGAACACAGGGTCCCTGTCTTTCCTTCAGTATCTGTTAAATTACAGTGATTGCATGTGTACAAGCTATATTCTTTCCTTAAGGAAAAAGGAAGATTTTGTATGGTTTAGTTTTGCCTGGAAATATTCAATCAATCAGCAAGCACTTACTGGGTGCCTACTAGCTGCCAAGCACCGTGCTGGGACACAAATGCAATAAAACCATCCCCGTTTGCTAAGAGATTACATTCTAATGGAAGAGAAAACAAGAAATACATACATACATACATATACACACACACGCACATACACAAGGGACATACACACACACACACACACATATATATGTATATATATATATATGTATATATATATATATGTATGTATGTACGTATGTATGTATGTAGATGTGGAGAGAGAGAGAGACCCTGCAATATTGATGAGTACAGCATGGCACACATATATCAAGCTTGAGAACAAAAATGTTTGTTAGAAAAATCCATGAAGAAGAAAATTGAATAAATGAGCAAAACATCAGAAAGCAGAATAAAAAATCTGATGGCCCAGGCTATTTTTTCAGAAATGGATGCAAGTAGGGAAGGGAAGCAAGAAAACTTGAAAAAATGAGATAGCCAAGGGACAGTAAGAATTTTGAGCCATTTCTGATCAATTGATCCCATTATTTGTCATGATCTAGGACATGCTAGTTATTGCCACCAGCTTTGTCATCTGACAGTTTTATAAGTGCGTCATCTCAGTTACTGATAACAGGACCAAGCAGAGATTACAGGACATTCATTCTTCCCTTCAAGTTAATATTAATCTATTAATGCCTACTACTTGAGTGTGGTCATTTTACCCTTTCTGAATTCAAATAGTGGCACTACCATTTTAGCAATGATAAATGAAGCAGAAACAGATATGTAGAAAAATTCTGGGCTCATGCTCTGGAGTAGCTGATGGAGTTATGGGGAAAAAATGGGGGTAGGAGAGATCTTGGAGGAAAGTTGAAATAATCTTCTGGGTTCAACCTGAACTAGCAGCAAGAAATGACAGAAAAGCTGCAAATAGGTCATGGGAGGAAATAAGGAAGTCATTAAGAGGAAAGTTCAGAGGTGGGTTTAGAAAGAGTCTGTACTTAGATGACAACGGATAAGTGCATCCAAGGTGCCACTCAAGGCAAGACCAAGGACAAAGGCCTGACAAGAGAAGTTTATAATCAGGAAAGCAGTCCCAAATGGAGACAAGATAAATGGCTTGTTTGTTGGTAATTTTTAATGAAGATGGAACAGATCCAGGCAATTTATAAAGTAAGGCTTGGTCTTAACTCACTGTCTTTCTAATTAGGTCTGTGTCATGGTGAACATCTCACATCAGCAAGTTTTAGTCTTGTTCCTGGTGGCTGCAAATGCTGTTGTACAAACAGATGAATTAAAGAAGCTTCAGAGGTCCCACTGATTTCATTAAATCTGTAATCATCTTGGAGCTTCCGATCTGTTCGTGCTGGAGGTATTTAATTTTAGTGGTGGTTTAACGAGCACCAAGTGGAGTGAAGTTCATATAAATTAAGCTAAGTTTACCTCTGTGAGCTGATCACCAGTTCAGACAAACTCATTGGAGTAATTGGGCATCACTGAGGAAGAATGATGAGAAACTGTCTTCATCTGTGTTATAGCACATAACCCAATAAAAAAGAAGGAATTCTGGTTTAATAAGAGCTGTGATATGGGTGCTTAGTGGTCTCCTTTTGCCATAAGTGGATTAAGGATTCAATGAAGACTTTTTTTTTTGGCATAGAATAAAAAGAAAAATAGTATGGGGACAGAGCATGGCTCAATAGAAAGAACACCAGATTTGGAATCAGACAATCTGGGTTCAAAACCTAGCTTTGGCTCTTACTACCTGTGTGACTTAGACTAGCTATTTACCACCTCCAGACACACAGGGTTTTAGTTTTCTCATATGTAAAATCAGGAGGCTGAACTAAAAGATTCCAACAGTGTTTCCCAGTACTAGAACTATAATCCTCTGTGAGAGAATGAAGCATAGGGGTAAGAGTTCCTGGGTTTCAAGTCCTGGCTGTCACTTGTTAGGTTCATGAATTCTATGCCTCCCTTTCTGCATGCCTCCACTACTCTTTGAGGAAAATAAGAGCATCAGAGAAGAAAATTCATAGGCAACCATAAAAACAGATCCAAGGCAGTGAAAGGACAGAAGAGATAGATGTCTTTTAGGCTCACTGGGATAAGAAGAAAGATGACTGGAGAAAGCAGCTCTGAATTAGACTCAGGATGAAGTGATACACGACTAATCTGCTAATGAGAGCTGTTACATCAAGGGCAGGAAGTACTAGGAGGCTGGCGTCATTTAGGACAGGGTAGTCAAGTAACCCAGTCCTGAAATTCATCAAGTCTGTGGGGAAAGGAGTGCATGCTAATATAATACACCTCTCTCCTCATGGCAGAGACAGTCAAAGAACTGCTAGGGCAGAGGATTGTATACCTTGACAAATGAGGTCACCTCAGTGGCCATTTTTGTATAATTGTTTTTCTTTGTCACAAAGGAGGGTTCAATTCAGGAGGAATGGAGAGAGAAGTGTTTTCAGAAATGAATATGAATAAACAAACAAGGGCATCTATAAAACTTAATTTTCAAAAAGACTAACGGAAAAGAGCCTATAAAATCTGGTTGGGTGAAGGGAAAGTTATGAAAATTCATTTGGCAAGGCTGTAGCAAATCCTTCCAGGGAATATAATCTTAAAGTCCTACAGCCTCAAATCTGACAGAGACTTTAGAGATTATGTAGCAGTCCCATCCCTTCATTTTCATTTATAAGGAATGTAAGGCTCACAGAAACTTGGTGACTTACCCAGTTTTAAACAAGTCATTAATAACAGGACTAGACTTTGAAGCCAGGCCCTCCAAATATCTCCGTACCTAGGGCTTTTTTCACTATGCAACACTATCACTCCCTGACCCACCATCTCCTCATTTCTCCTAGAAATGCTATCAGTTGAAGCAAGCCAATGGAGAGCAGGAATCCTAATTTTAAGGAGTTAGAGAAGATAGTATTATGTAGTAGAAGCAGTAGCTGAGTGTGGAGTATAAAAACTTTGGGTTCAAATGCTGTGTGACCTCAAGCAAGGCACTTCATCTTCCAGAGTCTCAGTTTTCCCCTCTTTTGACCAGAAAAATGAAGGAGGTTGCCTGAGATCATCTCTAAGGTCTTTTCCATTTATTGCCTAGTATAATTATCATCTGTAGAGTGGGAATAACTACAGTATAAATGAGGTATATTTATAATTTATACACATATTATTAACACACCCTGGGTATAAAAAAAAAAAGCAAAATTCTACATTTAAAAATAGACCCAAGAGTTAAGCTTCAGAAAGCACACCAGAAGAACACACTCAAATTTTTCCATTTTCCTTTAAAACTTAACTTAAATCCCTGTCGCTATCCCTTGATATGGTGGACTTTCTCTATAGCTACCCTTGGACTAAAACCAAGAAGCTAGTGAGGGAGAAGACAAAGTACTCCTGATATTGGCCTCCACATTACTTCACCTGACACTTGATCGTTGCCCAATAAATCATCTCAAAGAGGCAATAAAAAGACCAACAACAATAACAACAAAAGACAAACTCAAAGGAAGAAACCAAAGAGGAGGTTAGAAACTAGAAAATAACTATTACCAAGTCTAGTTTCCATTCTAGGCAAGTCTACTGGTGAAATTGCTCAGAATTCCCTCAAATGAGAAAATGACCAGTTCACTTATAGTTACCAGTTTAAATAATGGGTGGGTGAACATCAGAATGCATTGGTTCATTTTGGAATCCTGAGATCAAGCAGATGTTCAGATGCCTACTTAACTTGTTCAATTTCTTCCTGTCATCTCGTCAATGCCCTCTCTCTCAATTGAATGCTCAGCTAGCTTTCTTGTTCTTGGAACTTTGACATTGTTGGATCTTCCTCTGGATTTCCTTGGTCTCTCTTTCTCCCTGTAGGTGGCAAAGCTGAGAGGTAAACCAGGGCCTCTTATTTTAATCCCCATGGCAATATGTCTCAGGGCAGAATTGTGCAGGGAAAAAAAACCCACAACAACCCGTAAAACATTGTACTGAATGTAAGAGAACTTTGGTTTTAGTCTCAGCTCAGCCATGAACTGGGATGACTAGGAAGGTCAAGAGATCGAGAGCTGGAAGGGATCTTGGAGCTTATTCAATCCCATTTGTTGATTTTACAGATGAGAACATTGAAACTCTGAGTGGTAAAGTCACTTGCTCAAGGTCAAACAAGCGATAAATAGCAGAGCCACAATCTCTCATGTAGAGGCTGGCTGACCACTTGTTGTGTATGTCATAGCAGGCGGGATTCTTTTTGTGTAGGGTGCCTGAGGTCCCTCCCAACTCTCAAATTTTGTGAATCTATCACCTCATTACCTCCCTGGGCCTCTGTTTTCTCAGCTGTAAAATGATAGGTTTGACTAGTTAATCTCTAAAATTTTATGGCATTTGTGAAACCTTTATCTTCTTTATACTTCAAAGGAAATATGAGAAAAGATTACATATCCTCTCTCATTTTAGATATGTGGTTTCTCCTCTGACCTTGGCATCTGGAAGGAGGTGGGAGGAGGTCATGGGAAAGTTCTGAGGGGATAAACACATTGATACAACCAAACAAAATTATCATCATCACTTTAATTTACCAAACATCTAATGAGTATCCTATATTCAAGACATTATAATGGGTGCTTAGGCATAAAGAGATAAAAATGAAATAGTTCTAGTCTCAAAGGAACTTATATTTTTTGGTGGATATAATACAGAACAGGTTAATACTGGGGGGAAAGGTGTGAAAATTTTCTGGGTGTGAAAATACATATAGCATCTAAAATTTCTTCAGAGATCCCTGAAATAGAAATTCAGCTGGAAGTCCAAATTTATCCTTTATAAAAGAGGTAAAATAACACAAAATAGCTCCATATAAGTGTGGAGATCTCAAAAAAGGGATTAAGTACTTGGAGTTGATTACTTATAGTTTCTAAACCATCAGGCAAACCTTATCATATGGATCTGAAATCCATAAGATTCTCAACAGGAATGTGTCATGGTAGTAAGACAATAGTCTAGGTCTATTTAAAAGTGAAAAAAGAAAATGAATAAGGATAAGCTTCTAGAGTATGATCTAGGCAAATTGCTAGGCACCTGTATTCTAGGGATGCACACCCATATTCTCCACATTAGCTTACAGTTACCCCTTCCACCTTGTGACTTTTCCCATTGCAGTTTCAATATATCTTGGGTCAGCACAAGAAAATAATTTTGGGGGGAGTTTTATGGAAGGCGCAGATGACATGCAAAGGCCAGAAGACAACACAGAAAAAGTTTAGCAACTCAGGAATGCAAAAAATATGTGTATAGCATCATATAATATCAACATATTTTGTCTTTTAATACCATAAACATATCCAAATTTTATAGTAAGATACTGTAAACACTGCAGAGAATAAAAGGAAAAAAAATCCAAATTCTTCTCTGGTACAAAGGGAGGGCCAAAAAATTTTATTCATTTTCCAGATCATGGGGGGTGCTGTGCCCCTAATCCTGTGATGTGAAAGAGATAACTGTGCGTACTTGTAATGAGTATAGAAATAAAATAGACATTAATACTTAAACATTCCTTCATCTGAAAGTTACATCAAAGGAACTGGGTAGACATCAAGGAAGCATACCAGAAATTGACTGTATAATTGCAGTACAACAAAATGCAGTGGGGAGGCAGGGGGCATGACATAATAATTTTTCCCAGCAGATCCTTGTAATAAAAGAACATCTAAGTAGAACTGTACCAATAGAGAATCTCTGTGGTTGAAAATGCATAGACAACTCAAACGAATCCTGTGTGAATCCCTCCAGCAGAGCAGCTACTCTGGGTTACTCTTCAACTTGTACACATACTTTCTGGTTGTGTTCTCAGAAGGTAGCTGCTACCTCAAGTTCTGGGAGTCCTGTGGGCCTGGGCTTTTACTTCTGTAATTCATGAGCCCCAAATGGTGTCCTTCCCAATAACATTTAGCTAGTAGATGCAATTAGATCTTCACAAAGGCGTTTATTGAAATGGCATAATAAAAAAAAGGCAGCCATAAAACATTCTCCCATCAGAAGCCAAAGGTCCATTCTCTCACTGATATATACAATATTAGAGGAAAGTGTGGACATGGACTTAGAATGTGTTGCATTGAGGCACATATGCAGTGAAGGTTTTTCTCATTGCCGGAACTTGGAGTCTTTTTTTCTTCTAGAGTCATCGTAAAACTCTCCACATTGGCACAGCATCTCTGCTGGATAGGTTGCTCAGCTGAGCACTGAAGGTCTGCAGCTCTCTACTGCTATTCTCTCAAATGCTAAGGATAACTCTCTACTGAGTCAATAGCCAGCTCTTTGCTTCCAGACATCCTGCTCCTTGAAGCCTCAAGTGACTGCCTCACTGTATCTGTGTTTGTGTGGAATGTATTCCTCTGCTCTGTCAATAATGATTCCAACTCCCTTACTCTCCAACTGTTGGATGAGGTACCTCTATCTGGGTTAAATAGTACCATTGTTAAACATCTTGGCCAACAGAAGTGGGGAAGGACAGAGAAATCTTCTCCATCCTTTCCAACTTCGTCAAGCCAGTACAGCTTCCTAAAATTCCTTAGGGTTTGGCTAATTAAAGCCCTCAAGGGGGTGTAACCAATTTATTTGCCCAACTAATCCCATTACCCCTTCTAATTCAATGTGAGAGGTCTTCCCACTTTATAAAGGAATCAAAGGGACCAACACCTTGTTACTCCAAGAATACCTTGTTATCTCTGATTACATTGTAGAGGGATAGCCTGGTCACAGAGCCATTGAAGAAGAGAGAGGAGTACTGGGAATAAATAGTTTGAACTTCGTGACTCTAGAGAAGCTGAGGGGGCTAAAAATGGACTTGCACATAGAAGGTACTAAATTATATATTCCTTTTGAATTCCTCTTTTAATCTCCCTCTATATTACCTCATTTGGTGATCTCAACAATTAATTTCCCTCTCTATGTTGATGATTCTCACATCTACCTGCTATAATTTCTCTGCTAACCTCCAATTTTGTATCTCCAATTGCCTTTCAAACATCTCAAAATGGATATCCAGTAAACATCTTAACAGAACCCACAATCTTTCCCCCTAAACCCTACTACCCCCCCAACTTCACTATTACTGTAGAGGGAGATATCATCCTACCAGTCCCTCAGGCTTGCAATCTAGGAGTTAACCTGGATTTCTCACTATTTTACAGCATAACTATCTAATCTGCTGCCAAGGCCTTTCAATTTTGCCTCTACAATAATCTCTGTTCTTTGCTCTGACACCATTCTAATGCAGGCCATTATCACCTGGATTACTGCAATAGGCTGATGGTGGATCTGCCTCCCTCAGGTCTCTTCTCCATTCCGATCTATCCTCCACTCAGTCAATAAATTGATTTTCCTAAAGTTCATGTCTGATCATGTCAACTACCCCCTCACCCCATTCCATAAAATCCAGTGGCTTCCTATTGCTGGCAGGATCAAATACAAAATGCCGTGTTTGGCGTTCAAAGCCCTTCATAGCCTTGCCCCTTCCTAATTTACTAGTCTTCCTTATTCCCTTACTGGTACTCCCAGTGGCACTGGCCTCCTGGCTATTCCACAAGCAAGACACTCCATCTCTCAGCTCCAGAAATTTTCTCTGGCTATCTGCCATACCTGGCTTCCTTTAAGTCTCAACTAAAATCCCACTTTCTATGGGAAATCTTCCCCAACCTCTCTTAATCCCAGTGCTTTCTCCCTGTTAATTATTTCATATTTATCCTGTGTATAGCTTGTTTTGTATCTATTTGTTTGCATGTTGTCTTCTCCATTAGGTCTTTTTTTTTTCCATTTGGCCAATTGTATTTTTAAGGACTTGTTTTCTACAGTTAATTTTTGTCCTTCCTTTTCCTATTGACTCTCTCTTGCATACCTCTCATTTCTTTTCCCAATTTTTCTTCTACTTCTTTTATTTGACTTTTAAATCCTTCTTGAGCTCTTCCAAGAAGGCTTTTTGGGCTTCAGACCAGTTCACATTACCATTTGAGGCTTCAGATGTGAGTTTGTTGACAATGTTGTCCTCTTCAGAATTTCTGCCTTGATCTTCATTGTCCCCATAACACATTTCTTTTTGCTCATGGTGTTTACTTATTTCCTGGCCTTTAAAAAAATTGAGCTCTCCTACTGGGGAGCAGAGGGCACTGACCCAAGCTTCTTGTGTTGGGAGCCTAGGGTCTGGTCACTGGCTTTATGTGCTGGGGCTGCAATTCCTGGCAGTTGGGGCTGTAGGGTTCTGGCTGCTTACCTGGTATTGGGCTGGAATCAGCAACACTGGAGCTCTAGGGGTAGGGGTTGGTAGTCTGACCCCTGGAGGTTGCCTGATCACCCAGACCTTTTGCTTTCTTTTGGCTCCTTGAAGATGAATGTTTTGTTGCTGGGGGATCTTTCTCCACCTGAGGCTTTCTCTCTTGGAGTTGTGCTTCCCAGAGTTTTGCTAAGGCAAAGGGAGACTTGGCTGCCAGAGAACACCGTGGCACATGGTGTGGTGGTTTTCTGAGCTGGTTTCCACTGGTTTCCTTGCCTGTACTGAGGCACTCAGGGATCCTGGTGTTGGTGTTTGCCTGAGGTTCAGGATCTCCCCCTGGTATGCTGACGTGGGGCTTTCTGTTAGCTTGCTGGGACGTTTTGTTCTATACTGCTTTCCCTCCCCCAGGACAAGAGGTGCCTTTCCCATTAATCCTTCAATCTTCCTGGGCTACAGGACTGCTGCACCCCATCTTTCTGCTGGTTCAGCTGTTCCAGGGTTTTTCCTGGGGTGATATTTTCTAGCTTTCAGACATTAATCAGGAAGGATGAGAGCAATTTACTTCTTACTCCACCATTTTGGCTCCTGGAAGCTGAACCCATCTTCTCCATTGGATTGTAAGCTCCTTGGGAGTAAGGACTGTATTTTGCCTCTTTTTATATCCCCAGAGTTTAGTACATGTCTGGCACATAGTAAGAACTTAATAAATGTTTATTGGTTGAATTGATTGGTTGTTCATGGGTAATTTAACTCAAAAGGAATAACTGCTGTTTCTATAGTACTTTACAATTTATGAATTGATTTGCTCACAACAAACCAACCAGGTAGACAGTACAAGCATTCTCATTTTACCAACAAGAAAATAGAGCTTCAGAGAGGTAGAATAATTTATCTGAGGTCAAATAGCTAATCAATGTCAGAGCAAAGACTAGAACTCATGTGTCCAGAGCATCTACTATGTGCAAGGTTCGGTGCTAACATGCTATCCAGGTTATTTATATACTGATTCCAGGTTAACAGTGAATTTTGATTGCTTGGAAGCTTCTAGCCAGATTCTGGTCTTATCTTCCTCCCCACACCGTTTCTGACACTGTCGTGTGCATTTTTTGTCTTCAGATAACATAGCCATTCTGTAACTGAACTTATTTGTCTAGATGGGAGATAACATAATATATAGGCTTCAAAGAGAACTCATGAAAAGTTGTTATTCAATTATCTGAATAGATTTGGTAATGGAGGACTATTGGAGATACAACGGAATTCAATTCAATGAAACACTTATTAAGCACTGTTTTGTCATGAGGGGGAAAACATTAGATTTGGATGTCAATAGTCCTGGGTTCAAATTCTGGCTTTATGGAATATAACATTTATGTTGGACAAGTCTCAATCTCTTTGAGCCTCAATTTCTTTATCTCTAAAATGGAAGAGAGGAAGATGATGTTTAAGTAGGTGATATTTAAGGTCCCTCCCAACTCTAAATCCTATGATTTCTATGATCCTCTAAATACCTAATATGTACAGTGTGTTGTTCCAAGACAATGAAGGAGATTCCTCGGTATCTCAACAAATGAGATATGGTCCCTTCCTGAAAGGTGCTCACAATTTAATAGGAGAGAAACAAATAGATGAATACACAAATAGCTAGAATATAAAACAGAAAAAGACACATGCGTAAGAGATGCAAAGTGCTATGTATGAGCTGATAAAGGAAACCACTTGTGATTGAGAGGATGTGGATCAGAGAAGGCTTTCTTGAGGTGATATTTTAGCTGGAAATTATAGGCTAAATAAGAATTCAGTATCAGATATGAGAAAATCACAGAATGTTAGATCTGAAAGAAATTTAGGAGACCATCTTGTCCAAGATCATGCAGCTAGCTATTAGGTGGTAGAATTAAGATTAATTCCAAGTCTGTAGCTCCCAGTACAGTGGGATGCCATGTATGGGAGGTATGACCCTGATTCCTACATGGCCCAGCCTCTGGGTTACCATATAGTGTGTGTATGTGCTTTGCTCTTGCCTGCTTGCTGTGCTGTATAGTAATAAAGATCATTTTTGTACTGGCTTCCTGAATATCAATTTTCTGTAAATCTTTGAACCTGGCTGGGCCTTTGCTCTAAACAGAGCCATGAGGCCAAAAAGAAGCAGAGGGTCAGTCAATACACTGGAGTCTGGCCTTGGGAATTCAAATAGCATTATTGATATGATTTATAACCATAATTTAAGAATTCTATGTTGAAAAAATTGTTTTATCATAATAGCTCATGTACTCCTAATTTGGATTATGTCTGGGTATGATTAGTGTTACATACTAGTCTCCCATCTCCTCTTCTCTCCTCTCATCCCTTCCTATTTCTTCTCCTTTCCTCTCTATCACACTTAAGGGTAGGAGATATGGAAAGGATTATAATGACTACCAAGATGTTATCTGATATTATTATGTGGTTTCCCTGGCATATATCCCAGATGCATAAAGTCCTTAGGAAAAGATTTTTGTGCTCCAGAGCAGTTTCATCCATGGCTTCAGTCAATTTTTATTGATTCTATAACATGATTCACTCTTGTTATCGGCATATTTTGTAGGAAGTAGATTCATGGGATTTTCAATTAGGTGAGATTTTCAGAAACTAATTGGAACATTTATTATTTTTACCTGTTCCTTGGAGGGGAAGCAGGGCAGTTCTTTCCTTGGAGATGGGGAGGTGGGAAGATGGGAAGGGACCTTAGAAATTAACAAGTTACTCTAGTTGTGAAAGAAAGGCAATTTTTACAAATCAATCAATAAGCATTTGTTAATTGCTTACTATATGCCAGACTCAGTGCTAAACCCTGGAAATACAAATACAAGCAGAAGAAAGAGTCCCTGCCCTCAAGGAGCTTGTATTCTAATGGGGAAATAAATATATAAAGGAAGCTAAAGGAAGAGCAAAGTTATCCAGGGACTTGATGGAGAAAGTAAAAAATTTAGCCTGGAGAGGAATGAGACATGGCTGACCACGGTGCTCTCTTTAAAAGGAAGTTCTGGGAGGATTCATCCAATTGGAGGGAGAGACCAAAAAGGAGGGAAATATTTCCATTGAGTGAATTCCTTGGGCTGGAGTTGAGCTTCTGGGATGAAGAGCTGGGATATGAGGAATGAGAAAAAAGCTGTTTCCTTTCTTCTGCCACCAGAATAGGATGCCAGGGGCAGTCAGACCACCATGAGTGAGATAGCATGGAGAAGGGAGGAGACACCTCCTGCAGGGAGAAAGTGAATTAGGGTTCAGTGAAGCTCTCAATGAGTAGAGGTAAATAGAAGGTGCAACCGCTAGAGTTAAATTATAAGATCAAGAATTGGAAGACAGCAGAGATCATTTAGTACAGTGATTCTTAACCTTTTTGTGTCATGGATCCCTTTGACAGTTTTCTGAAACTTATAGACTACCCTCTCAGAAATGTTTTTTAACTGCATAAAATAAAATATAAGATTACAAAGAAATCACTTTCTACAGTATTGAAATAGTTGTTATTTAAAAAAAAATTCACAACCCCCTTAAAATCTATGTATTCCAGTCCCTTCATTTTACAAAGGAGGAAACTCAAATACAGAAAGCTGAGCTAACTTGATGGAGGTTATACAAGTGATAAGTAGCTAAGCTAGGTCTTCTTACTACAGACTCATGCTCTTTTCATTCTCCTACTGGAAGGCCTCTTCATGATGCTCCTAGGTCTCTAATGCAAGTAGGGTTTCCAGGTAAAAAGCAATGAAGCTGCCCCTGGCAGAAAATTCTTTTTTAAAAATCCTTTTAAAGAAAACATATTTATTTTATTCTGAATTTAAGAAACAAAACAAGCATTTCTACAAGTAGAATAGAAAAAAAGGTGATTGCACATGAAACTGCAAATCTATTACGTACAACTTCCTATTCCTTTTAAACATATAATAAAATTATCATGTAACTTTTTTCATTTTTGTCTTCCCCCCCCCCAGATGGCTATCATTAGGCACAAATATGTATATCTATGTAAAGTCATACTTATATTTATCAGTTCTTTCTCTGGATACAAATAGTTCTTCCTTCATATGTCCTTTGTAGTCAATCTGGGTATTTAAAATAGTCAGAATGACTTAGTCACTCAAAGTTATTCTTAAAACAGTATTGCTGTTACTATATACAATGTTCTCTTGGTTCTGCTCATTTTGCTATTCATTCTTTCATGCAACTCTATCCATATTTTTCTGAGATCATCAAACACATCATTTCTTATAACACATTAATACTCCATCACAATCATATACCACAACTTGTTCAACCATTCCTCCATTGATGGGCATCCCCGAAATTCTTAGTTCTTTGCCACCATAAAGAGAGCTGCTAAAAATATTTTAGAACATATAGGTTCTTTTCCTTTTTCCCTTGGGAAACAGACCTACTATAGTCAGAGGATATGGATAGACAGAAAATTCCAAACTTTTACATGGAATGTGCTCATTCTTTCTTCTGTGGGGCTCAGTGGTCCTCAAGCTCACTATTTCCATAAGTTGTATAATAGCAGAATGATTTCACAGTGACTGTGATCAGGCACCTCGCAAACCCTGAATTTGGGAGTCTCTAAAGCAGTGGGAAACTGCCTTAATTTAGAGTAAGAATATATATTCCTTTGATACCACTAACCAGAGTTCTTCAAGGCATTTTGCTGTAGTATTGTTTTTTCAGTCACGCTTTGTGAGCTCATTTGGGGTTTTCTTGACAAAGTTACTGGTGTGGTTTGCATTCCCTTCTCCAGCTCATTTTGCAAATGAGAAAACTGAGGCAAAATCCAAGTTAAGAGACTGGTTTAGGGTCACACAGCTAATAAGTATCTGAGGTCAGCTTCGAACTCAGGTCTTCCTGATTCCAGACCTGGTGTCCTATCCACTGTGCTACCTAGCTGCCTCAGGGTTAGACTCATACTTAGGCAGCAATCTGTTATTTTTTTTCCTACCACTGTAAGGGAATATTTTTAAAAGATGTTTACGATTATATATCTATGTCTATACACACACACACACACACACACACACACACACACACATATAGATCTGTGTCTAATGGCAGCCATATTTAGGGTACGGGGAGGGGAGGGAAGAAAAATTTTAAAAATTACATGATAACTTTATCATATATTGAAAAGGAATAGTGACTTGTATATAATAGATGTGCAGTTTCATGTGCGATCATCTTTTATTTATTGAACTATGTTATAGAAATGCTTGTTTTATTCCATAAATTAAAAATAAAATAATAAAAATTTCAAAAAAGATGGTTATGAGCATGGTGATAATGTTATGAATTGCTCAGATTTTTTTTTTAATGTCCCACAGCCATGGAGCTATCCTTTACTCCTCATTCTCTCTCACCCTCCCCTTCCATGTGTACTCATTTGCCAAGTTTACCTCCATGGTTACTGTCTCATCTATTCCATTTTCTCCATTCCCACTCTAATTCAGGCCCTCATCACCTTTTGCCTGCCCTGGACTATTGCAATAGCCTCTTAATTGATCTCCCTGTTTCAAACCTCTCTCCTCTTAAATCTGCCTTTCACACAACTGACCATAAAGCTAAAAAAGTAGATGGCACAGTGGATAGAGCTCGAGGCCTGGGGTCTGAAAGAGCTGAATTCAAATCCAGTCTCATGATATTTATTAACTGTGTGACCCTAGGCAAGTCACTTAAAAAAAAACCCTCTGTTTTCCTCAATTTCCCCTTCTGTAAAATAGGAATAATAGCACCTATCTCCCAGGGTTCTTGTGAGGATCAAATGAGATAATTATTACAAAGCATTTAACACTGTGTGTGGCATATAGTAGGCATTATATAAATGTTAGCTGTTTATTATTGTCATCACATCGTCATCATCATCATCATCATCATCATCAAACTCCAGTGGCTCCTTACTAACTCTAAAATAAAATGCAATCTCCTCTGTTTGGCATTTAAAGCTCTTTACGATGTGGCTCAAGGCTACCTTTTCAGATTCACTGCACATTATGGCTCTTCATTCAATACAATCTAGCTAAGCTATCCTACAAATGACATCCCCTCTCTGCTCTATGTGCCTTGCACAGCATTCCTAACCCCCTTCTTCTCTCTCCCCCGACTCCAATATATTCCCATCTCACTTTGCCTCTTGTTCCTAGTTTCTTTCAAAGCTCAGCTGGGATTATTGCCTCCATGACTGTTTTTTTTCCCCCAGCTGCTGGTCCCCACCCTAACATCACAATTACCTTGTATTCTCTTTGTACATGTTGAATTTACTTATACATGTTGGGTATTTACTTAAATGTTGTGTTAGTTACTTGAGGGCAATAACTGTTTTGTTTATATCTTTTTTTTTAACCCCTAGAACAGGACCTAACACTGTAAGTGCTTAATAAACAAATGCTTGTTGATTTGTTGATTGATTAATACAGTTCCTTTCTTTTAAAAAATAGGTCCTCTTTCAGTATTTCATTCCACTCACCCCACCACATACATATATACATAGAAATTTCTACTTCTATTTAGAGCTCTATCTTTAATTCTAAATGATTGATGAAAGAATCGTATTGTGGAAAGAATACTGGATTTGGAATCAAAAGTACTGTATTTGAATTTTGATTCTATTATAATCTGTGTAATTTTGGGCAGGTCATTTTAGTTAACCAGTCAAAGAGCATTTTTAAAGCGCCTACTATGTTCCAGGCTTTTTGCTGAGTACTAAGAATATATAGGAAGGCAAAAATAGTCTTTAATCCAAGGGGATCACATTCTAGTATGATGGACAATATGTAAATAACTAGGTACAGACAAGATATATGCAGAGTAGATGGAAGATAATCTGGGAGTCACAGCTGGGGGACTTAGAAAAGACTCCCTGAGGAATAGCTAAGTAGTATAGTGGATAGAGCACTGCCTCTGTATTCAGGAAGACCTGATTTCAAACCCAGCCTCCCACTTATTATCTGTGTGAACCTGGCTGACAAGTTATTTGACTCCAGTTGCCTTGAAAAAAAAAAAAAGGAGGAAAGAAAGAAAAGACTTCCTGGAGAAGGCAGGACTTGAGCTAAGTCTTGGGGGTAGCCAAGGAAACCAGGAGACAGACATGGATCTCAATTTTGTTACTGATAAAATGAATGGCTTGGCTGTATCCTTCCTTTTTTTTTTTAAAATGAGATAGAACATTTATTTATTTATTTTTACATATGAAGTTTTTACACAAGCACCACACACTTCATCATGCCCCTTCACACACCTTGTGGTCCAGCCAAATTGCCCTTCTTGCCATTTCTTATATATGACATTTCATTTCCTGTCTCCATGTTTTCTTTTTGAAATTTTTTAAAAATTCAATTTAATTTCATTTTCAGCTCTAAATTTTATCCCTACATCCATCCCCTCTCTTACCCACTGAGAAGGTAAAAATTGCGTGAAATCATGTAAAATGTATCTCCATGACTTTCTACTTTCTGTCCCCCATGCCTGGAATTCATTCTCTCCTCACCTACTACATCTTAGAATCCACAGTTTCCTTCAAGGCTGAATTCAAGCACCATTTTCTACATAAAGCCTTTCTGCTTTCTCTAGCACAGGGACCCCCAATCTTTCCCCAATTACATCGCATCTGTTTTGTTATGTGACTGTATATGTACATGTTGTCTCCCTGGTTAAATTCTAAGTTCTTTACTGGTAAGGACTGTTTCTTTTTTGTCTTGGTGTTCCAAGTGCCTAGCATTGTGCCTGGCACAAAGTAAAGTCTAAATAAATGTTTGTTGATTAATTGATGGTTTGTCCTCTTTAAACTCAAAGACTTTCCTGCATGATAATACCTATATTAGCTTGTCAATGGCATAACTTCATGTGCCTACAATCACCTTAATACCATGATGAGATACCTACACAGGACTTCAGGGAAGGGGTCATGGTAATTCTCTCTGTAACCCCTGTCACAAAGCCTACCGGTATAGGATTCTGCTTATTGGTGTAAGTGAGTGTCCTACACTGAAGAGGGGTGATTTGGAGTACTAGTTCTCCTTCAACACTCTTCAGGGCCAGTGTCCTTTGGCAATTCCTCAAGCTTCATGTCTTTTTTGAGCAATAAGTTTCTTTGGGGGCTCCTGGCTTCTAGCTTGGAAAGAGAAAATGGTAAAACAAACTCCACTTCAGGTTGCTGAAGGAAGACTGTGGGAAGACATGAGAGGAGCTAGCAGCCTCCAACATGTCCCTGTCTCCAGCTTGCTACCCTGTTGACTTCAGAGACTTTCCCCTTGGGTAGTATCTAGAACTCTCTCTCTTGGTTGAGCTGAGTTACCTCACTCCCGGTGGATGCTCCTTCACTCTCTATTGTCTGGTAAATGTCCTCCTATGTATATTTTATCTGATTTCTATTTTGCTATGATTTGAACAAATGGGTTTCATTGATATTCTCTGTGTTTGTTTGTGGAATTGGTATTTGGTGGGAAAAGGGTTAAGCCTTGGATATAGATCTCGGGGTCCCTTTGCCCCCAGAAATAACAAAGCAATAAGAAATTAAGTAGAACCTGATCACATCTCCTAGGCTAACAATATTTAAGGTAACTAATAGATATATTTCTAGCCTAGGAATCCCTCTGAGAGGAGCACAGTGGCCTCCAGCCCAACTTCTTGCATTTCCTCTTGGCAGGAATAAAAGCCTCACTAGGAGAAGGGTGGGGGAAGAAGAGACCAGAGTTGTCTATTTTGTCTCTTTTTGAGCAACACAAAGACAGCATCCTTGCAACACATGGAGCCACACTACACACGTGGAGCCCGCTATCACTACATCTCAAAATACAAAGAGGTATTGGACCATTTGTTTTTAGAGAGATTTTCCTTCCTAATAAGCAGCAAAGGGAAAGAGTATGGCTCCCATAAGACATAAGCCTTTTGTTATTTCCAACAAACAAACCCTTTAGAATGATGTAATTAAGACATATGGATGGTTACATAAGTATAATCATACACCTCAGGGTTACATTTACTCGTACTCTTTCATTCTCTTCCCCTTGTGTCCTTTTGGGATATCTAATTAGTGAATGTCTAATGGAATAATCAGACAAATTACAGTCCATAACACAAAATAAGATCGAAAGAAAAATTTGGTTCTAGTGAGTTATATATTAACCACAAAAGAGTTGGCTGTCAATGCTATCTGACTTCTTTTTTCTTGTTAAGGTAGTATCATGACTTCTACTTTGTTTGGTTATTATTGCCATTGGTTGCCATGGTTATGAAAGATATGGTTCTCTAGAAAGGGACAAAGTTTCCTTTACAAAGAAAGGCACCAAGAGAGTCTTGTGATGATGGGCCTCTGATGGTTCTGGTATTAAGGAAAAGTGAGGCAATAATGTAAGGGAAATATATACCTTCTTTACCCCTGCCTCTTAGAATCCCAAGTTTCTTCAAAGCTCAGCTCAAGCACCATCTCCTACGGGAGACAGTTTCTGTTTCCCCTTAGCTGCTGATGGCTTTTCCATAATTACTTGTCTTTATTTTGTATATAATTTACATATACTCATTTTATACAAATTTTTATGTGTCCATGTTTTCTCCTCTTATAGAAAGTAAGCACCTTGAGGGCAGGAACTATTGGTTTATGTCTTTGTATCCCAGCCTATGTACTGAGTATACAATTTGTATCAGCAACTCATGGCTCATTGTAGATACTTAATAAATGTTTGTTGATGACCAAGAGAGTCCTTGAATGAAGATTAAGAGGCCTGGGTTTGAGGCCTGGTTGGGTTGCTTACTGATTGTAACAACTTGGTCAAGTAATTTCATCTATCTAACCTTCCTTTTCTCCAACTCCAAAATGGTGAGGTTGGATTGTATGATCTCCAAGATTGATTGTAGTTCTAAAATTCCATGATGTTTTTCCACGAAGATCGAAGATGGTACAATGGATGCTGAAATTTTTATATGAATACCAGTTAATCATTATAGCTACGGTTTAATGCCAAAAAACACAATTTACCATCCCACTTACAGCGTTCAAAGTTTTAAGGATCTCTGAACACTCATGTAACTAACTCCTTTGCCTTGCATAGATTAAAGTCTAGCCTTGTAGATACAACCAAAGGACCAATACTCCTACACACATTTAGAGACTTTCAGAAGGCCTATGCCAATAAATATTAGAAGGAGATGGAAATGACAAACTACTCCAGTATCTTTGCCATGAAAACCCCAAATGGGGTTATGAAGAGTTGGACAACAACAACAAATAAATACTAAAGATTTGTAGAAGTAGAGGACCAAAGAGGGAGAGCGGTGGTGGGTTATAGGGCAAGGAGCCAAAAGAAAATGTGCTGCGTTTGCAGTCAGAGGTCTTAGGTTTGTATGCTGACTCTTACTATACTGTGTGATCTATAGCAAGTTGCCTTACCTTCTCTGACCTTAGTTTCCTCATCTGTAAATGAAGAGGCTGAACTAGATGACCTCTGTGACATCTTTTTTGTGTGTCATGGATCCCTTTGAAAGTCTGGTGAAACCTGTGTACCACTTCTCAGAAAAAATGATTTCAGATATATAAAATGTAGAGGATTTTGATGGAAACCAATTATAGTAAAATATAGTTATCAAAATATATTTTTAAAAAGCCAAGTTCAGCAACTTCAGGTTCAAAATTCTGTGCTGAAGTCTTTTACAATTCTAAATTTGTGGTCTGATAAACCTGAGATTCTACCACTGTCTTGACCAAGAATGAATTTCTTGGTTATATATAACTTTCCCTCTATTGCTTTCAGTTTTCTCATCTATAAAATGAGCGGGTTGGGCTAGGTGATCCATAGGGTCCCTTCTAGCTCTGATGGACTATGGCTATAATTCTAAGGTGTGTTTTTAGGTTTATTTGGAATTTTAGCTGTTTATGGCCTCTATTTCTCTTCATCCCAGCTTTGTTCTCTTTGGGTCTGGAATCTCAAGCCTTGGACTAATACTAATACTTATAATAACTAATATATAGCATTTACTGTGTGCCAGGTACTGTGCTGAGTGCAAACATTGTGCAAACATTATCTCATTTGATCCTTACAACTACCTGAATTTTTATAACAACATTAAAGGATTCTTCAAATTCTCTCATCCTGATTGAGCTGCAATATGCCAACATCTGGGACTAAAGTGGCTTCTACTGTGTCAGCAGTGTTTAGTAAACATTGAGGATTCTTTGAGACAGCTATAGCCTTTGGGACCTTCTTGGTTTTGGCAATGTGGCACATATGGCCATTAAGTTACCGCATACTCATGTGTTCCTAGAGTTTCAGGGCATACCAGGGTCCTAGGATACAAATTTTCTCCTAGCCGTTACCCACTCCTGCTGATAGCTGACACTGTGGTCCAGTTCTGAGCAAGTGTTTGATTCTATATAGGGTCACCTCTATGCTCAACTAAGTTAGCAGAAGATCATGTGGAGATTGGGAGGAAGGAAGAATGGAGAGCGATTAAGTATTTATATGGCACTTACTATAGTCCAGGCACTATACTAAGTGCTTTACAAATATTATCTCATTTGATCCTCACAATAACCCTGACAGGTAGAGGGTATTATTATCTCCATTTTATAGAGGAAATTGAGAGAAATAAAGGTTTTAACAACTTGCCCAGGGTCCCACAGCTAGTGTTTTAGGCTAGATTTGAACTCAGATCTTCCCAACATCAAGCTTAGCACTATATCCACTGTGCTACCTAGCTGCTACATATATACAATATACATGGGCCTTGTAGTCCATTGTGTCTGGGCCTACATAGATTAGCTTTAATTTTGAGAGTTTCTGAAAATTCATCATCAAAAAAAAATCATTGAGAGGCATAATGGTGTAGTGAAAGGAGTGTTGGAGTTAGAGTTAAGAAGACCTGGGTTAAAATTCCAGCTTTCCCCTTTATCACCACTCTCCCCTCCTCCCTGCCACCCCACCTACTCCCTTACTAACTGTATGACCTTGGGTAACTTACCTTATTTCTCAGTCACTAAATTTACTGATATGTAAAATAACGGTATTTGACTGAATCATCTCTAAAGGGCTTTTCAGCTCTATATCTATGATGCTATGATTCTAGGATCTCTATTGTTTTATTATTTTTTTGCCCTTAATCAGTTTCCTCTGGAAATATGCAGAATATAGCTGAAATAAATAACTTGTCTGGGTCTCCATATCTTCAGATAAAAGAGTCTCTAGCTCTGATGGAAGCACTCAATGTAAAACTAAAAGATGGGTTCTTTCTCTCTCTTTGAGGCCAAGATATGTCCCTTGTTTCTTTGCCTTCCTGTATGTTCTTTGTTTTAAATGAAGGAGATCAATTTGGAAGCTCTGACCTTAAGGGCTTTGAAAGTCAGGAGAGTGAGTCTCCAGGATTTGGGGAGTTAGAACCCATATTGGATTTTGAAGGAAGCTCAGCATCAATGGCCAGAGAATGAAGACCTTAGGGACTCAGCAGTAGGTCAGATGGGAACTCATGAGGCAGTGATGCAGCATTTAGACCTGAACTTGATGGGACCCAAGCTGTGTAGAAACTGTGCTAAGAATGAACCCACTCTCCCCAGACACTGAGGCAGTGGTCCCTGTGTTAGGAGGTAATGTCTGTACTTTTTTCTTATTATATTGTTGAAGTAAACATCCCTTTGTAAAAGCTAATTAATATCCAGTAGTCAAATGGAACTGAGGAGCTAGTACCTGATGGCTGCTAGTAGTGGGAACACAACTAGTGAGGGCTTAAACCAATGACAATAGAGAAGAGGATTCTGACTCCTCATGGCATTACTAAAACTCAGGGTGGGGGGATGTAGTAGTATGGCCCTGGGATCTGAGTGAAGCCAGAGGACACTCAGTACATATATATCCTTTTATCATAGAGCATTTTTTTTTCTACTCTAGACTCTTTCCTTTCACTGATCTGCCTCATATGATTCCACTCAACTCTGCCAACATTACCTCTGTGCTGACAAAATTCCATATGTCCCTTTAATGGTAAATCATTCTGTAACACAGTGAAGAATGTCCTATGGATTCTTGGCCATATTTTCCTTTTTCCTTTTCCTTTCCCTATCTCTTCTGTAAACTCTTCTACCCAAGTTGAGAGAAAAATTTATTCTTGAAGCTGTCCCATCTCATATGTAAGCCCTTTTTCTTTCCCCAGGGCCTGTCCTCTGTCCCAGTCTTCTCATGCGCCAATCAGTTCTTGGTGAAGGATTAATTGATCTCCAGAGGCTCTCTGATTTCAAAAGGAGTGGGAGCTCTTGGTGTGGGAATAAAGCCCTCCATCTACCTTGCTGTCCAGTTTAGACTAATCTAGTAACTCCTAGAGAGTTGCCTGAGACCATAGAGGTTAAGTAATATGCCCAAAGTCACAGGCTATTAAGTGTCTGGGAGGGATTTTAGTTCAGGTTTTCTAAAATCCAAGCACAGTACGCTATCGACTACACCTTTTGGTGTATACATATATGTGAAATACTATTTCAAATACATTTATATTGTATTGTATTGTATTGCACTCTTCCCAATCTGTACCAACTTGCCTACCTACAATGTAATAAAATACAAATAGAAAAATACAATTTATCACCTCATATATAGAGTACTATCAATAAGCACCAGATGAAACATGTCCCCTAGCCTCAAGGACCTTATAGTCTATATACCAGAGCATCTTTCTCAAAAATTGAAATGGTTTAGTCAAAAGACAATGGAAAGATTTATGGTGGGTGTTACCAACAATGATTTGCACACAGGAATAGCATGGAATGTATCTGTGAAATGTTTGATTGGAAAAGGAGGCATGTGGGTCATGCAGCAAAAATGAGGCATAACATATTGACAGTCTAAGAGTTGCACAAATGTCTACAGGAAGTATTTTAATACATTAAGTGGATTTGTTATGAAGGACTTAGAGAAAAACACAGATAAGCTTTTGATATCCCATTTCATTCCTGTATTTTCTCTTCTCTTCCTGAACTTTGCTCCCTCCTAATTCTTTTAACAGTCCATTTCTTCTCAGTCTCCTTTCCTGGATCATAATTCATCTCTATACCCTTAGTGTAAGTGTCCCATAGGTCTCTGTTCTGCCCTCTCTTTTAGTTTCTTTACATCAGGCCTGCACAACATATAGCCCACAGGCCACTTATTGCTTGACAAAAGATTATGGGAGGCCCACGAAAAATGTAGAGGAAGTAAAAGAAAGTAAAGCTATAACGAGTGTTCTGCCCATGCCCCACTTAACCTTCCTCCCACTAGTCACTATTGTGCCCATATTGTAACTTGGTGGGTGGATCGCCACTGTTTACTCTCTCCTGTTTGTCATGTGACCTGTGGTAACCAACCATCATCAGTCTGTCTCTAGGGAGACAGCTCTGGGAGGAGTGAGAGTCATATCTTTTCACTGTGTTTTTGATTGTTGCTGGCATTTAACAGGAACAAAGTGAGTGCAGCCACGTGCCAACACAGCTTATGCCCACTATGTGATGAGTGCTACAATGTGAAGGCTTCTTCCCCTCCCTCGCTGCATGGCCACCGTCCAAGTTACGCAAGCGTCTGGCACTCTCTTCAAGGTCAAACACTCAGTTCAGTATTTTTTTGTATGTGAGCAGTTGCTGTGGAATTTTTTTGGTTCTAACATTAAAGTTTTTGGGATGACTTTGTAAAATGGGTGATAAGAAGAAATGAAAGATTGAATCAGAACATAAGTGTCTAATCTGGAGTGGACAAATAGATACTTGTTTACTTCCACAAGAGACAAAATTATTATGCCTTGTTTGCTGAGAAGTAATAGCCGTTCCAAAGGAATTCAATCTTCCTCGCCATTTTGAATCAAAACATCCTGACTTAAGCAAATTGGACACCTATAAAAAACAAATGAAAGCATTCAAATTGTTGAAAAATCTCAGTGGGGAACAATGGTTAAGAAAGTAAACTCAGAAAACAAGGCGGCTATTAAGGTTAGTTTTCAGATTTCTAAAGAAATCAATTTCAAACATGATTCCAGAATACAATAAACTGATTACTGATAATAAGTGTAATACAAGCCATTGATAAGTGTAAACAGTAAGAAAACCTGAAAAATGTATTAAAATTTGTGCCACTTAGCAAAGTAATTTTTTTAACATTAATGTGATTCCATGATAAATAAACATCTTAAGTAATAAGTATAATTAATTTATATTAATTGAAATTTCCCCTTTTTAAAAATATAGTTTATTTGCAAAATAGTTTTATCATTAATTATACTCTTACCTGGAAAGTGAGCCATTAAAAACCTATCTGTGGCCTGAAGAAGTGTGGCCTGTTTTAATGTTGACCCCTACCTACTGCCAAATTGTGCATGTCTGCTCTACATGCTTCCTTTCAGAAATCTCATCGACTAGGATCGGGTCATGTATCATTTCTATACAAATGACTCCTGAATCAATATATGCTTCAATATATGCTACAAGCCCTAATTTTGCTGCTCAGCCTCAGTCACTAATGATTAACTGTCTGTGGGATATCCTCTTCTGAATGTCCTGTCAGCAACTTAATCTCAACATATCTAAAATGGAGCTCATTATCTTATTTCCTAAACCTGCCATTTCTTCAAACTTCCTTCATTTCAGAGCAGAAATGGCATTCTTTTTATTTTTGTTTTTTTTTTTCTGCCTAACATTAGGACCTGGCACCTACAGGCATTTAATTGGTTAAATTAAATTGAATTGAACTAGAATTCTGCAAGAGGAGTAGGTGTGAAAGGGTTATGATGCCTCAGGTTTGGGAAGAACCACAATGATGGGAGAAGAACTTCTGATGTATAGGGAAAAAAGGAAGGTAAAATTGAAGATGTAATGACCATATGATTCTTGATAGGACTAATTTTACATTTAAACCCTGGAAACCTAAAGGATTGGAACTATAATAATGGTAGTAGGGAAATGAAAGGTAATAGGGAAGCTGTCCCAATCTTTCTTAATGCTAATGCCTTTCCATTGTTGATTATAACCTGTTTATAGTTTTTTCATAGTTGTTTGCAGGTCTTCTTCCCCATTACACTAAGTTCCTCTAGGGCAGGGGCTATTTTTTGCCTTTTTTTTTTTTGTATCCTTCACACTTAGTCCAGTGCTTGGCACAGAGTAGGCATTTTAAAGTGCTTATTGACAGACTGATTAACATTCATAGACAGAAGACTTCTCTCTGTCATATTATACCAGGGGGATACCTACTTAATTTACTTATAAGAGTAGCCCAGGTTTCCTTGGATAACAGCAGGAAAGAATTGGAAAGAAGTATAACCATTGCTGTTATTCTCTCCTGGACTGTACTAATTTATTTTTAAAATTGATTAATCATATATTATGTCCAAACTGTGACAAGCACTGGGCAAGCTATAAAGACAATTAAGACATTCTTGTTCTTCCAAAGATGACAGTTTAGTTAGGGTAGGGTAGGAAAGGGATTAAATATACACAGTGTGCATTGATTAGTTCAACATGAATTTATTAATTCCCTTTTATGTTCAGAAACTTTCCTAGGCATTAGGGAAGATACAAAATATTAGAGAAAACATAGTTTCTGTCACCATAGAATAGTAAGGGATAAGGCAAACATAGGTAACTATAATATATAATATTTCATAAATGAATTCGATGAATATAGCTCAAAGAGCTAAGTGAGATGTGAAAGGGAAGATTATTACTGACACAAGGAGTCAGGGACTACTTCATGTAGGAGGTTAGGTGGGAACTCAGCGGGTTAAGGAGAAAGGATAGGTTATGTTGTAGACAAGAACAGAATGGTGGCAAAGTTCAGGACGTGTCTGGGGAAGACAGAATTATTCAATTTGGCTTGAGCATTGAATTAGTAGGAGAGAGTAATATTAGTTAAGGCTAGAAAATTATTCATGGTGCTGGATTTTTGAGGACTTTGGATGTTAGGTAAAGAAGTTTGAAATTACTTACTATTAAGTATGAAAATATTATTAGCCTATGCAAAAGAGAGAGACTGGAAATTTCTAAACAAAAGTTTCATGACTAGGTTGATGGGTAAGGAAGATACATCTGGAAATACGTGAAAGATGGAAATTTAAAATAGCAATTATTTAATGGCTACTATATGTGGTAGGATTTAGCTTCTCCTTGGTCCTTCAATTCTAAGATTGAGCTATTTTATACCAAGGTGCCCATTCAACCCATAGTCTTGTTTTGTAAGTAAACTATCTTGTTTTTCTTTTATACTGATTTCTCCCATTACACATTAATGTTTTTGTGGACTCCTGAATTTCTATGGATATTTTGAACTTAACCTTGAAAGTGAACTTGGATCAGCAGAGGATATACTGCTAAGTATATCCCAACAACATTCTATTTTCTTTGTCACTGCCTAAGGGTTTCATAGCTCATTGAGTGCAGAGGCAGAAGGTTTGTGGGGTGTTGTTTTTTTCTTCCTTTAAATAAAGCAGTACCTGAAAAATATCCCACTGGATGCAGAGTAATAGAACATGACTATCAAATCTTGCTGTTAGGTCTGGGATCTGTATTTAATTCCCAGTACTTACTAGCTGGGTGACCTTGGATAGGTCCCTTAACCTTTCTAGGTTCAGTTCCTTCATCTGTTAATGAATCAAAGATTCTGAAGGGAAAATTTTGGTTCAGAAGCAGACAGACATCCCAAAGACGCTTCCAATTTATAATACACAAGCTGCCTTACACATATTGTTATTACCATATGCAATTCCCATAGGATGTAAGGGAAGTGTAATTTCTTCACAAAAAAGAGTTGGTCCAAAAAAAAAACCCCAGAAAAGATGCTATCAGGAAAACAAACAAAACAATGAACATATGCATATTTCTAGACTTGTCCTAATCTATAAGGAGCATAGAACCCCACTAAGCTAGAAGTCTGCCATAGACCTAGTTTTGAGTAACAGTTCTGACACTTATTAGCAAGAAATTGGTTCTCAGTCTTCTCCTTAAAATGGGAATGCCCTAATGATGTAAAATATTGTTATGAGTGGAAACTGAGATAATGCATAGGGAAGTTCTTTATAATCTATAAAGGTAAATATATTTTAAATTTTCAAATATATATACTTTTATTGATGTGGATGTCACCTCCATTGATGCAAATCCCAATAACTACTACAGCTTTGTAGACTCTCTTTAAGAACTGTTCTGACTGAAAAATTTGTTATACTGCAGCAATCTAGTAATGAGTCTCTTACAACAAAAGCACAGTCCATCATGAAGCTTATATACCAAGGCTTTCTAGCTTGGTAGTTATCTTTCAGGCTTTGTTCTCCATTGATAATTAAGAACCCATCTCCATGTATGCATGAACACATTATAATAGGACTTTTATTATTTGTCTGGACCTGTAATTTCATTAGCACAAAGAACTCCAAGTAAGATGGACCATTGTTTTGATATTTATGGTCTAAGACACTTGCATTAAGGGCCTATGTCTGAAAGCCCTAATGATGGTCTCTTAGGAGTAGTGGTATGGGGGACAGGGCTGAAAATCCACATCCTAGTAGTGGCTTTGCTACTAACTCACTCAGGGATTACCCTTTCTTGACCTCATTATGTAAGGAGTTTTCAGGTAGGACTAGCACCTTTGGTGTGGGAGCTTGCTGAGCCCTTTTCTGGTGTCTACCTTCATCCAACTTTCGCCTGTGGCTCCAAGAAGGTGCTATATGTGCAGTGTAAATAGTATAGTAAGACCATAGTAAAACCATTTTGGCAAATGGGATGAACCAGGTTGAGGGTAACCAAGTTCATGTAAACAAAAGCCCTTTGGGGTCTTAATGGGTTTTTAAAAAAAATTAATTAGTTTACTTTTAGTTTTCAACATTCACTTCCATAACCTTTTGAGTTTTAAATTTTCTCCTCCTCATTCCCTCCCTCCCTCCCCAAGAAAGCATTCAATCTGATATAAGCCCTACATATACATTTCTATTAAACATATCTTCACATTAGTCATGTTGTAAAGAAGAATTAGAATCAAATAGGAGAAACCACAAGAAAGAAGAAACAAAACAAAACAAAGAAAAAAAGAATAAATAATATGCTTCAATCTGCATTCAGATTACGTAGTTCTTTCTCTGGATGTGGCGTTGTTTTAGATCCTTGCATTGCTGAGAAGGGCTGAGTCTATCAAAGTCAGTCATTGCACAATGTGTCTGTTAGTGTGTACAATGTTCTGGTTCTGTGCACCTCACTTAGCATCAGTCTATACAAGTCTTTCCAGGTTTTTCTGAAGTCTACCTGCTCATTTCTTACAGCACGAAAGTGTTCCATGAAATTCACATACCACAACTTGTTTAGCCGTTCCCCAGTTGATGGGCATCCCTTCAATTTCCAATTCTTGTCCTTAATGATTTTTAACAATGTAAAGAGTTGTTTCTAAAACCAACAAATTTGAGAACCAATGGTGTAGATTATAGAGGTCTGGTCTTGTCAGTAGGATTTGCTTTGAAGCCTTTTGACACATACTGTCTATGTGTCCCTTAACCCTTGAATGCCTCTGGAAACTAAGACTATAAATTATAGATGAATTGCTAATCCAAAATGGTAGAGAGAATTTCCATACCAGTGTTTATCATACAGCATCTTTAAAATTTTGAGTATTATGTTTTTAGTATTGTTTAAGCATATTGTATATCATTATATGCTAGAGGTAAATAAATGAATGTACTATATGCATAGAATGTATTGGGTAATAGATGTTATGTGTATAGGCATAGATTTAATGTATTTAGTACTATGTGAATAGAATGTATCTAGTACTATATGAATGAAATGATTTTCAAATGGGCTAACATTTCCCTCACATAAAGCGGTTTGCTTTATCTCCTTCACAGGCAATGTGCTCCTGAACTGTAAAATGAGGAGCCTGACCTAGTTGGTCTCTTAGATTCCTTTGAGCACTGAAATTCTATGAGTATCACTCCTTTGTCCTGGTTCTGCAAATAGGACAGAGTCTTTATACCTCTCTATAGTCAACATTGTTACTGCTTTTATTGGAAGTAGTTCCCAAATAGCACACGGTCAGAATAAACAATAACCTGTTCACCTCATGGCAGAATATTAATATTTAGAAACTTTAAAAATAGTTAAAGGATAGATAAAATGAGGCCTTGATTTTTTCTAATTCAATTGCATTTAAGAAGCATAAAGTACCTATTATATTCAAGGTGCTCAAGACATGAAGACAATTTTTCAAAAAATCTTTGTCCCTAAGTACCTTATATTCTATGATAGGAAAGAGGGTTACATGTACACAATGAAGCATAATAAGAGGTAGGAAATAAAGTAGACAAGTTAGAGATTGAAATACACTAGGATAATTGGAGGAAGGAGAAAGTACCAAAAACTGTGAGCTTCACAAACAAGGAAACATCTAAGCTGAACCTTGAAGGAAAATAGAGATGGAAAGGCAGATATTAGTAGAACATTCCAAACATGGAAGATTGTCTACACAAATGCAGAGGTAGGATATGGTTTGTCTAGTTTGGGGAACAGCACATGTTTGCTGGGACATACACTGCGTGACTATGAATGATGTGAAATAAGTTTGAAAAGGCAGGTTGGAATCATCTTTTGGAGGGCCTTTGATGCTAGGCGAAAGAGATTTTATATTATGTTTGACACAAGAGGAGAAATCATTGAATGATTTTTAGCAGGGGGAGGACTCCAGACTTGTGTATCAGAAATTTCAATTGATTTAGGATCGTATGATTTATTTTATTTTTTCTTCAAATTGAAAAATCTAAACTTGACAAAATATCAAATAAAATGAGAGTCTCCATATACATGGTAGAACAAAAAAAAGAGGATTGTACATGAAACTAAATCTGTTATGTACTGCTTGCTTTTTTAAAAAGTATTTTAAAAATTCACCATGTAACTTTCAAAGCCATTCTGTTTGTCTGTGATTCCTTTTGGCCTCTGAAGTATGACTTTGGCACCTGAGTGGAAGTTAGATTAGAGAGGGGAGAGGCAAAGAAGAAGGAAGCCCAATTGAGAAGATGGTAGGACAAGTGGAGTTAGAATTGACAGGGCTTACAACCAGCTGCATGGGAAAAGTGGTAAGTCAAGTATAAGTACAAAGTTGTGAATGTAGGTGACTGGAAGAAAGAGAGTACCTTGGACAGAAACAAGACGGTCAAGTGGAGTCATAGGCTTTAGGGGAAGATACCAGTTTTGTAGATGTTGAGTTTGAGGTGCCAACAGAATACTCAGGTGGAACTATACAACAGAAAGGTGAGAATAATTAGAGTTCATTGACAGACTAGAGTTGGGTATGTTGACTTGGAAAAATTTTAATAGATTATAATCAAACCCGTGGCAATAGTTGAGAACACCAAGGGAGAGAGCAAACAGAGAAGAGGAGATAGCTCAGGACAGAGCTTTGGATGATATCTACACTTACAGGGTAGGAGAGGAATGGTAGTTCAGAATTAGAGAATCAGAGAATTTCAAAGTTGAAAAGGATATCAATGGCCACCTATAAGAGGACGGATCTATAAAATTGTATTAGCCCACATATAAAAGGAATATATAATATTACATATTCCCCTATAATATACCTAACAAATAGCATCAAATGGCATTTTATGCCATTATGGCACATTATTTGATGGCATATTATTTAATGGCATCAAAGGAGGGGGTGCCCACTATGTCTCAAAGCAGCCCATTCTGGCCCATTTAATTAAAGACATGGAGACAAAGGTAGGAGGAGAAACAAAAGAGAACAATGTTATGAGAGCTGAGAGAAGAGAAAACATCCAGGAAGAAGAGTGATCATCCTTTTCAAAAGCTACAAAAAAAAAGGTCGAGGTAGGTGAGAGCTGAGAGAGTGTCAGGAGATTATCAGTTAAATCATTGGTAAACTTTGAGGGCACAGTTTCAGTACTCAGTGGTCTAGTCAGAATGCAGATTGCAAAGGGTTGAAAAAACCCAGACTTTTAATATCTTCCGCTAGACTTCTCTTCCTTCCAATTCTCATTTTGCCATGAGGGTGGCATCTAATCAGTTACTGGAATTGCCCAGCTTATCCAGTCAGTCCCTAAATTTTGTTGTTTTATGTCCACAATATCTCTTTCATATAGCCTTATCTCTCTACTAATACAAAAAAAAATCACTCTAATTCAGGCCCTCATCATCTTGTCAGGACTATGGCAATGATCTTCTCTTCGGCTTCTCTGCTTCATCTCTCTCTGGTCCAATCTATTCCCCATGCATCCACCAGTGATTTTCCTAAAGCGTTAAGTCTGATCATACTACTTCTCTACTCGATGAACCGCAGTGGTTCCTTATCACCACTGAGATAAAAGACAAATTCATGTCTCTGTCCTGTAAAGATTTTCACAACTTCACCCCTTTCTACTTTTTGAGTCTTCTCACACAGTGCTCCTCTTCCTACAATCTGCAGTCAAACTTACGGGTCCATGTTCTGTTCCTCCTATGTGACACTCCCAATCCCATCTCCACACCTTTGCATTTGCTGTATTTGGAGGAGAGAGCTAGGCTGACAACTTTGCTGAGCACTGCCTCACTCAAATCCAACTCACACACAAGTCAAGACATCATGCTCGTGATGTCATTGGTCCTCTTCAAGAATGAAGGACGAACAACAACTTGGAATATACTCCTTTCTCACCTCTGCCTCTTGGAATCCCTGGTTTCCTTCCAAATTCAGTTTGAGTGCTGCCTTCTGTGATGCTTTTCTTGATCCCTGTAGCTTCTAATGCCTTCCTGCCCAAACTACTTTGTTTTTGTTTTGTATATATTCTTTATATGCACATCCTATCTCCCCTGATAGAATGTAATCTGCTTGAGGGTAGGGACTGTTTCACTTTTGCCTTTCAATCTCCAGAGCCTAATGTAGTGCCTGGCACATAGAAGACATGTGATAAATACATATTGATTAATTAATATAGGCCTGTTATCCAAGGACTAAGAGATAATGTCACACAGTGGATAAAGAGCTGGCCCAAAAGCCAGGAAGACCTAGTTGTGAGTCTTGACTGACATATATCAGATGAATGCCTCAGGGGAAGTCACTTACCTCTCGGTGTTCTGGGTAGCTCTCTAAGACTATGAGTTGCAGAGAAAGTGCCAACCTGCATTGATTTGTAGAGATGAAATCAAAGGTCCAGTCCCTATCTAAGAACTAGCCTATTACCCAAGTTCAGAGGCTTGTCATTAAAGGGCTGGCTACTAGGTGAAGATTTTTTCAGTCCCAAGAACTTTATGAAGGCTGCCTAATAAGGAGATGGAGTTGTGATCTGCACTAATGAAAGGAAATTACAGGTGCTTAAAGCATGCTTGAAGTTCAGATATTTTCATACCTATTACATGAAGCAAACATGGTCTAGAATCATTCTAGATCATTCTCTTTCTTTCACTCTGGGAGTTCAAAGTTTAATGTTTTATTTCTTAGAGTAGCCTGTAATAAAGGCCAACACTGCAAGAAATTCCTTGGTGAATAACTCTCCTTAACCCTCATTTCTGATATTATGTAACCACCATGGCCAGGTTTGCACCCTACATAAATATACCCTGAGACCACTGGCTAGCACCAGTTGAGCAATTAAAATCTGTGAGTAATGCTGAAACATCCTGGGAGGGATGGGGGCAGTGACTTCCTGTGCTCTCCTGGAGGATAACAAAATAATTATTCACTAGACATAAAGCCAACAGGAAAATGTGAGCAATATTTCCTTCCTAGAACCGCAGAGGACAGTGAGGGAAATATTAGGCAGCTGTGAGGTGCATAATTATATTCAAGAGGTTAGAAGACTTTCTGAAAGTGGATTTCCTGCAGCTTTCCTTCTTACTACTGATGGAAAAGGGGAGGTGAACTTAGAACAGGAAGAATTTCCTAATTCTTATTATAAAGAGGTAATCAAGATTTTGGGGCAGCTAAGTAGCACAGAGTGCTGAGCCTAAAGTCAGGAAGACTAGAGTTCAAATGTAGCCTCAGATACTTATTAACTACATGGCCTTAGACAAGTCACTTAACCCTGTTTGCCTTAGTTTCCTCATCTGTAAAATGTGCTGGAGAAGGAAATGGCAAACCACTCCAGTCTCTTTGTCAAGAAAACCCCAAATGGAAACCCCAAATGGGCTCACAAAGAGTCGGACATGACTGAAAGGACTGAACAACAGCAATAATCACGATCTCCTCCACCACCTCCATCCCACCACCAACTGCTTAGTTTGGGCATCTCCCATGGAGATACAAATGTGCTGGCCCTTCTTGGTGACACACATGCTCTGTCTAGGTGTATTTTCCAAGAAGTTGAGCATGTACCCTGGTCTTTTCCGGTGGCCCTCTGAATGGGCATTTATGATAACACATGTGCCTGGCCTCTTGCTATGTAAACAGAGGACCCTGCTTGGTCCCATGGTTCCCCGGACAGAGGTACAGTAACAGAGATGATTGTCCATTAGGCAGGAAGACCTGTGGTCTATGCAGACTTTAAAAGGAAAGAATTTATGCCATCTCTCTTTCCATGTGTTGAGAATATTATGACTCTTCCAGCTCTTCCTCAGACTTCCAGCAAGGCTTGAAGAGGGAATCTCACTACCCTCTCCACCTTGGAAGCTATGGTGATTGCTTGCACATTGCAGAAAATGCATCTGTTGTCTATGTAAGTCTGGGAGGGCATATTAAGCCCATAGATGCCTTTGTTGCTTTGTGTTTCTTTCCTTGAGCACAAGTTGTATTCAAGAGGTTGAGAGAAGACATCAATCCTCTCCCTAACACCAGCTCCAAATCGCACTGACTCCTTTCTGACAATTATCCCCACCTCCACCACACAGAAACCTTCCCTCTGCCCTGGAACCACCACCTTGGGCTTGCCAGGAACTAGGCTTGTGCCTCACTTTTGGGCCACCAGCTGTAGATCATCCTTTTCTGAGTAGATCCCTGACCTCCTCCTTTCTAGGTTCCCTTTATGTGTTGTCTTCTCCCATTTGGATGCAAGCTACTTGAGAGCAGGGACTATCTTACTTATATTCCCAGCACTTAGCATATACTTTCCCAGCACTCAGTGCTCGGCATATAAGAGAAGTACTTCATTAATGCTCTCTCCTTGTCCCTTTCTCTCTCATCCTTCTGAAATGGTTGCTCCTCAGGTTTTATGGCAACTTTATGAGTTTGAGAGCAGGGATGCTGTTGGGTCCCACTTCTGTTTGTTCAGCAGGAAATGATGTCTGCAACAACTTCTTGAAAGAAAAGATGACCACTTCTAGCAGGGTATAATGGATGAAAGGCCTAAGAAAACTGAAGCCAAGTTCTGGATTGCCAGAAGATAAGAAACCTTGAATGAGTTGTTTCTCAGATAGTTTGGTTTCAAGGTGAAAGTGTAATGCCCATACAACAGTCCCACAGCGTTTCATGTTTTACTACCTGTAAGAGGCCTTTCTTGAACCCCTATAATTAGTGTTCTTTTACTTCAATCCCTGAAATTATTTTGCATTTACTTATTACATATCATTTTGTACTTAAGACTTATACATGTAGTTTCCCCTAAGAATTACAGGATGATAAGATCATAAGCCAAAAGCTGGAAGAGACTTCAAAGGCCCTCTAACCCAAAATCCCTCATTTTATAGATGAGCAAACTGAGGCCCAGGCCAGTTATGTGACTTGCCCAAAGACATATAGGTTGTAAGCATCAGAAGCAGGATCATCACCAGGTCCTTTGATTCTATAGAGAAGGGATTGCTTCCTTTCTGTTTTTGTATCCCAGGTGCTTGTCTAGTGGTACTTTGCACATGGTAGGTGCTGACCAAAGAGCATCACAGCTTTAGCACGGACTTAAAAGATACTTTGGTCCAATCTCCCTCATTGTATAGTTGCGGAAACTGAGGCCTAGAGAGAAGAAATGACTTGCTTTGGGTGACACAGATAGTCAGCAGCAGTCAGGATTTGCACCCAGGTCTTCTGCTGCCAAATCCCATGCTCTGTCCACTATACATGCTGCCTGCCATATGTTTGCCCAATCAATTGAATTAATTTAAATTATACAATGACATTGTCCTTTTTAAGAAAATGTGGAACATCAGTAAAACACTGGATCACATAAGGGAAACACAGGGTTACATTTATTTATTTATTTGTTTGTTTGTTTGTTTGTTTGTGTGAAGCTGGTGAATTTATTGCCTTACTGATATGTCTTTGGTGAGGTAACACTTCTGCTTTGCTGATTCACCAATGACTTACCTAGTTCACAGAGGGGCAAGATTGAAACCTTAAGGCCTTATTTCAATATCAAGTTCCTGTTCCTGTTTTTATTGTCTCCATACAATCAATTATACTTTTGAAAATGTGTAATTATTTCTCTAAACCTCTTCCTTCCTTTGCCCCTCTTCTCTGCCACTGAAAATGGTCTCATAAACCTGTAAACTCTTCCTGAGTCAGGTCCTACAGGTGGCATCTAGCAATTAAATTACTTCAGGGTTTTTTTCCACCACCAGCCTAAGCACAACTGCCTCCCATTTGGGAGGATATGAAAATGAGTCAGCTCCACAGGCAGCAGCCGTAGCCTATCAGGGAGATCTGAGAGGTGAGGCATACACTTTCCTTCATCTTTGGAAATATCTCACCCTCAATAATCCTAGTCATGTTAAAATTATATCTTTATCTAAGGAGGAGACAACTTGCCCTGACTCTGACTCCCTGAGTCAAGGGTGGGAGCAAAAAGTTCCAGACCAGGTGACCTAGATAATTAGAGACAATCCTCAAATTCATCTAGACATTGAAGGAAAATCTTGGTAGTAGAAAGGAGGTAGAACTGGAGGAGTGCTTAGAGATCACCTGTCCACTCATTCTCTTATTGTACACAGGGAGAAACTGAGACCCCCAAGAGAGTATGTATGACTAAGGCAGCATGGAGTAGGAAGCAGAGCTGAGATACAGACCCAGATCCTTTGACTTTAAAGCCAGCACGTCTACTCTACCACACTGATTCTGGGTCGAAGGGTATTGGATGTAAATTTCAAATCTTACACAGAGTTTTACCTAATATATTGGCACATCCAAGACAGTTTGTTACATAGAATAAGGCAATTCTGGAGTGAGGCAGCTAAATAGTAGAGTAGTTAGAACATAGAATTTGGAATCTAGAACACTTGAGTTAGAATCCTCCCTCAGATCCTTCCTTGATATGTGACCCTGGGCAAGTCACTGAACTTCTCTAAAGTTCAGTTTCCTTGCTTCTAAAATAAAGACATTGGACTCAGTATCTTCTAAGATCCTTACAGCTCTATAATCATGTTGTCTGAGTAGTGACTTTGCCATAAATTGTTCTAAAGCAAATCAATTTACCTCTCTGAGCTTTAGTTTCCTCATAAATAAAATGAGGAGGATAATTCTGGCATTGTTTACCTAAGTTGGATTTAGAGAAGAAGGGAATGGGAGAAAGGAATAAACATTTATTAAGTACCAGCACTTAACAAATATCTCATTTGAGGTAGGTGCTATTGTTTTCCCCATTTTATAGTTGAGAAAACTGAGGCAAATAGGCCAAGTCACTTGTCCAGGGTTACCCAGTTAGAAAGTATCTGAGGCCACATTTGAACTCAAATCTTCCTGATCCTAGGCCTAACACTCTTATCTACTGTACCTCTGAGCTGTTATATATAATGTACTATGGGAAAGTACATTACAAACCTTAAAGCTCTATAGACATTAGTTTTATAGACTTTGAACTACAAGGCTCTCTACCAGAGAGATCACCTAGTAGATCATCCCCTCAGTTTACAAAGGAAGAAACCAAGGCTCAGAAAGAACGGATATTCTTGAGATCACACAAGTAATAAGTAGCGGGTTTGGGATTCAAACCTGGTCTTCTGATTTCAACATCAATTCTGTTTTCTGCTCTACCATATAGCCTCAGAGTTATTATCTAGGAAATTTAAAATGCTTTAATTTAATTAATCAGCAACTATAAGTTGTCTTACCTAGTAAATATTATCCTTAAAATGGAATAGGTGATTTGGAAAAATTGCTTTTTAAGCAACAGAACTATGAATAAAACACCAAAAATGGTGAAATCCCCATGCTCTGAGTAAAGTCACAAGATCATATCTCTATGTCTCTATCTGGTGAACCTCATTACAGTTAAGCCCTTGCACAAAATCATATATATATATGTATGCATGTATGTATATATATAATGCACATACACATATAGATAGATATGATAGAGTCCTGTAGTAGTGACTCAAAATTAGTAGATTTACAAATTATGCACTTTTACACTTCTATCATTGGCTTTAATAAAAACCTTGATTGCAGATATAAGTAGAGAAATGTGTTGGTTGAGCCTAGATCCCTTCAGTGAAGTGTCATAGGTATAAAATTTAAACTTGTGACAGTCAAACAAACATTTTTTTTGCGGGCATGAAGAGCTGTAATCAAGGCAAGATAGTCTACTTAGAACAAAGACATGGCTAATCTTAACAAAAGTAAAAATGCTAATTAGCATGATTTTTTAAAAAATTTTCCTTTGGATATTAACCTTTCTTATTTTTATTTTCGTCTTAATTAGATGATATTGTTAATCTATAGCTGGTTCCTGTAAACCAAATCAAACAAAGAGATCCAAGTAAACAAGACAGGGAGGTAGAATAAATAAAAATGGCAGGACATTAATCTTTCAAGGGTTTTTTCAGAATGAGAGCCGAGAGCCAGCATGGGCTTAGTGCATAGAGAGACTACCTCAGCACCAAGAAGACCTGGGTTCAAGTCCTACCTGTGACACATAGACACTCTGTGACTTTGGGCAAGTCACTTAAACTACTGTCCTGGGCACCAGAGAAGGTGCTGTCTGTCCTTCTAAGGACTTCCCTCATGTTGAGTTCTTTAGACCAATGAAATCATAGGTCTACGCCCTATTCTTTCTCAGTATCAAGTTAAGGATACATTCCTCCTGCACATTGTGAACTTTCAATTCTAAACCAAAGGAAGACAAATGGTCAAATGAGATATAAATGAGACCTAAGATTTAGCTTCTTTTCAGGTCTGGAGGCTTGGGAAGGGCCCGGTGCCTTCATTTGGCTTTTGGTGGAAGTTTGCTACTTAACCTTAGGCAAAGAGAAAGTAGATGCAGTAAAAAGGAACTCTCACAAGCCAGGACAGGCCAGTACATGGAAGGGACAAGGAAGAAAAGATTTGCATCTGGTTAAACTCTGGGAGCTGCCTCTGAGGAACACTCCCATGTGGGTAAACAAGAGTCCTCAGGCTAGGATGAATCAGACTGATGTTATCAGTCGTAGCTCAGCACTGTGTTCTTCTCTGTAATCTGTATCTGAGAAACAAGAATCCAATGTCCACTAGTGTAAGCCTGGGATGTACAAACAGCATACCTAGGCAATGAAGGAAATACAGTTCCCTTTTGGTAATAGAACAGCATTTTTGAAATATAAAAGGACACAGATTGGTAGGGCTCAGCTTAGTATAAAGGTCAATTTTCAAATTCATCACAGCAAGGTAATGCCCTCTTAAGAATTTTTTTTTATGTGGCAAATATTGGGAAGTGGAGTGAGGTGCAAGCTATATGTTATAGAATTAAGGAATTTTAGAGGTTGGAGGAATCTTACATATTATTTTGTCCAGGTCTTTGTTAATTGACTGTGATGCTTAATAGCTCTGTATTTGAAGACAGGGCAGTAGAATAAGTATGGAACTTAGAGACATGAGACCCAAGTTTGAATCCCAACTCTACCACTTTTGACCTGTATGATCTTAGGTATCATTTCAGGAATCTCTCAAGATTCTAACCAGATGAGTTATCCTAAAATGCACTGGACTGCACAGGAAATTTTCTTTCGTTGGATATCTTAAAAAATGACTAGAACAACCACTTTTGGGATGTGTTGTTTAGAGATATGCTTTTATTCCTTATTGGTCTAAATGGTCACTGAGATATCTTCTGAGTTTCAACGATTTGTTGATTCTGATTTTGATTCATGAGACATGACACCTATTGCAAAGCACTTCTCCATCTAATCCTTTTATTTATCATGTTCCCACTATTATTATAGGAGAAAGAATATTGGGCAGGTAAACTCCATAGGAAGGTGGCTAATTATTTTATTAGCTCTTTGCATGACTATACTGAAAATTGAAATTATACCAAAACCTATTTTTTAGTAAATTGTAATTCACTGTATATGAAACTACTTTAAATCTATATTTTAATAATTAAGAGTATAACAGGAAATAGTCTATGAAAGTTGGTTCATGCTTTCAATGCAGAAAAATACTTTCTTTTTTGGGGGGGAGACTAGGCAATGGGGTTAAGTGACTTGCCCAGGGTCACACAGCTAGTAAGTGTTAAGTGTCTGAGGCTGGACTTGAACTCAGGTCTTCCCGACTCCAGGGCCATTGCTCTATCCCCTGCGCCACCTAGCTGCCCCAGAAAAACACTTTCTGAATGAAAATCAGGAAGTACTATTTACCTAAATTAAAGCAGTCATTACTATCTTAGTCACCTCAAGTTCCTTGCATAAGGAAAGAATATCTAGAAAAACATTCCCATTTCAACAGTTTTTCAAAGGTGAATTTTCTCTTTTTTGTTTTGTCACTATGTAAAGTAATTTGTAAAAATGAGAAAACACTGCTTTTGTTTTGTAACAATATATTAAAACTTATTTTGAATTTTCAAAAAAGCCCTATCTTGAAATAAAGCCCTAGCATGGTAGTTCAGGGCTGGTCCAAAGCAAAACTGTGAGGTCAAGAGAGTTTATGCTGGGTGTTCTTACAGCCCTTTACTGCTCCTTTCCCCACCTGGGAACTCCACCTCTCGCCTCTTGGATACCAGGTTGTCCAAGACATGCCCTGAGTCCCATTGCAGGATTCCTAGAGGAGCCAGTCCGCACTTACACTCTCTTTTTCCTTTCCCTAAATATAAAATGTTTTATACAAATACAAACACCCCATTGTTTCAGAGTCCTTATTTTTTACATCTAAAGTTTTGATAATGGCTTCAATATTAGTTTTTTCTAGAGAAGATGTGCATTTCACAGAGGCAGAGTAGTGTAATGGGAAATGCAGAGCACTGGATTTAGTCAGAGAGCCTAGGTTAAAAGTTCACCTTTGTCATTACTACTTTTGGCCTTGAACAAGTAATTTCAGCTTTATGGGCCTTAATTTCCTTTTTTTTTTAAATGAAGAGAAGGAACTAGATGACCTCTGAAGTTTCTCTCACTTCTGAAACCTGTGTTTTCTACAAGATATTTGTGATGTAATAAATGAATGACCATTTATTAAGCACATCTGTGTGATAAGTATTATGTTAAGTTCTAGGGATACAAATAGAAAAAAATGAGACAATCCTTGTTCTCAGTAAACTTATACAATAACTAAAGGAGAGGCAGTTAGGTGGCACAGAGGATAGAGTGCTAGCCCTTGAGTCAGGTGAACCTGAGTTCAAATTTGACCTCAGATACTTAATAGCTGTGTGACCCTGGGAAAGTCACTTAACCCTGTTTGCTCCAGTTTCTTCATCTGTAAAATGAGCTGGAGAAGGAAATGACAAACCACTTCTGTATCTTTGCCAAGAAAACTGCAAATGGAATCATGGAGTCAGACGTGACTAAACAACCCCCCCCCCAAAAAGAGAGGAGACAATACTTTAAGGAATGCTCAGTTTGGGGGCAGATGGAAAGGCCTAGAAATCCTTGTATTCAGTAGTGTAGCAGATAGCAAGGCCCAGGGGTCTAGAGATTACATAATTTTCCAGTTAGTAGTGTTAGGGGATTTCAGGGCAAAGATAGAGTCAAGGCAATGGTAAGGGCTGAAGCACCTTAGGAAACAGTGGTAGGGCATATGTGAAGGCCAAGTGGTCCTCCATTTCTTCTGAAGCAATAAAGTTGTTGACTCATGACTCATCCAACCAGTTTGAAAAATCAAGTTAATTCAGGCAAAAGGGGAAGGCAAGGGGTAGAGAGGAACCTCAGTTGTTAGTGGTGAAGGTAGTCCCAGTGTAAATTATCTAGGTATGAATTCATGTCCAAATCAAACGCTACCTCCTATACAAAATTTCACTTAACATGTAACAATTTTCCCCTCAGATCCCTTATAATATTCTTTTCTGCTACTCTCTAATGCATTTCACAAGAATATGGTGTATAGTTAGTGCTTGTGCCTCAACCTCCTACATTACATGAGTTATATGAGGGTAGAGACTGTCCTTAAAGTAAAAATGGCTGATTTTTAGCTTTAGGGAGACTGAGGATTTTTGTTGGCCAAAATATAGCATCAGAACAATTAGGTACTGCTGTACACAGATATGCATAATAAAATAAAGCTCAAGAGACAGAGAGAGCAATGACTTTGCCCTCTCAGCTGACCATTTTTTTTTAGCTCAATATCATTCTCATGCCAACCAAATGGGATTTAGGGAATATCTAACTCTAGGTTTAAGTAGTTATCTTTAATAGAGGACTTTGACCTAAGGTGGGGGTGCTCTATCTGGCTATAAGTAAAAAGTCCTTAACCTTCTTTTATCAGGGAGAAGTTCTAGCCACAATATCCTAACAGATTGGAACCAGGGTGGCATGGGTGTCCCTGAAGAGGTGAATACAGGAAGCAAGTAACAGGTAAAAACACCCAGCAGAGACTCTGACTCCAGTCACCACCAAGTACAGTGCTCACCTGAGACTATGTGAATAGTAGTCACCATAAGACCAGTGAAACAAAGTGCCCAGCAGTGTGTTCATCAGTTAAACATTTATTAAGAGCTAAGGAGTACAAAAAGGAGGGATGGGGAGGGGGTTAGTAGGGGGGGGACATGATCCCTATCTTGAAGAAGCTCACACTGGGATGGAGAAGACAACATGATAATTGAACTATATACATATAAACTATATACAAAGTAGGTGGGAAGATAATTTAGGAGGGAAGACATGGGAATGGTTTACTGGGAAAAGCCTTTTGCAGAAGGTGGAATTTAAGCTGTCTTAAAGGAAACAAAGAATATAGGAGATGATAAGAAGGGAGAACATTTCAGGTACGGGAGCATCCAGCACGAAGGTACACAGATAGAAAACTGGATTGTAGAGTATGTTCAGGGGAATAACATGTAAGATTGGAAAGGTAGGAAGAGATGAGGTTATGAGAGTTGGACTTAAGGTCTACCTGAGGATTTAATATTTGATCTTAGAAGTGATTGGGAATCACTGGAGTTTACTAAGTTGGAGGGTTGGGTAAGGTGACATGGTCAGCCCTGTACTTTGGTAAAATCATTTTGGCCACTCAGTGAAGGCTGAATTGGAGTAGGAAGGCACTTGATAAAGGGAGATCAATTAGAAAGCTACTGCAATAGTCCAGACATAAGTTAATGAGGACCCATACTAGGGTGGTTGCCATGTGAGTTGAAAAAAATGTATATGAGACATTTGAAGACAGAAACAAGATTTGATAACAGATTGTATATATGGGGTGAGAGTGAGGCAGGAATAGAAGATGTTATCAGTGTTTTGCCTAGGTAATTGGGAGGTTGGTGATTTCCTCAATGGTAATAGGGATGTTTTGGGGAAAGATGATAAGACTATTTATTTCAGAATATTGAACTTTAGATGTCTATGGGACATCCGATTCAAGATGTCCAATAGGTAGCTGGTGATGTGAGACTGGAACTCAACAGCTGGATAAGTAGATGTTAGAATTATCTGCATAGAGATAATAATTGAATTCCATTAGAGCTGATGAGCTCACCAAGTGAGTCAGTATAAAGGGAGGAGCGAATAAGGTTCAAAACTTGGGGGACACCAATAATTAGTGAGCCATGCCCTGGATGAAGATTTAGCAAAAGCAACTGAGGGGAGTGATTGATCAGACAGGTAGACTTAAACCAGGAGAGATAGTGTCACAAAAGCTTAAGAGTATCTACTGGAAAGAGAGTAATCATCAGAGTCAAAAGCTTCAGAAAGACCAAAAAGGATGAAGATTGAGGCAGCTAGCTGGCACAGTGGATATACTACTGGACCAAGAGTTGGGAAGATCTGAATTCAAATTCAGCCTGGGACAATTACAAACTGTGTGACCCTAGGCAAGTCACTTAACCTCTGTCTGCCTCAGTTGCCTCCTATCTAAAAAGAGGATAATAATAGCACCTACCTACCAGGATTGTTGAGAGGATCAAATGATATAATATTGGTAAAGCAGTTTTTAATTCTTGAAGTGCTATATAAATTACATACATATAATTGTGTAAATTATATATCATATACATGTATATATGTATAGAGAGAGAGGAAAGGAGGGAGAGCCAGAGAGAGACAGAGAGAGAAGGAGAGGGAGATAAAGGAAGAGAGAGAGAGAGAGAGAGAGAGAGAGAGAGAGAGAGAGAGAGAGACAGAGACAGAGACAGAGACAGAGACAGAGATGGAAAATATGAGAGAGAAAGGAATGACAGGGAAAGTCCAGTTAAGATTATGCAATATTCTTTGGTAGTTACCGCCCTCTGCATGGTTTGAAGATTTTCTCCAGCTCTATTCAGCACCCTGTGAGTAGGAGCTAAGAAGGCAAATGGTGGAAATAATCTAAGATTGGTATTTGGCCAGGTTTGATTGGTGATAAGACAGGGAAGCAAGGGATTTGAGTGCAGATGGTAATGTAAAGTTGAATTGATGCACCCACAGATCGAGAAAGGGAAGGGAAGAAACTAGTTAGCTGAGAGGCATTGACCTCAGAAAGATCTGTAAGGTAGAATGAATGGAAGTCATGGTGAAGGTAAAGAGCAGAATTAAAGGTTACAATTCATAGGTGAAAATACGATGATAAAAGATTATAATCAAGAATCAGCCTTAATGAGAGCAGCACCATGAGCACCAGGCTATCACTAGAACACATTGGCAGTTTTGCAGCCTTGGAGATATGAGCTGCTTCTTTGTGTGCATCCAATGGCTATATATGTTTCTCCAATGTATACCCCATATGTATGATCCCCATGTGTTCTCCATAATGGTGTGTATATTTGTGGAATATTGCTACCTAAGTTTACTGGGGCAGGTTGGTGGAATATTCTATCGCCAATTTTCTTGCCATGCTATTTCATGAAATGCTCTTGCTGCAAACTGTGTTCTCCTGTTGACTAGAAGAAAAGTAAACACACCAGTAGAGGCTTGTGAACTACACATATAATCCTGAAGTAGCTCTTTAGGGAACTTCATGTGAGAGGAGATACCCTAGGAAGTACATAGAGATATAAGATTTATAAATCACTTTACAGATTAATCAAAATGTGATCTTCATAAAAATCTTGTTAGGCAGGTGCTTCAGATGGCAAAACTGAGCCTCATAGAGATCAAATTGCTTCTGCACGGTCAAACACCTGGTAAGTGTCAGAGATGGTATTCATATGCAGGTCTCCCCCCAAACTTTGCCACTATAGCCTGAACTTCATATCTCTCTTAGTCCTACTTAATGCTCTACACGGAATTGGTATTTAATAAAAATTTGTTCAATGAATGAGTGAAATCTGTCTCTTGACTTCAAGTCCAGTGCTCTTTTCACTACCACATAATAGGAAAATATTTTCCAAGAACACCTCTACTGTCCCTTAAATCACTCAGCACTGACAACCACTAACTCTACAAATCTAAACAGGGTGGACTGCAAGGGATTCTTAACCTTGGGTCCAGGACTTTTTTTTAATAGTATGATAGTATATTTCATTATAATCAGTTTCCTTTGTAATCGCAGGTATTTTATTTTATGCATTTATGAATATTATTCCGAAAAGAGATCCATAGACTTCACCAGCCACTTAAGACCTAAACAAAGTTACAAATTCCTTTTCTAGATGCTGCTAGAGCTATTGAGAAAGCTACCGAGAAAGATACTATTGAAAAATATTACATAATCCCAGAACTAGATGGGACCTCAGGCATGATTTTTAGGTCCTAGTTTAGCATCACATAAGGATCTGGGATTCTGTCATATAATTTCCAAGTATTTGAAAATCACTAAATAGGCCTCACCACCACCTACTGAAATTACAAATTTGCCCATGACGTTGAGAAATATCTACTCTCAAATGATGGCAAAATTAAATGAGTTCTTAGAAATTTTCCTCATCTCCAAGTACAGCGCAAACGGGTTGAAGTTGAGGTAGTCATACCTATAGCAATCATCATGATTGACCTAAGACAGGAATGAAAAATAAACTTCTATTCTTCCATTTCTTCCCTTTGGGTTCAAAGAATGAAATGTGAAAACAATTCCATTGAGGTCAAAGGTTGCTTCAAGAAAGAAAAAAAGGCAACTGATACTTGATCCCTGCAATAGAAGCTATGAAAAATCTTGCCTGCATCATTTCCATACAGGTACAATCTGTGAATTAAGAGCATTTCACATTCATCTACTGCTTTAAGGTTTACAAAGCCCTTTTCTCAGTATCCCTGTGCAATGACTGTAAAGTTATCTCACAAAAGAAGCAGAGCTAGAATTCAAGCTCAGGTCTCTTGACTTCAATCCAGTGTTCTCTCCAGTATCCTACAGCCAATGCCCTGGACAATTTACCACTTTCTTTGACTTACAGAAGGTGTTGATTCTGTGATTCCTCAACTTTGAATTCCTGGACAGCTTACATCAAATGCCACATAGGCATGGTGTAGGTGCCATACAGTATAAGAGTGTAGAGAAGAAGAATGCTTATGTACTATCACATGCAAATATAGAGAAAACATGTTGGGCAGGAAATCTTACCTGCTTGTTCTATGCCCTGGTACCAGTGTTGTAACAGAGGAGGGTTGTGCCTCGGTGGCAAATATTATTAAAGTGAAGATCTTTTGATTCTGAGGACTTACACATAAACTTGGCATACACACTTAGAAAAGAATAGATGTTTATTCATTCATGAACCAGTTGGTGGTGCAGTGGATAGAGCGCTGGCCTTGGAATCAGGAAAACCTGAGCTGAAATCTGATCTTAGACACTTACTATCCACGTGACCCTGGGCAAGTCACATAACTTCTACTTGCCTCAGTTCCCTCAACTGTAACATGAGGATAACAATAGCACTCACAGAACGGTTGTGTAGATCAAATGAAATATTTGTAAGAAGTGCTTAGCACAGTGCCTAGCATGTAGTAGATGTTTATTCCTTTCCTCTCCCCTTGCCCCCTCATTCATTCATTCATTCATCCAACCATCCATTCAGCAAATGTTTATGTCCAGAACAATATGGTTAGTTCTGTTCTGAAAACAACGACAACTTGACAACCTGCCCTCACAGAGCTTAGCCTTAGGGTATAGCAGAAGGATAAGGAACCAATATAGATACATATGGCACATAACATTGCATGGTAAGTTCTTTAGAGACGTGGAAACACAATACCCCTTCATTCCTCTGGGGGAATTTTTCTTATTGAAGATGGAGTTTCAGAGAAGGCTTCCTAAGAAGGTGATATTTAAGTTGGGTTTTAAAGGATAGATAGAAATTTGACAAATAAAAGGAAGGGGGAGAGATAATTTAGGCAAAGAGAACTGTATGAACAAAGGCACCTAATGGGAAAGCTCAATATGTGTGAGTGTGTGTGTGTGTGTGTGTGTGTGTGTGTGTGTGTATTGGGAAGGATAGAGCTGTTTAGTTTGACTAGTATAAAGAAATACTTGAGAGTGTAATATAAGGTTGAAAAGATAGGCTAATGATCATATTGTGGGATGGCCTTGAAGCTAGACAGAATTCTAACTTTACTTGGTCAGCAGTAAGAAAACACTGAAGAATTTGGAACAGAGCCACTTCTCTACATGACTAGATCTATGCCTTAGAAAGATTAATCTCCCAGCAGCAAAAATGGAAGATTGAAACAAGAATCTAGGGACCATCATTTTCTCCCTTCCTCTTTAGAGGCCTATCTGATGGTGATGGTCTTCCAGATCAAGAAGATGTTGTTTTTTTCAGTCTGGAACTGTGATTTAATTTTTACAAGGAAGTTCTAATGTAGACATCTCCTTCACCAATGCAGATCAGCAACACCTTAGAAACTTATAGTCTTGAAGAGTTGCCTAAGGCACTGAGAGGTTAAGTGACTTGCCAGTATATGTCAGAGACAGGATTCAAACCCAGGTTTTTCTGATTCTGAGACTGGCCTTCTAATCACTTACTTTATGTATATTTTATTTGAAACATTCTTTTCTTTTAAAATTTTGAGTTCTAAATTCTCTCCTTCCCCTATCCACTGAGAAGGCAAGCAATGTGATATTAATTATACATGTGAAATTATAAAAAAACATATTTCTACACAGACCATATTGTAAAAAAACCCAAGAAAAATAGAGTAAGAAAATTATACTGCAATTTGCACTCAGAGTTCCTCATTTCTCTCTCTGGAGGTGGATAGTATTTCTCATCATAAGTCCCTTGGAATGGTCTTGGATCATATTATTGATCAGAGTAGCCAAGTCTTTCAGAGTTGATCATCATTACGTCTTTGCTGTTATTATGCACAATGATCTCCCAGTTCTTCTCACTTTGTCTCATTTCATATAGATACTGCCATGTTTTTCTGAAACCACCCCAGTCATTTTTTATAGCACAATAGTACTTCATCATAATCATATGCCACAACTTGGTCAGCCATTTTCCAATTGATAAGCATCCCCTCAATTTCAAATTCTTTGCCACTTCAAAAAGAGCTGCTATACATATTTTTTGTAAATATAGGTCATTTTCATTTATTCTTTTATCTCTTTGAGGTATAGACCTAGTAGTGGTGTTGCTGGGTCAAAGGATATTCACAGTTTTATAGCACTTTGGGCATAGTTCCAAATTGTTCTCTAGTACGGTTGGACTAGTTTACAACTGGACCAACAGTGTATTAATGTACCCATTTCCCTCCATGCCCTCCTGCATTTGTCTTTTCTGATAGGTGTGAGGTGGTTTTTCAGAGTTGTTTTACTTTGCATTTCTCTACTCAATAGTGATTTAGAACATTTTTTGATATGACTAGAGATAGTCACTAAATAGTCATTAATCGTGTATTAAACACTTAACAATTAAGTGGAAGAAGTTAAAAGAATGAATTTATCTGGTCTACGTCCTGTGTCAAGGGTGGGCTTATTTGATCTCATTCTAATCATATACATATATAAACACAGATACACCCTCCCCCCACCATATGTAGACATCCATCAAAGCCATGCTCCAAAGTATGGGTTGTCATGTTGATCTGTATTCTCAACAAATCCTGTAGTCTCGAACAACCTCTAGAAGCTTCTTCCAACATGGAAAAACTTTGAATGTAGAACAGTGTCTGTTGCTTGGGGGACTTGCCTATACAAGGGCCAGATTATTGTTTGTCCTTCATTCTCAAAGAGGACCATAACATCAGGAAGATGATTCCATGACTTGCAAGTGAATAGAATTTAAATGAGGGAGGGCTCTGCAAGGTCACCAGCCTCATTTTCAATTCTGGAGACATCTGGGTCCAGAAGATATAGATTAGGACGACTGGACATAGCCACCACATAGGGGCAGAGTCATTGTCGAAAAAAGGTGGCCACTAGATAATGAATTTCTTCTTCAGTTACAGAAGCAGCTCATGAAGGTTGTCTGCCTCATGAACGGTCAGGAAGGCTGTGAGACAGAGGAAGAATGAAGGAAAGAAGGAAGCAAGGAGGGAAGGAAGGAAAGAAATGTGGGAAAAGAGAGAGAAAAAGACAGAGACACAGAGCGAGACAGAGAGGGGAGAAAGGGAGAGAGAGAGAAAGAATGATTCCATGAATCTGGGAAGAAAGAGTATTCAAAAGTGTCAAATGCAACAGATGGGTGTAGAACAAGATTTCTTAAATTTTTTTTTTTGGACCATGGACTCCTGAGGTAGTCTTCTAAAACCTATAGACCATTTCTCAGAACTTTAAAAAAAAATTCATAATTAAAGAAATGCTAATTTTTAGTTAGAGGTTAATGAAAATAATTATTTATATGTATGCATTCATATGTATGTATATATAATATATGCATGTATAATACTATGTATAAATATTCATATATACATATATATATATATATATATATATATGTATTTTTTTTTCCCCATCCAAATTCATGGAACTCCTGAAATCTATGCTTGGACTCCTTGGGCATCAGTGGATCTAAGGTTAAGAACCCCTGGTATAGAAGAATGACTGAAAAAGAGTATCAGATTTGGCAATTAAGAGTATAAGTTGTAAAATCAATGCTAATCTGCATCAGTAGAGGGAATTATGTCAGTAATATTTACTCATAATAGTCAGTTTTTTAGTCAATCAACATTCATTTATTAAGTGACTACCATGTTCTAGCTACTGGGCTAATGGTGGGTCTCATTTTATTTGTGTGTTTTATGTAGAAAGATGATAGTCAATAGACACTTATTAAGTGCCTGCTATGTACCCCTTACTATGGTAAGCCATGGAAATACACAAAGAGGCAAAAGACAGTCCCTGCCCTCAAAGAGCTCACAGTCTAACGGGGAAGATGAAAAGTATATATACATATATACACACACATATACACGCACACACACACATGCACACACATATATATATATTATATACATACACACATACACTCACAAACAAGTTATATGTAGCATAAATCAAAAATAATTAAGAAACAGAAGGCCCTAGAATTAAGAGGGATTGAGAAGAGTTACCTGTAAAAGACAGGGTTTTAGTTGGGACTTAAAGGGGATACCATAATGGATACAGTGCCACCCCTAGAGTCAGGACAACCTGAGTTCACATCTGGCCCCAGACACTTATAAGCTGTGTAACCTTGGGCAAGTTACTTAACCCTGTTTGCCTCAGTTTCTTCATCTGTAAAATTAGCTGGAGAAGAAAATGACAAGCCAGGGAAGAAGAGACGAGGAAGGGGAGCAGTCAAGGCATGGAGGACAGCCAGAGAAAATGCCTAGAGTCCAGAGATGGAGTGTCTTGTTCATATATAGCAAGGATGCTAGTGTCATTGGATTAAAAAATCTATGGAAGTGAGTAGAATGTAAGAAAACAGGAAAGATAGGAGGGAACTAGGTTATGAAGGGCTTTGAACAGTAAAAAGAGGAATTTGTATTTTGTCTTTGATTCTGGAGGAGATAGGGAGCCATTAGAGTTTAGATAGATGGATTGATCAATCAATAGATATACACACACACTCACATATAAGTGTATATATAATATACAAATATATACATATATATGCATATATAATTATTTCCATTTTATAGGTGGTCATAGGATCACAGGAAGCTGTATGGTGGTAGATTAAATGCTGAATGTAGAGTCAGGAATACCTGGGTTCAAATCCTATTTCTAACTGGATAATTCACTTAGCATCTCTGAGCCTCAGTTTCATTATCTGTAAAATGAAAGGATTGGCCTAATGGCTTCTAAGGCCTCTTCCAATTCTAAATCTATGATGATCCTATTATACAGGCAGACAGATTGGGGAGGGGGGGAAGACGAGAGACAGATAGACAGAGACAGAGACATAGAGAGACTGGGCCTGTGATTTCATTCGTAGGTCAAAAATTTCTCTGTAACTTGGAGAGTTGCCTAGAGAACTTATAGTTTAAATCACTTGCCCAAGGTTACACAGCCAGTATTTGTACTCAGACTCAGGTTCTCCTGTTTGTCTCTATAGTCACTATACCACATTGTCTCATTTTATTTATCTGTCTGCATGTGTATTTTTTGTGTATGTATGTATATACACACAGTAGATTCCTTCATAATAAAATGTGTATATGTGTACCCACACATATACCTATGTAAAAAGGTATCTATGCAAATTTATTTTACTTATTTAATGGCTACTCTATCCTATCCTGAATATTTCCCCAATCTAGTACAGTTATACTTTTCAGCTAGCAGTGTGACCCTTTATGGAATCAAAAGGGTGATTGTAGTTCAAAAGTGGACTTTGGGTTGGCTATCAAGGAGTTCTTGTATAGAGTATTCATTATTTTGCTTGTAAGAAAATTAAATCCTTTTTTACAACTGTGTCTGGCCATACTGAGCTCAAAGGTTATACCCTGCACAGGTGAAATCACCATGGGTTTGATAGTAGTTCTCCGAGCAAGAGATGGGGTTGATCATCATTGAAATTCTAACCACCAAAACACTATAGCCATTTTTCTGGGACAGCATATAACAAAAACAAGACCCTCATTCAAATTCAACCTTAAATCTGAAAAGGGAAATAATTCACTCAATGGTGATGGACAACAACCACCTTCAACCTTGCTAACCTAGATTAGAAGGTGGCACAATGAAGCTATAAAAAGAAAATCTCCTTCCATAAAGACACCACTTCTATCTAAATTCAGAAAATTAACATTACAAGTCACTGATGTCCACTGCTTTCTTTCCAGAGAGAGGTCAGGGTGTCTACTAATACATGTACTCATTTTCCAGTGGAACCATTTGTCACCGGTATTAAAGAGACATGAGAATCAAAAAGAAGAAATAAAGGCAAACAAAAGTGTTTTTTTAGTTATTCTAATTTTGAAATTCATTCTATTTTCTATAAAAGAATCTCATAGACAAGATGTGAAGTTTTCATATTTATAAATGAAATATACAACTTTATTTTTGTTATACAGAATATACAGCATTGTAGTTATATGTCAAAAGCAGGTTTTAATATGAGTGTAAATAGAAGTAGCTATAGTCTGGACCTAATGTCTTTATCGCAAAATCGTTCCTGTAACGATGGACTCTAAACCCTATAAAAAGGGACATGTACAAAGAGCTTCTTTTCAGCAAGTGACTAATAACCGATAATTTTTTTTATGATGATAATTAACTTTAGCAGTTGCACGTGTACATTTTAAAATGAGGCTATTTAACTGTTTCTATATATGAATAAAAAGGCCACTGTTATTTCCCATGTTTTATACAATGGTTCTGCCTTCTGTAATCTCTAAATGTGTTATTTCTAGTAAGAGTTTTCTATTAATAATGAAATTTGTTTTAAGGTAGATTCTTCCTTATTCTGGTGGTTAGCAAATAGTCCTCTTCTGGTAAGGCTAAGGCACAGAGAGGTTAAGTGATTTGCAGGTCAGGGGGAAATACAGAATTAGGAGAAAGGTGTCCTCACTCTCAATCTTTTATTAAAGCAAAAGTGGCAACTTTTTATTCTTGTATCCAGAGCTAGTTCCAAGATCTTTCTCTCCAGATAGAGAGTTAAGAGCCCAGTATGAGCTGGCAATGCTGACTTACTCTTACGTCTAGTTGATAACTTCCAGATCACAGATGGGTATGGGCTATTGAAGCAGGAGATCTTCTGGTCTTCTGCTCCAAGTCCTCCTTTTATCTATATCTAAATGTCCAGTTTCCAGGTTCAGCCCCCATACATTTAGTGAATGCTAAGTATCTCCTAATATCTTAGAGCCAGAACCAAGCTCTTTTCCCTCCTTTCTATGGATACATGTCAGCTACCACTTTGTTTTAAAGGGCATTTGGCCTGGAATGCTGACCACTATTGTATTTAACAGCAGAAAAGCACTAAACTATCTTGTTTGAAGCAATACATGTCCATTTATGTGAAGAATTAACTGCACACTTTCAAACAGAATGAATAGTTTTCCCCCACCCCCATCTTTACATTATCTATTTTAACCAAGGGCATCAACCAGTGTTTAGATAAATAGCAGCATTTTTAGAGTAATGACTAAAGAAATATCCTCATAATTTAATATCAGTTGGCAAAGAAAAGAATCTCTGTCAATGTTACTATGGCCAGTTTTTTTTTCCTCCCATGACCCACAGAGATGCTGAGGAAAATAATCTCATGCTTATAAACATGTTCATTAGATTAGTCGGTCCTCCTTATAGTACAGACAGTCCTATTAGTATGGAGCTTTATCATACAAAAATATTTGACCATTATTTAACAACACCTCCCCAAAATAAGCTACCTGTGTTGTCTGGTGGTTTTACAACTAGCTCAAATAAATACTTAAGCGATTCAAGGGCTTAACTACAGTAACATAAGTACAAAAATAGAATACAATATTTAGTTCAAGCTAAGTTTGTAACTTAGTGTCTGTGGGTCTCTCCGTAGGCAGAGAGATAGGCAGACATCCTTATCATAATCACCTAAAACCCCTCCTTTTCTTGATCCTCATTTGATTCAGCATGATCTCATGGCACAGACCCACCTTCAAATAATAAACATTTTAGCAGCTTGTTATACCATTAGATCCATCTGAACTTGATCTTCTGTCCAAATATCTCAGCTGATCCTCCACCTTCTCTGTCACTCAAACCTTCACCTCTCCTGCTGTGGAGCTTCCAGACTCATTTGAGCTGTCCTGAGAGAGGAACTCTTCTTCTGGTGAAGTAGCAAATCCTTCCCAAGCTCTGTCAGGTGAGTGGAAACTTTAGGGAGATGAGAAAGTTCTAAGCAGTCTGTGATCTGTTCTGTGTATCCTCCATCTCAGGGAAAATTTTCGTTCTGGGGAAGAAGGAAAAGACCAAACAGAGTTATCAGTACCAGGATCCTGCAAACATTTGAATGCCAAATCATTAGGGTGCCAAGTTCCTTCTTTAGTTTTGTGACAGTTTTCCATTTTAAAAGAACTTGTTGGACCTTCTAAAACTGGGAAAGGAAAATGTACCAGTGACTTCTTTGTAACTAAATTTTTAAAAATACTTTTTTATGTCTTACAACTTCTACTTGGCATTCAAGGCCCTCTATAATCTGTTGCCACCATCTTTTTCTAGCTAGTAGTCAAACTGGACTACTAAATATACTTTACTGTCTCCATGCCTTTGCTATTCCCTATTCCTGGACTGGCCTCTTCTCCTATTGAATGCCTGTCTATCCTCTAAAGACCAACTTAAATGCCACCTCCTATAGGAAACCTATCTTGACCTTCTCCTCCCCCACTGGTGACCACCTTTCCTTTTCAGACCTAACAGAAATCTGTTTTACTATTTTCTAAAGGATTTACCATATTACATTGGATATTAAAGCTATCTGTGTTTGCATTTTATCTTGCACCTAAATTGTGAGTTCCATGAGGGCAGACAATATGGCCTACGTAAATTTTTAGCTCTATACACAGAATATACTTAAAAATTTTTTTTTAATGAATGAATCCCTTCACGTAATTTCTCAGGCTATTCAATTTCAAAAGCACTCAATATAAATGCACCATTTATTAAATGATTACCATATGCAAACATCTCTCTCCCCTTAGCCACCTCACTGGGCCTTGGGGTTTAAGCTTGTAGTCACCCTAAAGAGTCATGGAAAATGAAGCGAAGGCTTTTGAGTATTAAAATAGTCACTGTTGAGACTTCCAAATTTGAAAACTACAATTCACGAAAAGCAAGGAAACATCTGAGCACATACAGAAGCCATCATTTTCAAAGGCCTCAGAGGTCCTCATAAGCTTTATTAGATGACATGCATGCCTACCTGGTTACTGCTGGGTTTCAAGTCTAGGATAAAGGGGAAAGGAGAAGAAAGGCTAGATTTGATTCCTTGGGTGCCTATCTCATTTTTGTTCCATGCTCTCACTGCAGTTGTTGCAGATGTTGAGACCGTAAAAACAAGCCTGTGGTCAGATTGTAAATAGAGTGCTGTATTAGGAGAAAGGTTGAAGAAAATGTAGCATAAAGCTCTCAACTAGAAGTCAGCTTGATGGGGTTGCTTGGCAATTCTTGCTTCACAAAGTCAGCTAGGGGAGGTGTCAATCTCTAATTTAACTTCATGGAAAACTGCTGATTCCCACTTCCTCCTCACTATTTATTTATTTATTTATTTATTGTATGTATGTATGTATGTATGTATGTATTTATTTATTTATTTAGTTTTAACTCTGAACTGAGTTAGCATGGAGTATGGATAGAGAGTTGGCTTCAAGTCAGAAAGACCTGGGTTCAAAACATGTCTCTGATGGCATTATAGCTGTATGACCCTGAGCAAATTATCTAATCTCTCAGTGCCTTAGGCAACTTTTTTTCTTGTTTCGTTTTTTGTTTGGTTTTGCTTTTTGATGAGGCAGTTGGAGGTAAGTGACTTGCCCAGGGTCACACAGCTAGTAAGTGATGGATTTGAACTCAGGTCCTCCTGACTCCAGGGCCAGAGCTCTATCCACTGCGCCACCTAGCTGCCCCAGACAACTTTCTAGGACTGTAAATTACAGAGAATGTGGTTCTCTCCATTGATGAAATCACAAGTTCCCTTTTTACACTTCAAAAAACAACAACAACAACAACAACAAAACTCTAAACTAATCAAAGTTGAATCATTGATTTTGAAGACATTAGTTTGTTCAAAGCCGGCCCAAGTGACTAGGATAGTCTAGCTAGGAATAACAAAATAGGATTCCAATTCTACTTTTGTTGGGTGTTGGTACTGGGACCATGATTAAGAGTGAGGTAGATGGAATTTGTATTGTGCCATGAGATATTAAATTATTGGACCAGCAATAAAGCAAAGACCCTAAACTTACAAAATGTGCATTTTATAGTCATTTTTTTTTTAAAAAACCTGACTGTGTGACACTAAATAAAGGTTTAAAATCAAGGCATGAAAGTTAGTGGATGATGCTTAGGAACCTTGGAGCATGACACTTTCCTTCTTCCTGCTCATGGCCTTGGAGCCTACTGATACTTGAAAATGGTGGGATCTATGTTCAAATGTTACCCTGCTTTTTGTGGATTGGCCATATGGTTATGGTTTTTATATCTTGTGAATATTAGTAGTGACTATATTATTATTTAATGGTCTTTCCATTTTTCATGAGTGCCTTGGGGTGACTGCAAGCAGAAAATTCCGGAGCCCACTGATGGAAGATGTTTGCACGTAGTAGGCATTAATAAACATTTGTTGAGTTACTTTTGAACACTGTTGAACTAAATTGGCTTTGAAATTATGTGAAAACATTCATTCCACAAACATTTATTCAGCACCTATGGCTAAGCTTTGGAATTTCCCCAATTTATCAAATTAAAACTGACAGATGGGAGAACAACTGGAATGAAAAACAATTATCAAGAATCTTATGCCATAAGAAATGATGAAAGGGACAGAGGCAGGAGAAACTTGGGAAGACTTGAATGAACTGATTCAGAGTGAAGTGAGAAGAACCAGGAGAACAAATTATAAACTAATAATATTGTGAAGAGTTAAGAATTCTGATCAATAGTCCTTTCCAGAGGACCAATGTTGAAGCATACTGTCTGTCTCCTGACAGAGATGATGGACTGCTGGTGCAGAAGGAAACACACATTCATGCACCTGATCAACATGTAGACATCTTTATTTGTTTGCTTGACTATTCTTATTCATTACAAGGGTTCTTATTTTCTTTTCTTTTTCCAATGGGGGAATTTTGTGAAGAAAGAGGAGCTAATGGCTGAGTTTTTCCTCTGTCCTCCAAAAAATTGGTCGTTGAAATATTTAAAATAAAATGCACAAAAGAAAATGGAAGGAAGTTCCAAAGAAAAAGTACTTATAGGACATCTTAGAATGTAAGATGTTAAATTTATGGTATGCTTTTTACAAAAGCAAGCTGTGTGTAACAAAGATTCATGGTCTCATATACAAACCTCTTTTTCTGTCTGTTTTGTATATGGAAATGTTCTTTTGGGGGATATTTAAGGGCTGAATAAAATTTTAAAAGAACAAAATAAAATAAAATTAATATAGCTTCCCACTGCTTCCCTTCTTCCTCCCCCCCCACAAGGGAATAGTGTAACTCCTAATCTCTTGCCTATTATTCATGGCTAACTAAGATAAATGTAACTAACTTCTATGATTCTTTAGTGATTCTGTAGTTCTGATGTTTTGTGGATATATCAAAAATAGAAGCAGTCATGTTTTTACCACTAAAGATATTTATAAACCTAACTGATTTCCCAAGCTAGAAATCATTTAGGGCTATAAGTATCAAAACCTCTACCTCCTTTAAGGAATAAGGCATCCAATTAAATAATTCTACTCTCCTGCTTGGGAGCTTCTGAACACACACACACACACACACACGCATGCACACACTCACACACACTCCTTAGCTTCTCTGAATTTTTAAAGTAAGATCAAAGGAGAGTCCCATATGAATTGCACAAGTATTCCTACCAAAGAGGGGTTGGGGGAAGGGTAGAGATCCTGTTTGTACCGTGCTGGTTGGATAGAAGGAATGGACTAGTCATTCCAGTGGAGAAAGTCTTTGTTTACTTTCCAGGTTACAAACAGTATTTTCCTGCTGCCACAATTGTTGCTTCACTTCCTGTGTTGCTCCATAGTCCTGGAGGCTTAGGTGCTCAGAGATTATTTAGTCTCTCTGTTGGCTCATCTTCTGAAGAGTCCATTATGTTTGTAGGCCATGAGTTACAGGAGGTGGTTTTGTGGTTATGAACAAAGATTATTGCATTGCTTTTTCCGTGCCCTTAATGTGGTAGAGAAGAGCTGGCATCTCTTTAGTGCTTTAAACTTGTCAGAGAGTTTTTACAAGTTATTTCATTCAAGCTTCACTAGTACCCATCAAGGTAGGTGTTATGTTCCCCATTTCATAGGTGCAGAAACTGAGGCTTAGAGAGATTACTTAATCTCTTTAAGTCACTTGACTTGCCCAACATCACACAGCTAATAAAAATGTTCAGAGGAATTCTAAACCAGGTATTCATCACTCCAAGACAGCTAGGTGACCCAGTGTATAGAGAGCTGGGCCTGGAGTCAGGAAGACATGAAATAGAGTCTGGCCTCAGATACTTCCCAGTTATGTGACCCTGCGCAAGTCACTTAACCTCTGTTTGTCTCAATTTCCTCATCCTGAAAATGGGAATAATACCTAAGGGTTATTGTGAGGATCAAATGATGTGTTTGTACAGCTTAGCACAGTGCCTGGCATGTAGTAGATATTTAATAAATACTTGTTTGTTCTCCCTCTCCCCCACCCATTTCTCTATCTTTAATGCTGTGCTGCTTTCTCATCTTTCCCAATGTTCTGGAACCAATAAATGAGATCACAGATCTAGAATTGCAAGGAATCTTTTGTTGTTCAGCCATGTCCCACTCTTCACGACCCCGTTTGGGGTTTCGTGGCAAAGGTACTTTAGTGGTTTGCCATTTCCTTCTCCAGCTCATTTTATAGATGAAGAAACTGAAGCAAACAGGGTTAAGAAACTTGCCCAGGGTAACATAGCTACTAAATATCTGAGTCTAGATTTGAACTCAGGAAGATGAGTCTTCCTGATTCCCAGCTCAATCCACTATACCACCTAGCTGTCCAAGGAATCTTGGAGATCATTTAGTCCAACTCCTTCATTTTACAGATGAGGAAATTGAGACCCAAAGAAGTTAAGCAGCTTGGCCCCAAATTATATAGGTAGTAAGGGCCACGGTATCATAGTTCTAGAGTTGGAAAGGACTTCAGAAGATATCTAGTCTAACCTCCTCATTTTACAAATGTGTAAACTGAGGCACAGATAAGTTAAGTGATTTTTTTTCCCCCAGTGGAGGAGCTGGGATTTGAACCCAGATGCTATGACTCCAAATTCAGTGCTATTCCCATCATACTTGGAACCAGCTACTAGGTGGTCAGGGATCTCATCCCTGTCCTGAACCTAATGGATCATTTGTGTCCTAGACGAATATTTTGGGGAAGTATGATATAGTTTAAAAAATGTTAGATTTGGAGTCAAGAGTCCTGGGTTCAATTCTTGGCCTTAATGCTTTTAGCTACATACCCATAGATAGCCAAGTCATTAAACCCCTCTAAATCACAAGTTCCATCTCTGTAAAACACGGTTAAAGACCTGCCTCACACAGATATTGTAGAGAAAATAGTTTATAAATGTTAAAACACTAAAGAAATGTAAGTTACTATTAAGACTGACATTTATTATGGCAAACTTTGTATACTGTGTCCCCCTTATCACCTTCTCTTCATGCTGACATAAAACAACTTTGAAGGTGAGCAAAATCCTCCCCAGCACTGACTGAAGGTTGAGGGAGAGAGAGAAAGGTTAGTGAGTGAATTTAAGTACCTCAGATTCTTTGTATAAACTCATAACCCTGTGCCTCCCATAAATCAGGTGACATTATTGTTTTCCTTCAGCCAGAGGGAGGGGAGAGAGGTAGATAACTCTGAAACCACGTGCTTCTGTCATACAAGTGACAGCCTCCACCGCCCAAGCAAACTTCCTGTATTTGCTCCTAGTTTGAAAAGTAAAGCAAGCTTTGCAAAGATTACTTCATGAAAGGAGTTAGATCATTCCTTGCAAATCACTGTTTTGGCACTGAGGGGGGAGTGGGGAAAGGAAGTACTAACATTCCAGAGGCTCTCAGATTTTATTTCTGTGAATTCAAGTGTCATTTTCTGATCTGCACTGCTTAATATTCAAACATGACTCCATCTTACCTGTTCAAAAGCAAAGCAAAATTCAATTTGACATAGCTTCTAGGAGATCTCGGGTTTAGGCCTTGCAAGGAAATTTGCTTTTCTGTGTATCTTTTACATAGTCCATTAGGCAATATTTTTTTTAAAGGACTTTCAATTTGATTCACCCTTTATTCCCATTTAGGCTTATTCCACTGATCATAAAGATCCCAGGACTCTGTTGGGCCTTGTCTAATACGCATGAACAAAAGAGCCTTTCCAATTTGGCTGCTCTTAACCCTAATGCCTTTCTCTCCACCATCCAACCTTCTCCTATATGCATGCATGCACATACATATTTCCCCAGGCTTCTGAAGGCCCAGATTCTACTTCTCTCTTTAAAGTCCACCTGAAGGATGTGAGAAATAACGTTAATCCAATCAGATCCTCTGTGCTCTTGAAAGAGTTAGGGGAAGATGTGTTTCAATAGAAAGAGACAAAGGCATTGGTTTAAATTTTTGGTTCCCAGCAGAATTGTACAAAGCCCAGTTCTTCTAGAAATACCCAGCCATGAGTCTTTTTTTATATATTGTGGTGGCAAGGGAGGAGTTGGTATGTGTATAGTGGTGCATTGCTAGAGTTACTGGGGTAAACTATTACATCAACAAATAGAGCCCTTGAAATTCATCCCAGCTGTCCAAAAGGGAAAGATTGGCCTCTTGCATAAGAATTAGAGAATGTTAGAACTAGAAGAAACCTTAGAGATCATCTATTCTTACCACCATCACCCCCCTCCTATTTTCAGGAGAGGAAACTCTCCAGCCCTGAAATTTAAAGTGACCTGCCTAAGGTCACAAAATTAAAAAGCATCAAAGACAGTGTTAAATCTAGTCTTCTAACATTAGGTCTAGTATGTTTTCCTCCGGACCATACTCATTGCAAACAGCTAGAAGATAATTATATAGATAGATAGGAAGATAAACAGACAGACAGACAAACAGATAGATAGGTAGATAGATAGAGCTGGAAGAAGTCTCAGGGTGTTTAAATGACTTGCCCCAAATCACCTAGCAAATGAGTGGCAAGGCCCAAACTAAAACCAAGGTTTCCTGATACCTAGATCTGTGTTCTTTTCATGAGATATAACAGCTCACGCTGATGGCCTGGAGACATTACTGGGTACTACAGCTGAGAAGATCAGATCCCTTCGTAGTATATTGCTGAATTTGATACATTAAATCCTGTCAACAGAAGAACCAAATGTAGCAAGTGCTTCTCTCAAAGTATGACCTGTCATAATTTCCAGGCTTGGAGATTTTTGCTTTGTTTTGTTTTAAATTTAGACTACTATAAACCTGACTACATACATACTATGCAACCTTCCATCTGAAGGCAAAGTGCTTCTTCGAAAAGTCTAGATTTCTTTGAAAACAGGCCAATCAGCCAAAATTTAGAGTTGGAGATGACCTTCGAAGCCATCTAGTCCCTATATTCCAAATGAGAATGAGCCTAATTTAATAAAGTTCTGAAAAAACCCCTAGTCTTAAAGTTGATATTCTTTTCAGTCACAGGTAGAGAAACAAGGTACTAAATCAGAAAACATTAAGACTCCATCTGAAAGCCCTTGAGTCAATTTAAATAAGGTTTATCTCAGTAAATTCTTCCCTAGGTACTTTAACAAGTGCTGAAAACCAGCCCAAGCTATCCCAGACAATTTCAGTTCAAGCCTAGAAGAAAGGTGACTTGTTTCTTACCCAGGTACACATGGCCTGTCCTTTTGGCACGGTGGAGTTAAGCAAAACCTTCACAGGGAGACAAAGACCTCTCATCTACCCAGTAAAGCCAGACTATCTTGGTGAACACAGGTATACTTAGAGTGTTCTACTGAAGCCTTAGAATAACCTCTAGGCTGTTTCATGGGTTTTTTTTCACCTGTGATCCAGGAAAAAGTGTGCCAGTTATGAAGTAGGAAACAACAGGAAGTGTACCAATGTTTTTAAACTGGGCCTGCTGTAGGACAATAACCCTGGAGACATCTGCTTCATTTGGAGACTTCTGGAACCTAGCCAGATGTCATCCTGTCTTCCCCCTGCACCACAGCACCCCAGTTTCATTTCTATCAGTCCCCAAACTATTTCTCAGTTCTCATTACTACAGATTACTGGACTGATTATTTTTATTTCCTTATCCAGCATTAATAAAACAAATTAAGCCTAGGTATCTGTTTTAGAAGTTCATCACAAAAACTCTGTAAAATGAAAGGGTTGGACTAAGTGGTCTGTGGGGTCCCTTCCAGTTCCAGATCTATGATACCATGAAATGTCTTCTGTTCTTAGCAGCAGTTTTCAAATTTGGCCACATTCCCATCCCAAATATATCATAAGGCCCTCCTCCCCACTCTACCTTTCCAACACGCATACAAATTGGATTGTTATTTCTGCCTTGGCCTAAGACGCACCTTGGTTTTACCGTGTTTCCTTGCCCTTGGGAACCAGCACCTTTCCAGCTAAGTCTTGGGTCCTCTTGCTTTCTGCCTCTTTGGCCTTTTTACAGGTATACAGCCACTTGATAATCCGAGCATTGCGTTCAATCACTGACGTGGTGCTAGGGACCTGCTCGGTTAGCTCTTCTTCCTGCAGCCCCTCATCCCCGCTGTGATGGGAGAAGCCACCCTCAGAGGTGGCCATGCTCACACTGCGGATCTTAAAGGATATGTGGTCCCACCCTGCTGAGAAGTTTTCCCTCCCAAGATCTTCTACCACCTCAGGGTCCAGGCCACAATATTTAAAGAAGGTGTCAAACTCAGAGAAGGATTTGGAGTAACGAGAGCTTATGTCAGACTTGGAGCGGTGCAGGCCCCTTCTCTTCACATCCCTGAGCTCAGCTGTCATCTCAGGTGCTTTCATGGACATCTTGTCTTCACTGGAAGGGACAACAAGGGGGGTGGTTATTGGGGGATTGGGGGGAGTAGTGTTCTTGTTGTCTACTTTGACCTCTTTGTTCTCCATTCTGGCCTCCTCACTCTCCAATCTCATCTCCTTAAGATCCATTCTGGTCTCTTTACTTTCCATTCTGGTCTCTTTTCCATTCAGTCTGGTCTCTTTAATCTCCGGTTTGGCTTCTTTGCTCTCTAGTTCGGTTTCCTCACTTTCTACTTTGGCTTCCTCCTTCACTTTGGGCATGTCAAGAGATAATAACATCTTTTCTTTGCTGGGACCCTGGAGGATCTTCCTCACCAAGCCCCCTCTTGCATTCTCAGTGCCTTGGCCTTTGACAAAGGCCACTTTGTCACACTTCTGACGATAGATGATGAGGGAATCTGGCCTCAGTTGCCTCCTGCTAATGCCTCTCCGGGCCACGGAAAATGTTGCCTGGGGTGGGGCACCAGGTGTCCCCACTCTCTGCCTCTTTTCTCCCTGTTGAGTCCTTGCTGCTTTTTCTGCTTTCCACAGAACAGGTTTCACTACTACTCTCTGAAGCTGAGCTCAGCCTGGCAGGCTCCTGCTTGGTGCCAATTACCTGCTGGCTTTTGACATATTTGGCCTTATCTGCAGCTAGTCTCTCCACAGCACTTTTTTTGGCCCGGTCTCCCCCTTCGATCTTCCTGCGCAGGTACTCTGGACCCTTGTGGAGTAGCCGGGTCGTCGGGGAGGAATTCAGGTCGGAGAGGGCATACATTCCCAGGCTCGGAGCAAGCTCAGTTGGCATGTCAGTTTTGGGTGGCTGGAACTCAGGGCAGAAAAATGAAAGAGGCTGGGGTTAGGGCAGCCTCCCACATCAATGTCCTGGGAGCTCAGTCCAGTTCCAAAGTCCTTTGCCTGACTGATTAGTGCTGGAGGAGGGGCAGAAACTCCAAGCTCTCTAAGCATGAGTCTGTGCTGTCTACAAACACCAACTGCACACCTTTACTGGCAGCTCGCAGCCTTTCAGGATACCTTGCCAGTGAACCAGCCCTCCTGGCTCACAGCAGCCAATCATGAGTGAGTGGGGTTGTCTGACAGTGAGAGGGGGAGTCCGGGCCAACTGCTCCGCTGCCTCCAGGGAAGACAAGCCCTAATTAAAGTATTTGCTTAGCATATGTTATCAGCAGACTCCTCTTCCTATGCCACATTTTAAAAGAAAAATAAAACCAAACCAAAAATTGAGGAACCTCATGGAGGTTAGTATGCCTCATCCCAGAGATTAAAATTTTTAAGGGAGAAGGAGAAGGAGAAGGAAGGGAGAGGAGAAGGGTGTTGCCGTGGTAGAAAGATTTCATGGATTTAAAATCAGAAAAGTGGGGTTCTAGTCCTTCCTTTGCCAATAACTAGCTATGTGACCTTTGACAAGTTACTTAACCTCTCTGGATTGCAATATCCCCTTTACTGAAATGAAAGGATTGGACTACATGTTCTTGCAAGTCCCTGAGTTTGTGAACCGGAGTACTGGTAAGAATACTGGCAGGGTGTCAAGAGACCTGAGTTCTAGTCTCTGGTCTCCCAATAGCTGGAAGAGTGAGGCACCATTTCTCTAAGCCATGGTAACTCTTCCCTAACTAAGCTTCTTATTTAGTTACGTGAAGAATCTGACTATTTCTAAGGCCTTGTTTAATTCTAAATCCTAGGAACTTCTGCTTTGTGTTTCTCAAAAACAAATTCTGTCTTAAAAGTTTTCAAATAATTTTTACAGGATATTTAGGTATAGATAATCTGTAGTGGATTACCTATCCTACAGGTAGGTGACACAATAGACATAGAATTGGGCCTGGAATCAGGAAGACTTGAGTTCAAATCTAGCCTCAGACACTTACTAGCTGTGTGACTCTGGTTGTCACTTAACTTCTGTTTGCATCAGTCCAAACATTCTAGGAAACAGTTTGTAACTGTATCCCCAAAATGGGGATAGTAATAGCACCTGTCTCCCAGGGCTATTGTTAGAATCAAATGAGATAATGTTTGTAGAGCACTTAGTACAGTACCTTGTATAGGCACTTAACAGATGCTTATTTCCTTTCTACTTACCCATTTGGAGCCAGGAGCTCTGAGTGCTAGTCCTAGTTCTGCAAGTGACTAATAATTTGATTTGGGAAAGTCATAGTACTTTAGACTTGGAAGGGACCTTAGAGATAAGGTTCAGTTTATTGATTCAGTTTGTAGGTAAGCAGGGTAAGATCTAGGGAGATAAAGTTACTTTTCCCATGTCACATATCTACTGATAGAGCCTCTAGAAGTATTTAGGTGACAGGGCTTTCAGTTAAACATTTTTTGCTCTACAGATCACTTACCTGTTCTGTATTTCAATGTTCCCATTAACAATTCAGGATAATAACAATAGCCCCTAGCATTGACACGTGACTATTGATAGAGTTAAATAAAATAATTTATATAACACAGCTTTGAAAGGTACAAAGTCCTATATAAACACTATCATTATAATTGTTATGGTTCAGTCCCAGAAAGGTAAAAAAATTATGTTCATAAAATTAAGGAAGGGATGAGAATTCCGATATTCACAAGATGAAACAAACATAAAAGGTATTTGCAAAGTTCCGTTCTTTCCTAAGGTTGCATAAATGACTGCAAAACTATGCCAGGCATCTGAAGGTCCAAGTTATTTCTTACTTTGCTGAAAATGCCAGGAACATCCTGACCTTTCAAAGGTTCCAAGTGAGTACTTTTTCCCTAAGGAGACTAAAATAGCAGGTGGGGCAACAATATTAGAAGGCATATCAAGGCAGCCCAATTATTCTTTTCCTTTCCTGTATCTCAATTCCAAGAAAAAATATCATGAAACCAATAATCACTGAAGTTGAACAGCATTCAAAAATGGGGGTATGGATGAAATAGGTCAATTCATGTACAATAGATGGTGTTAGGTTGTTTTTCATTCTGTCAAAAAGAATGGATAATTCATAGACTCAAAAAATTTTAGACCTGGAAGGAACCCTTAGACCCCATCTAATTCAGCTCTCTCATTTTGTAGATCAGGATACTGAGGCCAGGAGAATCCTGGATTATGAGTCAGAATATTCGGGTTTGAATCCAATGTCTTCCATTTATTAGCTATATGAACTTGGACAAGGCTCAGAGTTGCAAGAGATCATAGAGGTTGCCTAGGCCAGCTGCTTTCTCAACACAAACCTCCACTGAATCCCCAACAAATCATCAGGTGAATTGGTCCAACCATTCTAGAAACAATTTGTAACTATATTCCCCAAAGTCATTTAACTATTCATACCCCTTGACCCATATTAAGCATATACCTCAAAGAGGTCAAAGGAAGTAAGAACTCATATTTAGGCATTTGTAAAACTTTTATTACAACAAAGACCTAGCAACATTTTTATAAGCAACACTTTTATTGTAGCAAAGACCTAGATGTGAATATCAATTGGGGGGAATATTTGAACAAACTATAGTATATGTCTAACATAAAATGTAGGGATATCATTCAGCTGTGGCCACAGATGCTGGTGACCTCTATTCTTTACGAAGCCACTATGGTTTGCCCGGGTTCATCTCTGGGGAAGCCTAATCTCTCCCCTAGGAGATGTTGTTGTCCCACTTGTTGTCACACTCATTGGCCCATCATCCCTGCTCCAGAGTTCTGGGAAAGTTGCTAATTATAGTAACAATTATTACTCTAAAATCCAAAGGGAAAATGAAAAAAAGAAAAAGAAAAAAAGGGATGCCCAATGCATAATATGAAGTGGGTATAAAACAGATCATTTATTCTTACTAAGAAAGGAATGTTAAACCTAGAAGAGCAACAGCCCATGTAAACAGAACAATTCAAATAAGATTCTGTAATAGAATGTATACACAGATACAGTTGACTTGAAAGGCTGATAGGTCTCAAAGCGTAATATAGTTCTACAGGGGCAGCTAGGTGGTAATGGAACACTAAACTTGGGAGAAAAGAAGAACTACGTTCAAATCCTGCTTCAGACACTTACTAGCTTGTCAAATTACTTAACCTCTCAGTCTCAGTTTCCTCACCATCAAAATGGAAATAATAATAATTGGTCCTCCTTTACTTACCTAAGGTTGTTGTGGGAATCAAATGAGATAGCATCTGTAAAGAGCTTTGCAAACCTTAAAGTTCTATATAAATGATAGTGATGATTTTTATTATAGGATACTGCTAATCAGGCATTTCACATTTCCCCTCTGCACTGCCCACTGTCAGATCAAAGAGCCAAGACTGACCTTCTTTCTGGTGACCTTTATCTCATGTGGATGCTCCTGTTGTGGCCAGTCTATTCTCGCACCTTCTCAGGTAGATGATACTGTTGCTGCTTGCAAACCTTGCAAGGTTTCCTATTCAAGGAAAGGAAATACAAAAAAGTAAGGGGTTGCTTGAGCCCCAGGCATAAACATATCTAGTTGTCCTACCTAGCCCCAGCAGTCATATGATAGGATAGATATAACATCTGGAGCAGATAAAGGACTATCTATGTTCTTCCCCATCCCTAACAGGAATCACATTTGCTCACCTAGAGAGTTACAGGCAAGAAAGAGCCCGATGGAAAGTGTATCCTTTTTTTAAAGAAATTCTTCTGAGTCCTCAGTTCTTCCTGCTCAACAGCCAATCAGGGAACTCTCATTTATGGTCATATATCCCCAAGTCTGGACCTTAAAGCTCCTTAATAGTTGATTGGAATGGTGACTGTTAATGATCCAGTGGTTGGAGTGTCCCATTACATATGAATATGACAGTATATTATTATGTTATAATATGGGATAGATATGAAGAATTCAGATTAATTTGAGAAAACCTGTATGAACTGATGGAGAGTGAAATTACCTCAGGAAGACCAATCCTAAAATAACCTACTATTTGTCTGCATTCTACAAACACAGCAGTACACAAGCTGACTACTCAAACTCATGAAAAACTTTAGGATTTTTTGCTTCTAAGTCTGTTGGTATATGTAGCTTTACATACAGCTTCTATGTGAAAAATATTTTAGAAGATCCAAGAGGAGAACCCCAATGGTCAATTACTAGACAGAAGTTTGAAAGAAGATAGAACCATTAAATCAGCTTACCTAGAATGCAAGGTTAAATATGAATATGTCTTATGTTTCTTAGAGTAAGCTTTAAGGGTATGTATTGGCCAACAGAATTATTAAAAACTAATGAAAAAGTCAGACCCTTGTGAATGTGTCTTTAAAAATATTTTCTTAGTTTCTTCACTAGAGGTCTGCCCTGATGGCTTATCATGCCATGCAAGTGACAATGGGTTCTTGAAGTATATGTTAAAGAGTTCAGGCCAGCCATATATCCTCTCTTGGCCTCAGTTTCCCCATCTATAAAATGAGGGGGCTGGATGTAATCATCTCTAGAGTCTGACTCTAAAATCCCGTGATTCTAATTAATGCATGTTTTTAGAAAAATTGATTAATGAAGTGTTAAGTGACTTGCTCAAGGTCACACCACTGACTGTTGATAATAAAAGCAGAACTAGCCCTCAAGACTCCTCACTCACATAATGCTTTGATGTTCTCATCAGATCTTAGAGATTCACTCAAAAAAAAAAAGGTGACTTTGATCAGATAAGTTACTGAGTAATAAAACTAACTGCACTAATGCTTTTAGCTGAGAACTCTTTCTAGTATAGTCCAACACTTAGAAGAGATAGATACTAAATGCTATGTGAAGATTTGTAATGTATACAAAAGTGTGACATTTTTCTAATGTATCTCTCAGATCTATGGATAAGAGAAGAGTTTATGATCAAACAAGAGAAAGACAGTCATGAGAAGCATAATAGATAATTTTGATTACATAAAATGAAAAACTTTTTGCACAAACACAAGTAATGTAGGCAAAATTAAAAAGAAGACAAGAAATAGAGAAAAAAAATTTACAGCAAGTTTCTCTGGTAAAGGTCTCATTTCTCAAATGTATAGGAAACTGAGAAAATTTTATAAAAATACAAGCAATTCCCCAATTGATAAATGGTCAAAGGATATGAACAGGCAATTATCAGAAGAATAAATCAAAGTTATAAATAGCCATATGAAAAAGTGCTCAAATCATTGTTGATTAGAGAAATGCAAATTAAAACAGCTGAGATAATACCTATCAAATTGGCTAACATGAAAGAAAAGAAAAATGACAAATGCTGGAGGGTATGTGGAGAAATTGGGACACCAATGCATTCTTGTTGGAATTGTGAACTGATTCAACCATTCAGGACAGCAATTGGGAACTATGCCCAAAGGCCTATGAAATTGTGCATGCACTTTTACCCAGTTATACCACTGCTAGGTCTGTATACCAAAAATATAAAAAAAAAAAAAGAAAGAAAAAAATAACCTAGTAATACAAAAATACGCATAATACTTCTTTTTGTGGTGGTAAAGAATTGGAAATCAAGGTGATTCCAATCAATTAGGGAATGGCTAAACAAGCTATGGTGTTTGATTGTGATGGCATACTATTGTGCTACGAAAAATGATGTGCACGATGGTTCAGAAAAACTTGGGAAAGCTTAAATGAACTGATGCAAAGGGAAGTGAGCAGAACCAGGAGAACATTGTACATAGTAACAGCAATATTATAAGGATAATCAACTGTGAGACTTAGCTACTCTGATCAAGACAATGATCCAAGTCAACTCCAAAGGACTCATGATGAGAAAAGGCTGTCCACTTTCAGAGACAGAACTGGTGAACTCTGAGTACAGACTGAAGCATCCTTTTTTTTTAACTTTATCTTATATGTAATTGTGTGTGTGTTTTCTTTTGCTACAAGGCTAATACGGAAATGTTTTACATAAAAAAAGTTTGTTAAATTTTTGTTTTTGTTTTGTTTGTTAAATTTTCAGCATGAACATTTAGACCTCAGAAATTGAGAATCACTGTAAATCAGGACTTGATTTATTGTTTTGTTGATTGTTTAGACTTAAGAAAATGTTAGTCAAGTGGATTAAGCTTATTGTTCCCAGGAAAAGGGTAACATTTTTTGGTGTGATAAGTTTAGATTTAAGTATTGACCAGACCAAAAAATAGAACTGATACATAACATTTAAAGAAACTTAGAGGCTTGTTTTGCTTTGTTTTTGTTTTTTGTTTTTAGACCAGAGATGCTTTTCTCAGATTTACACAATGCTTTCTAGTTTACAAATTGCTTTCATATCCCAGTATGCCACGTGAATCTCACAATAAGTCTGTGAGTTAGGTCATGGAGGTAGTATTATCCCCATTTTACAGATAAGGAACCTGAGGGTCAGAAAAAGCAAATGATTTACACAAAGTATTCATGTGTTTCTGACTACAAATCATACAATCTCTTCATGACAACCTATTATGTTCCTGTGTTGTTGGGTTTTTTTTTTTTTTTAATGCATCAAATCCCAAATCTAGAGCTGGAAGGATCTTCAGAAGTCATTTGGTACAACCTTATCATTTTACAGATGAGGAAACTGAGTTTGAGAGAAGTAAAGTGATGTGTGTGAAGTCACATGAGTGTCAAGTAGCAGAGCCAGGATTTGAACTTGGGTTTGAACCTAGGACTCCAAGTTCAGAACTTCATAAATATGAACTGTGTTTTCTCTTTTAAACAGCTAGTTTACTGTTAAATTTGGGAGGGAGAATGCTTGAAGGTGCATTTTATAGGTAAATCATTGTAATCGGACAGAGTAGTCAAGTATAGGAGGTGGGTATGAGGGAGGAGATAGATTTTCATTCTGACAAGAAAGAGTCATAGAACATAAGCCCTAAGGGGTAATGAGGTCATTCAAACACTAGGTGGTGGAGTGAGGCAGTAGTAATTTGGCACTCAGGGGATGAACAATCAGAGGTCTACAGAGAACAGGAAATGAGGAGTCAAACCGTCAAATCAAACTTGTGGGAACACCTTGCATTTGCTGTCCTGCCTGGTTTCAGTTTCCCTTATCAAGATGTACCTCTGCCAGCTAACCCTTTGTGTCCCATTCCCCACTCCCTTTCCTGTCCCCTTTTGTGTGTTGTCTCCCCCATTAGATTCTAAGCTAATTGAGAACAGGGACTGTCTTTTTATTCATTTTATCCCCAGTACTTAGCAAAGTACTGGCACATCATAGCTGTTTAATTAATAGATTGGATCGGAATAACCAAAAACAGAGTTCAGGAATTATATTTTGGTTGTCCAATGGCCAGTTTACTTGTTCGATGTTTAAGGCAGCAATAGCGGAATAGAAAACCTCTGGGCCAATATGTGATGGTGCATGACTGTAATCCCAACTATTGGGGAAGCTGAGATTGATGGATCTCATGAATTTAGGAATGCTGAGCCATTGGATGGTATGCCAATCATGTCTCCACTGATTGTCATTATAACCATGAGCCCTCTAGGAAGCAGGGGACCACCAGGTAGCCTGAGGGAACAAGCTAAGGTTAGCAATGAAGCAGGTCCAAGATCCCTTGCCTATTAGAGTGGGGTCAGACAATGACTAGTCCCTGTATTTCCAACCTGGTCAAGGTGGGAAGACACAGTCTTGAAGACAAACAAACAAAAAACAGCACTGGATGGGTCCTTTGAAGACATGAGTTTGAATTCCTATTCTCCCTAAACTACTTGCTTTGAACTTGCGTAAATCACTGTCCCTCTACATCTGTGGAATAAGGTCTCTACATCTGTGGAATAAGGGGGTTGAAATAAATGCTCCCTAAAGTTCTGTTTTTCCTCATTTTTTAATTGCTGTGTTTTTTTTAAATTACAAACATTTACAAACTACTCTCATTTCACAAGAGGCCTTTTGTAACAAAATAAAATAGTTAAGTAAAATCAATAATACAATAAACTCATCTGAAATGATATGCAACATTTTACATGTTTATCATCCCTCACCTCTCTATTTTTTAAATGAATAGAAATCTATTTTCTCCCTCTCCCATTTCCGACCCATTGAGAGAGACACAGAGAGAGAGAGAGAGAGAGAGAGAGAGAATCTCATATAACAAATATGCATAGTCATGTAAAACAAACTCCCTCAGTGGATGTATGACATATAAAATATATTCTGAAATATATATTAAATAAATGTAGATAATACATAATGTAGATAATATAACATTATATATAATATACAACAAATATAATATATATTATCTGTCAATATATCTATGACCTCATTCTGTACCCTAAAACCATCACCTCTGTGTAATGGATAGCATGTTTCATCTGGAATCATGAATATAGTCATTACATTGATCATAGTTCAAATAGTTTTCAAAGTTGATTGTTTTGACAGTTGTTATATATGAGAAAATTAATATTATACTATTATATTAATAACCAATTATTAAATTTGTGATCCACTTTCCCCCTTTCATTTCTGCTAAAACCCAATTCCTGAAAAGATCTGTCAGCCTCTGAAAGGCCTGGCTGACTGATAAGATTGCTCCTAGCCATCAAGCACGTGCTTATTAGCTTTGGGTGCGACCTCATCCAACTGGGAGAGCTAATTTCTGTTTAGAGTATAAATAGAATCTGGACCAGGTGAGCCTTTGCTGGGAGGAGTAACCCCTTGGTGTTAGACCCTCCCTTAGAGTTCAGGGCAACCCACCTCATGAAGAAGAAAAGTAGCTAGAGAGGTCTGGCTGGAGATGGTTTCCCCTTGTCCAGATGCCTTGAGGCTGCTGAGTCTCATTATCAAGCTTCTGTTCTTAGCAGGAAGACTTTTTTAATCCACCTCCTCATTAAATGTCCACCAATCAGGGTTGATTTTCATTTGTCAGGGGAGTTCCCTTTCAAAAGGGATTTAGGGAATTTCAGGGTCTCACTTGGTGTCTTTGGTTACAATCACTTATCATCAATTTATTGATTGCCAGTTAACATAATTAATAAACTGATTATTAATTATCCAGAAACTGTCTCTCAGAGTTTTCATTAGTCTCATATATTACTCTCTGGTTCTGCTCATTTTTTTTATCAGTTTATAAAAGTCCCCAAAATTGTTTATTTAATAATGTTGATATTATAATATAAATTGTTCTTCTGATTCTGCTCACTTCCTTCTGAATCACTTCATATAATTATTTCCAGGTCTCTTCAAAATAACCTATTTCCTCATTTCTTTCAGCACAATAGATCTCCATCATACTGATATACCACAACATGTTCAGCTACTACTCAATAGACAATAACCATTTGGTTAAAACAAATAAACAAACACAACCTTCCTGCATATAATTCCATATTGGTTTTACTCAGTGTTCTCCAAGTATCTTTCCAGACCCATGACCTTTGATCCTAGGCTATTAAGCCTTTTTACGACCTCTGAAACTACCCCCCCTGGTATGGCCCAAGTACTGGCAATTTCATCTTAATGTTTAATTAACCTGTTGAAGAGCCTCTGAAGGACTGGTCAGAGCAAGGTATAAATGGAACTTAAGCACAAGCACTCTTGATCTTTCAGCAAACAGAGCCCCTAATAACAATCATAGCTCACCTTCCTTTAGCATTTAGTTTTACAAAATGCTTTAACCACAATAACTCTATGATTATTGTCCCCTTTTACAAATGAGAAAACTGAAGCATAAAGAGATTTAGTGATTTACCTACATTTGTGTATCTTCCAAAGTGTTGGGCCTGAAATTCAACCCAGGTCCGGTGCTCTTCTTGATGACTGTGAACTACTCTGACCCAGTGGTCAGAGAGTTTGGCAGTTAGCAAGTGCAACTGCCTACCACGGGGACATTATATTGAGAAAAAAAAATCTCATTATTTCCTCTTCAGAATGGAAAAGGTGTGAAAGGCAGTGTGAGAATTTAAAGAGGAAAAAAATAGGTAAGCATGTGAACAATAATTTACTTCATATCAGGTTATTATGTGGTTTTTACTGATTTAGTCCTCAGCTAATTTTTCCCTCTTGGGGACCAATGGTTCTTAATTAAAAATAACAACAAAAACAACAACAACAAAACCAAGTTCTCCTTCCCTGTCCTATGACAACAAAATGTACCAAATCCTGAATCTTGCATGAAAGGTAATATTCTACAATGAAAACAAAACCGCATTGGAAGTCCTGCTTTTGCCACTTGCTAGCCGTGCAATCATAATTTGGGGGGGGGGCTTTTTTTTGGTTTATTTGTTTTATTTTGTTGTTGTTTTTTTCCCTCTTCCATAAAATGAGTGGATTCAACAACATGACTACTAAGATCCACCCTACTTGTAAAGCTGTGATTTTGTTCTTCCTTCTATGGACATAACTGTCTGTCTTAGAACTGAAATAACTTTCTGTCAGTCTTAGGTCTGAAATAACCTACCATATCTATCAGTATCTTAGCATCATCATTGGTTCTAGATCTAGATCTCTAACCTTAAATGTTATCTCTCAGAGGATCATAGAATTAGAGGTGGAAGGGCCATTAGAATTCATAAATGCAACCCCTTCTTTTTACAGATGGGAAACTGAGACCCAGAGTCATTAAGTGAACTGTCCTGGATCATATAATTGCTAAGGGCCTGAGGCAAAATAGAGTTCTGGTATTCCTCACTCCTAAATCCATCACTCTTATGAAATATACAATACTCTCTCAGAAAGGCAAATGTCAAGAGTGGAATGTAGTCCAATTCCCTCATTTTACAGATCATGAAATTAGTGAAGCAATTGGCCAAAGTTCCTTCACATAATAAGTAGCAGAGGCAGCATTCGAATTCCGTGTCTGACTCCAAATCTTCTGCTTTTCCCACTGTACCACACTGTCTTATATCTATACCACATTGTCTTTTATCAAACTCTTTGTACTTTCATTGGACATTAGGCACCAGAAGTCACTAAAGGGTCACTGAAGGAAATACCCACCAGTCAGTCAATAAATAATAATTAAACTCTTATTATATGCCAAGGACTTTGCTTAGCACTTAGTAATCAACAGAGGGAAGGCATTAGAATAAAAAAAAGGTAAGGAAAGACTTCTCATAGAAAGTAGGATGTTAGCAGGGCTTGAAGGAAGCCAAGAGGTAAAGATGAGAAGGGAGAGCACTCTAGTCCTGAGGGACAGCCTAAGAAAATGCCCAGAGCTAAGAGATGTTTGAGCAACAGGAAGGAGACTGTTGTCATTGGATCATAGTATATGTTGGGGGTGGGATGAGGTGCAAGGTTTAAGAAGGCTGGAAACGTAGAAGACAGCAGGTTATGGAAGGCTTTGAACTCCAGAGGATTTTATATTTGATCTTGGAGTTGATAGGGAGTTACTGCAGTTTATGAAGTAAGGAGAGGGCTAACATGGCCAGACCTGTACTTTAGGAAGATTACTTTGATTGCTGAATGGAAGATGCACTAGAATGGGAAAAGACTTGAGACAGGAATCCCAACCCACAATGAAGTGATGAGAACTTCCCCAATGTCAAAGTAGAAAGGGAGGCAAATGTAAGAGACTTTATGAAGATAAAATTAATGGGCAGCAGATTGGATATAGAAGGTGAGAGACAGTAAGAAGCAGAGGATGACACCTAGATTTCTTTCCTGGGTGACTGGCTGTGCCTTCAACAGTAATAGGGAAATTAAGAAGGAGGTAAGGTCTAGGGGAAAAGTAATGAATTAAATTTTGGACCTGTAAAGTTTAAGATATCTATGTGATATCTAGTTTGAGATATCTAATAAGTACTTGGTTAAATGAGTCTGAAGGTTAAGAGAGAGATCTAGATAAAACCTTAAAGGTCATCTTTCAGAAGATCATGGAATTAGAGATGGAAGGGCCATTAGAATTCATAGATTTGAGAGTCATCAGCATAGCAATGACAAGTGAAAGAAATCACAGGAGGTAATAAGTTCACTCAATGAAAATGGTATAGAGCAGGCCTGCACAACTAAGGCCTGTGGGCTGCTTATGGGCCTCAGGCCACTTGAAGCATGCCAAAGGATTTCCCCCAACCAGTGAAAAATGTAGAGGGAAATATCCTTTGCATGTAGATGAAATTGTCTGGTTGCTGTAGGTTGTGCAGGTCTGGTATAGAGGGATAAGAAATGAGGGCCCAGGCAGTACCCTGTAGGATACCTAATTTTTGTGGGTGTTACTCAGATAAAGATCCAGTCAAGGAGACTATGAAAGAACAGAGAACCAGGAAATAGTCATTTCCCAAAAACCTAAAGAAAATAGAATATAAAAGAGAAGAGGGTTGATAATGTCAAAGCCTGCAGAGAGGTTAAGAAAAATGAGGATCTCACAGGCATTCCTTACTTTCTGCCATTTCCTCAATGAAAGAAGTCCATTTTGCATTAAGTGTAATAAAAATGATAATAATAACAGCAGGCATTTAAAGGTTTGCACAGTACTTTAAAGTATTATTACATTTGTGCCTCAAACCACCCCCCAAAAAAACCAGAAAAACAAACAAACAAAAAAACCAAACCAAACCCTGTGAGGCAGGGTTTTTTCTGTTTTACAGAGGAACAAATTAAGGTCTCAGAGAGATGAAATGGTCTGAGATACACAAAGCTAGAAAGTGTCAGAGGTATATTTGAACCTAACTCTCTCAAAGCTAATAATTTGCATTTCCCACTTAGATAAGAGGTTAAATATTTGGTAAAGCTGGTTTCCTAGCATGTTCATACCTAATGTTTGGGAAATTTAAACTCATTAGGAAATGTAAGCATATATTCAATCACAGATGGCCATAATTACAAAAAAAAACCCCAAAAAACAAAAAAAATCTTTTCTTAATTATCTTTGGGAAGGCAAGTGTAAACAGAAACATACTTCACCAATTTACTCATTCTTCTTCCCTGCTATATATAGTTACAACATGTGCACAGATAATATGTATAAAGCTTGTTTGTCAGATTTATTCATCCAAATTCAAATAACCTTATAAAATTTTAATTGGCTATTTAATAGAATTACTATATTCTAGTCAATGGAATATAAGTTATATTTAGAAAGTGTTTTGGAGCGATTTTTAGCAATAAGATTTCTTGAATTTATGAGCCAGCTAAAACTTATAGATTGTATTTTATATTTTTCATTGATTTCATTTTCTAATATCCTTATTACAGATGGACTGTTAAGCGGAAGAGATAAACAGTATGTCAGGGCATCTTTTCGATTTTTACACAATTATTGACTTTCTGTACAATGAACTATCACAATTCTGTTAGACTGTTTTCATTCTTTAAAATTAGTTGAAAAGGAGGAAGACAAAAATAATTTAATATTGAAATGGCATTGTGATCTCACTGATATAAATACTTCTATCTATGTAAGTTATCAATGCCTTCTTACTCTGTGAGGTTCTTATCCATTTTCTCCCATAAATCTTCCCTAGGAATCTATACAATGGGCCTTACTCTATGGGCCTTTCAAGGTGGATTCTACTGGAGTACATAAAGATGAAGTATCAGTGCTCTCTTTTTGCAGGCTACCTGTGCAGTCCACCTTCTATTCTAGTCCTGCATTTCTCCAAAGTCATTTTTTGCATTGTTTCTCTTGCACAACTCTTGGTTAATAGTATGTTGTAACCCACTCACACATACTATGTACTTCTCCAGTGTTTTGGGTGTTCTGTCCTTCAACTGAAGTTTTTCAGAGGCAGTGGGATTCCATGACTCTTGGCTATAAAGCACTGTGAGAAGATATCGTTGTTTAAAAAGAAAAATTGTTTCAGAGAGAAGCTTGAGGTCATTAAAAGAACTGTATAACTTTTTGAACATAATCTAACATCTTTTTCTTCCTGTTAATTCTGTACCTAGCTCATGTCCATTTGCACTGTCTGTTGAAGATGCATTCACAGATAACAAACCCCTTCAGCAAGCACTCATCTCCCTATTTTATGTCTCTCGATCTTAATGATCTCAGGGTAATTTAGCAAAGTTGGTGAATCTTATGTGATTCTGACGTACACATGGGAGAAGAACCTTTAAGGTAGCATTTTGTATTATCAAATCAAAATGACGCATAATCAATGAACTATGAATCTTCTAGTCTTTATTACTTTCAGTCAACTGCATGAGTTTAAAGATGCAGTCTGATGTAGACTATTGTTTACAAAACCTCAACTATTCCCTTCTTATGCTTTCATCAAGGTTGTCCTCAAAGCATCCTCATAAATTTTTGTATATATGGGGAAGTAATGTATAGATCAAAAGTTATAAATATTCTGTTGGCCGTCTTTTTTGGTGACAAGGTCCATTTCACCTCCAAGCCTGTGTTAGTCTCCTTTCTTTATGATACGCTGAGAATGGGTCTTCATTGGTCTCCAAATGTTGTCACCCCCAGCACCTCCTTTGTGTACTGTTGGTCTAGACTACCTGCTCTTCCCATTCCCATCTTTGTTTTCCTTAATGTCATTTCTCCTTCCTCATGTAGCATACCTATGATTATAATTTGGGATTCCAAATGTGTATAATTATTAGAGAAAATAATTTCTTGATAGATATTATCCATTTTTGTCTGTATGTTGCTCTCCTTAAGTTTCATCCTAAAAGGTTCTTGGTATGACTTTGCTTAGATGAGTCTCTTACAAAGTGAGTTTTCTTTAAACTTGCTTCCCTGCCCCAACTCTATCTCCATGTTCTCAGTGTTATATAAAGCAATACTATTAAACCTATCTATATTTTCTAAGGCAATACTAATCTTAATATTCTACCATCTTCTTCCATAAGAGCTTACAAATGAGTTAATATTTTAAATTGGGATTGTCTTTGGCTGCTACATCTCTGTATTTGGCACAGTGATCAAGTGTTTTCTGGCTAAGATAAGTTTATAAGCTTTTTGGGTATTGCTATGGTGATTGATTTATAGGAGTTAAACTTCCTTACAAAATGGTAATTATCTCTATTTATATTGGTTCTTTTTTTTCCCCCAGTCTCCCCTCACTTTTTTTTAAACATTAGCCAGTTTTGTTCATGCAACACCTTCTCTGGGCTTCTCCTTTAGCTTGCATTCACACTTTCAGATTGGAGCTCCAGAAAGCAAATGTTACCTCATTTTATAGGGACAACTTCTGTACTTCTAATTTGATAGCTCATAAGCCCCCACTGAAGTGCTTCCTATTAGCAGCAAAGCTAGTAGACATGATTCGCTTTTAACAAAAACATTTACTCAAATGGTATAGCAATTACAAAACGTGCTGCTTCCCCGGTAATCCTGAGATGGGCTTTCTACAAATATCCACAGTTTTAATGGAAAGAGTGAGCTCACACATGGAGTACAATGGTAATGAGACATACAGGTGTCAAAGAAACTCACAATTTCTCATACTACAGACCCTAGAAGTTCTTTCTCTCTTTAGAGAGTACTCAAACAGCTTCCCTCAGATGATTGCTCTCTGTTGTGTGGGTTGCTCAACTGAGTTTCCAGGATCTTTTCCTCTGGGTAGTCTAACTTTTTTCTTTGCTGACAGGAATCATGTTTTTGATGATGATTCTTTCCTTATGTGACTCTCTCTCTCTGTATCTGTGAGTATCTGTCTGTGTCTCCTATGGTTTTGCCTAGAGCTCTCTCAAACTAATGAACTCTTAAATTTCTAAATTTTGTGTTTCCCTTTGGGCAGGTTGCCGCTAGATGCTATGACTGATACAAGGAGAAGAAAAATTTCACCCTCTCCCATTTCAAGGATCTCTTTAAAATGTAGCTCCCAGACTGAAATGGCTCCAACTCTGAAATTTATGCAGGCCTAGCTATTTAATGCCCCAGCTTTGAGGGCTAATTTGTCTGTTTAGCCAATTGATTTGTTCCCTTTTGGACTCAACCAGAGAGGTGGTCCCATTTCATAAAAGATCAGCGTATAACTGCATCTTGTTTAAACAATAAAATCTTATCATATATGACTATATCAGCTGAGTGGGGGATAGAACACATACACACACACACACACACACACACACACACACACACACACACACACACACACACGCGAACACCAAGAAAGAAAGAAACAAGCCATCCCTTATACACTTCCTCCTTTCTACCAGGTAAATATTTGCTGTCCTCAGCACAGCAGATTTGATGCTTTTGACAAAATTCATTTAGCACACTAAACAATTCAGAAATTAACATTCTTCCATAGCTGATGTGAGTGGACATTATATTCACTTCCAGAGTCCTGATTAAACAACTTTAAGAAATAGATGTTTTACAAAGTTCTCATGGGTTATTATTTGTGTCGGGGCTTGCAAATGAAAAGAAAATCATGCTTTATGTCTTAGAAGAAAAAATCTGGTCTTTAGAGAGCTTCCAGAATATTTAGGCCTCTTCTTACAATGATTTGAGACCTGAGATCAACATGATCAAGCCCATAAATCTTCATGGGAGAAATTAAGCCCTTTGCCTTATCAGTTATATAACAACACACAGATGAGCTTGTCTCAGGGTGTCTCCCTTTTCTGTGAAGGGGCATCTTTGCTTTGTCCTATGTCAGGTAATGAGAGCTACACTGAGCATAGGATTCAGGTGGAGGGGCAGGTTAGGGTATTGTCTTCCACTAGAGAGATCATCCTCTTCTGGACTTATTTGTGCAGATTTGGCTCAATACTAGGAAACAGTAGAAATTCCTCTTGGTTTCTGAAACATACAGGATACCCAAAGTTCCTCCAGTTATCCCTGAAACACATAAGGAATTTAGCCTGAAGTCTAAATTCTTTTCTCATTACAACAAAGAGTCTAATGTTAAGAAAGAAAGAAAGAAAGAAAGAAAGAAAAAAGAAAGAAAGAAAGAAAGAAAGAAAGAAAGAAAAACAAACCCAGAAAAGCCACAATTAGGTGTGAGACTCCCAAAAAGGGATTAAACAATTGGCTTAATGATTAGCAATTATTTTGCCCAGTAGACAAACCTAATCCTAGATGGATCTGCATGCCATCTATAAAGCCCTCAGTTAAGCTGTCTTGACTCACATAACAATAAGGTAAATATTTTAGATCTTCTTAAAAGTAAAAAGAAAAAAAGTAATATGAATGAGCTCCTAGGATTCTCTAGACAAATTTTCTATTATCAATATTCTAGGGATACAAAATTCCATGTTTCTCTTATTAGCTTCCATGCTCATAATGGATATAATAATGCAACAGATATTAGTATGTAAATATCAAACAAGCAAAGTTCATCTCAAAAATTCTTGTTTGATCTGTACAGGAATCACAGTGGAAAATTATCCTACCTAAATTTTTTAAAAATGTGAACTTTTTTCCAGTGGATCTTTGCTGTGGCATCTAAAGGGGAGTATTCTATGTGGAGAATCAGTAAGTGGGTCCTTGGATACGTATGGGGGACCTAAAAATATGCCAGATGAGGCTTCTTAATGCTGTAGTTCCTTTAATGCTATAGAATTGTTAAAGGGAGGGTATGATAATCACTCACTCTACCTGGATGGCTTTTCTTAGTATAATCTTCTATACCCTTCTCCATACCTGGAAATAAAATGAAAGGTTTTCTGGAATTCTAGATTATCTTTGAGCCTCCAGACAGAGATGATGCTTCTGACAAAATACCTCAGTGTTAGATCTCCTTTAAGAGTCTAACACAAATTGGATCAAATGTGAAACAGAAAGCTTAAGTACCATTAAAAAATGAATACTATAACTGTCATATCATTGGGGTGACTGAAACTCTAGCTTTTATGGAAAAAAAAGAAAATGGTGGGTTCATATGAAACCTATAATTATTGGCTCATACTTCACAGTGGTGTATAAATGACTGGCAAAGTACTTTTCCAGCTTCCTCTCTCCTGATGATGGAAGGCTGTCTCCATCTTTCTTAGTCAAAAGCATCATAAATTTATTAACAAAAGATGAGAATGCCCTTAATCTCTCCAAATGTGATCCAATTATGTTTATCTATTTATACAAAACATTCATTTGTATAACTCACAAATCTTGAAACACAGGAAAATAACAGTGACCAAGGAACAAAAATGAATGCCAAAATAAATCCTAGTAGTATAAAGAGCAACTCATCAATTTGGTGATGATTGAACAAGGCACCCAAAGGACCACCACATTCACACCACTGTGTCTATTTTTTAAGACTTTTGACAAAACCTTTCAACTCAGTTTCATATTCTTGTCTTATTTATATGCTGCAAATATAATATAGATCTAGATACAATAAGAACAATTTGGCTTTGCCATGGAAAATTGTCCTCTATTTAAAATACCAAACAATAATGTAAAGAATAATTGATATAAAAGATGATATGTTCTCCAGGCAAGATATTACCTCCACTTTATAGATAAGGAGGTAGTTGAGAGGTTGTGACTTTTTTCATAGTCACATAATCACATAGTGCCATAGTGAATGGTACACCTGATATTCAAGTATAAATCTCATGACTTCCAATCCAATTCAACATTCTTGCCATTATATTCCATGTTTTCTTCCTAATGTAAAAGGGAAAACTTGTAAGAGCTATGGGAAGGTGGAGCGTGGTACCTTTAAGCTAGTGGGTTCTTGCCCACTGTTAGTTTTCAAGTGGAGGTTTTGTGGCCCAGAATCAGGAAGGCCTGAATACAAATTTGGTCTGAGACACTTACTATCTTTGTAACCCTGGATGAGCTGCTTAACCTCTGTTTGTTTCAGTTTCCTTATTTATTAAATGTAGAGGATAGCACCTATCTCACAGCATTGTTGTGAGGATCAAATGAGATAATAATTATAAAACAATTAGTACAGTGCCTAGCACATAGTAAGCTCTATATAAATATCTATTATTAGTTATTATGACTACTTGTAGATGAGACTATATAGAAAGGTTTCCCCAGTCAACAAACATTAATTAAATGCTTACTATGTGTCAGATCTTGTGCTAATCTCAGGGACTTCATTTTGGCTATCTTCTTTCTCTTCCAACTGGACTCTACCTGCTGGGACTCTGGACTCTGATAAATGAGCTTTTACCTTATTTGTTTGGAACAAGGCCTCCATATCAATTTCTGGTGATAACATACACATGCATTCCTGTTCAGGTTTGGATTGGAGTAGATAATAAACATAACTGACATATTCCATTTGTAGTGGAAAGAGTGGCAGATTTGGAGTCAGGGCATTTGAATTTGAATCCTACCTCTGTCATTTAATATCTCTGAATCTCAGTTTCCTCATCTGATAAACAAAAGAGATTATTAGATTAGATGATTTATGAGATCCCTTACAACTCTAGTGCTGGTAAACCTATGACCTTGGAGCTCTCTGTTCCAACTCAGACTCCTGAAGAAGTCCTAGGCAATGGGAGCTTTCTTGAGTATGAGCCAAGCTGCTCTAATTTTTTAAATTATTCCATTTTATTTTTCAAAAATGCTTATAATTTATCTTAAACTTTCTTTTTAAAAAATTGAGTTCCAAATTCTCTACCACTCTTCTCCCACCCACTAAGAAGACAAGCAATGTGATTTCAATTATACATGTGAAATCATATGAGACATATTTCCATGTTAGTCACATCACAAAAAAACCAGAAAAATGAGAAAATGAGAAAACTATATTTAAATTTACACACAGAGTTAGTCAATTCTCTCTCTGGAGGTGGATAGCCTTTTTCATCATGAGTCCTTTCGAAATGATCATTGTATTGATCAATCAAGTCTTTTACTAAATCAAAAATGAGAACTCCACAGAATTTACCAGTAGGATTAGTTAGTCTGCCTCTAAGAAGGCAGCGTTTAACTCCATCAAAAGTAAAGTGCTGTAACTGAGTGCAACATTTCCTAGGTCTGCTCATTTCACTTTGTATCAGTTCATATAGGTTTGCTCATGATTTTTCCCCCATGAAACTATCCTCGTCATCATTTCTTATAGAACAATAGTATTTCATTGTAATCATGTGCCACAACTTGTTTAGCCATTCCCAAATTGATGGACATATCCTCAGTTTCAAGTTCTTTGCCACCACAAAAAGAGTTGCTATAAATATTTTTGGACATAGAGTTCCTTTCACTTTTTCTTTGATCTCTTTAGAATATAGGCCTAGTAGTGGTATTGCTGGGTCAAAGATTATGCACAGCTTTACAATCCTTTGAGCATAGTTCAACATTATTCTCCAGAATGGAGAACAATTTTTTTTTTCTCTCCAGAATGGGCTAGTGCACAATTCCACCAGCAGTTCATTAGGATACCTATATTTCCTCATCTCTTCCAGCATTTGTCATTTCTGATAGGTGTGAGGTGGTACCTCAAGTTTTTATATTTGCATTTCTTTAATCAATAATGATTTAGAACATTTTTGATATGACTATAGAGAGCTTTAATTTCTTCTGAAAACTGCTTGTTCATGTCCCTTGAAATTGATCAGCTGGGCTCTTATTTTTATAAATTTGACTCAGTTCCCTATATACTTGAGAAAAGAGGCCTTTATCAGAGAAACTTGCTGTGAAATTTTTTGATATTACTTCATTGTGTATAGAACTTTTTAGTAAAATGTAGTTTTCCTGATTGCCCTTTCTAATTAGGTCTATTTTTGTTTTTGCTTTGTCTGAGATAGTGATTGCTATCCCTGTGTCTTTTACTTCAGTTGAAGCATAGCAGATTCTACTCCAGCTCCTTATTTTAACTGTGTGTGTGTTTCTGTTTCAAGTGTGTCTCTTGCAAACATATTGTTAGATTCTATTTTCTAATCCATTCTGCTATCTACTTTCATTTTATGGGTGAGATCATTCAATTCACATTCCCACTTATGACTACTAACAGTGTATTTACTTCCATCCCATTTTCTTCTGTTTAACCTTCTCTCTCTCTCTCTCTCTCTCTCTCTCTCTCTCTCTCTCTCTCTCTCTCTCTCTCTCTCTCTCTCTCTCTCTCTCTTTTTATTCTGACCCTCCTCAATAGTCCGTTTTGTTTCTGATGACTGTCTACCTTAATCTGCCTTCCTTTTCATCATCCCCTACCTCTTTGTCTTATCCCCTTCCCTTCTTATTCCCATATTGGGTAAGATAGATTTGATTTCTATACCCAACTGAGTGTGTATACACACACATACACATACACACACACACACATTTTTCTTCCCTTTTTTAACCAATTTCAATCAGAGTGAGGTTCAAACATTGCCCATCTCCTCATTTTCCCCTCCACTCTAAAAGCTCTTGCTTGTATACTTCTTTTATATGAGATAATTTTCCCCATTCTGCTTCTCCCTTCACCTTTTTCCTGGTGCAGCCCTTTCTCATCCCTCCATTTTTATAGGTCAGCTCAATATAATTGACTCACACTCATGCCCTTTGTTTCTATAGACTGTTTCTAACTTCCTTAATAATGTTGAATTTCTTAGGAATTACATGTATCATCTCCCCATATAGAAATATGAAGTTTAATTTTGAGCCTCTTTTGTATTCTCCTTCATGTTTACCTTTTTTATCCTTCTCTTGAGTCTTGTGTTTGAATGTCAGATTTTCTATTGACCTCTGCTGTTTTCATTAGAATGTTTTAAAGTCATATTTTTGATTAAATATCCATTTTTTTCTCCCTGAAGGACTATAGTCAGTTATGCTGGATAAGTTATTCGTTGTTGTAATCCCAGCTCCTTTGCCTTCCAGAACACCATATTCCAAGCCCTCTGCTCCTTTAACATAGAAACTGCTAAATCTCATGTGATTCTGACTGTGGCTCCATGTATTTGAGCTGTTTCTTTCTGGCTGCGTGCAACATTTTCTCCTTAACATGGGAGCTCTGGAATTTGGCTGTAATATCCCTGGGAATTTTCCTTTTTTAAGCTCATTCAGGAGGTGACTGGCATATTCTTTTCATTTCTGTTATATCCTCTGGATCTAAGATATTGAGGGAGCTTTCCTTTATAATTTCTTCAATATGATATCTATACTTTTTTTTTATCATGGCTTTCAGGTAGTCCAACAATTCTTTTTTTTTGTGAGGCAATCAGGGTTAAGTGACTTGTCCAGGGTCACACAGCTAGTGACTGTTATGTGTCTGAGGCCAGATTTGAACTCAGGTCCTCCTGACTCCAAGGCCAGGGCTCTATCCACTGTGCCACCTAGCTGCCCCCAATAATTCTTAAATTATCTTTCCTCCAATTCTAGGTCAGTTTTTCTGATGAGATATTTCATATATTTTTCTATTTTTTCATTCTTTTGACTTCTATTATTTCTTAATGTCTCATGAAATTATTACGGTCCACTTGCCCAATTCTGATTTTTAAGGAATTATTTTTTTCAGTGTAATTTTGTACCTTCTTTTTCATTTGGTTAATTCTGCTTTTTAAGTTCTTTTTTTTTCCAGTGATTTTTTGTGCTCTTTTACCAAGCTGTTAATTCTCTTTTCCTAATTTTCTTGTACCATTCTCATTTCTTTTCTCAATTTTCCATCTTCCATTCTTATCGCTTTCATTAAGTCTTCTAGGAAGTTTTGTTTGTCTTGTGTCCAATTAGCATTTTTGTTCATTGAGGCTTTCCTTATAGCTGTTTTCACATCATTGTTTTCTTTTGAATTTACATCTTGTTCTTCCCTGCCAAAGTAATAGCTTTTTATGGTGAAGTTCCTTTGTCATTATTTGCTCATTTTTTTCCCCAGCTTATTTCTTGACTTATACTTTATGTAAAGTTGGGTTTTGCTTGCCTGAGAGTGCCTGAAGCTTCAATATTTTTTGCACTGCTGTTTTCAGAGCTAGTTCTGGGAGTCTTCATGGTGTTGATGCTTCTGAGCTGATGTGATCCAAGGAGTGGTGTGGTCACTGCTCTTCTGCTTTATGCTCTGGTCTTTACCCAGGAAGTACACCTGTTCTCCTACAGCCACAAGTGCTAGCATTCCTTCTTGGCCCAGAAACTATGACCCGGTTCCCTACTTTTTTGCAGCAGCAATTCTGCTTGCATCTACTACAAATACATGTGATCTACCACAAATATTTATCTCTGCCCTGGTACTATAGCTCAGAACTATGCTGACAACTTGCCATCTCTGGGCTGAAAGCTCCTGCTATAGCAGCTTCTGCTTCTGCTTCCACTATAGCAGCTAATTCCAAGGCCCTGCATTAGTGCTGCCACTGTGTGTGCTCAGGGCCGGTCACCATCCTGGTGTCACAGACCTCTTCTGCCAACCTCCTGAGTTGGCTCAGACCAGAAAAATGTCTCACTCTGACTTTTTGTTGGCTCTGCCAGTCCAAAATTTGATGTGAGGCATTATTTTAAAGTTGTTTGAAAGGGAATGTTGGGAGAGTTCAGTTGGATTGCTGCCTCTTATCCACCATCTTGGCTCTCTCCTGCTCTAAATATTAATGATGAGTAAGTCATGTTCCAAGAGAGGACAGGAAAACAGGGTCCAAGATGGACAAGGCAGGGTCAGAAGCAAAGGGAGGATGAGGGAGAGGTAATTCTTCCCAGTGATTGGAATCTAAGATTCCAATGATGACCAAGTTGTTATGGTCATCTACCTTCCCAATGGCAGTCTGTATCAATCATAAATGAGGTCCTTCCCCCTGAGAAACCTTAAGATTTTCTAGATGAAAAGGAAATCAATTAATATTGATTACTTTGATTTATTTTTAGTTTGACTACAGGATTAAACTCCTTTCTTTAGGAAAAGCTAGCCCTAACACTAAGCCAAATTAATATAAATAGTCTCTTAAGTCTAGGTTACCTATATATTTAGTGAATAGATAGATTGATAAAACTTTATCATTTTGTAGCAGATATTTTAGAAGAATAAAATAATCAAAAGGTTATAAGGTTTTTTTAAAAGGCTAGGTTCCCCTTTCTAGAAGAAAGAGGCATTGACCAAAGATTAAGTTTCTCTTTCCAGTAGGTATGTTAAGTAATCTAATCTCCAAAATTATGTTTCCCCTTCTGACAGCTGAGATGATGGAGGTTCGCTTACCAACCACCAACCACAAGTTCTTCTTTCCTAGTTCATATTACCTTTTTCTCCTGGACCCTCTGAAGCAAGTTTATTTCTAGAAGCTGAGTAATCATGTCAATTGACCTGTAGGCCCCTTAAAGTATTATTTCTGGTTTCAAAATATAGCAGAAGCAAAGCAAATACTTCTGGAGTAGAATTAAGGAAGTCTAACTGGTTAGGTGACTTGCCTTATCCAACTGAATTACTTTCAAAACAAGTTTTTGTATTTCTTTTTTTGATGAGGCAGTTGGGGTTAAATGATTTGTCCAAAATCACACAGCTAGTGAGTGCTATATATCTAAGGCTGGATTTGAACTTAGGTCCTCCTGACTTCAGGGCCAGTGGGTGCTCTTACACTGTGCCACCTAGCCACCCTTTATTCCTCTTTTTTTGTTATAAAAATCATCTCTGTAAATCATTTCTGTCTCTCTAACCTCTGAGGAGTCAAATAACCTAATCTGATATGCAAATGCTAGCTTTGCAAATTAAATCATAGATGGCTTAGTAACTTTTGCAAATTAAATCATAATGGATTAGTAACTTTGTCCTCAGTTTCATTTTTGTTTCAGATAACCAGTTTTACCATAGGCCAGCATCTTATATCACAACCTCTTCCTCTCAAACTTCCTTTGAGTTGTAGAGACAGTAAATAAGTCTTTAGGATGAATGGAGAGTACTTGGACCCCTGAGACATGACCCCCATTGCCTCCTCTGGAGCCATAGTATCTGATTTTTTTTTTGATAGATGGGTCTCTAAAGTGAGGTAGAGAGCTCCCTCTTTCTCTGTCTCTCTCTCTGTGTTTCTCTCTGTCTCTGTCTCTGTCTCTGTCTCTCTCTCTCTCACTCACAGACACACACACACACACACACACACACACACAAATCCTCTACCCCACCACCCACACACTTCCCACACACACTTAAAAAATTATACAAGTTAAAGGGCAAAGATTTAGTCTCTTTCAAGATATGGATTCTTCTTCCAAATCTAGCTTTCTTCTCTGCTACCAGAGATGATACTCTCCACTGACTCCTTAGAAAATGTTTCTTTTTAAAGGATACCAGGGGTTTGAATGATTTTTCATCTATCCAATGGCTAGCTACCCTATAATTACATAATCAAATCCATAGATTGAACAACTTTTTTATTCCTCCTATATGAGTGATGAAGTATAAACACCTCTTTATGCTTGCCTTAAAACCTTTAGACACCATGTGGCCTTGAGGCTGCACATTCCCCACCTCTGAGGATATGATTGGGTTCAATCTAACTTCTCATTGCTGTGTCACTAATATTAAGGGTAAAGGGACCCACAAATTCTAAATCTAAGAACTGAACCCTTTCCTACTTAATACCAGTTTCACACTGAACACACATAGCAATCAGAAAAGAAATCCATTTATCCAAATCATAACAAAACAGATATCAGAAAGGTACATGTAGGAGTTACATGCTAATGAATACAGAGTGAAGGAGAGAGAGAGAGAAAGGGAGAGAGAGAGGGAGAGAGAGAGAGAGAGAGAGAGAGAGAGAGAGGAGAGAGAGAGAGACCGAGACAGAGACAGAGACAGAGACAGAGACAGAGACAGAGAGAGAGTTCTAGATCTTATCTTGCCAGGGGAAACTCCTCAAAGTCTGTATAGTAAGCCAGGGCCAGGGACATTATAGAGACTGGCAGCTACTCTCAAATCTTCTCAGATTCTCTTCTACAACCTGAAGTGAGGTTGGCCTCTTCCATCCTCCCTCTCGAAGCTGGAAGCCAGAAGTGCTCAAAAGTGACTTGACACTTATAGTCTCCTAAAGAAGACTCAAGAAGGCTAGAAGTCTCTTGCTTTTGTAAGCTCCACTCTGCTTCTCATGTAGGGCAGGACATTCATCTCCACCAATAAGGATAGAGTCCTATGCCCATGGGCTTTGGGACAAAGGTTACAATAAATTAGATGATAGACAGAGAGAGAGAGAGAGAGAGAGAGAGAGAGAGAGAGAGAGAGAGAGAGAGAGAGAGAGATACATAGGTAGATTTAATGTAGTATTTAAAACACATGTTCTAGTGGAAAGAGCAGAAGAAGCTTCTATTTCTGGCTGCATTGATTGGGTGACTTTACACAAATATCAGACTTTTTGGGTCTCTTATTTATCAAGTGGGAATAAAAACGCCTGCCTCTGAGTTTTTAGCAGGAATTTTGTGAGGACAAAATGAAATAATAAATGTGAAAGTACTTTAAAAAGTTAAAAGCATCATATAATATGTAAGGTATTAAATACAAGGCATAGGACATAATGCTATATCATCCTATCATTTTTATGGGTGGACATCATACTTGTACTTGGTTAAAAATGTAAAACTTTTTCTATACTTCATTAAAATACAGAAAATATAAAAATAAAAGTACTTTGTTAATGTAAAAAATATAAAACTAATGTACGTTTTCCTCAGTGAATCTTTTATAAGCTAATTCTACCATCCAATCAACTTTTCCATTTCTCCTACATTGGCTTAGATAAAATTTTGATAAACAAGATGGTAAATGTTTTGAAATGAAACAAAATGATACTTAAATTTTCCTTAGAGAGAAATGTTTCCTTTTGTTCCAGACACTAAATTTATAGTGCTGCATGTAAGCTTCTAACATTAAAAACATAGAAAACAACAAATAAAAATCCTTCATAGAATTTTATAAAGTTCAGTACATTACATTAAAAGCAACTCAGTGCTTTTGGAAGTTTATAAAGATAAATGCAAAGTATTGGTTGGGTTTTATTCAATTTAACAAGCTTTGATAAAGTGCACATTATATAATAGCCATTGTGCTAGGCAATGAAAATGCAAAGTAAAAAAAAAAAGTAGTTCTTCACTTTAATGAGTGTAATAAGTGTATATTCTCCTTATTGTAGAGCCAATAAAGGGAAAGTTTGGTACAGATAGTTTCACATTCCCTTCACCTACCCTTATTCCTCTTTGCCCTCTATCTTTCCTATTCTCTACTTCCTTAACTTTTGGTTTCACTTCAGATAATACCCAAGCTGTCCTGGGTCAACATCACTACCTTGCGGTCAACAAGCTGTTTAATATCTCTTCTCTATCACTTTGTTTCTTCCCACTAAGAGGGAATCATGCACATAATATGCTTCCCACTTCCCTCTGTCTTTTACCTCTCATCACTCAGATAATCATGACCAAGAATAATCTTCTCATGCATATACTATCATCCTTCTTAATTTTCTTCATACTTATCCTCTCTTCTAACTTTTGCTCAGTTACTTTATCCTTGTGATCTTTGTCTCTTTTACTTTCATTCCTTTATTTTGTTTCTTTTGGGAGTAAAATAAATGCGTTAGTCTCAATGATAAACATCAGAATAGTACTAAATGATACATCTACAATAAAGGAAAGGAAATTGGAAATTAAATTGGAAGTAATAAAGAACTTGTGCCATTATAGCTAAAGCTGTTACTGATCACCAGAAGTGTCCATCAGAGTCTTCACAAAACTTCATTTCTCTCTTCATCTTTTCATTAAATTTACATTTTTTTCCTCAAGCACTACAGTGCAAAATAAATCAAACACCACTTCTTAATCAGTTTGATCATTGTTCCATTTTATTTACAAGCTCTTCTCTATTTATGAACACCTGACTTTCAAATACCAATATGTAGAAATAACTAGTCCATGCCCTGATGAGAATCAACAAGGAGAAATATTCCTGGTGCTATTATATTCCCTTCTTGCTGATTTGATATGGCCATTGAGTAGCATAGCTGAGAGGGAAAGAGGAGGAGAACAGTAGTGTTTGAGCCACTGAATTTCCTTCATAGAACCAGAAAATCTCAGAATTAGAAGGCACCTCCATGACCATCGAGTCTAACCCATACCTGAACAAAAACACTCTCTCAGAACATACCCTACAGGTGCCCATCCAACCTTTGATTGCATCACTACAGGGAGCAAGATCAACTACATCTTGAAGCAAGATGTTCTACTTTGGTCTAATTCTAATTGCTAGGATGGTTCCCCAATAATCCAAGCCTAATTTTATCTCTTTGGCAGACCCACCCACCTCCATGCTTTCTAATTCCACTTTCTGAGGCCAAATAGATCAAATTTTATTCAGAAGAGAGCCCTTCAAATACTAGCTGTTATGTTCACCTCTAAGTCTTCTTTAGAATAAGCATCTATAGTTCTTTAACCTATCTTCATAGGACATGACCTCAGCATCCTTCTGCATCTTGATCTCCCTGCTCTTTACTCTCTGCTGATTCCTGATAGATAAATCAGCATTAGTACTATATTACCAGCCATTGGCCATCCACCAAACCTAGAATGCACTCTCTTTTTATGTCTGCCTCTTAGAATTATTTTCTTCCTTCAAGGATTAATTCAGATGTTATGCCTTGACCACCTCAATTGTTAGTTCTATCTTTCTCCTCCTATTACCTTATATTAACTAATGTGTGAGCATGTTATATTTCCCCAATAGAATTTGAGTTCCTATAAAATAAAAAGAGTGAATCGCAACATATTTTAAGTTTAATCTTTGTACTTCTGCTTTCTTAATATAGTAGGAGTTGATTTGTTCTGAAATTGGGTTAGAAAAACAAAAATTCAGTGGAGACAACTTGCAAGGTAAGCTGAAGCCATCTTCACTAGTATCTAGCCTTTATAAACCATCATGGTTACTAAGATATTCACTAGTACATGAATTATGCTCAAACATGCATTGCTCTAGATGATATCCTTTATGAATCAGTACAGATTCTAAGTTTATGAATAAGAATACAGTAGATAAACTCCCTATGCTCTTTGTCCCCTAGTTCCCACTGCTAGGTACATATATCAAGGAAGTCAATGACCGAAAGGTCCCATATACAGCAAAAATCTTTTTTAAAAATTTCAGTAGCTCAAAAGAAATATGAGATGCACAAATTTAGAGACATTTCTTTCCCAAAAGTTCATATGGACTATTTGTGCCTGAGCTATGACAGATCTTTCAGTTTCATATTGGATTGATCAGCCATAGTTAGACACACTGTACATTGACCCCAACATTGTGATGTCATTTTGGTCCTCTTCTCTTATGAAGGACAACAATGAGAGTAATTTGTGGTAGTAAAGAAATGGAAACTGAAAAGCAAGTCTCTTTTGACTAGGAAATGTTAACCAAATTGTTAGGCATGTGAATGCATGTGAATATTACTACACTGTGAGAAATTTTGAACATGAAAAATACGAGAAGCATGGAAAGGAAGACTTACAGGAACTGGTAGAGTAAGCAGAACCAGGAGAACAATATTCACTGTGAATGAAACCATGTCAATGGAGAGCAAAACAGCAACAAAAATCCAAACTAAATGCTGTGAAATTATAATGAACATGCTTGTCACTTAAAACAAAACCCAAATATGCTAATACAACCCCCTCTTTTCTTTGCAGAGGTAGACTGTGGATATGGAACTCTGAACATTAAGTACGACTTAGTTGATGAGTTGGTTAATTTTGTTGAACTGCTTTTCCCTTTTTTTTTATTTTAAGGGTGGCTTTCTGGAAGGGATGAAGGACAGCTATATTGGGAAATGAAGATAATGTAAAAATGAAATAGATCAATAAAAAAAGGAAAGATCAAGTCTGTTTTTGTTAAACCATTTCACAAAAAATACAAACCATCCAGCCCACCTTTAAGTGGCTGTTGTGGGAGAAGGTGAGTGGTCATATAGTGTATAGTACTTTGCCCCCCTTAAATTATTTTTTTCAAAAACCCTGTATTTTCCAATACAAATACCCATATCATTAATAACAAATTTGCAAAAGTTCAGAAAAGCTGTGAGCAAAAAACCTGACAAAATGATTGCAGATAATCTCAGTGTAGAAGATTATCATTCTTATAATCAACGTATTGTTTGTTATTAGAAAACGCATTTGGGGCTAGAAGCTTTTCTTTAGAATCCATAGAAATTCGTAATCTCTAGAGAACTCTATATCACCTCTTTGACCTTTTTCACAAACACAGTAGAAAAAATGAGACGCCATAATTTCTTCTTGAATTATCTTGGAGTTTGGATTTATATCAGTAAGACAATTAGGTGCTATGGAGCTCCATGGTTATGCAACCTCTTCTTCCTTCAAGTAAATCTGTCACCTTCTTAAATTGAAAGATTAACCCTTTCATAATTAGGAGACATGTTAAAAATGTCTTCCTTATGAAATTCCCTCAGCTTCTTAAAGAAGGGAAAATTATCTCACCAATGTTACATTTGACTTTGTTATTCAGAATGTTACTTAACCATACTGAAAACGTGATGAGGACATGGCATGGTTGGTATGAATAGGCTGTGGCATATTGTAATATTGATTCCCTTTTGTAAGATCCATCATTCTGGAAATGTGCAGTCAAAAAAAAAAGATAGGTCAGTCATATAATGAGGATTTTGGATAACAGATGGATAGTCAGAATGCTGCACTGACCTCCATGAAATATGAAAAGGATCCAAAGAAGGCCTCTAGCATATTGGGTCTTCCCTTTGTAGAGGCCTTATGTAAGGGAATGGACAGGTATAACAGGATGCTCTGCTTGTGATTTGGAAATCTCCTAGCATTCCTCTCCTTGACCTTCAGAGAGTTCATGTCTCCAATTCCCAAAGGAGGAGGGAGAGGGCAAAAGGCTCATTAGAGTAGGTACCTGCTAAAGCATATGACAATAAGAGTCAGAACAAACACAGATGCAGACAAGAGAGAAACAGAACCCCACCACATAGCAAGCATCAGTGCTGGGAACCAAGAGTGGAATATGAGAGAAGCAAGGGAGACAGTAAGAAATTGTGAAAGTTGAACTTATAACCAGCAGAATGGAGAAAAGGAATAGTAGAAGCCTCTGTGCACCAGAGGAATGGAAAAGATTCCGAATTTACTGAAACTGATTGAATTTCTGAGATCATGTGATCACTCAGATTCCCTTCCCCATCTGCCTCCTACCTCTGCTTCCTGGAAGAGGGAATGTATCAGTTCCCAGAATATTAACTTTTTTAAACATTAGTTTTGTCTTTTAGAGCTGTTTTCTTCTAAGATTAATGTAGTTAACTATTACATTGTTGATCAACATGTTTCAATATTTAAATGTGGTAGAGAAAAGGGAGAAACATGAGAGAGACTGAGAGATAAATTTCATAACTGCAAAATCCATTAATCAGGGCTTTTTCCCCTGTCTTGGGGCTCAATCTGAACAAATGATAATTATTGTTTCTTTTTTCTTTTCATAAATGTCACCCTGGCCATTTAGATGGGTTGGGAGGAAGACTGTGACTGGTATGATAGGTAGCATGAAAATGATTTTCTTTTTCCATTATCTCTTTCCCCTCTCTGTCCCAGTATACTCAGAAAGGAAAACCATTCCCCAAGGGGGTGGAGCTGAGGGAGTGTCTAGAGAGAAAATGATATCACAGAGGAGGAGTCACTGGAGTGACTAAGAAAAAGTGACTCCGTCCACATAAAGATGGGGTAGGAAGAAGGGAGTGACTAACCTTTCTCATCAGCACAGTACAAGAACCCTACTCTCCTATCCGTGTAAAACAACAATTACACAAGATGAAATAGCATTGACAGATTGTGATCTACGTGAGTGGAGGCACTATCCATACTGATGAAATCACCTTTCCTAATAACAAGGGACAGAATATGATTTTATTGTTGATGTTGCAGTAGCAACAGTTTCATATTACTAATTGCATTTTTTCTCTTAAACTACTGAAATGAATCTTCATTCTCTGAGAACAGCTATTTTAATTATAAGCTTAGTAACTATCAACAAAAATAAACATTGAAATAAACTAATAGAAAAAATGATATCACACAGAAAACATCAAATTCCAAACTATTTAAGTATGCATGATAAATTTAATAGAATAACAAAACTCTCTTATTAGCATGTGTCCTTTTCCAAACTTTTTTTTTCCTTCAGTGAGTTTTTTTTAAGGAGTTTGTGGGGTTATAAATGAGGTTTTATTTTTAGATAATTAATATGGATATTCTGGTATGATTTTGCTTTCTTCATGCTACATTACTGAAAATAAGTCATTCCACATTTCTTTACATTTTTCCTACTTGTCATTTCTTATGGTACAAGAATATGCCAAATATTCCATTGCATTCATATACTAAATTTTTAAGTTAATTCCCAATTGTTGAACACACATATTGGTTCTAGTTCTGTATATTTCAGAAAAAGCTGCTATGAATATTTTCTTACATATAGACCCTTCCCCCCACAACCCCCATCAATAACATCCTGTGTATATGCTCTTAGCAGTGTGGCCACTGGGTCAGAAAGTAGGACCAGTTTTGTAGCTTTTGTATAATGTATAATCCTTCCCCAAAAGATTGTATCAGTTTCCAGTTCCACCAGCAGTATAATAATCATGTGCCTCTTTTCTGACTGTTCCATCAGCATTGAACTGTATTGTTTTTTTCCTTCTTTATATTTATTTTTAGTTCCAAATTCTCTCCATCCCTCAATCCCTCACCCACCCATTCAGAAGGCAAGATATATGATACTCATTATGCAAATGAAGTCAGGCAAACATATTTCCACATCAACCTTATTATGTGTGTGTGTGTGGGGAAAGATGGAGCAAGAAAAATATATAGAAAAAAATGGCTCAATCTGTACTCAGAGTCCATTAATTCCCTATCTTGAAGTGGATAATGTTTTTCATCATGAATCCTTTGAAATTGTCATGGATCACATTGATCAGAGTTTCTAAGTCTTTCACAGTCGATTATCATTACAATATTGCTGTTATTGTATACATTGTTCTTCTGGTTCTGCTTAATTTTGCATCAGTTTGTATAAATCTTCCCAGGTTTTTCTGAAACCATAACTTTCATTTCTTATACCACAATAGTATTCCATCATAATCATATGCCATAACTTGTTCAGCTGTTCCTCAACTGATGGACATCCCCTCAATTTCCAATTCTTTGCCACAATAAAGAGAGTTTATATAAATATTTTTGTAGATACAGGTCCTTTTCCTTTGATCACTTTGGAGTACAAACTTAGTACTGGTATTTCTAGGTCAAAGGGCATGCACAGTTTTAAAGCCTTTTGGGCATAGTTTCAAACTGTTTCCCAGAATGGTTTGACCAGTTCACAATAGTGCATTAGTATACCTATATTTCCACATTCCCTCCAGCATTTGCATTTTCCTTTTCTGTCACTTTAGCCAATATGATAAGTATCTCAGAATTGTTATAATTTACATTTCTTTAGTTATTAATGATTTGGAGCATTTTAATATGACTATTGATAGTTTTGATTTCTTCTTTTGAAGACTGCCTGTTCACATCTTTTGACCATTTCTCACTTGGGGAATGATTCATTTTAAAGAACTTGCCTCAGTCCCCTAAATATTTAAGAAATGAGAAACTTATTGAACTGTATTGTTATTAACTGCCTTGGTCAATTTTTTGGGAGTGACGTGGTATCTTAGAGTTGCTTAAGTTTGGATTTCTTTGATTATTAGAGAGTTTGAACAAGAATAGTTGACATGTTAATGGCATGGAGATGCCAGTGTGGACTTCAATATTTGTTATAAAAGTGCACAAAGTGGATTATCCATAGATAGACAAGTGAGAGTTAACTTTTTATGGAAATTATGGGAAAAGAAGGCACTGAACCCTCTCATCCATAGGTGGTACATTTCTAAATATCAACTATGCCCAACTCTTACCAGTCACCTTTTAAAGATTTATGGATAAGTGCAAAATCAATAAATGTGAAGAATGTAAATTCTTTGAGGATAAGAACTGTTTCATTTTGTGTCCCCAGCTCATAGACACCCACACATACACACTCACTCACACACACACACAGACACACACAGACACACACACACAGAATGTAGTATATATACTGTACTTTTCTTCACAAGGACATTATTTTCAGTGAGTTAGAAGTTGATTAAATAGACAAAATGGTCAACCCTGTGTACATGAATTGGTTTGTAAAGTGGAAGGGAATACATCATTCTCTCTTACTTTCTTTGTTTACACATTGGTTTGAAGAGAAATGAATATTTAGTGTCTAAATAGTCAAAAACCAATATCCCCATTTTAAGTTTATTTTACGGCACCAGAATTTTAGTCTATGTAATTCACAGGTTCATAGAGTTTTAAAAACAAAAGAGACCTTAGACAAGAAGCATATATATATATGGTGTGTGTGTGTGTGTGTGTGTGTGTGTGTGTGTGTGTGTGTATGTGTGTATGTATATGTGTATATATATGTGTGTATATATGTATGTGTGTGTGTGTATATATATATGTATGAATATACAGTAAATATGATATGTATTACATGCTATCATTCCCCCTCACCAAAGTGGAAGTTTGGACTCCATCATTTTGCCTTATCAGTCTGGGAATCTGGCTTCCACCCGCTTACTTCAGTTCTACATGCACACCCCTTTCCAACACACTTTTGTGTGTTGTCTTACCATTAAAATGCAAGTTTCTTGAGGACAAGGGATGTCTTGTTTGATTTTGTTTGCCCAGTGATTAGAATAGTGTCTGACACATGGTAAGCACTTAATAAATCTTTTACATCGATCTATTTTATGTATCTACTTATATGTCTCTAGAATCTCTAATAGTCATAGATCATAGAGCTGAAAGGGATCTCAGATATTGTAAGATCATAAATTTATAGTTAAAAGAGACTTTAGAGTCCATATAATCCAACTCTATCATTTGATGAGGAAAGTGATCCCCAGAGAAGCTGTGACTTGCCCAGGATCACACAGGAAAGAAGGCAGAGAAGCAGTATTTCAATTTGATATAACTCCTATCATATTACACGTGAGAAATGGGGTCCCAGAAAAGGGAAGTATTGCATATAGTTTGTGAAAGAGCCAGGATATGTATTCGGGTCACTGTTCTTTTCCTTAATAACACACTGCTGTGTTGAAGAAAAAAGTGATTAGGTAAATTCTTAAGCAAAGATTAATAGGACTGGTTGGCATAAGGAAAATATGACTGGTTATTCAGAACATGAGAGAAACATCCACTATTGTCATAGTTTTTTGGAAAAAGAACAAATGAGATTCATAATACCTTTCATCTCCCTCGAAGTGGAAAAGATTTGGTAACAGCCTCTGAAGAACTACAAAGCAAAGTAAAGAATAAGATAAGAAGAGGCTACCCTATTTGTGGCTAGTTCTCAGAAGGGCCTGATCAGATATCAGGGAGATATTTAATCTTTCAAATAACAATAGAAATCTATTCCAATTAACCTCACTAAGATTAAATGACATTTTAGCAACCAAGGGTCTTCTCCATGTGGGAAATATAGCCATTCAAAGCCACTGAAATCAAATAAGTTGAAATCCAACTATTTCAGCTTCATTGGGTTTTATGCTGTAACAACCATATGGTGCAGAGTCACAAGAGGCTGTCAGATCTTATCATCCCAGAGCCCAGCTCTGGCTGGGAGGGGATGCCAGGGAATTCCATTGCAGGTGAAACCCAGCTATCACATTTCTGGAGATATTCTCATCCAAGAGGTTTTGTGTGTGTGTGCAAGCATGCATGTGTGTGTGTGTGCCTGTGTGTGTGTGTGTGTTTCCCTGGTGTGGCCACTGAGTCACTTAGGTTTTTGTTTCTTTTTTTCAGCTAAAGTTAATATCTGTGGAGACAAGAGCCATCAAAGCTCTTAAAGAAAAGAGCTGGAATGTAACAATGATGATGAAATTGCCTATAAATGAGGAAAGGAAATACCCCCTAGCATAGAAATTGTGTTGTTCATTTCTTTTTGGGAGATGGAACTGTAGCTTTTTCATTTGGGACACAAAGCAGTTAATGAAAGGGGTGATTTGGCCTTTATCCCAGAGAAGTTAGCGATAAAGGTGGCTTCCAGTAAGGGGGTGTTCTGGCAATAGTACTCTTAAGATGGCATATGTGAATGGATTACGAGGCAAAATGCAATAGAAATAAAAGGAGGCCCTCCACCACCATGGGGGACCTGAAGCAATGGCCTCTTTTGCCCCATGCTAATTTTGGAATGCCGTCATAGCTGGCAAGGAAGAGACAAGAATAGCATTGTAGCAACAAGCTTTCAATACGGCTTACCCACTGCTGGACTTAGGCTATTTAATTGCATGATTACTTCATGCAATTCCATCTCACTTAAATCCAATTTGCCCACAAATCAAGACATCATCTGTGATATCATTGGTCCTCTTTGAAAATTAAGGATGAACAACAAACAAAACATAACAACAAAATTTTTAATTGCATTTTCTATAATGGAAATCAAACAAATGCTTATTAAGTTTGACTATGTGCTAGGCACTGTACTAAGTGCTAGGGACAGACAAAAATAAGATAGTCCCTGCTTTCACAAAGTTTACATTCTATCAGTAGGAAAACTTAAAATTGCACTGACTCGGTGTATTGACCACTGCCCCAAGCAGAGTTAATTTCTGTTTGGCCTGTGTCAGTGAAGGTAATAGAATAAGATCACTGTCAACTCGGGACTCTTCCTCTTCTTGGTCATCCTGCTGTAGTAATGTAATTCAGCATCAAGGCTGGAGAGAAGGTGGAACTGACCTTGAACTATGGATCAACCATGAAGCATCCCCAGTGTAATATCTTCTAGGACAAACAACTCTTCTCCAGGAAGAACTGAGGGCCCTGTTGTCTGGGTTTGGGAAATGGATGTCCTCCTCCTTGTTTTTGGCAGCTAGGTGGCTCAGTGAATAGAAAGTTGGACCTGGAATCATAATGACCTGAGTTAAAATCCAGCCTTAGATACTTAGTAGATGTGTGACCCTGGGGAAGTCACTTACCATCTGTTTCCTTTGGTTTTATCCACTGTAAAATAAGGATATTGATGGCACCTACCTTGCTGTGTTGTTATGAGGATCAAAGGAAATAATATTTGTAGAGCACTTAGTACAAGGCTTTGCCTGTTCCTATACCTCAGTTTAGAATGAGATGGTAACTATGATAATGATTTATAAACTACAAAGATATAAACAGATATTATTCTAATTCATAATTATGGGAAGAAAGTATTCTTCAATTGGATATGTTGCTAAGGTATGCCCAATTTTCTTTGCTGAATGTAGGATGGGTGCATGCAATAGTCACATTAATGTTTAATAATTAGTATTAGATCTTTTCCTATAGGGATTTATAGAGTGCTTTGTTCACATTAATCCTGTGAAGCAGGTAGCAAAGAGATCGATCAATCAGTCAGCATTTATTAAATGTTTATTTTGTTCCAGACATCCTGCTAGTCACTGCAGATACAAAGGAAAAGGAAAATAGTCCCTCTCCTAAAGGAGATAACATTCTAGTTGGGGAGACAACACACACATAAATAGGAATATAATAATAGAGACAGTATGCACATATATAGGAATATATACAAATTGCATCACAAAATGAATACTAGGTAGTTTAGGGAACTTCAAAGGAAACAGGAATTCAAGAGGTGGAGGGGAATCGAGTATGTGTATTCTAAACACGGAGTATGGCCACAAAGGTATAAATATTGGGGATGGAGCATACTCTGCACAGAGCAGCAAGTTGGCTAATATGGTTTAGATTGTAGAGTGCATACATGAAAGTGGTTGTTTTTTATTCTTGAAGAGAACCAAAATGACATTACTATATCAGAGTCAAGGTTCATTGTGTCTGACTGTGGCTGATCAGACCAATATGAGCTCAGAAGGCTCTACCACAGGTCAGACATAAAAGTCCATATGAATATTTGGAGTGGATATGTCTCTAAATTCGTGCATCTCATGTTTCTTTTGCTCTACAGCAGTTCTGCTTTGCTTACAGAGCACAGTATCTTCTTTGATGTAGGCATGCCATACTGGGCAGTCTTGGGCCAGTGTCTCCTATGTCTCAAAATCAGTTCCAAAGTTCTTCAGAGAGACCTTGAGAGTGTACTTGTAGCACTTCTTCTGATCTCCACCTGAGTGCTTGCCTTGTGTGAGTTCTCTATAAAATAGTCTTTTAAACAAATATACATTTGGCATTTAAACAATGTGGCCAGCCCATAAAAGCTGTATTCTGTGCAGTAGAATTTAAATGCTTGGCAATTCAGCTCAAGAGAGCACCTCAGCCAGGTGATCTTCAGAACCTTCCTAAGACAATTCAAATGGAAGTGATTTGGTTTCCTGGCATGGTGGTGATATACTGCCAAGATTTTATAAGCATACAACTATGAAATCAGCACAATACTCTGTAGACCTTTATTTTGTGTAAGTAGTCTGATAGCTCTTCTCTCCCACACTTCCTTCAAAGCCTCCCAAACACTGACTAACTCTGCCAAAGTGTGTGTCAACCTTAGCATCTATGTGTACATCCCTAGAAAGTATACTGCCAAGGTAAGTGAACTTATCCACAGCATTCAAAATTTCTCCATTTGCTGTAACTGATGGTTCCTTGTATGAATGATATAGTGCTGGCTGGTAAAGAACTTCTATGTTCTTGTTGCTATCAGGCCAAAATTAGCACAAGATGCAGAGAACTGATCCATACTCCATTGTATATCAGTCTCAGAGTCTGCATTGAGTGTGCAATCATCTACAAACAATTAGTCTTGGCTTTTAGCCTTTTCAAGTTAAATAATTTTAATTTGTCAGTGAGGTAGCTGACCTTGATGCCATTTTTGTCCTCATTGAAGGCATCTGACAATATCACTGTAAACATCATGTTAGAAAGCATGAGGTCAAGCGTACAACCCTACTTCGTTTCACCGGAGGCTGGGAAAGTGCAAGACCATTGTCCATTATCCAGAACCCATTGAAGCATGCCATTGTGGAACTGGTGTGCAATACTAATGAACTTCTCTGGGCAACCAAATTTTGCCATGATTTTTCATGAGCCCTTTCAACTGGCAGTATCAAAGGCTTTGGTCAGATCCACATTGTATACCAACCTTATGCTCTTGGCATTTTTTTCTGGAGTTGTCAGTAACATCATAATAGCTATTCCTTGGCTCTTTCTGAAGCCACACTGGCTCTCAGGTAGATGATCATCTTCCAGGTGAAGGATCAACCTATTAAGGAAGACTCTGACAAGAATATTGCTGGCAATGAGTAGGAGAGAGAACTCACTCACCCACCCTGTGATTGTCACAGGACAAACTATTCCCTCTTCCTTTATAGAGATGGACAGTGGAGGCATCTTTGAACTCCTGGGGATAACCTCCTCTTGCCATATAACCTGAAAGATTTTGGTCAGCTTTTGTATAGACCTCATGCAGTGGACTACTTGCTTTGTAAGTCTCAGGTAGAGTAGAATCAGCATCAGGTGTTTTGCTACACAAGAGGAACTGAATGGCATTAAAAACTTCTTCTTCAGTTGGAAGTTTGGCTAGAGAGGGATTCACTTCAACCTGAAATAGACAGTCAATGACTCCAGCATTGGTTGACAATGGTCTGTTGAGAATACCATGGAAGTATTCAGCCTGTCTCTCCAAGATAATGTCCTTATGATTAATCAATGTGGTGTCATCAGCCCTGAGTAGTTGAGATGTGCTGTAGGTCTTTTGCCCATAAAAAAGCCTTGAGAGCATCATAAAAGCACTTTGGATTGTTACTATTAGCATATAAATGAATTTTGTATGCCTTCTTACTGAGCCAAGAATCCTGAATCTCTCTAAGCTTCACTTGTACTTTATTTTTGATGAGTTAAATGCCGCTTTCTTAGAGATGGATGAATTATGTTGTTGGTAAACCCCATTTTTCATTTAGCAGCTTCTGAATTTTCCTGTCATTTTCATCAAATCAATCTTGATATTTCTGAGTGTTCTGACCCAGAGTAGTAAATGTGGTGCTATACACCAAATGTCTGAAAGCTGCCCACTCTTTTTCTGCTCTATTGTTGCCAATCATGTGTTGGATTAGCTTTCCTTCCATATCAGCAACAAACTGTTCATGTATAGAGAAGCACTCTGATGTGTTGACCTTAAGTCTTCTGGTAGTCTTGCCTGGGGCTACCACTTTTGGTCAGTGTGAATGTTTAGCCTGGAGAGGATAAGTCCATGATTGGCCCAGTACTCTGAGCCACCTATCACCTTTGTCACTCTCATATCCTGCCTATCTTTTTTTCTTACAATGACATAGTCTATTAAATACCAGTGTTTGCTGTGAGGGTGCATCCATGAAGTTTTATTGCAGTCAGGTAAATGAAAGACAGTATTGGTGATGAGAAGAGGATGAGAAGCATGAGTCTTCAGTTGTCTACTTCTCTTACTTGCTTCTCAAAATCCTTTTTGAGCTCTTCCATGGCCTCATTTTTTTTCTTGGAGGCTTTGGATGTAGGAGCTTTGACTTTGTTGTCTTCTTCTGGTTGTATGTTTTGATTTTCTTTGTCACAAAAGTAAGATTCTATGATCTGACTTTTTTTATACTATTTGCTCATGATCCCAGCCAATTACTTGAGTTTTAAACTCTTTGTTAAGGTAGGGGTCTGCTTCCAATGCGGAGAATGTACTGTCCCAAGATTTGGGGGTTTTGTGCAGCTATTTTCAGAGATACTTCTAAGGACCTATAAATTGTCAGTTCTTCCAAGGTATGATCAAGAGTGAGGTGTTTACTCCTTTCCTGGCCTAGGCTCTGGTCTATGAATAACTACGAGCACTGTTTTCTGCCTTGGAATTATAAGGAGGATTCCCTCTTTACCATCACCACAAGTTCCACCATGCCAGCATTCCTTCTTGCCCCAGGACCTCCACCCAGAACTGTGACCCAGATCCAAGCATGGGGGAAGCAAGAGAATCCTGCCTCAGCACCAGCAAAAACATCTCTGCAATTCCCCTCTGCTCAGCCACTCGATCCCCCTGCCAGCTGTGGGCCTAGAGCTCTGGAAGCAGCCTCTGCCCCAGGGTTGTGCCAGGACTGGGGCTGGACTGAGCTCCTCTCTCACTGTAGTCAGACAGACCTTTCCTACTGACCTTCTAAGTTGTCTTTGGTGTTTGTGGGTTGAGAAGTCTGGAAACTGCCACAGCTCCCTGTGATTCAGTCCCCTGAGGCCTGCTCCAGGTTCGCTGAGGCCTGGTCTTTGCCTGCAGGGCCCATGCTGAACTGTGCTCTCCCAGCTGGGTGCCACAGAATTTTCCAATCAACCATCCAGGTTGTCTTCGGTTGGAAAATTGTTTCACTGTGTCTTCTTGTGGGTTCTGCTGCTCTAGAATTTGTTTAGAGACATTTTTACAGGTATTTGGAGAGGTATGGGAGAGAGCTCAAGCAAGTCACTACTTTTACTCTGCCATCTTGGCTCTGCCATGAACCATTGCTGTTGCTGTTTCTGACTCGATTCCTCCCAAGGACTCCCTGCCATGTCTGATAGTCTGTGCCTACTCTGGCATTAAAATCACACAGAATTACAAGCTTGTCCTGCTTCATCACATTGATGATGTGGGTCTCCAGGTCTTCATTTTTTATTTGACCTCACCAGGGTTTGTCATAGTAAGAGCATGTGCACTGTGATAGCGGCATGGTGATTTCCTGCAATTTCCTGCAAGTGGCAATCACATTGTCATGAACCTGTCCTTCCATGTCTTTTGGGAAGCATACAAAGTTGTTGACTAGATTAGTTTTGATCAGAAAACCTACACCAGCCCGCAGTGCTCCCCGTTATTGTGGCTGCTCCAGAAAAACATGCATTTGGCTCTGATTTGGGGAAGCTGGTCTTCATTTGCCAGTCTTGCTTCACACAGGGCCGCTCTTTGGATACAATACCTGATGAGTTCTCTGGCAACAGGAGTTGTTCATCTTTCAAGTCTATTGAATTTTGTGTTGTCCATAAGCATGCACACATTCCATGTATGAATGGTCAGTGGAATTATCCTTGCAAAAGTTTTTGTACTGTGTGTGTGTGTGTGTGTGTGTGTGTGTGTGTGTGTGTGTGTGTGTGTGTTTTGACTATGGGGTAGAATCCCCACCTGCTGCAGTAAGCAGGTCAGGGTTAGGTTAGGTATAGCAGACAATTTTTAGGGCAACTTTTCTAGTCCCTTTGTCATGCCAGAAGGTAAACATTGAGGATATTAAAAAAGGCTATTTAGACATCCAGGGGGCTGCCAAATCTCACTGATGCTTCAGTCCTTATGCCCTGGGCCACCTGTGTGCAGGGTTATGACTACAATTCCCAATGTAACAGCACATGCTACTTCCTTACTTGCCCATTACGGGAGGACTTTTGAGATATGTAAAAATGGTAAAATTGTATGGGTGATGTCTTTTGACTCACACATAAATTGGATTTAAGTGAGGCAGAGTTGCACAAAGTTGTCAGCTTTACTTTCTTTTCCAGAGTCATCAGAGTTCAGTGGCAAGAGAAAATTCAAGACAACTAGCAGTGGCTTGGGATTCGGTGGATGACCATGGCCTCCTTGTTGACTAACCAAGCTCAAAGTGCTCCACGGTACCTGCTTAAGCTGCTTTCAGTGGCTGTTAGAATAAATTGTTCTCATTTACTCATTCCACTGGGGGAAGTCTTCATATGCTTAGGGTAGACATCCCCCTGATTCACTGACAGGTTTGAAGCCCCTTGGTTACCCTCAACCTGGTTTAGCACATCTACTGAGATGGTTTTACCAAAGTATGGCTGCTGTGAGCTACAGCTTCTTGCAGCCACAGGTGAGAGTTAGGTGAAGGTGGACACAAAAGGTAGATGAGCAGCCCTCAAAAGGGCTCAGCAAGCCCTCACACCAGAGGTGTTAGTCATCCTTGAGCACCTCATACACTCCTGGAGGCATAGATTCATGTGCTAAGAGCAGTTCCTAGGAGCCACTAACTTCCAACCTCTAACTCCCATTAGGCTTTAGACCAAATCATCTCGAAAGTTCCAACCACATCTGACATTCTATGATAATAATTTCATGGCATGAGTTGGAAGGAGTTGTTTCTCTGGGCTCTTCCTGTACCTGCCTTATATAAGAGGTCAGCCAGGGAATCTGTTCCTGTCAAGTTTCTGTCAAGCAAATAATCACAGAATCATAGATTTGGAGCTGTAAGGAACCACAGAGGACATCTAGTTAACTTCATCATCCAGATGAGGCACTTGTAGCCTGGGGAAGGTACCGGGAGCCTTACAGCTGGTAATTGTGTGATACGAAATTAGAACCCAGGCCTTCCTTACTCAAAATCCAGTACAATAAACTCTGCAGCTAAATATTAAACTCCTTAAAGCAGAGTCCTGCTTTACATCTGAATAGGGCCCAGAAAAGGACTTGCAAATAATAGGAGCACATGGAATTTTATTAAGTGGTTAATATTCTTTTTAGTTTTATTTGACTATTAGTATCAATTTTTTTAGTAGCTGTTACTTTGAATCAATATGGTTAAAAAGTATCAACCACATTTTAATAACAACATGTTGTCTTAGAGTAGACTTTGTTTTTTAGCTTCCCTCCATAAACAGATGTTTAATTACAGTATCCATATTTTTGTTTATAAACTTGACATCTGTTGCCTCATGAAGATAATGGGAAATCTCTAAATTGAAAATGAAAAGTAAATTAAACATTTTTAACTTGCAAAATTACTCAGTTTGGATCTTTGATTAATGGAACCTATGCTTTCTTTAATTCTGGGTTAGAAATAGAAAAAATGGCAATATTTCAAATTTTGTTTCATTTCTTTTCCAGTTATAACAATGCATAACTGTGATATCATATAATAACCAAAACTAATTATATTTGCTGTAATAATAACCATGTGTATTACTTTATGATTAGAAAAGTGCTATATATTTAATACATATATACATATAATCTCATTTGATAATACTCAGCATAAAAGTAATTGAATATTATTTGAATACTAATTGAATAGCAATAGTAATTGAAAACAATACTGAAAGGTAGATACTGCAAATAATATCTTTCCAGCAAGTATCAGCTCCTTGAGGGCAGGGACTATTTTTTATTTTGTTTTCAACTCTTAGTTATGTGCTTTGTATATAACAGATATTTAATAAATTGCTGTTAGATCCAATTAAATAATATCCTCATCTTTTAGGTGCATCTCATTTGGGAAATTTCACAGAGATTTCAATGAACCAAAGTTTCCTTAACATCAAGATTATTTTAAATAGAAATATACTACACAGCTATAATCATAAGATCATAGGATTAAGTGCTGTATGGGACCTTGGAGATCATCAGATGATCCTTTTATTAAGGGGATTTGTTCTGTGAAGTTTGGATTCAAAGGACCACATTTGAGGACCTAGAGGGCCACATGTGGCCTCAAAGATGAAGGTTCTCCACCCCTGAAGCCCAACCATAATAGAATATTGCAGTCTTAAAAGGAGGCAAGTTTAACTCAAGATTTTATGGAATGGCATATGTTAGGCTGTTGTGTTAACACCAATAACCTGTGTACCAGCAGTGGCATAAAATACTGTTTTGAAGACAATAGTGACAAGAAAAAGAGGTAGGTCAGTCACAACACCCCTGAAATATTAAATGAGGGGAAGACCTCCATATATTGTATAAACTTTTTATGGAAGATTTATAGGAAATCATGGTCAGGAATCCCATAAGATGAGATGGGTTATGATCCACATTGGAAGAGCAGCAAGTACACTGATAGAATCACAGATCCACCAAATTGCAAAACTTCCAAAGTTATAGAACTGGCTATATGCTTCATTTTGTTGTTGTTGTTGTTGTTAATAATAATAACCAGCATTTACATAGTACTTCAAGATTCACAAAGTGCTTTGCACATATATTATTTTATCCTCGCAACCACACTGGGAGGTAGGAGCTATTATTATCTCTATTTTACAAGTGAGGAAACTAAGGCAGTGAGAGGTTAAGTGATTCACAAACATGCCATGTCTCCTCTCTAGGCTCCAATTTCTTCATCAGAAAAATGTGAGGATTGCATTAGGTGTCTCTAAATCTCTAAACTTTCATCCAACCCTGAGATGTTATGACTCATGAAGGAACTATCAGATAGTCTGGGGTTACTTGTACATCTGTAATTCTCAGGAAAACAATCTTATTGTCAAAGAAAAACATAAAAAGTTTTCCTTTTAAACTGTTCATTAAAAAAATGATCAGAAGCTCCTCTCTGAGCATACTTTACTGGTAGTTGACATTTGCAAAGCCATATGTGAGTCATTCCCCACTTGTAAAGGCTTGTTGAATACCTAAGTAACTCCAACAATCAAATTATTATAAACATTTTTGACTTAAATAAACTTTACCCCTCCTATGAATGTATGTGTTACAGAGAGGTCATGAATGGATGACTGTGGAAAAACAGGAAGGAAAGAAGGTGAGTAATAGTAAATATAGTAAAATCTTATGACAGGGACCTGTTAAAATGTGTGCATAGTTGTTATGAAACTGACTTTCAAGGGCCAGGGAAGAATTTTCTAGCATCATTGGATTGTGTATTAAATTCATCAGACAATCACACACAAATGTGGATTAAATTAATCAGACACTTGTTTGCTGTGGATATCACAACAATTGAGAGTGTGAATATCTATATTTTTACTGCCTCTAGTTAGTGCATTGCTCTAATGATATCACTTCCCCATTTAAAGATCTTTAAGTTTTTGCCCTAGAACTATGGAAGTCTTGGTGGTCGTATCTATGATGTTAAAAATCCATAAGGACAGAGTTTTACTCATATTTGTTTGCCCATCATCTCATGTTCATATCCCATAAGCCTCAGGAATCCATAGATCCCTTAGCCTATCATTTAAGAATTTCTAGCATTTGGTTGAACTTATCATTTTCAGAATTATTTCACACAATCAGTCAATGTTCATTTGTCAAGAGTCTACCATATGCCAGGCACTGTTCTAGGTGCCGGATACACACAATCCCTGCTTTCAGAGAACTTACATTGTATCTGAGGAGACATGCACACATACATGTCTATACAGAATAAATACAAGGTAATTTTGACTGTCAGACATTAACAGCTGGAGGTTTGGGAGCGGAAGGAGGAGCAGGGTTATCAGCAAATGCTTCATGTAAAGCTCAGCATCTGAACTGAACTTTAAGGAACTTAGGGTCTCTAAGAGATACTATTCCATTTCAGAGGCTTCATTTTCTGATCCTGCCAGACTGTGCTCTGAGTGTGTCTCACTCTTCCCTTATTTAGTGTGTCTGCTCTCACCATGGTGCTCCTGAAGGTTCTCTCCCTCTTTCTACCTCCTGAATTGTTACTCATCTTTTCAGGCCCATCTTCGGACTCCCTTTTCCCCTGAAGTTCTCTCTTATTGGCTTAGCTGAATTGATCATCCTCTCCAGGAACTTTCCTATACATACATCATATTCTTTTTAAAAAAATAACATACACATTTAGGGGTTGCTGAATGATTTGTAGGAAGACAAAGGCAAGAATAAAAGGCAGCATGTTATGGATAGAGCTCTGGTCTAGGGTCAGAGAGAACTTTCTTCAAGTCCTGCCTCTGACATGTACTAGCTACATGACCATGGGGAAATCAATTAACCTCTTAGTGCTCACAGCAACTCTCTAAGACACAAATGAGTTGCTAATTTGTATCACTGAAAGGAATTTCCACACTGGGAGTTCCCTACCTCAATGAAATCACTGGTTTGTTTAAAAAAAAAGTGAGAATCATGCAGGATGAGAAAGTGTGGATGGCTTCCTTGAAAGAGCATAATCATATCATTGAGGTCATGAATCCATCAAAGCAGGGAAGTAGTTGTGATCAGGTCTTATTTATTAAATTAGAGTTCAATGAGGACAGAGAAGGTGTATTACTCATCTTTACTCACCTTACAAAAAGTAGGGGCATAATAACTGTTTCTTGTATAATGACCTACTCTATAGCTACTCTTCCCTCAACTGCACAGCAATGTGGTCTTTTGGCTGGGCACTGAGAGAGGAGAATGGGTGCAGACTTGATGAAGCTGCAACAGAGCAGTGCCAAGCTCAAGGTTAAGGTCAAAGAAAGGATACTGGGATTGGCTATGGTTGGGGCAAAATTCTTCTTTCCAGGATTAGTCGTAGAATTCATTCACTCTGTTCTGAGGAATACTAGCTATGACTTGACATACATATAAGATTGAGGAAATTACTTGCTTTCAATGTTCTCCTGAGTCCACAAAGATGGTGCATCTATTTCCTGTGTGATGAGTCTCCTTCAAGAGTGTCTGCCTCCTTATCTAGTGAGTTGAACATTCCTTTTACCTGCTAAATGAGTAGTGATATTTGGTATATATGCAAATGCAAACTACGTATTTCCTAGAAGTCTTGAGTTGAAGTAGCTCCTGTAATATCTGGGAAGCTTCTGAGATTGAGAAGTGCAAAAGGTAACTAGTGACTTGGTAGATGTTTTATATTGTGTATTGTTTCCTTGTTATCCTGTTCTGATATGATAAATGTCGCTTTTTATTATAAGCGAATGTTTTATACTGTATCAACGTATACATGTCTACTTTTATGGAGAGCCAGCTCCATCATACTAAGGGCATTTGTGCAGGGCAAGTACAAAGAAGAAGGTGAGCTATGTCAGTGGATGGAGATAATTTCTGATTGGGTAAATACACAAATCTATATACATCCTGACAATAAGTAAACAGAGTCCCATAGGGGTACTAAGTGATAGATGTTTGCTGTAAACCATGGATAGCACAACAATTAATCAGCCCTTCTTCCCTGTGGAGCATATGCAAACTAGCAGAGTGAGTATGGGCCTCCCCAGGACCCAGATTTTCTTTGTAGGAAAGAATAATATGCGTGGCTATCAACAACATCCGATGGCTAAACTCAAATCAAGTCTACTTACGTCCAGTCACTGGGGCAGAGGAAGCCAAGGACCAAATGGATTGTAAGATTGAGGATCTCAAAAAGTAGTGGGCATTTTAATATTTAAATTTCCACTTCTGAAACTTCAATGACCTCTGTTCTCTGCTTCCTTCTCCTCCTACTTTGGCTTTTCCCATGACATTTTGCTCTCCTTTTCTTCTCTAGCAAAAGAGAATAGAAATACTTCTGAAAGAAATGATCTCTGTAGAATTTGGAGTTTTAAATAAGAAAAAAAAAGTCTTGCTGATTCATAGCTGACAATACTGACTCATGTTCCCATGTCACTTCTTGATTCAAAGAGCTCGTCATTGCACAAGGGTGAGGGTGAGAAACCAAAGGGAATATTTGGATGGAATTTAAATAGCATAAATTAATTTATTAAGCTGTCAACAGATATGAGGTATTGCTATTTCACAAAGGATGTTGGACACATTTTTAAAACAATGTAGCTCTAGATTTTTTTTGACAAATATTCTCTGGATCTCAAGCAGGTGAAACTTGATCTGCCCAGCTACCAAATAGGTCCTGGAGAAGATGACATTCTTGGTTCTCAGACAAAGGCTCCTTACAAATATTATGGGAACCAGACAAAATGATAAGCTCACACACTTACTCTTTCTTAAAAAGACTGCGGTGTGTTTCATCTTGAGTCCAAAACTTGAAATGGTGCCATTGAAGCTAGGTGAAAGAGAATATTAGTGTTGAACTGATAGTCACATGTTTGTAGTTCCCTGTTTAAAAGCTTTTTAAAGCTATTACACAGATGCTAATCTTTAATAAATATGCTCTAAATATTCATTTGGCACTTCATACATTGCCTTAACCTGTTCTGGGGTAGAAGTAGGAACAGATGGGTCTCCCTGAATGTAAAGAGACAGAGTGAACAGTAATTATTTGGTTCCGTGCAGTACCAATAAGACAATTGAGAGAAAAGCCCATGGCCCAGGCTTGACACAAGGTATCCATTGACAAGCAAACTTCTATAATATATTGTGAATTTAATGCCTCTCCATCACCCCTCACCCACTATGGAATCACCATACTCCATTTTCATCTGCCCTTTTATCAGTTTACTAAATCTAAGGGGTTATGACGCCTACAAAAACCAATAACTTAGAACTTGTTATTAATTAAACAAGATGTTAAATAATATATGAGTTATGTTATAGTAGCATTTCATAGCTAATTAATATGATCAATAATTTATTCAGTAGCCTAGGAGGGAAATTATATTGATTATAAAAATAATTTTTTTTAAAGACCACAAAAAATTGGATTGGTCTTATAAAAAAATAACCATAAAGACTGATGCACTGGCATGTGATCCCTTGGTCACATTATAACCCCAAATCACTGTTTGTCAGTGATTGGAAAGTATAAATGTTCCTCCTGGAGCTGGACGTTCCATAGAGCTAGATACCATCTTGTGTACCTCTCCTGACCTTAAAGCTTGAAGCACTGAGGAGTGGCCTAACCCTTATAAATATGCTTGCAGTGAACTGGGTAGTTTTCAGACACCCAGAAACTTAGAGTTGGAAGGGAATTTAAATATTATCTATTCTAGACCAGTCCTTAACTTCTAAGTCTCAGTCTTTTCACATGTAAAATAAAGAGCTTGGATTAGAAGGCCCCTAAAATCCCTGTCAGCTCTTCAACTATGATTTTGTGATTTTTTCAATCCAGAGCAAAACAGGAATCCCTGTTGTGGAATTCCTAATAAGAAGTCACCAAACTTCTGTTTGAAAACTTCTGGTAAGGAGGAATCCATTTCCTGAGTCCAGTACATGTTGTGATAGCTCTACTTCTTGGCAAGTTGTCCTGACATTAAGCCTAAAGTTGTTTCTCTGTGACTTCTGCCCATTCCCCCAGTTCTGTTTAAGGTCTTCAAATACTTGAAGACAATTATTATTCACCTTCTATATACACTTATATAGTTAGTTTTTTTTTAACCACTGCTATTAGAGGCCAAAACTAATATCTATCTTCTAAATTAAGCATGCTATATCAGGCTTTTATTTTAGGTGATTATATTTGGGGGAAAGCATCTGACCTGAACTATACCTGAATTCATGGAAATGAAACCATAACTACTATTTCTGTGGGACATTAGGACTTATGAATGGCTTTTTTCACAAGAACTTGGTTGTGCAAGTATATCATGTCACTATTTTATAGAGAAAGAAATTGAAACTTAGACATACCTATGCTCACATATTTAATGTTTTTAAGGTGGCATTTGAACCCATCTTTTTTACTCCAATTCTAGTAATATTTCCATTAACTACATTATCTTCCATAAGTTCTATTGCTTTTACTAACATTCTTTTACATTTTAGCCTATATAACTTTTGATAGTAGTGAAGTCTATGTTACCTGTTGCTTAATTTGGCTTTTCTTATTTGTTCTTAAACTACATCTTTCAAATTTCCAAGAAGGAGGATCCCTTGTTCTAGTTAATTCATTTCAGTTCTATTCTAAAAGCCTGTCATAAATACCTAGCATGTACAAGGCAATGGAGATACAAAAACAAAAATAATCTTTTCACTCAGGAAACTTCTTATAAATTATATATTATAAATTATATTCTACAATTATAAACATCAATGGATGTTGAGAATCATATTTTTTAACCTCACGAAGTAAAGCAAAATCATCACAATATCAAAAAGGAAGCTTGCTTTAATAATAAACAAATCCACCTTTGTCACCTTTATAACACTATTCCTCCAACACCATCCTCCTCTGATATCTTATTATAGTATGAGGTGCCCTTGAGGGTTTTTTTATTATTAACTTAACTTATTAATTTATTTTTAGTTTTTGACATTCACTTCCACAAAATTTTGAGTTCCAAATTTTCACTCCATCTCTCTCCTCCCCTCACCCCAAGACAATGTGCATTCTGAATACCCCTTTCCCTAATCTGCCCTCCCTTCTATCACTCCCCACCTTCTCTTATACCCTTTCCCTTCTGTTTTCCTGTAGGGCAGGATAGATTTCTATACTCCTTTGCCTGTATATCTTATTTCCCAGTTACATGTAAAGACAATTTTTAACATTCATTTTTAAAACTCTGAGTTCCAAATTCTCTACCTTTCTCCCTCCCCACTCACCCTCATTGAGAAGGCAAGCAACTAGATACAGGTTATATGTGTAGTCATGTAAAACACTTCCACAGTAATTATGTTGTGAAAAACTAACTATATTTCCCTCCATTCGATCCCACCCCAATTACTCTATTCTCTCCTTTGACCCTGTCCCTCCTCAAAAGTGTTTGCTTCTGATCACCACCTCCCCCAATCTGCCCTGCCTTCTATCATCCCCCTCCCAATCTTATCCCCTTCCCCCCCTATTTTCCTTTAGGGTAATATAGAGTTCCATACCCAATTGAGTGTGCATGTTATTTCCTCCTTAAGCCAAATCCATGAGAGTAAGATTCACTCATTCCCTCTCATCTCCCCCCTCTTCCCCTCCACTGTAAAAGCTTTTTCTTATCTCTTTTATGTGAAATAATTTACCCAACTCTACTTCTTCCTTTCTCTTTCTCCAAGTATAATCCTCTCTCACCCCTTAATTTTATTTTGTTAGATATCATCCCTTCATACTCAACTCACTCTGTGCCCTCTGTGTGTGTGTGTGTGTGTGTGTGTGTGTGTATTCCCTCCAACTGCCCTAATACTGAGAAAGTTCTCATAAGTTACCAATATCATCTTTCCATGTAGGAATGTAAACAGTTCAACTTTAACAAGTCCCTTATGATTTCTCTTTCCTGTTTACCTTTTCATGTTTCTCTTGAGTCATGTATTTGCAAGTTAAATTTGCTATTCAGCTCTGGTCATTTTATGAAGAAACCTTGAAAGTCTTCTATTTCATTGAATATCCATTTTCCCCCTGATGGATTATACTCAGTTTTGATGGGTAGGTGATTCTTGATTTTAATCCTAGCTCTTTTGACCTCCAGAATATCATATTACAAGCCTCCCGATCCCTTAATGTAGAAGCTGCCAAATCTTGTGTTATCCTGATCGTGTTTCCCCAATACTTGAATTGTTTCTTTCTGGTTGTTTGCAATATTTTCTCCTTGACCTGGGAACTTTGGAATTTGGCTACAATATTCCTAGAAGTTTTCCTTTTGGGATCTCTTTCAGGAGGTGAACAGTGGATTCTTTCAATTTCTATTTTACCTTCTGGTTCTAGAATATCAGGGCAGTTTTCCTTGATAATTTCTTGAAAGACAATATTTAGGCTCTTTTTTTGATCCTGGCTTCAGATAGTCCGATAATTTTAAAATGATTTTTCCTGGATCTATGTTCCATGTCAGTTGTTTTTCCAATGAGATATTTCACATTGTTTTCTATTTTTTCATTCTTTTGGGTTTGTTTTATAGTTTCTTGATATCTCATAGAGTTATTAGCTTCTATTTGCTCCATTCTAATTTTTTATTAATTCATTTTGATTTATCAACAATCACTTCCATAAGCTTTTGAGTTTAAAATTTTTCCCCCTTCCCCACTCCTTCCCCAAGAAAGCATGCAATCTGACATAGGCTATACATATACATTCCTATTGAATGTATTTTCACATTAGTCATGTTGTAAGGAAGAATTAGAAACAATAGGAGGAACCACCAGAAAGAGGAAACAAAACAAAACAGAAGAAAAAAATAGCAAACAGTATGCTTCAATCTGCATTCAAACTCCATAGTTCTTTCTTTGAATGTGAATAGTATTTTCCATCATGAGACCTTTGGAGATGTTAGATCCTTGCATTGCTGAGAAGGGCTAAGTCTATCAACATTAGTCTTCGCACAACATGGCTGTTACTGTGTACAATGTTCTCCTGGTTCTGCTCACTTCATTCAGCATCAGCCCTTTCAAGTTTTTCCAAGTTTTTCTAAAGTCTGCTTGCTTATCATTTTTTATAGCGCAATAGTATTCCATTACATTCATATACCACAACTTGTTCAGCCATTCCCCAATTAATGGGCATCCCCTCAATTTCCAATTCTTTGCCACCACAAAAAGAGCTGCTATAAATATTTTTGTACATGTGGATCCTTTTTCCATTTGTACGATCTCTTTGGGATACAGCCCTAGAAGTACTATTGCTGGGTCAAAGGGTATGCACATTTTTATAGCCCTTTGGGCATAATTCCAAATTGCTCTCCAAGATGGTTGGATCATTTCATGACTCCACCCAAAATGCGTTAATATTCCAATTTTCACACATGTTCTCCATTTATCATTTTGCTGTTTTGTTATGTTGGCCAATCTGATAGGTGTGATGTGGTACCTCAGAGTTGTTTTGATTTGTATTTCTCTAATCATAGTGATTTTGAGAATTTTTCACATGACTATAGATGGCTTTAATTTATTTATCTGACAACTCCCTGTTCATATCCTTTGACCATTTATCAACTGTGGAATGACTTGTATTCTTATAACTTTCACTTAATTCTCTATATATTTTAGAAATGAGGCCCTTATCAGAGACACTGGTTGTAAAAATTCTTTTCCATTTTTCTACTTCCTTCCTAATCTTGGTTGCATTGGCTTTGTTTGTGCAAAAACTTTTCAATTTAATGTAATCAAAATTATCCATTTTGCATTTCATAATGTTCTCTGTCTCCTGTTTGCTCATGAATTCTGTTCTCCACAAATCTGACAGGTAAACTATTCCTTGCTCTTCCAATTTGCTTATAGTATCAGTCTTTATATCTAAATTATGACCCTATTTTGACTTTATTTTGGTGTATGGTATGACATTTTGGTCTATGCCTAGATTCTGCTATACTCTTTTTCAGTTTTCCCAGCAATTTTTGTCAAATAGTGAATCCTTATCCTTCCATTCTAAGTTTTAAGGAATTATTTTATTTAGTGAGCTTTTGGGCTTTCTTTTCCATTTGGACAATTCTGCTTTTTAAGGTGTTCTTCTCCTTATTGGCTTCTTGGACTTCTTTTGCCATTTAGGTTAGTCTATTTTTTAAGGTGTTATTTTCTTCAGAATTTTTGGGGTCTCCTTTAGAAAGCTGTTAACCCTTTTTTCATGATTTTCTTGCATCACTCCCATTTCTCTTCCCAATTTTTTCTCTGCTTCTTTTACTTGCTTTTCAAACTCCTTTTTGAGCTCTTCCATGGCCTAGGACCAATTTATATTTTTCTTGGAAGCCTTGGATGTAGGAGCCTCTGGTTGTATGTTTTGATCTTCTTTGTCACCAAAGTATAGACTGAATTTTTCCCTCTGTTTGCTCATGTTCCCAGCCAATTACTTGACTTTTAAACTCTTTGTTAAGGCAGGGCTGTGCTTCCAATGTGGAGGGTGTACTGTCCCAAGCTTCAGGAGTTTTGGGTAGGTATTTTCAAAGGTATTTCTAGGGATCTGTGAGTTTTCAGTTCTTCCCAAGTGGTATAATCAAAGGTGAGGTGTTTACTCCTTTCCTGGCCTGTGCTCTGGTCTATGAGTGAGCACAAGCACTCTTTTCTGCCTTGGAACTGTGAAAAGGGATTTCCTCTCTACCACTGGTGGCCACAAGATCTACCACACCAGTGCACCTTCTCACCCTAGGACCTCCACCCAGAACTGTGACCCGGATCTAAGGATGGACAAAACAAGAGAATCCTACCTCAGCACCAACAAAGACATCCCTGCAATCCCCCTCTGATCAGGCACTCGATCCCCCCACCAGCTGTGGGTTGAGAGGTCCAGAAGTAGCTGCTGCTGCCCCAGGGTTGTGCCAGGACTGGAGCTGGACCAAGCTCCTCTCTTACCCAGATCCAACAGACCTTTCCTATTGACCTTCTAAGTTGTTTTTGGAGTTTGTGGGTTGAGAAGTCTGGAAACTGCCACAGTTTCCTGTGATTCAGTCCCCTGAGGCCTGCTCCAGGTTCAATGGGGCCTGGCCTTTGCCTGCAGGGCCCACGCTAAAATGTGCTCCTCCTTTCCCAGCCCAGCACAACAGATCTTTCCTATCAACCATCAGGTTGTCTTGGGCTAGAAATTTGTTTCACTCTGTCTTTTTGTGGGTTCTTCTGCTCTAGAATTTGTTTAGAGCCATTTTTACAGGTATTTGGAGGGGTATGGGGAAGAGCTCAACCAAGTCACTGCATTTACTCTGCCATCTTGGTTCTGCCCCTTATCTTGAGTTCTTGATAGCAGAGTGTGAGCTCTAGAGGATCTTGCCAAGTTGGAAAGGCTTTGAATGCGGTGCTAGGAAGCAAACATGCCCTTATTAAGTGACTACTATATAACAGGCAGGAGGTAGGTAGATATTACAATGGATAAAGTACCAAACTTGGAGTCAGGAAGACCTGAGTTCAAATCTAGCCTTACATTTACTAGCTGTGTTGCCCTGGGCAAATCATTTCACCCAATTTGCCTCAGTTTCTCATCTGTAAAATGAGCTGGAGAAGGAAATGGCAAACCACTCCAATATCTATGCCAAGAAAATCCCAAATGGGGTCATAACTAAACTCCAATAACAGGTACCAGGCACTGTACTATGTGTTTTACAAATATTATTGGATTTGAGCCTCACAACCATCATGTGAAGTAGGTGCCATTATTACCCCCATATTAGAGTAGAGGAAGATGCAGCAGTGGGTAAACAGTTTACCAGTGGTAAAATAATAAGCCCAGCACAGCTAGTAAATGCCTATAGGTGAGTTTGAACTCAGGTCTTCCTCATGCCAGGCTCAGCACTTTATCCACCGTGCCAACAGAGTCTGGGGATGATAAATGCAATAGTATCATGTCAGAGCTAATCCTAACATGAGTCAGCCATTGAGTTCAAATTCATTTTTAGACATTTACTAGATTACCAATTCTCATCTATTTAAAACTATTTTAGGACTTTTCCTTTTCAACAAGTTGGCAGTGGCTTCCTGGGTGTAGGTCCTCTAGTTTCCTCCAACACAAACTACCTGGAACAAAACTTCCAAAGCAGAGCCCCTTCAAGGCTTCACCTTCTGTCTTAATCACCTCAGCTACTAATTCTAACTTCCTCTACTATTCAGAGAATGAATGCTGGTCTGGAGTCCTAGTCAGAGGTTTCATCTTAGCTCTGTCCCTTGCTACTTGTAAGGTCTAAGGAAAGTCCACTCACTTCCTTGTACCACTTTTTATTCATATGTAAAATGAGAGGCTTGGATTTTTTTGGTTGTTGTTAAGTCTTTTTTTAGTCCTTGTCGTATTTGACTTGTTGTGGCTCCATCTGGGGTTTTCTTGACAAAGATTCTAGAGTGGCTTGCCATTTACTTTTGTAGCACATTTTACAGATGAGGAAACTTAGGCAAATAAGGCTAAGTGACTTGCCCAGGGTCACACAGCTAGTAAGTATCTGAGGTCAGATTTGAACTCTGGAAGAGGAGTCTTCTGACTCCAAGCTCAGTGCTCTACCCACTGCACCACCTAGCTTCCCAGCCTTAGGTTAGATTACTTCTAATGTCCTTTCCAACCTGAAAAAAAAATGATCCTGTATGGAGCTAAGTTGTATCTGATTTTGAGCCTCTCCCTATATTAGTAATAATACTATAAAATTGTATATAATTTTAAGAAGAAAATCACCTAGCAACACAAGAACTTTGTGCATTCTTTATGGACTCATGAGGTCTATATCTGCTATGGAGTGCTTTTGTGATTGATGCTACATTTGTGGACTAGATGGCTGCCAGTTTTCCTTACTGTCTCACATCTCTGATTTTGCTTCCAAGCTGCTAACACTGTATCTTCTTCTGTGTCAGGTAATTCTAATAGTCAGAATTCTACCTTTGCCCTTCCCTATCCTCCCCCTTTTGTCTATGCTTGCCACTGGGCCTTTGTTTCTCCTGTTTACTTAGTCATGGTATGAGATAAATTCAGGAGGATGCATATGTACAGCCAGCTGCTCCAGCTGTAGATTCTGTAGCAGGTGAGGAATTATATCCTAGAATACTTTTCTTTAAGAGCCATGTCAGAGGGATGCCCCAAGCTTGTCTCCATTCTCTGCCTCTGCTGCAACTGCTCACACCAGGAGGAATAGCTAGGAATCATCCAGCCATAGAATGTTAGTGATGGGAGTTCAACCTGCTCATTCTATGGAGGGGGAAATAGAGGCCCAGGAAAGTTAAATTGTTTTTTCAAGGTTACAAAGCTAGAAACTGACAGGACAGAATCTTGAGCCCACATTTTCAGTTCATTTTAATTCAACAACATTCAACCTAATGGTTCATATTGGGAGTCATGTGCTAGGCAAGGGAGATATCAAGTTAAAAATGAAGGTAGATCTTTCCTTTAAGGAGCTCATTTTCTAGGAAGTGTGGGGGAGTTGAATGGGAGAAAGATATACACAGTGAGATTTTCTAAGTAATCAAAGTTTGAATCAAGTCTTGAGGCCTAGTTACAAACTGTCTGTCATTTGAAATATAAGATTATAGGATCACATAAAGAAATTGAAGCCACAGGCAACAAAGTGATTTGTCCCAAGTCATATTGGTAATGAATAGCTGAGCAGGGATTCGAATAAAAGTCCTCTTTCTCCTGATCTGGTCTTCCTCCTATTAGACTGCAGTCTTTTCATGTCTACTCACCCAAGTCTTTCATGTGATGGATTTCTTTCCTATGTTTCTAATGAGAGTGAAGACTGGATTGGAATTTCAGAGACCCCCAGCTTCAATGCTAGGTTTTGTTACTCTCTAGCTTTGTTGTCTTAGATAAGTCATTCTAACTCTCTGATGTTCAGTTTTCTCATCAGTAAAATGAGGGATTTGGACCAAATAAATTCTTAAGGTACTTTCCATCTCTAAAATTCCATGATTTATAAATATCAACATACTAAAAATAGATTCCTTAAAAAAATCCAAAATGAAGCTGTTTTGCTCTAACCAAAGTTATTAAGTAGACCAGAGGTGTAAACCATATGGCTCAGATTAAAATATAATTGAGAAATATTAAATAAATGAATAAATTATAAATAAGTAAAAACCATAAAACACAGATAACATTATGTGTTAAGACTTTCCATATGTGGCCCATAGGGATCTTTATGTATGGATTAGTGGCCTCTGTTTCTGTTTGAAAATGACACCATTTCAGTAGACCATGGGGAGGGCTACTGTCCAAGTAGTACGTGTATTGAAAAAGGCCCCAGGAAAAAAGAGTTCATTTACAGTAAACTGTCTACTTTTTGATTGATGCTTGTAATGGAGGGCCTTTCTGAAATGCATTACAACATCTAACAATCGTTTATTAAACCTCACTTATGTCCAAACAACTATGCTAGGTACATCAGGCACATTAAAGATAAATATGACACCCATTACCCTGGTTGAAGATGTGCAAGGAACTGGAATATGTCTAGTGCAGAAGACAGGTACAGATGAAGTGCAATGAAATAGACAAAATATATATTAATAAATCAATCAGCAAATATTTATTGAGTGCCTACTATGTGCCAGGCACTGTGTCAGGTGCTAGGGATACAAGTATAAAGAACAGAACAATCTCTACTTGCAATGAATCTATATTCTAATGAAACTTATTATGTGCCAGGTACTGAGCTATGTGCTGGGAATATGAATTCAAATAAATAACGTAGTCCCTGGACTCAAGTTGCTTATATTATATTGGGGGGAAACAATACATAAAGGGGAACTAGAAAGTGTGTGTATGGGTGGTGGTGTGAGAGAGATGATTATTTCTCTTTTATATTGATAACCATTTACTATTGGGGATGTCCAAGATTTTTTCCCTTCTTATTTCCTCATTCAGAAATCAGCCCCTGTAGGTTATTTCTGCCAAGCTCTGAAGGACATTGCTAATGAGATAGATTAACTTTCTCCTCAATCTTCTTCAGACCCCACCCAAGTCGGGAAGCCCACTGTGTTCTACTCAAGCTTGGTAGGGGGCGTAGATCCTTTGTCTTGATTACTCAGGTTGAGGGTGGTCTGGGAGTAAAAGTAACATAATCAAAGTCACATCCCCCAGCCATTCATTAGAATAAGCCTACCTTCATTATAATATTCATTCTCCTCATTAATTGTTAACCAATCATAGTCAATAAGCCACCATGATCCTTCTCTGGTTCACGAGCAATAGCCAAATGACCAATGCTTTTATTAATTATTTACTAGACATAATAAAATGATCAATTACCCCAAAATTATGCCTCTCGGACTTTTTTTTTCTTCTTACTATGTCACAATTGGTAGAGTATAGCATGGCTGGTCCCCCTAATCAAATACTCGTTTGTATAAGGTAGTCACCAATCAGTAGACGCCAACCTTAGGTGGAATCTTCTCCAAATTTGCATGATGGCTGCTGAAGGAGAGGAGCATTTCAGAGAGTAGAGGTGTGAGTAAGTGAAGGATGACTGAGGCTCCCAAAATATTGAGAGTTCAGAGAAGGATGACATCTCTTCTGGCTGGGGTAGATGGGTCCTCAGGGAGTGAAAGGTTCTTAAAGCAGTTGGCAGAGCAATCAATAGACATTTAATAAGTGCTTACAGTGCCAGGCACTGTACTAAGCACTGAGTGTGCAAAAAAAAAAATTCCTGACCTCAAGGTCTAATGGGAGAGATAACATATATATATGTATACACACACATGCCAGATTACATATATTATATACATACACATGTATGTATATATGAACGCATGTGTGTATGTGTGTCAGGTTGTTACCAGCTAAGGATTCTTCATAATAGGGAGTCATTGTAGGTTTTTTAAGTAGGAGAATAAGTTGATATAAGCTGTACTTTAGGAAGATACATACGTACATACATACATACATACATACATATTTTTGTATATGAATTAGTACATAAAAGATAAATTCAGAGTAGATGGAAGGTAGTTTTCTGGAAAAGCAGAAATGTGATGGAGAGTATTCCTGATTAAGGAACAGTATGCAAAGGTGGAGCCTGAAAGCGTATCCTAGCATTAGCAAATAATTCAGTTCTGTAGCATTTTCAGGGATGTAAAGGGGAGTGGTATCTCTGCTTTTCAGATCTGTATTCTCCTTCAAGGTCGCATCTCCTCTACGAAGCTTTTACTGACCCTCCTCTCCTCTCCCACCTCACTCCAACTAGTAACCCTCTCATCATCCTCAAATATTCCAAGAACTTTTTGCTTAATGTCTCAATTATCTCTCCCTTAATCCTATGCTTAGTAGATTGTGAACTCCTTGAAGTCAGCACATTTATGTTGATAACTCCAGAATCTAGACTATTACCTTCCATATGCTCAATAAACATTGGCTGAATTTCATTGTTGAAAGTTGGGTTCAGTCAATTGGATTGCTGAGAGCTCAACTAAGGATTTTGCATTATATTCTAGAGATATAAAGAACCATTGTGGTCTTTTTGAATAGGAGAATGACTTGATAGAAGCTGTGCTTCAGGAAGATAAACCTAATAATGGTTTGTTTCATCCATAATCTATGCGCAAAGCATTGGAGTTTTCTTCTTTCCCCTTTCCTTCATAAAGCAGTCTTTTAGGTAAAAGAATGTAAAAGAATGGTATTTTAAGATATGTATATGTATAATGGTATATGTAAGATATGTTGCACGTTGCACATAAATAAATTGATTCTGTTCTTCATTAAGTCTTTGAGTAGATGAAATTAAACAAAATTCAGTTTTTAACTTGTGGAATATCTAGAATACTACATATATATATATATTTTGCCAGAGCAATTCATATATAATGTGAATTCTAGCTTGGTTTTTAGTTATTCTTTCTCCTAAGCAAGAATAACTTTTGACCAAGTAGGGAGATAGAGTGGTGGAGTAAGTGGGAGAGAAAATAATCTTTTGAAAACTTGGCTTGAAAACAATAAACATATCCAGATGAATAGCTAGGGAAGATTCCAAGAAGTGACAAATGTTTTTTAATTATAGCTGTATTTAGACAATGTCTTAACATTAGGATGTGAATGGTTTGTCTTGATACCTCAAGGATTACTTTTTCATATTTTGGCCAACAGTAACTAGAGCAGAGGTGGGCTCATTAACCATTTACCTGTCTACAATATTTCTCAGTTCCCACAATATAATAGAAAAGAGGTGCTTACTGTAAATATTATATTGATGTGCTTTGATTTGCAACAGAAGTATCTTAAGGGATACAGCTTGAGTTGTAATGTAAAGCATTCTGGACATGGAATCGGGTAATATAGTTTCAAAACCTACTTCCATCACTACTAGGTCAATAGCTCTGTGATCTTGGCCAATTCTCTAACCCTTTCTGAGGAGTTTCCTTATGTGCAAATTGGAGGTAGTAGTACTGTCCTCTGCTGAACAGGTGGCTTTTCTTCTTGTTACGGTGAATCCCTCTCCATATGCTCTTGATAGTATTCCTCATGTTTTTCCCGTGGAATTCAGATAAGAAGTGGACCAAGGACAAGGCACTATGGTGCTATATAAAAACTGAGGCCATTTGCCATGACCTCTCTCTTCTCTCCTCTTCCTCGTCTCATATCACTCATATGCTTTCTGCTACCATCCATTTCTTAACTCCTATCTCACACAAAGAGATGGCCTTACTCCTCACCAAGGCTACCCTCCCCACCTGCACAAATGATCCCATTCCATACTGTCTCCTCCAACAGATTGCCTCTTCTATCATCCTGATTCTATCACTTTTTTTCAATCTTTCTCTCTCTGTCTACTGGCTCATTCCCTGCAAACATGCCCATCTCTCACCCATTCTGAAAAAACCCTCACTTGATGTTTCATCCAGGCTATTGTCTCAAACCTCTTCTGCCTTTTGTGACTGAAGTCCTTGGAAAGACTGTACAATAGCTGCCTGTACTTTCTCTCCTCTCACTCTTCTTAACCCTTTACAATCTGATTTCTGAATGATCCTATTCCACTGAAATTGCTCTCTCTGGAGTTATCAATGATCTCTAAGTTGCCAAACACCAATGACCTTTTCCCAATCCTACTTTTCTCCTCAACTTCTCTGCAGCTTTTGACATTGTTGATAACCATCTCCTCCTTGATACTCTCTTCTCTCTAGGTTTTTGCGACACTATTTTCTTGGTCTCCTCCTACCTAACAGATCACTGCTTTTCAGCCTTCCTTTGATAGATTCTCATCCAAGTCATAACCTGTAACTGTAGGTCTCATAGGGTTCTGTCCTGGGCCCTCTTCTAGTCTGTCTCTATACTATTTAACTTGGTGATTTAATCAGCTCCCATGGATTTCATTACCATCTCTATGCTGAAGATTCTCAAACCTACCTTTCCTTCCCCAATTTCTCTGCTGACATCTAATCTCATATCTCAAACTGTCTTTTAGACATCTCAAACTAGATGTCCAGTAGACATCTTAAATTAAGCATATCTAAAATAAAACTTATTATATTTCCGCCTAAATTTCTCCCTGCTCCTACCTTTCCATTTACTGAAAAGGGCATCAGCATCCTCCCAGTCTTTCAGGCTTGCAACCTAGGTGTCATCCTGGATTCCTCACTCTCTTTCACAACACTACTCCCTCCATATCCAATCTTTCACCAAGGCCTGTTGATTACACATTTCTTAAATGTGTTCTGATATTGCCACCACTCTGGCATAGGCCCTCATCACCTCACTCCTAGATTATTGGAATAGCCAGCTAGTAGGTCTGCCTGGCCTCAAGTATCTCCCCACTCCAACCATCCTCCGTTCATCCACTGAAGTTATGTTCCTAAAGCTCGTGTTTGACTGTCAACCCCACTGCCTCCCCCAACTCAAGAAACTGCAATGATTTCCTATTGCCTCCCAGATCAAATACAAAATCCTGTTTGGCATTCAAAATACTTTATAATCTATCCCCCTCCTACATTTCCAGTCTTCCAGTACTTTACTATTCAATATACACTTTTTGATCCAGTGACAATGGCCTCCTTACTGTTCCATTAACAAGATACTCCACCTCTAGGTATTTTATCTGGCTGTCCCCCATGCCTGGAATACTCTCCTCCCCATTCTTCTTATCCCTGACTTCCCTGACTTCCTTTAAGTCCCAACTAAAATCCCATCTTTTATAGGAAACCTTTCCTGACATCACTTAATTCTAGTGCCTTCTCTCTGTCAGTTATTTCCTATTTATCCTGTACATAGCTTATTTGTATATATTTGTTTTATCCCCCATTGGATTGTGAGCTCTTTGAGGGCAGCAACTCTCTTTTGCCTCTTTTTGTATCCCAGTGCTTAGCACAATGCCTGGCACATAGTAGGCTCCTAATAAAATTTTATCAATTAATTGATTATACTGAATGTACTATTTTTTGTGGGAAAGGAGAGGGACCACTATGCCTGTGGGTAAAACAATTGCTTTTTATTATTAGAACATGCACGCATCTTCTATACCTCATTAAAAATATCTTCAGGATAATACCAGCAGCAGATAGGATGACAGGGATGACATGTATTTCATCCTGTTTTGACAACAGGAAGATGACATAGGGTTTAAGATAACATGTATTTCATCCTGTTTTGACAAAAATAGTGAATTCTTCCCTGCCACTGGATTGCTATATCTTTTTCATGCCAAGTAGTTTGGATATTATGCGTAGTTGGCACAATATCTATTCAGATGTTTTCTTGGTAGCTAGGTGGCACAATGGATAGAGCACTGGCCCTGGGTCAGGAAGATATGAGTTCAGATTTGACCTCAGACACTAGCTGTATGACCCTGGGTAAGTCACTTAACCCCAATTGCCTCCAAAAGCAAAAAAAAAGTTTTCTTACATTTTTATGGATCAATGTTATTATTATTTGATAGTTGTGGACAATAGTTTTGTCTTTAATGATGCTCAGGAGTACAGTTTATTTGTGGAATGCTCAATTGTACTTTGGAGTTTATATTCAAATAGAATTTATTGTCTCTTTATTAGTTTAAAAGACGTGGTGATCTTCTGCATAATAATAGAATCTCTCCCTACCTGATGAGGCCTCTGTAGGTATTTGGTCAACACTAAGTTTTTGCAAGCTGCAGTTCTGTGTTGCAGTTTCTACCACTTCATTCATAATCTGCATTGATCCATAAGCCCAGGTTACTTAAATATAACTTTTCTGTAATTTCTGGTGGCAATGACTCAATAGCAAGTCACTATCACAAAATCCCTGTGATCCTACAAAGCAGATCTGCCCAACTCAGCTTGTTTGATTTTTTTTTTTGCCAATGTAACATAGTAGAGTTCATATGGAAGATAGCTTTTGATTCCATTTTTGTACCTCAATGTTTTATAGGTGCCATCTGAAGATAAACCACTTTCAGCTACATTGACAGATTCAGTAGCATGTAAATATTGTCAGACTTTATAATTGCTTTCTAGTGTGATGTCTATTTGTTCTACAAATATTTCTGTAAAGTTTTAGACTGTTTATCATGGATGCTGAAAATGTCAAACAATCCTTTTTCTCCTTTTGGATAAGAAAGTATTAATCTTTCCAGAGGGGCTTTGGTAAATTAAGACTTGTTTTTGAGTATCTTTTTTATGGGTTTTTATGTGCAAAACTTTGTGATCTGTAGTCCACTTTACCATGACAAAAATGTATGTTAAGTTGGAAAGGCATAAGTATTGATTGTTCAAGATGTATTCTTTCTGTTAAGCTTTGGCTTTAGGATGCCAGGCAATCTCTTAACACACACAATCTAGCTTTCTCCTTGACTGCCTTACGCCTGATGTGTTTTGCTTGGATAATACCAATGCTTTCATTTTGGATCATTGATTAAGGGGATGAAGAATTTCTGTTATATTTTTGTTTTCAGATTCCATTTCATATGTTTTTTTTATTTTAAGCTATGCATGGCAACTAAATATTGATGTAATATTCCAATACATATTATTCTGCAGATTTTTAATGGTAATATTACTTTCACTCATTGGTTCATTTTGGACTCTGGACTTCAGTGCCTATTCTTTCCTGAAGCACTTTAAGAATTTTACCTTTACTGAGTCAAAATTACATTTTGATATCATTAGAGAAAATTATTATAAGAAGTAGGTGTTTGATGTACTTTTAGGTAGAGTCAGAGAACTCTTATGTCCATCAGGTGGTTCATATTACGATTTGGTACAGCTCTCTCTTTTATTTGAAAGCCATCTTGAATTTAGGAGTGATGGTAATGGATTTAAGGCTTGGTACAACCATAGTGGGCTTAAAATTGTCTTCCTGAAACATGCTACATTTTATGTTAATTCTTTTTTCACATTATTATGTTGGAGGCATGTTTCAAACAATTTTCCATGTGCACACAAAATATTCTGGCACTTTCACTTTTGGGTTCAATTATATATTTGCAGTAAATATCTTGTAATCAGCAATAAAGTTACCATAAAAGTTATGCAACTTTCAGGTGTCTTGTTCAATAATCACCAGATCAAAATGAGTTACTCATTATAACACTGGTATTTTTTGGAACTCTATTATTGCTTCTCAACCAAGACAGTGTTTTCTTGTAAATCTTTACATAATTTTTTTTCTGTGACGCAGACAATGAAAACTTTGAATAAAGTACATTAAAATATAACTGGCCTTTTTTTGAATTCACTTTTAATCTCATATTTTGGTATAAATATATGATGTTATTCATTAAAAATGGTGAAATCAGGCTTCATAGGTTGATTGATAAAATGATTTGCTAAAATTCATATATGACCATGGAATATTTAGTTCAAATAATTATAGAATTTATCTAAAACATCTACAAATTTTGCAAAGAAGCTAGGGCTTAAGTGACATCTCTTTATGTAACCATTTCTTCCCACTCATTATATTAATGGAATATGATCTTTCCCTTTTATGTTTAATCCAATTTGTGCTTTTGTTGTGTTGGCCTTCATTTGACCATATAGACAACCAGAAAGTTTCTATATCTTCCTTCTTTGGGAGTCCTTGCTCTCCTTTAATTTCTTTGCTTCTCAAACCTCTATAATTATACTTCTTGAGTGATGTTGATTTTTAATCTTGTTCTTTTCATTTCTTTGACTTCTTGTATCACTTTATCCTTTTGGCTTTCAGTTTCCCTTGCATGCACCTTGTGACATATATGGTTTATGGATTTGATGTTAAGGGGCTTATTATTAGCATCCCTGACTATAATAAAAGAAAAATATATTAATTCCTAAGATTGAGTGATATCCAATATGTTATGCACAGATTATAACAATGTCATATCACACATAAAGACATAAGGAGCTGTTTCATTTTTGTCTTCATATTCCAAGCAGCATAGTTCCTGAAATGGAATAGTTCCTTAATAAATGCTTATTTAATGGGAATAAATTGAATCTGATCTTCAAAGTAAAAGCAATGAAAATGTAAACTTCCTGTGTTAACTTTCCTATCAGTGTATCTATTGTATATCTTCTGTATGTGTGGCTTAATTTCTATAGACCCACAGGTGATGTGCTGCTGTCATCTTCTACCCATAACAAATGATTCTATCCAAAACATAGAAACACACAAACAATGAAGTACTGGAAATCCCTCTGTGAAAGCCATATAGTTATTCATGGAGGAGGACAAAGGCAGACTTGTGCAGAATGCAGCTCTCTATACTTTAGACATTCTTAAAAACTTTCATCATCAGTTACCACTTCAGCATATACACTGGTGACCTTGGGTTTTAATGAACTAGTCACTTACAGCAAAAGTCCAGGTATGACCAAGTAAGTACATAATAGGTTTCTTTGTCTGAGGTCTTGTTTCATCAATGTTCAACTTATCTGGCTTTTACTGCTGCTCTATCACTGAGACACCTGCACAGCTCCATGCAAAAAATTCTCATAATGAGACCATAAGTGTAACTGATAGAGTTCAGAATAGAAGTCATATTATGCAAAAAGGTAAACACTAGAGTGATTTAGAAAGATGAAAATTGCCTTTTGATTTACCTCCTACATGTTGAAAAGTTCACAATGAGAGACATTATTCTGTCATTTCACAGAGGATTACAATATCCTAGCAAGAGGGTCATCGCATGGTAATGCTATTTGAAAAATGCAATCTATTCTGAAGGAACTACTACATTAATATCTCCTGGCCTACTGGTTGATAACTTGAGTCACCTATAACTTTTTGTGAAATAAGCCAATATTAATTTTTCGCTGATATACTGAATAGACCATAATAGATGCCCAGAAAAATCATGGATACAATGTGCATGTTAATATGGGATATCAGAATTTGAGTTCAAATTTGAATAGAAGAAAATCATAATTATATGAAAGTTTTTCTCATTAAAATGTCAAATGAGGGTAAAATTATTCTTGGCTGTTACTGTTATTTACAGAACAGTTAGAGAAATGAAGGCCTAGGAAGTCTAAAGCATTATAAGGGCCTTAAATGACAGGCTAAACATAAAACCACTCAGTAAAGTTTGTCTCTTTGTGATAATCTGTCCCCTTTCTCCTCTATCTCCTTTGCCAGGGAGAAAATGGCAGAAGGATTCAAGGCAGGTGGGAACAGAGAGGATAAAAACACTCCATTAATGAGTCTTTCTTTTTTTGAGCATTGACTTCTATGATTTTCATTATATTCATTGTGACCTAGTAACACTAGACTTGCTGTTCCTTGAACAAGATACTTCATTTTCTGGCCCCATCCATTTTCATTGGCTGCCCCCCATGCTTGGAACTCTCGCTCCTCATCTCTATCTTTTGGCTTTCCTGGCTTAAAAGTCCCAGCTGAAATCACACCTTCTCCAAGAAGCATTTTCTGATTCACTTTAATGCTAGTACCTTTCCTCTGTTAATTATGTTGAAATAGGGGGCAGCTAGGTGGTGCAGTGGATAGAGCACCAACCCTGAAGTCAGGAGGACATGAGTTCAAAACCGGCCTCAGACCAAACACTTGACACTTACTAGCTGTGTGACCGTGGGCAAGTCACTTGACCCCAATTGCCTAAAAATAAAAAGAAAAGAAATTATCTTGAAATTATCATTCACACACACACACACACACACACACACACACACACACACAGAGTCTTGTTTCATCAATGTTCAAATAATCTGGCTTGTATTGCTGCTGTGTCACTGAAATACCTGCAAAGCTCCATGCAAAAATATTCTCATAATGAGGCCATAAATACATGATATATGTATAGCTATATACATACATATGTATTTTATGTATATATGTATGTATGTATCTTGTTTATGTGTAGTTTTTAATGTTATCTCTCCCACTGAATTATTAACTACTTGAGAGCAGGGATTATCTTTTGCCTTTATCTGTATCCTCACTGCTTAGCAGAGTGCCTGGCACATCATTGCAATTGTGTCTGATTCTTCATGACCCCATTTGGTGTTTTCTTGGCAGATACTGGAGTGGCTAGCCATTTCCTTCTCTAGCTCATTTTGCAGATAAGAAACTGAGGCAAACAGGGTTAAGTATTTGCCCAGGGTCACATGGCTAGTAAGTGTCTGAAGTCAGATTTGAACTTAGGAAGGTGTGTCTTCCAGTCTCCAGGCCCACCACTCCACTGCACCACCTGGCTGATTTGCCTGGCACATAGCAGGTGATTAATAAATTATTGTTGATTGCTCATAATCTATCTACTCAACATTGGTTTTGAGTTGAGCTCTACCTTATTCTATTTTATCAGTTTCCTAAAGAGCAAGAAGAAGGATCTTATCTCAGATTCTATTGGGGATTCAAAGCATTTTAGATGGTGGAGAGATGATTTTGCTAATGATTTTTTCTCCAATTAAATTCTCCCCTGATGCCAGCTTTCAGTATGAAGATTCTTGGAAGGGATGTTGATGGAGTAGAAACTCTTGAGGTACCTTCCAAGGTAGAAGGCAAAGACTTTGAGTGGACTCTCATCCTTCCACTGTGTGAGTCAGAAAGATTCATCTTTCTGAGTACAAATCTGGCCTCAGACACTTACTAGCTATGTGATCCTGGGAAAGTCACTTAACCCTGTTTTTCTCAATTTCCTCCACTATATAATTATCTGAAGAAGGAAATGGTAAACCATTCCAATATCTTTGTGAGGAAAACCCGAAATGAAGTTACAGAGTCAGTTCTGACTGAACAACAAAACTTCTACTGTGTGGGTTTGTTGTCTAAAAGCCTGGTTGGCTGTTTGGAGAGGCTCATTACCAAAGGGAGATACATATTTTTCTTTTTCTTAGCCATATCCATTCTTGCAGATATCTACCAAAATAGAGGGGATCTGTGCCAATTGGTGGAAGAACCCTTAGAAATGAGATTAGAGAGCCTTAATATACTTGGATACTTTATACATATTATTACAGAGGCAGCACAGTGTAATGGAAAGAGCCTTCAAAACCAAGCTTGACTCTATTAGTGGTATAATTTTGAGCAAGTCACTTCCCCTCTTTCAGCCTCAGTTTATTTTTCTAAAAGTTGGGGGTAGTAATACCTTTCCTGCCTACTTCCCAGACTTGTTGTGTGATCCCAATGAAGTGATGTGTAAAGTACTTTGTACACATAAGGCATCATGAAAGTATGAACTAATGTTTTTACTCTTAATAATCCTATTTCTATTTTTAAAACAGCCAGAAAAAATTAATTGTTGAGATAAGGGCTTTAAGTGTCTTGCAACTTTCTCATAATCCTCTTTCTTAAAAGAGTATATTCACTTTCTTCACATTCATACTGTGAAAAAGTAAACATTTTAAAAAGAAAATTAATTAGTGTAATTAATTAAGGCCATGACTTTCAATAGGAAACTGGTTCAACCCAATAAAATATGCCAGCCAAATCTTTATTTCAAAACATTGGACTCTTTCTTGTGAAAGAGAATTTTCCAGACCTCATTTCTGCATCACTAACTACAAATGACTCATTCTGAATCAGATTGCCATTCGGCTTTATCAGTAACTTCTCCTCTTGTTCCATGAAGGGGAAAAAATATGAAGGAGCTATATTATCTCTTTCTCAAAATCAACTACCTCTCAGGACTTTCCCCTTTTGGTCCATGGCCCCGTAATTCCCAGAACCTAGGCTTATCCTTCATGGTCCCAATCTAGTCTACCAAATAAAAAGCATAATAACTATCATATTTTTATTATTGACTCATCTCTATGCAAATAGTTCCAAGGTCTTTATTCAGCACCAGATCTTTGAGGGGCACAAAAGGTTCAAACTCTTCACTTTATAGATGACAAAAATGAGGCCCAGAAATGTGAATCAACTTGCCCAAGGCAACACACACACACACACACGGGGAGAGAGAGAGAGAGAGAGAGAGAGAGAGAGAGAGAGAGAGAGAGAGAGAGAGAGAGAGAGAGAGAGAGAGAGAGAGAGAGAAACACAGCTAGGATTCAAATTAGGTTCTCTGACTCTAAATCCAGTTCTCTTTCTAATAAATTGAGTCCAGCTTGTAAATAGGGATACTTCCACAACCTCCCTAATGTGATCATTTTGCTTCTGTTTGAAGATGTTTAGTGGGTTAGAGCCCATTTTACTTCTAGAGAGTTATAATTGCGATGAGCAAGTCCTTTCCCCATGACAACCCTCCAAATACAGCCATGATCATCTTTTTGTTGTCTGGTGTTTTGTTGTGCTGGTTAAACACTCATAGTTTCTTCAGCTAATCCTTATGCAAAATATGCTACTTTCAACTAATCAACCAACAAGCATTTATTAATCACTTACTAGTACCAGGCAAAGTGTTAACTGCTAAGGATTCAAAGACAAAAGTAAAGGAGTCTACCCCCTCAAGGAGCTTGTGTTCAAAGTGGGAAGAATGCTAGAGCAAATGCACAGAGAAGGGAGATAGAATTTTACTGGCAAGGAAAGGTCAAGAAGGCCAGTGTGGACAGATTGTACAGTATGTGAAGGAGAGTGATGTGCAGAAGATGATTGAGAAGGGTAAGTAAGGGTCAGGTTGTGAAGAACTTTAAATTTCAGAAAAAGAAGTTTATATCTGGATTTTATTGAAAGGGGGTGACGTGATCAGACCTGAGATTTAGGAAAATGAATATGGTGACTATGTAGGGGATGGATTTATGTGGGGATAGGTTTGAGGAAGACCAAATATAAAACTACTGCAATAATGCAGGCAAGAGGTGATGATAGCCTGTACTGGGGTGGCAGTTGTGTGAGCAGAGAGAAAGGGACTATGCTAATAATCTTTTGGAAGTATAAAGGGCAAGATTCATCAAATCAATGGATGTGGGTATAGTGAGAACGAGAAGTTGAATATGACACTGAGGATGAAAACATCTGACTGGAAGGATGGTGGTGTGGGAAAAGAGGTAGGTTTGCTAAGAAAGATAATAAGTTCTCTGGGGGCTTGTTGAGTTTGTGATGATTATGGAATATCAAGTTTCTGATATCTAACAGGCAATTACTTTGCCTGACCCTTTGGAGAAAGATTGGGCTGGATGTATAGATCTTGGAACTATTTGCATAGAGATGATATTTGAACATATGGAAGAGAATGAGATTATCCTGTGAGAAACTGGAGAGAGATTAAAAAAGAGGCTCAGGACAGAGGCTCAGGGTACATTCAAAGCTGGTGGGAGTGACATGGATGATGGTCCAGCAAAGGACTGGAAAGGACTGACTGGTAATAATACATTTTCATACATTTGTTCTGTCACTTCACCTTGACTATAAGTCCTTGAGGGTAGGGAGTTGTCATAGTATCATATTCTGTATAGGTGTTCACTAAATGTCTGTTGTCAATGATTATGACAAGCTACTAATGCACCATGTGATATATGGAAATAGACATTATATGTAGAGGACACCTTAATATACCTTTCTTCTAAGGCTACCAAGATACTTTAGGTACCTTAGAGGCCAACTAGGAGGCAAGTTGGATGAAGCCACACATGGTATGTTTATTAGATTTGGTTTTTTTTTTATTTTTTAGACAGTTGGGGTTAAGTGACTTGCCCAGGGTCACACAGCTAGTAAGTGTCAGAGTGTTTGGTCAGAGCCTGGATTTGAACTCAGGTCTTCCTGATTTCAGGGCTGGTGCTTTACCCACTGCGCCACCTAGCTGCCCCTGTTTATTAGATTTGCAGAAGATATACTGCTGAAAGGGATCTCTAATATAGATGGTATCTGAAGAAGAACCCCAAAAGTTTTTAGCAGGCCAGTATGATAGGACAAAGTTAATAAGATGAAATTTAATAAGAATAAATATAAAGTATTTTACAAGTATAGGATGGAGGAAGGCATGCATGGACAGATAATAGTTTGTGTGAAAATGATTTGAGGGTTTTAAGCAATTATTTAGTATGAGTTATAGGAACTAAAAGAGTGAATATATCTTGACTTCCTTGATAGAGGCTAGTGTCCAAAATGAGGGAAGTTATAATTTTCCTGAACTCTCCCATGCAGATCACATCTGAAGTATTCATTTCTAAGTACCATATTTTAAGAATGAAATTGACAGATCACAGCATGTTCAAGAATGAGCAGCAAGAATGGTGAAGGGATTGGAGCCCAAATTATATGAGGACCAATTAAAGGAATTGGGAATGGTTAGCCTGGAAAATAGAAATCTTAAAGTATACCTGATTGTTGTATTCAAGTGAGTCAGACCTATTCTTCCTGGCACCAGATGGCAGAAGTAGGAGCAATGGGTGGGAGCTACAAAGAGAATTATTTAGGCTTGATGTAAGGAAAAGTCATCCTTTAGACTGAGCCGTTCTCAAGTAGACTAGACTGCTTTATATGGTGGTGGATTTTGACTGGCTGAAGGTCTTCAAACAAAGCCTGAAAAAAAAAACCCATAATTGACCTAAAAGCAATTCTTAATCAAGGAAGGACTAAGCTGGCTGACCACCAAAATTTCTTCCAACGCTGAGGCTGAGCTTTTGCTTCCTGCAAGATTGCCATTGTCAGAGCCATAACTAGCAATTCTGGCATCCAGGGCAAACAGTTCAGTCTGCACACTCAAGCCAACTTTGTAATTCGTGATGTGAAATTAATAGAAGTAGCTGAGACAAATTCAGTTTAATAGGCTAGTTAACAAGTTATATATGTTGGTCACAGATAGTTGTAACTAACAATGGCTAAGTAGGAACTAGGTTCAATTGCTCCTACTCAGCTGAAAGAATGTGTGTTTAAATTTTTGTCCAATTCAATTCAATAATTCAATAAACATTTATTAAGAGCATACTATGTGGCAGGAACTGCACTAAGCTCTGGGAATACAAGTAAGACAAGGAAAGACAGTCCCTGCCTTCAAATACCTTGCAGTCTAATGGGGAAAGACAACACAAAAGGACCATAGTTACAACTCTTGTCACAGTGGAATGGAAATAAGTTTAGAAGATAGGGTCTGGGTCTGTGATTTTTGAGAAAATTTTCTCTACCAATGCATACCTTATCTGCAACTTAGAGTGTTAAGAACTCTATGCTGTCAGAATCAGTCATCCACAAGGGGCTTGGTCTTTTTATTTTAAATGACCAACTCTGCAGTCCACATTATATTCCTTCCATTATAGTCCTAAGATGACAAACCATGGAGCTACTTTGGCCCACATCTTAAATACTATTTAAGAGATTTAAAGGTTAAAGTGCAGTCAAAGGCCACTGAAGACATAGAAGGCCACATGGCTGCAGGTGCCTCACCCCTAGCCTACATCACGCCCCTTGCTCCTTTAAAGCAATAAACCAATTAGTATAGAGTAGGGAAACAACCCTCATTCCCAAGGTCATAATTGAGCTCTGCTGAAAGAGGCAAGAGTTGTTGCTTCTTCCATGAGACATCTTTCCCTGCATATGGTACGAAATTGAGTACAGCTCATGTTGTATACTAGCAAGTGGGATTACTTTATAGTTTTCGTAGGATATTAGAACAGGACAAGACCTTAAAGATCATTTTGTCCCTCCCATTCATTCTCCAGATGAGGCTATTTGTCAGCGTGATATATTTTAGTATTCAAGGTGCATGCTTGCAACCACACCGCCACCTGTTCATTGTTATACTAAGTGTCATGTTATTAACAAGATAAAGAGATGTTGACAGAGCTATAGCTGCCCACCCCCCACTCCCACCCCAAGCATTTCTCTCTCTGTCTCTCTGCCTCTCTCTGTCTCTCTGTCTCTTTCTCTCAGACACATACACATGCCTTCTGTATCAAATATCGACAATTCAGAATCTTATCTGTGTTTATGCAGGCACAACATTTATTTCTCCCCCCCCCAATTCAACTTTACAATTCAGACATCTGTGGTCAAGCATAATGTGGGAAGTGAAATTGAACAGCCAGCAAAAATAGCAAAGAATTCTTTAGGCGCTGAAATCTGGTATGAATCTGCTCCTTCCTCCCTTCTTTACTTAACTGAAGGAGACAGCTCACAACACTAAGATTTTCATGATAGTTCTTGACCTTTGGAGGGAAGATCAAATTTTCAAGCCATTGTCTGGGAATTCCTTTATCCCCAGGCAGGAAAATGGGCTTCCTGGTCTAAGATTACTTTTCTGATTTTAGGCTCCTAATACAATAACCAGGGAACAAAGCGCTTTCTGCTTAAAAGAGGTTTCTGATGTTTAGAGATAACTCAGGACTTCAAGCTAGTGAAGATGCCTATCAGGTACTTGAAGGTGACATTTTCCTCCCAGATTTTTAAATTGATGTGTTTTGTTTTTGTTTTCTTTAAAAGCACATGTCAGCACTGAAAGCAGCAATACCTTCTCTCCTCAAGTATTTTGTAGTTACAACTTTTATTTTAAAGATTTTTGAAAGAACCATTCAGATATCTTGCTTGAACCTCTCTCTTTGCCATACGTCTGAATTTAAAATAATTAAATGTCTGAATTAAAAACAATTAAAAACAAAACAAATAAAAACCCACGTCTTTGAAAAAACCAGCACAAACCTCAGCATCAGACTGATGCAGTAATTCTACTGTGTATTATTGTGGTATAGCAATTAATCTTTTCCTGTCACAGATTGCTCACTAATAAATGTTTCTCTTCTTGAAATACCTTACAGGCGGCTAAATGTAAAGACAAGATAATGGAACGCTTAGTTTGAAAACTTTACCTAATCTACAATTTGTTTCAATTCAATTAATCAAACTCAGTAAATATTTATTAAGTGACTGTTCTAGGCAGGGCCCTATGCTAAATGCTTGGGTAGCAGGGAAGGATTAAAGATTAAGATATGACCCCTGTCCTCATCCAGTTTACAGAATTATCAAAGATATATTTTAACTCAATTCAGTTCTGTCCAGCAAGCATTTATTAAGCACTTACTATGAGCAAAATGAGGGGTAGAAAAGTATAATGGATTTGTGGCTGTCTGACTTTGGAGTCTAGAGGAACTAGGTTCAAGTCCTGCCTTTGATACATAGTGGCTATGCAAACATTAGCAATTCACTTAACCTCTCAATTCCTGTAGGCAACTAATGCTATTATATGTCGATTGAAACATAAATATATAGCATGAAGGGACATGATTTTGTCCAATTTCCTCATTTTACAAATGTGGAAACTGAGACCCAGAGAAATTAAGTGATTTGCCTAAGGCCACACAGGAAATAAGTGACAGAGGAGGAGTCTTACCTATTATAGATGAGCTGCTGAGCTGCCATCAGTGAAGGAAATTTCCATGCCAGGACTTCCCTCTACTGATTGGTGTTGGTATTAGGGTGGAAACGAGCAAGAAAACATGATAAGAGAAAGAGATATGAATATAAAGGCAAAAAAAAAGTGGGACAACAGTCTTTGCCTTCAAGGAACATGATGGTGGATATAACAAGTAAGGAGATAAGTGAATGCAAATAATTTGATGAGGGATCACAGAAAACTTCTCTTAGAAAATGTCACCTTGAACTGAGTCTTGAAGGAAGCTCAGATTTCTAAGAGATGGAGTTGAGGAGGAAGTGAATTGCAGACACAGAGGCCAATCTTTACTGAGGCAGAGAAGTAAGGGTGAAAGCTGAGTTCAGAGAACAAGACTGATTGGTCTGGAAATCATGAAGGTTGGTGATGCGAAATCAGTCAGGATTTGATGGGGCAAATAATTAAAATACGGCATGCAGAATCATTACTGTTTCAGCTTTGATATTACATGGCTATATGATCCTTTGGATGAGACATTTAACCTCTTAATGCCTCAATTTTCTCATCTATAATAAATAAATGAGAAGAAAGGTCTGGGGAAGAGATGAAGTCCTGAAGAGCATTGGTTTTGGAGTCCAAAGACCTGGGCTGGAACCCAAACTCTGTTGCTTACTACCTATAAGTCACTCCAGGTCCCTGAGTCTCAGTTTCCTCTTTTGTCAAACAAGGTAGAAGAAAGGTGGATGAAAGGACCTCTAAAGTCCCTTTCAGTTCTCAATCTTATGATCTTAAATGGACAGACTCAAATTTTGTCAAGACACAGGTCTTAACATAATTTAAAAGCAGAATTGTCCTGGTACTCTTGATCTTTCTTCAATGAATGAAACATTGACAAGTTATTTATTTGTATTCAGCTAATATATTTAAATATAAAAGCAAGAAAATAAATCTAGGAGTTCAGATCTGTTGCCAGATGTGTCTTCCAGTGCAAAAATTGTTGTAATTTGAAAACCACATAATGATTGAACATATTTTCATAGATTCAAATGTTCCTGTTTCCTGGCACCTGGTTCCAAGTCAGCACACGTAGCAATTAGCAATTACTAAACACCCTTCCAGCCCTTCCTGCATTTCTGATGGTAAGTGCCACCTGTTCTTTTCTCTTTAGTTATTAGTATTTTCAAAAGGCTGAGGAAATCTAAAGCTAAAAATCAATCAAAACAGTAGGAAAATGTGCATCCATCGTAGCCACTGGAAAACAAGCATTGTGTGCTTTGCTTTAGGGTTACTTATGACAAAAAGGAAGAAAAGCATTTACTGTAATTAAAAGCTCTATAGAAATAGAAGCTATTATCATTAGTGTAGAATTTCTGTAGCTAGGTCCATAAATAGATTTCAGGGAGTTCTATGAAACTGAATGGGGAAAAAAACTCTTTATTTTCACTAACCTTTCAATGAAATTGAGCACTTCCTTCAATTATATATGTAGGCAACAAAACATTCTTCTGAGCAGGTTTGTGGGCTTCACCAGAAAGCCAAAGAGGTCCATGACATGCAAAAAAGTTAAGAATCCTTGCATTAGACAATCATATCTAGGAACTAAAATATATGATTACTAGATATATGAATAATCATATAACAACAAAACCAACATACGCTTATTCCATTTTATTCAACAAGCATTTATTAAGTCCCTACTATGTGCAAAGCACATAGTTTGGAGATTCAAAGACAAAACCAAACAACCTTCAAATTCTTGCATTCTTTTGGGGGAAATAATGGGTAAATAGCCGTGTGTGTGTGTGTGTGTGTGTGTGTGTGTATGTGTATATGTATATATATGTATGTATGTGTATGCATATATGTATGTATATGTATATACGATAATTTGAGGAAGTCAATTAGTGAATCAATACATATTTATTAAGGGACTACAGGCATTGTGCTAAGCATTAGTGATATAAAGAACGGTAAAAGATAATCCCTATTCTCAAGGAACTCACAGTGTAATGGGAGAGATAACATATAAACAAGTATGTACAACCAAGCTATACACAGAATAAATAGGAACCAATCAACAGAGGGAAAGCACTAAAATTAAGGGGCATCAGGAAAGGTTTTCTGTAGAAGGTGGGATTTTAGCTGGGGTTTGAAGGAACCCAAAGTAGCCAGGAGGTAGAGGTGAGTAGCGAGACTGTTCCAAGTATGGGGAAAGCAAGTTAAAATGCACAGAACTAAGAGACGGACGTTATTGTGCCAAGAAAGCCTCTTGCCATTGGATCCCCAAGTAAGGGAGAGAGGGACTTGGTTAAGATGTAAGAAGACTGCAAAGGTAGGGGGTGGGCCAGCTCATGACAATTTGATTGCCAAACATACAATTTTATATTTGATCCTGGAAATTGCAAGGAGTTACTTGAGTTTAGTGACTAGAGAGATAACATGGTCAGATCCTATACTTTAGAGAGATCACTTTGACATCTTGACAGAGGATGGTCTTGAGTATGGAAAGGCTTATGGAAGGCAGATGAACTAGCAGACTAATGTGTGTGAGGTGATAAGGTCCTGCACCAGGTTGGTGGTAGTATCCTAGGACAGAAGGGGGCCCATACCCTAGATGTTACAAAGGTTGAATAGACAGGACTTGGCAACAGTTTGGATAAGGGGGATGATAGAAGAATGATACCTAAGTTGTAAGTCTGGGAAGATAATGGTACTGTTAGTAATAGAGGTTAGGAAGAGTGAGTGGGTTTGGGGGAAAAGGCAAAAAGTTTATTGTTTCACATAATGAGTTTAAGATGTTTACAAGACATCAAGTTTGAAATGTTTAATAGGCAATTAGAGATTTGAGACTGAAGGTCAGGTGAGAAGTTAGGGTAAGAAATATATCTGAGTCATACACATCAAGATGATAGCTGAATCCCTGGGAGCTGATGAGATCAGCAAGTGAAATACTATACAGGGGAGAAGTGAGCCCAATACAGAGCTTTAAGGGACACCCACAGTTAACAGTTGTGGCCTGGATAAGATTGAGCAAAAGAGTATCTCAGCTTTCCACCATGACCATTGAGTTGGGTTAGAGTGAAAGTATAACCAGTGTGGGAAAAGGTGGTCAGGGAAGCTAACATCAGGAGGGAGCTAAGACTCAGTAAGTGCAAGAGAGAATGGGAAACAAAAAAGGTTTAAGATAAAAGAAAGGTTGATTGAGACTTTATCTCAGGGGGCCAGATTTAAAGGGTAATGATAGCACTTTCAGGTCTTTAGCAAACTTGGAGTAGGAATAATTAGCAGCAATAATTAATTAAATGGGAAGACATAAATTGATGCAAAATGAAGCAAGCAGAAGCAGTATACATTAGGACTACAATAATGTAATTAGAAAGAACAACAAAACAATCAAAACTAAATGTTATGAAATTATTATGACCAAACTTCCCTCCAAGAAAAGATTTGAGAAACTCTTTTCCCTCTTCTTTGCAGATCCAGATGACTATGGGTGCAGAATGCTGTATATGTTGTTGGATTTTTTTTTGCTATTATTTAATTTTGTTGAATTGTTAAAGTTATTTAACTTTGATGAACTCTTTTTTATTTTTTGTTAAAAAGGGATGTCTCTCTGGGACGTGTGAGGGGGAGAGATCTATTGGGAAATCTAGAGGATATAAAAACACAGGTTACAAATAATTAAGTAAAATAGGGTGGTACCAGATGGCATATTGGAGTGTGTTACTTGCATCTCCCATGATTCTTCCTCCCTAAACTTCATGCCACTTACCTGAGGCATAGTTTAAAATATTTGCCCCAGGAACCAAATATCCAAATTCTGGCTCTGTATAAGAGTAAAGGAGTATTGGGTCAGAGTACTACTTGATAGGATTAGGCCAAGCAATGACTGGCCTCTACACCAGCCACCAGTATAATCGCAATGAACTATTCCAGAATCAAGGGAAGCCTTGTATAAAAGAATGCCAATTAACATTCTTCATCTGGCACCACAACTATTTGAATGTTTTCTGGCTGTTAAGGGTAGTCAACATCTGTTGCTAAACACACACACACACACACACACACACACACACACACACCACACAGTTACAGAGATGGCAACTATCTCCCATCCATCCCTTTTATTAGTGATAATAACAGTTTCCATGACACACCAAATGATTTATTTTAAATTTGTCTAATTGTAGAGCAAAAGAAAATGTCTACAGGTTCTTTATCCCACTCTATAGGAGAAAAGCGTAGCATGCTATGTCTAAATGTGACCAAATGATCTTTGCTGTCTAAATATTCTCTGACTATATTCAAAAGAAAGTTTTTTAAAGTCCACAGTGACTCACATGGTAGTTTTTATAAAATATCCATAGAATTTAACTCAATTTCCCCTAACAAAAAGTCACAATGAAATATAATTTAATACTCTTAAATGATGAACAGATGAATATTTTTCCATCTCAAAGTAAATTATAGGGGATCAGTCTTTTAAATGGCATCCTACAATATTTTGTTCAAAAGATTACAATATTACAACAGCAACTTGGCCTTCATTAGAGTGATCCTTTGATGACTTTTCACTGAGCAACAGTGATTCAGGCAGCCCTATCACCTTTCTCATAGACTGTTTTCAGTTACTATCTAAATGGTCTTCCTGACTTGAGTCTCTCTCCTCTCCAATCTATCCTAAAGTGTAGATCTGACCACACCCCTGCTTAATGGGCTTCAGTGGTTTCCCATTACTTCTAGGATTAAAAATAAAGACTTCTGTTGGATGGTTGAAACTTTTCATAACCTGGTTCCTTCTACATTCTCAGTCTCCACACTTTGCTATTCCTCCCCACACTCTCTACAAACCAGCTATAGTGGCTTACTCTTCTTTTATGCTTCTGTACTGTCTGTCCCTCATGCCTGGAATATATTGCTTCCTTCCCTCTAACTCTTGGCTTTTCTGCCTTTCTTCAAGACAGGTTCAAATCCCATCTTCTGGTAGAAGACTTGTGCAGATCTCCCCAGCTGCTAGTGCCTTCTCCTCTGAGATTATGTCCCATGTATTCACTCTCTCTTCTCCCCACCCAATCTCTCTCTCTCTCTCTCTCTCTCTCTCTCTCTCTCTCTCTCTCTCTCTCTCTCTCTCTCTCTCTCTCTCTCTCTCTCTCTCTCTCTCTCACACACACACACACACACACACACACACCACACACACACACACACACACACACAAGCTCTGGCAAGTCCTAGTAACCTAGAAAGTCTTTAACGAGGGGCACCTAGTTGGATTGTATTACTGTTGTCTGAGGGCCAGTCCAGCTGAGATTAAGGAGACTAATTTTCAAAGGGTTGGCTTCCAGATAATGGATTTTTTTTCTATTAGGAATATGAAATGAATATGAAGTTATTATTTACTAATGAATGAAGAGTCCATGATCTGCATGGATGGAAGAAGTTCCTACGCAGATTAAGCTATGGAAAATTTAAAGCATTTAAGTCATAGTAATTTAGAGTGTATTTCCTCTAATTGATCCATACCTCTGTTATCTCCCACAGAATTTATCACAGTACCATGTGACATAGCAGGCCTTCAACAGAAGTTTGTTAATGTTATTCATTTATCAGAATGCCACAGAATATAATTAACCTCTTCTTAGGATAACAAAATTATAGATTGAGAGTTCTAAAGGACCTTAGATATCATCTAGTCCAACTCCATTTCATAAATGAGGAAACTGAGGCTGTTGAAGGTTAAAAGACATATCCAAGACCATATCAATTGTAAGTGGTAGAGTTTGGAATTCAGGTATTAAAATTCCAAGTTCAATGCCCTTTCCATTATACAAAGTTATGTAAGAACTAAAACACTAATTTTTTTCTCTCCAACCCCTTTAAGATAAGGTACAAAGACGACTAAAGCTGAAAGGGACCTTTGAGGTCATTGAGTTTGGTCCTGTCTGGTTTTTAGATGAGGCCACTGAGGTACAGAGAAAAGAAATGACCCTCACATTCAGCCAGCAAGTTTGTGGCAGGATTTGATTTCAATTCTCCTGACTCCCATCTACCATGACACAACACTAGGTATTAAAACAATCACAATAGGAACTAGTTATTTTGTGTACTTGATTTTCCCTGGCACATTCAGATCTAAAATAAACACCCTCAGACTCAGATACACAAACTATTCAATAAAAATATCACATTCACTTTAAGCAAGCTCACATTTCCAAGTGTAGCAAAAGCCTATCTCCTGCTTTTAATAAGGATTCGTAACTCTATGCTGTTTGTCAAGTTCTGCTGAAATGAAATCCAGGATGTTTTCGGTGGGCAGCAGATCACAGAATTTAAGGACATCAGAGGTCAAGAAACTTTTGGTCCCAGTGGCATAAATACAAATATCTTAAAGGAACTGAATTGCCAAAGGCATCTGGCCTAATTCCCTTTTTTTTCTGATCTTTCTCCACTTTCCTCCCACACCCATTTTTTTTCCCTCCCCACCCTTCCTTTTTTTTCTCCCATTATTTCTTATGATTCCTCCCATGACTGTGACCTAGTTACTCCTCCAATACTCCACATTTTCTTTCCATACCCAAGCAGCCACTAATGCATACCAGCAAATCTGATAGTTTAATGACATGCTTAAAATGAACTACAGCTATGATTTCCCTACTGTTAGGCACCCTGGCAGAGTCATTTGGGTCTTGACTTCTACTGAGAAATGAAGACATGCATGATGGATGAGACTTGGATGAAACGATGAAGAAAGGTGCTGGAGAAGGTATAAAAGATATTATCTCAGAGTTGTGTGACCAGAAAAGGAGAATGTCATGTGGCAAGAGCTAGGTAATCAGTGAAGTCACAATCAAGAGCCCATAATCAATGAACATTATGATCCATTGGCATTAATGTAATGTCAAAAGATATGAAAAAATGTTCCTAATACATCAGGCATACTCCCTGTGGAAGGTTTGTGGTAGGACATTGACAAGAATCAAATAAGAAAGAAAAAAGATATAGTTGTATTTTGATCTGGGTTGTTGAAAAAAAAAAAGGATTATCCACATTAAAGAAATCACATATTTAGGGAACATTGAAGTTGTCATTGGAAAAAGATGACAGTTACAATCCTCTTTGCCATCCAATGATGATGATGATAATAACACACCCCAGGTAGGTCAGGGTTGAAATTGCACTGACACTATCCATAAGAGCAGGCAACCTTGTCTAGAATTCTATACAGGAAATTTTCTACTATTAGTACCCCCAGGCCTGGTTATGGGGCATGCCTATGGCATGGGCTGACTGATCTATCCATCAGTTTCAATTGTTATAATTTAATATTGATCAACAACCTGACCACTCAGTGTCAGGCAATGTAGAAATGCTAAAAGATGCTGAATTGATCATTCTTTTCCCTTTCTTCTCCTCTGACTCATCAAAAGAAGGTCTCACTTAAGCCGCAGTATCAAGATGTAAAATGTCATTGCTGTCCACCTCACTTTTTGTTTCCTTGAATTCCTACTCCTTCTTAAAGCCCATTTCAAATATTCCTCCTATTGGAAGCTTTCTCTTATCTCCTTGCTTAGTAAAGACTTTTGGCTTCAAGCTTCAGGTAGTCTTTTTTTTAAAGCAACTTGTTGCTCACTCATGTAATGTATGTTAAATTATCTGTGTTTTGATCTTATCCCTCTACTTCATTGTAAATTTGTGTGTGTGTGTGTGTGTGTGTGTGTGTGCTTGTGTGTTGCTGGGGGGTGGGGGTGGGAGGAAGGGCCTGTCAGAGGCTGTATCTTATCTAAACTTTGTCTACATGGTGCTCTGCACCTAAAAGATGTTTAGTAAAAATTTGCAGAACTATAATATGGGGACTCCCTGGTCATCTTGTAAGAAACTGGTTGTTAATTTTTCCTAGAGCACTTTGTCTGGCTCTCTTTGTTCCACATTCTACTTTAAATCCTACAGATTTGAGTAAATGCCTTATTATTCCCACCCCCATAAGTTGTAAACTCCTTCAGAGTAGGGGCTAAAAAAATCTTTTTTTTTCATGTCCTTGGGACCTTCAAAAAATACTTAATATTTACTGAATTGAATTGAATTGAACCCAATCTGTACATTAATGGTCAAGCAATTGTGGAAAGGGTAAAAAAGCCACAATAGGCATTTTGGAACCAGGCATGACTATACCTCAAGTTATTTCTCAAATGGTATATTAACAAAGAAAGAATTATTATATTACTCTCGGACAAACATTGCTTTGGGCAGAAGCCCTTCCTGTTGATCACATATGGGCTGTGACAGCTTATTTCTGTTTCAAGGAAGGATCCATTTCCCTAGGCAGGAAAAGCATCTGAAGCTCAAACACTACTTCAGAAGTTTTGTGACATGGTCTATGTCATTGTCATTCTTTGGTCCTCTTAGGCAGATTAGGGGAAGAGAGAAAAGACTTTGAAGAAAATAGATGTTAGATAACATAAATATGATCCCAATGGTCTCCTTCTTCTGGCTCTGCTTTTGACTTTTGAACTTTGTCCCCATGTCTCAGTTTCAGGCTTACACTGGGAATTTCCTCAGTGCCTGGGGCCTCCTCACCCTCAAATATCCATCTGCACCTTTGGCCTCCTCACCACGTGTGTCTGCAGCTTTCTCATTCTGGAACATTCTTCTGCCATGTTGGCTCCCTTCTCTCACTGGTGAGTGTCTCTCAGGGCCTCCTTTTTGGAAAGGCACCCAGACTGTTTGATCTTTATTCCCCTCTTGGCTCTGCTTCTTGAGTTTCTGGATTTTAATACCTTGTCTTTAAGTGTACCTTCTTCTACCTTTCCCTTCCTTTCCCCCATCTATCCAGCTCCTGTTTGTGTGTTATTTAAAAACTTTAAAAAATAAGATCCTTGAGGGCAGGAACTGTTTTTCTTTTTACTCTTACTTGTTTCCCCAAGGCTTAGTACAGTGTCTAGCACATTGTAAGTTTAATAAATACTTGTTACCTTGTTTTTGTGTAGAATGGAATGATGGCTCAACTTTTAAAAGGATGAAGTTGGGATAAATATAAAATCTGTCACTTTGGTTTAAAAAAGTCGACTCCACAAATAGAGGAAGGGGAAGATATTTCTTAGATGCAACACATATGAAAAGGAACTCAGAATTTTAGTTGATTGTAGGTTCAATGTGATTTAAGAATATTATGAAACAGCCAAAAAAACCTAACATTATCATAGTCTTTATTAAGAGGAGTAACATCTTGAATCTTCCTGTACAAAATGACTAATATAGAAATGTTTTACATAATTGCAGGTGTATCACCAGTATCAGATTGCTTATCATCTCAGGGAGAAGAGAGAAGAAGAAAAAATAGAATTTGGAACTCAAAACTTAAAATAATTTTTAACATGTAATTGGAGGGGAATAAAATTATATACATATACATATACATATACATATACATATACATATACATATACATATACATATACATATACATATACATATACATATACATATACATATACATATACATATACATATACATATACATATACATATACATATACATATACATATACATATACATATACATATACATATACATATACATATACATATACATATACATATACATATATTTTTTGCTTTTAGGCAATTGGGGTTAAGTGACTTGCCCAGGGTCACACAGCTAGTAAGTGTCAAGTGTTTGGTCTGAGGCCGGATTTGAACTCAGGTCCTCCTGACTTCAGGGCCGGTGCTCTATCCACTGCGCCACCTAGCTGCCCCAGAACAAAATAACATTAAAAAGGGGGTGAGTAACATCTAGAATGAAGATCATGGTTCTTCTCTTCTTTGTCTTCATCTAACCATAGCTGAGTTATTATGTCAAATTCTTAGCTGTGCAATTTTTAAGGGAGATTGAAAAACAGAAGCATTTTTGAAGGAGAGTGATAAGGATGCTGAGCAGTCTTAAAATCAAGTCTCATGGGAAAAGAGCTACAGAGAAAATGTGTTTGGCCTAGGTGGAGACACAAAAATTATCTTCAAATATTTGACAGCTTATAATACGGAAGATGATTCTGTTGTTCAGTTGGTTCAGTCATGTCCAATGCTTTGTGATCCCTTTTGGGGTTTTCTTGGCAAAAATAGAGTGGTTTGCCATTTCCTTCTCCAACTCATTTTACAGATGAGGAAACTGAGGCAAACTAGATTAAGTGATTTGCCCAGTATCACACAGCTAGTAAGTGTCTGACGCTGAATTTGAACTCAGATGTTCCTGATTCTAGTCCTGGTGTTCTGTCTGCTGTACCATCTAACTGCCCTGAAAAAGGGTTATGTGTTCTGTTATTGAAGAAGGAAGAAGCAGGAGCAATGGGTAGAAATTATGGGGAGCCAGGTGTTTGATTTGCTGTAAGAAAGAACTGTCTAAGAATTAGAGGTTTCTTTTTTTTTCCTTTTAAAAAATAGATTTAATTGGTATTGGAAACTCCTAATGAAAGAGCTTCCCCTCCCAATTCAGATCAGTACTTGTTCTACAATGTATAGTCAAGTAACTTGCCCAGGGTCATACAACCAGTATATATCAGTGGTAGGACCCAGGTCTTTTTGACTCTAAGGTTGGCTCTATATCAACCATGCACAGTTGTATAAAGGGATGCCATTTAGGAAATGCATGGTCTGTAATGGAGTCTCAGTCCTACACTGGTACCCACACCATTAAAAGATCTAGATGATGACACCTAGCATGTCGAGTGTGTGGAAGTACCCAAGATTAGTATGGCTCTTTTCTGAATTACCTTATCAGGCACTGGACATAGAGTAAGCCCATTTGCTGAAAGGAGCCATTCAAGAGCCTGAAGTGAACCAAAGTCTTACTCCCAAATACCTTTGCTAATGTTCTCTGGCTGACCTTGCTGAGCTGTGCAACTCTCCCCACCTCAAACTGGCCCAAACCAGCCTTTCAGTCAAACTGTTCCTGCAAAACATCTTGTTTCTGTGTTCTACCTGTTCTTAGGAAAGATTGTCCATTCTTTTCCCCAACCCCTCCCTATACCTTCGCCTTTGTGGTTTTCAAGCATACATCTCCCCTGTCTCTCCAGGGCTTTGGACTCCCTTGTACTTCGTACTGGAGTGCCTCCACATTAGTGTCTGATTTTCCTCCTAATAAAATGTTTCTGCTTTCAACTCAGCTTGGATTCCTTTGCATTTTGAGGGTTGGGCTTCTTCCAGTTGACAAGTGGATTCTCCATGAAAGAACACAGTCAAGAAACACATAGGTTAAGGGAAGGTACATGGCTTGCATTTTGCCCTGGTGAAGGAAATGTCCCCAGTGATGAAATCACAAGGCCATTGAAGTGTAACAGCAATCTGAAATGCAACAGACTTCCACATGAGATAAGAAGTCCTCTAGTACTAGAACTGTTTAAGCAGTGGCTGCCTGACCCCTAGTTGGGGATCTGACTCCTGTTGTAGAAGGGATTCAATTATCTGGCAAGGATTTCCATTTAGGTAACATCAATTTCCTTGCAATTTTGAGATTTCATGTTTCATGCTTGTATATAGTTGTTTTCATGTCACCTCCCCTATTAGATTGTAAGCTCTATGAGAGCACCGAATGTCCTTTTCTTTTCTTTGTATCCACAGTACTTACATTACAGGTGCTTTAAAAAGGCTTGTAGACTGAGTGACTTCCATATTTTATGTTTTTTAAAGGCTTATTATACAGAAGATTGAGAGCTAGAAGAGGCCTGAGAGATTATATGAACTTCATTTTACAAGTAAGAAAAATTAAGTCTAGAGAGGTGATGGAAATTGCTCAATATCACAAAGGAAATAACAGAGGTTGAATACAAATGCAGACCACCTGACTATAACTCTAGTGCTCTATTCACTAAAGCATGGCTACGTTCAGAGTTGGTTGACTAGCAGGAAAGGATGGTTGAGCAATTCTGATTCAGAGCCTTTTGATGTTCAGAAATATATACTGTGCAATTCTCTGAGGTCACTTTGCATAGACACCTAGAGGCATTTCCAGGAGGACTTATTTCAAATCTATCAATAGCCAAATAAATCACAGAAACTTTTTTTTTTGGCAGTCAGATCTGGCCTCCCTCCCAGGAAAAGGTTGGCACATCTAGAACACTCATGCCCCCAGAACTTAGCAAACTTCCAAGTGTTACCTTTATCCAAATAAAAATGATCATCTTTCAAATCAAAATGATGTGACATTTTTGGATATCGAGTAACAAGGGCCCCTGAAAGGATCCAGCTAAGATGAAACATCAATCCTGGTGATGGCTGAGCCAAGAAACTCTCTCCATTACATTAAATAAGCCCTCATTCTTTGACCTTCTTGTAGGTTTCCTTCTTTTCATCAGACAAATAATAGCAGTGGAAGAATGATGAGTGAAGGAAGATTCCACATGGAAATTATCTATACTATTATTTTGAACCATTTCCCCAAATCATTCCCTGGCTCCACAATCCATTGGGTTATTTCCATCTACTCCAGTCTTGCAGTGGATAAAGTGCCGGGGCTGGGTCAGAAAGACTCATCTTCCTGAGTTCAAATCTGGCCTCAAACACTTAGTAGCTGTGTGATTCTGAGCAAGTCACTTAATCTTTTTTGCCTCGGTTTCCTCATTTATAAAATGAGCTGGAGAAAGAAGTGACAAATCATTTCAGTATCTTTGCTGAGAAAACCCCAAATGAGGTCACAAAGAGTCAGCCATGACTGAAATGATTGAACAACAAAACTTACAAGGGAAGAGTGAACCATAAGAACTTGGTGTGAGATGTAGGTTTAGAAAGCTTATGTCCCAGTAATGAGACTCTGTTCAGATCTCTAGATACCCTCTGCTCTAAGATGGTGTACAGGAAGTTGTTTTTCCTAGTCAGCTTTTGTTGGCAGGAACAGCTTGTAGCTCAAGGGGAATCTTAGAGCATGAAAATGTTTCCACTGCTCTACAACTCATAAAGAAGCATGCTATACACACTTATGCCCTCCGATTATTTGATGTGTGTCATTGTAGATGTAGGGATTTTGATAGTCCTTGCTATAGTTATTAACAACATAAAGATCGAAGATGAATTTCCTTCTTTTGTTAGGAAAAAATGAGAGAATGCTTTTGCTCTTTTGAAGGGTATGTCCCATCTCTTTTAAGCCCAGACTATAAATGTGTCAACTGTTATTTGCTGACATTGAGATTATAGACTCATATTTACTCTGCTCACATTACTTTGGATTTGATCCAGTCCCTTCTTTTTCCCAGGAACACTGAGGTCCAGAGAAGAAAAAATATTTGCCCCAGGTTTTGTTGATGAGCCATTTCAGTCATGGCTGACTCTTTGTGACCTGATTTGGGGTTTGAGCTCATTTTACCAGTGAGAAAACCGAGGCAAACAAGGTTAAGTGATTTGCCCAGGGTCACACAGCTAGTAAGTGTCTGAGGCCGGATTTGAACTCGGGTCTTCCTGACTCCAGGCCTGGTGGTCTATACAATGCACCACCTAACTGCCCCTGCCCTAGGCTTCTGAGTCTTTTGGTCCTGTGCTCCTTTAACTCTACCAGGCTTCCTTAACATTAGAAACAAGTTGATTCAGTATCAACTTTCTTCCTTTACTTAATTACATTATTATCAGTGGCCAATCAGTTCTGTGAGAGGGTATATAGGTAAGGAGATCAGAGAAGGTCAGGCATATGGGATCTAGCATCAAAGAATGAGGTCCTAGGTGACCAGGAAAGAGAAAGATCATTGGGCATCTAGCTAAAGGCTGGGAAAGTAGAAGGGAATGGAAAATAAATGAAGTCTATTTCATGATTTTGTCATCTTTTACATTTAGTTATCTGTTTGTTTTGCTTTCAGGTTGTATGGTAGAGAACAAAGAACTGAGTTTAAAGTTAGTCAGTCAACACACACTTATTAAGCACCTGCTAAGATGCCCAGTGGAGGTAGTTAGGTGGCTCAGTGGATAGAGCACTGGACAACATTTTTGGTGAAATCATCAAGGAAAACTGCCCTGATGTTCTAGATAAAGTCAGGAAGACCTGAGTTTAAATCTGGCCTCAGACACTCACTAGTTATGTGACCCTGGGCAAATCACTTCAACTCTGTTTGCTTTAATCCACTGGAGAAGGAAGTGACAAACCACTCTGGTATCTTTGGTAAAGAAAACCCCACAGGGTCACCAAGAGTCAGACATGAATGAATGACTGAACAAATATGCCCTAAGTTGTGGTAAGGACTGAGGAACTTAAAAAAAAAAAAAAAAAAAAATCGTCCCTGCCCTCAAAGAACTTATATTCTACTGCAAGAGAGCGTGTAAACAACTATGTACACATTAAGTAAATGGAGCATAATCTCAGACGGAAGGCACTAGCTGTGAAAGGAGCTTGGATTTGAATACCGAGTAATTCTCCCATTTAATAGCTCTGTCATCCTGGATACATCACTTTCATGATCTGGGCCTGGAAAATGAGAAGATTAGATTATATGATCTCTAAGGTTCTTCCTGGCTATAAATCTTGTGATGCTATGATGCTGCCTGGACCAGGATGGCCTGCATCAGCCAAGTCAGGTCTTTCTCAGTTGAAAGAATTAGTGAAATTTAGCTTGGAGAGGAGAAGATTCAAAAGGGCATGAGACTAGTGTTCAGATATTTTTAAAGACTGTCATGTAGAAAAGTAATTAAACTAATTCTGGTTGGCCTGAGAGGACAGAACCAAGATGAGGATCAGAGTCAGAGCCAACAAACACTAATTCCGTCTACTATGTGCAGGCATTGTGGTAAGCTCTGGGGATGCAAAATAAGTCATATGACAGTCCTGCCCTCAAGGAACTCACATTCTAATAGAGAAGACATACAAATAGCTATGTAAAAAACAAAATATATAAATTGTAAACAGGAGATAACTTCAAGGGGAAGGTGGTGAACTATAAAAGGAGCAAGGAATTCCAAGAAATGAAGGTGAGGATGAAGGGCTTTCCAGGCATGTGGCAATCTGTTCCAAGACAAGAGGAGATTGAATATTATGTTTGAGGAGCTGCAAGTGGACCAGTTTGTAGGATATAGTGTACATAAGAAGGAACAATGTGAAATCAGTCTGTAAAGATAGATCAGGAATAGTTTGTGAATGATTTTAATAAAACTCCAAAGTTAATACAACCTTAAGCTACGTTAAATGAATTAAGACCAGAATGAGGGAGGTTATAACCATAAAATCCTAGGCTTATCAAGAGTCCAAAAGAGCTTTAAAGTAACCTAGTCCAACTGTCTACTTTCATACTTTTGGAAATGGAGGCCTCAGAGTTGAGAAGTGATTTATCTCAGATCACTTAAGAAAGCCTCAATACCAGCATGCCAGCCTAGGGCTATTGACTCTAAATGAAGATCTTTTGGCTGCCTCTTCCCTAATACTCTTTTCTATTATATCTGTTCTCTATTGTATTACATCTATCATATTGTTATGGAGTTCTGGGTATCACATTTTAGGAAGGATATTGGCCTGGATGAAATTTGATTCAAAAGGTGTTTGTTGAATTGGATTGAGAGGACTTTTCCAGAAGCTATGCCATATGATGATAAGTTGAAGAAAATTAGAGTGATTAACTTAAATAAAAGATGGGGGTGGGGGAGCAACTTAGTAGTTACCTCAAAGCCAAGTTAAGGGGCTCAGTGGATAGAGTGCTAAGCCTAAAGTCAAGAAGACCTGAATTCAAATCTAATCACTTCCTAGCTATGTTGCCATAAGTAAATCACTTAAATTTTGTCTGCCTCAGTTTTCTTAGATGTAAAATGGAGATGATAATAGCACCTGTTTCACAGAGTTATTGTCAGGATCAAATGAGATAATATTTGTAAAGTTCTAAGAACACAGTAAGAGTGTAATGTATGCTTGCTCCTTTCCTTTCTCTCCACAAATTTGAAGTTTTATCATGGGGAAGAGAACTTAGATTTGTTTTACTTAGTCAGGGAACAGAACTGGGAACATGAGGGAGAAGTGGTAAAGAAGTGGTAAATTGGCAAAAAAGCAGATTTGGACTGACATAAAGAGGAAAAAAGAACATTGCCTTTGGAGTCAGAAGATCTAGATTCAAATCCCTTCTCTCAGTCTTACCATTTGTGTGAACTTGGGGAAGTCACTTAACCTCTCTGGGCCTCAGTTTCTTCATCTGTAAAATGAAAGGTTTGGACCAGATGGACTCTGAAGTCCTTTTGATCTCTAGATTTATGATTTTATGAACTAGAGCCATCCAAAAGTCACATGGACTTTCTGAGGATATAGTGGGTTCCCTTTTCTTGAGCTCTTCAAAGTTACATGGGATGACCTCTTATCAGGGATACTGTTGAGGGGCTTCTTGATCAGGTATGGGTAGGACCAGATGGCATTTGAAGTAATTTCTAATTCTAACAGTCTGTGCTTATGTGATCTAGCATGCTGGTTTTTGCATTTTACAGACAAGGAAACTGAGGATGAGAGAAAAGTGCATTGCCTGTGATCACAGTGTCAGAGCCAGAATTGGAACCCATGTTTCCTAACCTACAGACCAGAGCTCTTTCCACTATATCAAGATGCCTCTGTTGCATTGGAATCAGGTGAAATAGCAAGGTGACCACAGGTCATAGTGTTTCCAGTTCATTTAAAGCTGACTTTACACTTGTTTGGAACTCATTTACAATCTCTTCCTACCCACATTTTCCTGTAACACTTTAGGGACTTACAGGGTGCAATATTTCTTAGAATAATTAAAATAGGTTGCTGAATAGCTTAATAAACAAACTATAATTCCGTAGGTTAGAGAAAAAGAACACACCTAAATCATTACCCAAGGATAGTGTTCTCTTTCTCCTCCCATCTTTTTCTCCCTCCTTCCTTTCCTCCCTCCTTTTGATCTGCTCTAACCTGGGCTAGAGAACTATGTTCAATTCTGGACTGACATCATTAAACTGGAGAGTATACAGATAAAGGTAAATAGGATTGCCAAGAGTCTCAACAACATGTAATATTATAATTGGCCAGAGGAACTGGGATGTTTAGCTTTGAGAAGAGGCTTAGTGGGGAAATTAAAGGTTTCTCAAGTATTTGAAGGACTGCTTTGTGGAAGAGGCTTTAGAATTGTTCTTCTTGGCCCCAGAGAGCAGAATCAGGAACAATGAATAGGAGCTGCAAAGAAGCAGATTGCAGGGTTTTAAAATTTTATTTTTAATTTATGGAATAAAACAAGCATTTCCATAACATAGTATAATTAAAAATGGTTGGGGGCAGCTAGGTGGTACAGTGGATAGAGCTCCGGCATTGGAGTCAGGAGGACCGGAGTTCAAATCTGGTCTCAGACACTTGGCACATACACTTACTAGCTGTGTGACCTTGGGCAAGTCACTTAACCCCGATTGCCTCACCCCCCCAAAAAAGATTGCATGTAAAGTTGTGAATCTATTATGTATAACTTGTTATTCCTTTTAAATACGTAATAAAGTTATCGTGTAACTTTCTTTTTTTATTCCTTTTTTTTCTTCTCTTACCCCATCCTTGTCCTGGAGATGGCTACAATTAAACACAAATGTGTGTGTATACATATATATGTAAAATTATTCTGTATATACTTCTATTTATCAGTTCTTTTTCTGCATGCAACAGTATCTTCCTTCATAAGTCCTTTCTAGTTAATTTGGGCATTTATAATAGTCAAAACGACTTGGCCACTCAAAATTGTTCTTAAAACAGTATTGCTGTTATTGTATACAATATTCTCTTGGTTCTGCTCATTTTGCTCTTCATTATTTCATGCAAGTCCATTTATGTTTTACTAAGATCATTATTTCAGCTTGATATTAGTAAACTGCCTAACAATGAAAATGATCTTTAAAAAATGGAATGCCTTGGTATGAGTTTTATCTACTAGAGGCACCTAGTGGCAAGTGGATAAAATACTAAGCTGGACTCAGGAAGACCTGAGTTCAAATCAACTCTACTAGCTGTGTGACCTTGGGCAAGTAATTTAACCTTTGTTTGCTTTAGTTTCCTCATCTGTAAAATGAGGAAATAGCTACCTATTTTTCAGGGTTGTTGTGAGGCTTAGGAGAGTATCTGGTATGTAGTAAGCACTATATAAATGTATGTTCTCTTCCCTTCCTCTTCTACCTTACAATTTGAAGAGATCTGCAAGTACAGGTTCAATGACCACTTACTTATTGAAATATTGTAGGAAATATTCTTGTTAGACTTAGTTTGGACCCAACGGCCTGTGATGTTTCTTCCATCTCTGAAAATCTGTGATTTTTATTTATAAACAGAAGGTGTCTTCCATCTATATAGGTTTTAAGGTTTACAAATTACTTTCCACACATGATCTCATTCGATAATCACAGCAATTTTATGAAATAGGCAGTGCCAAGTCAATGCGTCCTATATGCCAGGCACAATGCTAAGTGTTGGGAGTACAAAGAAAAACTGAAAAATCATCCATGATCTCAAAGAGCTTCCATTCTAATGGGGGAGGATAACACATGCAGAGAAGCTGAAAAAGTGAAGAGGAAGGAATGAAGGTACATAGCTCAGGACCAGGGTAGGGGAAATTGGGATAGCCTAGAAAGGAAAGAAAATATGGTTGGCCTGGGAATTTTCCTTAAAATGGAGGTTGTGGGAGGCATCATCCAATCAGAGGGAGAGGCTGCAGGGACAGAAAGTACTTCCAGTGTGAGAAATTCGGGAATGTAGTGAGCTTCCAGAGTGAAAAGGCTTCTGTGGCATGGTAGAGAAAGTCCAGAGAGTTAGGAATACAGCCTGGAATGGAACGTAATATAGTATAAGACCCATTTTTTTTCTAATGAGGAATTGCTCAGTGTTGCATAGCTACTAAGTTTTAGAGTTGTGATCTGAATGCAGTTTTTTTTTTTTACTGTGTCAAATGCTCTTTTCCTCATACTACTAGTAGAACACTATTCTTCCAAAGCTGGAGAGACATGGGACTGCTAAGATAAGTAGGAATGTTTATATATTGTAAGCAATTGTTTGGGGGGCCCAAATCATTCCCTATTCTTCTTACCTTAGAGATTCCCCTCTTTCTCTTCAGGCTTTGATTCATGTTTGAATTTCAACTCTTCTACAGGGATAATACTTGGAGTTATAATAACTCACCCCTTTGTGTAAATGAAGCATCTGAGTTCTAAGAGGGATGCTGAATGGGGGGGGGTTGTGAAGGTGATGGGGAAAAAATGTTATTGGTGCCTTAGTTAAGACTAATTGTCAAAGATCAACTAACTTTAGCATTTTGCCTATGGCTGGCTCAGTATAGAAAATGGAGGGGACAATTAGAGATGGTTTAAATATATTTCTTTCCCATTTGTGATTTCATGCATGTAGGGAACTCTTAGTGAGAAAACTCTGTTTAATAATGCAGGTCCAGATCTGTCTGCATCTTCTGATCTAAAAGAGTTACCTGAGGCACTGGATCATCCAGCCAGAACATGGCAGAGGCAGGCAGGACTCAAACTCAGGTCTTTCTGACCCTGAAGCTGTCCCTCTATTAGCACACTATCAATAATTTGGTCTAATAGCTCCCTATAAATGGACTCTAAATTTTTAGCCCATACAGTGTCATGACAGATCCTTCCTTCTCTATTTGAGCCTGCTCCTGATTGTTTCTTAAGGAACAATTAAAACTGTTTCTGAACCTCAGTGAAGGAGGCAGTTTCTGTTTCTCACATTTTTTGCAAGCATTTCATTGTTATTTGGCTCAATCAGTCCATTAAGACAAGTGAGCCCGTAGCTCATTCTTGCACAAAGCACTCACCCTCAATAAGTAGAAGAAGATAAAAGAAAGTTAACTTCTTTCATCTTGATTGTTTCTACATCCTGTGGCAATGGCTGGCTTGGCTTAATTCTTTTTATATACAAATATAAGAGAAAGCCCATCCAAGAGCTGAAACTGCAAACCCTCAGTTCTAAAGCAATTACCATAATTGCCCAATTCCTTGATTTAAAATCAGTAATGGTCTGGGGGAAGAAATGGCATCCCACACATGAAAATAATGAATTTTTTTCTAGAACCATGGAATATTGTAGCTAGAAGGGACTCTATTGGACATTTTGAACTGGATTACCAAAGACATCTTAAATTCAACATGCCTAACACTGAATTCATTAGTCTTCCTTTCCTACCCACTCCTCTTCCACACTTCCCTATTTCTGTTTGAACGTCTTCAATTTGAATGTCTCAGGCTCACAATCTCATCATTATCTTGGGCTCCTCACTCTCCCTCAACTCACCTTTCCATTCAGTTGCTTAATCTTGCCGTGTTTACATTCATGATATCTCTGACATTAGACTCCTCTCTACTCACACAGCTACCACTTGACTTCAGACCCTCATCACCTCTCACCTGGATCAAAGCCATAACCTCCTAAATGTTCTCCCTGTGGCTCCAGTCTTCTCACCACTCCAGGCATCCCAATGCCTAGCACAATACTTGGCACAAAGAAGGAACTTAATATAATTGATTGATTAAATGAATATTTCATGTTTGTGTGAACTTGGACAAATTGCAATCTCTATTTGACTTTCCTTATCTGTAATTTGAGAGGATTGCTCTAGATGACCTCCAAGGTCACTTTCAGCTCTAAATCTCAGAACCCTTATAGATCAAGATGTGTAATCCTATCTTTCTTCCAGATCTAACATTGTATGAACATTTCCCCCAATTTGACACAAGAGAAATGAACATTGCCTTTGGATTGAGAAGAACTACTGGATTTGAACCTTTATTGTGCTATCTGTTACTTGTGTGACCTTGGGCAAGTTGCTTAACCTTCCTGGTCTTCATTTTCCTTATCTGAGTAAAATGGGCAGCAGATGAGAAGGCTGGCCTCTGGGGTCTCTTTCAGTTCTAGATCTATGATCTTATTATCTTAACAATGTCTAAGGTCCCCAACAGCTCTAGGAAGCACATTCATTTGCTCTTTCCCTCACATCTCAGTTGGTGATGGGAAAGCTGATGGCAATATGTTTCACTAATAAGAAATACCAGGTTAGTACCTGGAATCACATAGCTCATCAAACGTTTAAGCGGCAAGGGATCTTTGAGGTCATTCCATTCAACCCCCTCATCATAGGGGTTGTATTTTCAATCTTGAGGAAAAACTTGATGAATATGATGTCATTGTGCCTCCAGCCCAATGTGTGGGTGGTCCAGTGCTAAATGTCTCACCTGATAAATAGAACCAATAATAAATAATAGGAAGCAAGCCCTAAAGGAGGGAGTGACTGACAAAGAGGCAATGAGATCTGAAACACAAATTCCCTAGAAGTCTTCATTCCCCTGTAAAATACATTTCCCTACCTTATGTTGTTTTATCCTGGATTGACACTCTTAGTGCCCTAACAAGTTGGAAATCTGTGAACTTCCCATAAATTGTATGTTTTTCAACTTCCTTTGCAGAGTATTTGCATAATGCTGACATTTTAATGGTCTCATTTAAAGTTAGCAACTTGGACCACCTGTCTATAATTCCTTGGGAAACCAATGGTAAGCTGTTTCTGTGGAGGTTTAATTGGCCATATGACATTTTAAGAAGTTTTGTTTTGTTTTCTTTTGATAAGATAGCATCCACAGAGGAATAGTATAAACTTTTCATGGTAAAGGTTACTGAGGAACTGACAGAAACCATTGCTAGTAGAAGAAAGATCCACCACCAACAGGAATTGTCACAATTAAGATAAAGGGTAGAGAACGTGTTGGTTTGAATAGCTGGTTATATGCATATGTAATTGGGGTGTACTTTAGACAATGGCATACAAATGGTCTGTAGTCAGCTCATTCCAAATCTTTGACTTTTATGCTTCTTTGGGGACTGATGGCATAGTGTAGTGCTTAGAGAACTGGCCTCAGGGTCCGGAAGTCCTAGATCTCAGTCTTGCCTAACATACTAGTTGTATGATCCTGAGCAAGCCTTTCTTCTCATTTTCCTCAAACAATTACCCAAGACAGTAAGTTTCAGAGAAGGTTTGGATCAGCTAGAAGTTCCCCACTCTATTGAAATCATAAATCCAGGAACAAAACAAAACAAAACAAAAACTTCATCAAAATTTCTGTTCCTATCATCCTGGAAACAATTCCCGTGTGCAATGAAACCAGCATCCATCAATTAGGTTGGTACAGGCAACTAATTTTTAGATGTTTCTTGCTTATATTCATCATTAGCGAGGCCTACACAATCCCAAATGCCCTGATGGAAACTGGATCTTTAATAATTCACTTCCTTACATAATGTAGCTTAAAGGAACATAGAACTAGTACTGAAAGGTACTTGAGTAGCCAGCTAGTGTAACTACCTTGTTTTACAGATAAGAAACCTGATGCCTGCACAGGTGATGTGACAGATCCAAGATCACACAGAAAATAAATAACATATGCAGGATTTAAACTCAGGTTTGCTGACTTCAAATCCAGGGCTCTTTCTTCTGCACCAAACTATTGCAAATGCCACCTCATAAGACAATGTAGACCAAGCAGTAACTTAATTTTTCAATTTTCATCTGTGTGCCTAGTGCGATGAAGATACAGTCATTATCTTGCAGATGACCCCTGTATTTGAAAGGATTTATTGTAGAAGATTTCATGGAAAAGAAACAAAGCTATAAACAGACATTACAAAGAAGGGGAAGAGTCAATTGATTTAACTTGTTTTCACTAAATCCTATTTTCCTCTAAGATACAAGAACAAATAAACTCAGTCAATAGATATTGATATGTTTCTACCTGATATGGCTTTGAAAAATGACCATTATTCATAATTAGAGTTCTAGAGCAAGAAGTAACTAAGAGATCACGGTCCTATGAAAAATACTCTAAATTTGGAGTTAAAGGACTTTGGTGCAAATCCTGGCTCTGCTCATTACTCATTTCTTATGTGACTTTTGGCAAGTCACTTTGTTGCGGCCTAGGGGGTGCTAAGAACCCTGAAATCCAAAGGTACAGGATGGGAGTCTGCCTGAAAACAATTCAACAACTCAAGCCTTCTTTCAGTCCAAGTAGCAAGTTTATTGTAACACCAAAAGAAATGGGCCAGACTCCTGGTGAGTCTGTGCTATTTGTGACACCAATACAAGTGGGCCAAATTTTAAGAATCTGAGCATTTGATAAGGGTAAGATTGATATTTTATACAGAAAGACTGTAGAAAGATCTGGATGGGATTAAGGTGTGGCAAGTAGCCTGGGGTGAGACAGGTACAGACAATGGAAGGAGTTAAGTGGTGGGAGAGCCCCAGTGAAAGGGCAATTAAAAGTATTATCTGGGTTCAGGGGCTTTGGGGTCCACCTCCCAAAGACATAGTCTTTTCCTTTTAGGGATCCATCATTAACACCTGATCAACTTCATATTTATGGGCTTCAAGTTCCTCATCTGGAAGATGAAAAGGATCAGACTGAATAATCTTCAAGGTCCTTTTCAGGTATAAAATTCTATAATCTACCTAATTCATGTAACCTTTATATACTGAGTGTTTTTATCCCAACTCTCATTCTCACTATTTAGTTGAGTCTATAGAGTGCTGGCTACAACCTTCCCGAAGCTCAGATTCTAAGGATAGTGAATTGTTCTACTTCTATGAGCTTGAACTTTCATTACAGTATGTTCTCCTCAGTATTAATCATCAGTTACAATTAATGTGTCTTCTGTATCATTGAGTGACCCAGTGATTAGCACCACACTACAGATTTTACTAGATTACATCAATTGGCTTTTACAAAGGGATATTCAGTGAAAAGACAGAAGTACTGTGATGTCTATAAAGTTTGAGAGACATAGTTTCTGGGGAATTAGTCATTTTATTAATAAAAGAGGTCAGTGGTCCTCTCAAATGCCAAAGACCCCTCGTGGCACTGGACTCACATTTTACATGCCCTTGGAAGAGTGTATATTCCTGAGGGTGGCAATCAGCTCTGATTGGTTAGCAATTAATGAGAGAATGAATATTACAACAAGAATTGGGCTCACTCTGATAAGAGGCTGTGAGAGTGACAGCATGTTGCTCTTGGACAAAGAGATCATCTCTACAACTCAGACCACCCCAAGCCTTGGGCAATCTAGATTCACCTCTACCAAAACTTGCTTGAGGGGAACACAATTGGGCAGGAATTCACCCTAGATTAGAGCAGAACTGCATAACTTGGCAGTAGGTAGGGTCCAAAATTAAAATAGGCTAAACTTCTTTGGGCTGCAGATAGGTTTTTAGTAGCTTGCTCTCCAACTAAAGGTATAATTAACGATTAAATTATTTTGCAAATAAACCATATTTTTAAAAAGGGAAATTTCAATTAATATAAATTAATTATACTTATTACTTAAGATTTTTATTCAATATGAAATCACATTAATGTTAAAAAATTACTTTGCTAAGGGGTACAAGTTTTAATATGTTTTTCAGGTTTTCTTACTGTTTACATTTAGTGAATGGGATATATTACACTTCTTGTCAGCAATCAGTTTATCACACTCCAGAATCATGTTTGAAATTGATTTCTTAAGAAATCTGAAAACTAACCTTATTAGCTGCCTCATTTTGTAAGTTTACTTTCTTGAAAAACCATTGTTCCCCACTAAGATTTTTTTCAACAATTTGGACACTTTAATTTGTTTTCCATTGGTGTCTAATTTCCTTAAGTCAGCATATTTTGATTTGAAATGGTGACACAGATTATATTCCTTTAGAACAGCTATTACTTCTTAGCAAACAAGGCACAATATTTTGTTGCTCATCACATAGAGAGCAGCATGGCTGCACTCGCTTTGTCTCTGTTCAACACCAGTAATGACCAAAAACACAGTGTAGAGATACTACTCTCATTCCTCTCAGACTAGAGACAGACTGACGATGGCTGGTTGCCAAGGGTCACGTGACGAACAGAAGAGAGTTTGCAGTGCCAACCTACTCACCAAGCTACATGATGGACATAATAGTGACTTAGTGGAAGGCAGGTTAAGTGGGGCATGGGCATAGCATTCGTTATATCTTTACTTTCTTTTACATCTTCTACATTTTTTGTGGGCTGTCTGAAATCCTTTGGTGGGCTGCAAGCAATTCATGGACCTTAAGCAACCCAGGGGCTGGTTATGCAGGCCTGGATTAGAGTTTCCTTGTAAAATTGGGTGGGGTCTGACTAAGATGGTAGAGAGTTAATTCAATCTCATTATCAGTAATGTCCTTCAAGAGACTGGGCTTTGAAATGAGGACTATAGAAAAAGGGGGAATTCTGTGTCTCCTCAAATCATTTGGTTACTAATAATCATTTCTCTCAGCACAAAAACGTCAATACCACAGGCCTTTACTACTTCAATCTCTGGGGAGAATGAGCTTAGATTTAAAGAGATTGCTACAAAGTATTCATACCATTACATTCACTTATGAGTGTATCACAACAGATGGGTGAGTTGATCCCTTGCTGAAAGCAGTGGGACACTAAGTGGGCAGGGCTGTCTCCCACACCTAAAAGCTACCCCCAAATTCTTGGACTTCTGATGGCTTACTCCTCTAATCTTTCAGGCTCACAAAATAGTAACCTAGATTGCTCAGTGTCTAATACCCATTTAGCCAAGGGAGGAAGAAATTAGACACAATGGGAACAGAAGCAATAAAAGGACCACTGGCCTATGGCTTCATGTCAATATACATAGGGAGAGTAGGAAACTAGTGTTACCTCTCTCTACCCACCTAGAGGCTTGACAGTCCTTGACTCACCTAATTCTAGGAAAGAGGAAGATCTATTTGGCTAATTAGTGTCTTTTTTATTTTTTAAATAAATGTTTATTGATGTTTTCTGCTTTTTACATCACCATAATTATCTTAAGTATCTCTCCCTGTCCCTCTCCCATAGCACTATCCCATATTCGTTCATGGATGAAACAAACATTTATTCATTTGTTATATTAATTATAGCTATTATTTAATAATGTTTATTAATGGCAGACACTATGCTAAGTGCCGGGGATTCAAAAATAGGCAAAAGAGAGTCCCTGCCCTTAATAAGCTTACAATCTAATGGTGGAGACAACATGCAAACAAATGTATACAAAACAAGGGATGTTAAGGATAAATAGAAAATAATTAAAAGGGGGAAAGCACTGGAATTAAGGGGGGCTGGGAAAGACTCTCTGTAGAAGGTGGGATTTTAATTGGGACTTAAAGGAAACTGGGGGATCAGTAGTTGGAGCAGAGGAAGGAGACCATTCCAGGTGTGAAGGACAGCTAGAGAAAATTCCTGGAGCTAAGGGATAGTGTATCTTGTTCATGGAACAGCCAGGAGGTCAGTGTCACTAGATCAGAGTACATCAGGAAGTAAGGTATAAGAAGACTAGAAAGTCAGGAGAGGGCTGGGTTATGAAGGGCGATGAATGCCAAACAGAGCATTTTGTATTTGATCCTAGAGGCAATAGGAAGCCACTGGAGTTTCTTCAGTAGGGGTGTGTGTGTGTGTGTGTGTGTGTGTGTGTGTGTGTGTGTGTGTGTGTGAGACATAACCAGACCTGCATTTTAGGAAAATCATTTTAGTGGCTGAATGGGAAATAGAGTGGAGTTGGGAGAGACTTGAGGCAGGCAGACAACACAGCAGGATATTGCAGTCATCAAGGCATGAAGTGATGAGGTTGTGCACTAGAGTGGAGGCAGTGTCAGAAGAGAGAAAGGGGCATATTCAGGAGATGTTGCGAAGACCTTGGCAACAACTTGGACACGGGGGTAAGAGATAGAGAGGAATCCAGAGGAATCCTGACTCCCAGGTTGCAAACCTGAGGGACTGGAAGGATGGTGTTGCCTTCTACAACAACAGGGAAGGTAGCAGTTGGGGAGTGATTAGGCAGACAAATAGTACATTTTGTAGAGGAAAAAAAAATCAGCACAACAAATTGATACATCTGTGAAAAAGCCCCAAAACACGTACAATGTGTCTTCTTATCTCTCTTTATTCAAGTATTGCTTGATCTTTATCATTTTGTCACATTTAGTGCTTTTGGTTATTTTTGGTGTGTAGGTGTTCTTTCCATTTATATTGTTGTAGTTATTATGTATATTAATTACATTATATTACATAATATAGAAATACACATTTATATATAAATATGTAATACGTAAATACGTTAATGTATATATAGGTGCCTTTTGTAAATCTGACTCAACAACTTATCAATAGATTTCTCTTTGCCACACAGTAAATGGAAAGGAAGGGGGCAGCCAGGTGGTTTAGTGGATAGAGAGCTGGGCCTGGAGTCAGGAAGACCTGGGTTCAAATTCAGACTCAGATACTTACTAACTGTTTGACCCTGGACAAATCACTTAACCCTGTTTGCTTCAGTTTCCTCATCTGTAAAATGACACGGAGAAGGAAATGGCAAGCTACTACAGAATCTTTGCCAAGAAAACCCCAAAAGGGGTCACAAAGTGTAGGACATGACTGAAAATGACTAAAACAACAAAAATGGAAAGGAAACAGTTGTAGAACGCATGTGTATGCTCTGAAGGAAATAGCATTCTGAGCATCATTGTGAACCCCTCAGAGCAGGTTAATCAAGCAGCCATGTGGAAGAATATATTAAGCAGAGTAGGCTGCATGTGCTCCTGAGCACTGACCCCTCATTGGTTATTTCTTAATTATCTTCATCAAGCTGACATAAGGATGAGGTTTTATAAATCTTAAAACACTATTTTTGATTTTCAGTAGCTGTGATTTCATTGGTGAAGGGACCTCTGGGTAGGGTATCTCCCCTTAAGCGTTATAGATCTGCAATCCTTCTGCATTTAGAGGTTTGCTTGGGGACACTCATAGTTTAAGTTACTTGCCCAGGGTCAAAAGTCGTTATATGTCAGAGGGAAAACTTGAATGTAGCTCTTCTTAAATCTCAGTGGTTCTATATCCCCTTGGCCACACTGCCTCTCAAAGTATTCTTGTGCTGCTTATCATTGCCATTTTCCATCATCATCCTCACTATGGCTATCATCTAGTTCAACCTCTTACTTTACCAGGGAGAAAACCAAGGTCCACTATAGAGGTAAATGACTTGTCCAGGATCACATGGCTAGTTGATGGCAGCACCGGGTTTAAAGCCAGGACCTCTTGCTTCCAATTTGATGCTCTCTCCACTCCATTCCACTTCCTCCCAGTTTTGAATCATTATCACAGGCTCCTAGAATTTGGAATCTTTAATTATTTGTGTTTTGCAACCTGATGTTAGAACCAGTGACCCATATGGTGATTTAGAATGTGACTCATTGTTAACCTTTATGGACTAGTCATAACAATAATCACATGGGCAGTCTTCTTCTTGATCAGGAAGTCTCCTTAAAATAATTGGATGGTTATTACCTTTCTACTGGCTAATGAGTTAAAAGAATAAAATTTATTTTCAGTTTAGCAGAAGCTTGGTGTCATGTTAACTTACAGGAGAGAAAGCAAAGGAGAGGACAAGTAATTAAAAAGAAAAATTGCCATTTACAATGTGTTAATACTGTCAAAGCTTCTGAGATGTGGAAAAGAAGTAGACACAATCAAATTTTTTCCCCTCTACATATGTACGTATGTAGAATGGTAACCTTTGCAATAGAACACTCCAGGCATTGATTTAAAATTCTCCCACTTGAGATTCACAGCAGAGTTCATTCATTTGTTTTAAACATATGCTTTGCACATAGTGGGTACTTAATAAATATTTATTATTTTAAATTATTCTACAATCTCAGATTTGCTTTCAGTCATTCAAAAAGCCTTGGAATTGTTGACAACACTGAGAATATTCCACACACACTCACTGATTTTTTAATTTCCCCTTTCTCCCCAATCAAGGGAATATAAAGAGTTGAAGGCAAGTTCATATTATCTCAAAATAAAAAATAAAAAAATAGCCCTAAGAGTTTAGAAGAGACAATTCCTTTGATTCCTGTTTTATTTTAAATCATTTGGATAAAGTAGACAAGGCAAATAATGTTTAGGGGGCTGTTTTCTGTCTCCTGTCTTATCAACCCTATAATTCATTGGTAAGGATCTTATAAAAATGAATTCTGTTTATCTGATTTCCCCTTCGTTTACTTCATTTTCTTAGCTACAGAAAGACATCTGACAAGGTCATTCCTCTTCTGCAGAATTCCCTGGTTCAACCCATTGCAAACCATTTATAATACTTTGGAATTAACACCCTGGTGCCACTCTGTTCATTCCCTGAACTTCAGATTGCAAGATTGCTTTGTTCCCCTTTGTATTTTGACATTAAAGCAACTAGAATTCACTGAGGCACAGAGCATTATGATGTAAAACAATTTGCTATTGTTTGAAAAGTCTTTCAACTACAACTTTTGAAAACTAAGAAAATATAATACCTTTTATTCCAAGATTGAGCTAAAGGATACCACCAATTCAAAGCAATCATTTAGAGAAAGCTATTTTTATTCATTTATAGCACAAACATTTATTAAGAACCTAATATGTGCAAAGTGCTGTGTTAGGTGCTTGGGGAGATACAAAAAAACCCCACAACTCTCTTTAAAGTTTGTAAAGCACTTTCTTTGCAACAAGTACATGAGGTAATTTCTGCAAAAATTATTGTGCCCATTTTACAACTGAGGGGACTGAACCTATAAGTGATTAAGTAGCTTGCCCTGAGCTTCATTACTGAAGTTGGATTTGAACTCCAAGTGTAATATTTTTGCCACTTTGTTATGCCCTTTTCCAAAGATAAATGAGATAGAGTTTTCACTTTGAAGGAATTTATAGTGGGAAAAGGGTGGAGATATGATAAAAGGTATAAAATTAAACATAATATACACTAATGTGATAAGTGCAACAGAAATATAAAATGAGATAAGGAAACAATAACTTGTTATTGGAATAAAAAAAGACCAGAACTACTGATCAAGAGGCTATGTGGTAGAGTGAAATGAAAGAACATAGACTCATATCTGAGGTCCTGGATTCAGATACTGCCTCTGACACTTGCTAACTATTCATCCTTTACAAATCACTGAACCTTCCTGGGCCTCAGTTTCCTCATGTATAAAATGAGGGTGTTGAATTAGAAGGTCTTTGAGGACCCCTCCAGCTCTATATCTTTGATATTTTGATTTACTTCTTCCATGTATGACCTTGACTAAGCCGTTTTTCTGGGCCTCAGTTCAATGGATAGGTTGGATTCAATGACCTCCAAGGTGACTTTTACTAGTATCTCTGATGATCTATGTCCTGTGGAAACTGGAAAACAGAAATCTAAACCCAGTGGGTTTGGCCACTACTTACTTTGTAACTCTGAGAAAAAAGCATTGGAGCATAGATCTGCAGCCAAAAGAGACTGCAAAGGCATCCTAGTCCAAACACATTATTTTGTAGCTGAAGAAACTGAGGCATGGGGATACTAAGAGGTCTGCTCAACTTTACCTAGATAGAAAGCATCAGAGACAGAGTATGAATCCAAGTCCTCTAATACTAAGAGTCAGTGTTCTATCCCCAATTGTGGCTAGTTTAAGGGTCACTTTCCCACATCTAAAAGAGAGGAAAGAACTCTAGGCTTTCCTTTCCTTACCTAAATTCAGGCATTAGATGATTACAGTCATTCTTTGGAGAGTAGTGTGGTTCTATTGCTGGGTCAGCAAGTTATTGGCTCTGTGAAGGTGAGCAAGGTTCTTTTCTGGGGAATAATTTACTCTGCCCTACAAAGATTGACCTATTTAGCAAGATTATAGAGAAGAATAATTGATACAAAAGCTTGGCTTGTTTAGGGAATCATATAACATGGGAGAATAAAGTTAATTCATAGGAGATAGATACTACATAATTATAATAGTTACAGCAGAATTTCATAAGTTACGTATTATCTGTGTTAGACATAGGCAAACATTAACTTGGTTCATATGGGAAATTGTGAAAAGGTTCTGTAGATCATGAAAAGATATTTAGTATTCCTCATAATGGAGATTTATATCTATGCTATTTCCTCTGATTTACAGGTTACTAGAGGATGGTAAAAAGTGAGGCTGTTTTTAACTCTGGGATGATAAGACTTTGTACTTCCCCTCAGCTGATTCTTTCAGGTCAATTGCACTAGCCAGCACTAAATCTGAGATGATCCACAGAAAACCTATGACTAAAGGGAGGAAGGTTAAATTGAATGGAGCAACATAGAAAGGAGGTAGGACCCCTACTATTTTTCAGTGGAGACTATAAAGCTAATCCCCACCCACCTTGCCACTGCCTCTAAAGGATCCATCAGTTTGTATTCCGGACTTTGAAATTTAACTCTTTAGTCAATCCTCTAGGGAAGAAGAACGGGACCTTTGCTGGGGACCTTTATGACAATGAAAGTGTGCTTATTTGTTATGCTGAGTCAACAAAAAAAGCCTTTTTTGAAGCCTATTATGTTCAACATTCCAGGGGTCTGGTGGGGGGAGAAATCTTCCTAAGGATGACTGTGAATAGTCAGGAAAGTAAAACCATCCACTTAGCAGAAACTGGTGATGCCCCTCAGGGTCATTGGCACTGCAGGGGAAAAATGTTTGATAAAGTTACTGCAGTGAGAACTAAAGAAGGCAGCTATTTATTAAGGACATATCGTGAATGCCTCTGTGCCAGCCTTGAACATGAAGGCTGAGAAATAGCATGCCGTTACAAAATTATTATTCATGAGAACATACACTGCCAAGGTCCTGGAGGCATGTTGATTCCTGAGATGAAAGAAGAAAATGCACAACTCAGTCTGCATCTTATTCTAGTCCTTGGTTTTCATGCTTCCTGGAGGGGAGATGAAAATGACCCAGAATAAGAAAAAACGACAAGGGGAAGTGTGTTTTGCCTAGTTTAAGAGGGGAGGCTAAGGTTGTTCCTGGCCAGATGTTGTTTTATTTGATCAACAACTGTGTAAGGTAGGTCAGTTCTATAATTATTGCCTATTTTTTTTTACACAAATGAGGTAATTGAGGCCAAGAGAGGTAAAGTGATTTGCCTTAGGGGCACACAGATAATTAAGTGTCTGGGGTAGGATTTGAACTTGTGTCTTCCTGGCTACCCCACCTACCTTTTATTTACTTTGTTTTTGGAACATTTTCTAAATGATGGAGTAGGTCAGAAAATTCCAGGCTCTCTAAATTTCTCTCACCCACCCATTTTAATTCCTTCTTTATACTACTGGCTTCTTGAGCAGTGACTATGTGGTAAAATTTCCCTTCCTCACAGAGCTAGGCAAGCAGAGAGGATGATGTCTGGCAGCACAATTGGAACACTAACTTCACCATAAGATATAATGAAAATCCACTGAGTTCATGGCATATTATAATACAAACTTCCCTAATGTCTCATTTGGGAACTATATGGAGCCTGAAATTCATAAAGAGATGTGGATTCAAAATATCAGCTTCACCAGTAGGCGAGTGAAGGTAAGGCAAGTATGGTCAGACAGCAATTTACCTAAAAGAGATCTCAGGGTTTTAGGGGAGTGTAAGTTCAAAAGGAGACTGTAGCCACCAAGGTTGACCGATCCTAGGCTTTCTTAAGACAAATATGACTTACTGAAAAAAGAAAGATATTCCCACAATTCAAGGAATAAGGGATAATTTCACCTAAAATACTGAAACAACCTCTTAATTGATCTCTTTTTGTTGAATCTCTCTCCTTTCTAATCTCTCTTTCGTAGAGATGCCAGGGATTTTCCCAGAGTGGATAGCTAGCCATGTCATTCCTACTCAAACTTAAATGGTTCTCCATTGCCTTTAGGATCAAAGTATAGGTTACTCTGACAGTTAAAGCCTTTCACAACCTGGTCTCAACCTACTTTTCCAGTCCTTTTACACATTATCTTTTTACATATTACTTATACTTGATGGTAAAGCCAAATTGACCTGCTATGCCTCATCTGCGACATGCCATCTCCCATCTCCATGGCTATACCTCATGCCTAGAATATTCTCTCTGTTCACCTCCAATTGGAGGTGATCTGTTTGGATCTCTAAATTCCCTCAAAACTCTGCTTGTGATAGACCTTCTATATGAAGTCTTTCCTGATTCCTGCCAGCTTCTCATGCCTACTCCCTGAAAAACAATTACCTTATATTTATTGTGTCTGTATTTATTTTCATATATGCTATCTTCCCTTTTAGGATGTATGGTCCTTGAGGGCAGAGACTGCTTCATTTTTGTCTTTTTATTCCCACCACCCAGCATAGTGCTTGGCACAGAGCAGGCATTTAATATATAATTGGTAATTGACTTGCAGATTTTACTCTGTACTCTACCCTATTCAGACCACATTGGAGTAGTGTGTTCACTTCTAGGCACCACAATTTTGTGAGGAGACACAATGGCAGATATCCAGAGGAGGGTACTAAGGTGATAAAGGACTTCAATACCTGCAACATGAAAATAACTTAAATGAACTGGGAAAGTTTAGTCTGGAGAAGAGAAGATTCAGGTGTGATATGATACTTATATTTCAAATATTTAAAGGACTGTCATCTAGAAGAAGGATTAGACTTGTTTTGTTTGGTACCAGAAAGCAAAACCAAGAGTAGTGGTTAGAAGATGAAAAGGCTTGGAATCAGGAGAGTTGTCTAACCATTAGAACTGTCCAAAATTGGAATAAATTGCCTTGGGAGGTAAGACTATAGTCTTCTCTTAATTGAAGATGTTCAAGCAGAGGATGAAACTGTCAGGTATGTTATATTTCCTTTAAACAGTTTGACTGGAAGGCCACAAAGGTCTCTTCTAATTCTGAAGTTCTGAGACTTGGGGAAAACAACTTCCTGAATTTGGAATCTGACACTCAAGATTGTTTTCAAAATGAAATTCAACACTTACTCAGGATTTACTGTACATTGGAGCCATCATCAGTCATCTTCACTTTTGTCTTGCCACTGGAGTCTGATAACTCTGGAGGAGAGAGTAAGCCTGATGACTTTGCGCAGCTCTTCCCTTACTGAAATCCAGTACATGTTCAAGTCAAGACATCACCCTTGTGATGTCATCAATCATCTTCAAGAATGAAGGACAAACAACAACAATCTGTGCGCCAGAAGCAGAGAAGCTAGAACGGTAGGTATCAAATGGATTTTACAGTTATGAGCGTCAGGGTTGATTTCACTTCTAACATAGACTGCCTGTAAAATCCCTGGGCAAATCATGTATGTAACCTCTGACTCTCCAGGCAACCCTTTCAAAGTAATGATAAAGAAAAATTGCGGATTTGTATTAGAAGGACTTTCTTCACTGAGAGTTTCCAGTGAAATCACAGATCTGAAGGATAACAACAACAACAAAAATATGCTGGCCATTTTGCAAGCTGCTAAGGATATAAAGATGAAAACAAGAATCCCTCAAGAAGCTTACATTTTACCAGGGGGAAACAAAATATAAACAGACAAATAAACATAAAATATACTAATTAAAATATGAAATAATTTCAGAGTTGGGGTAAGTGCTAGTAATTGGAGGGATTAGGGAAGGCAGCACATAGAAGGCACTTGAATTGCCCTTTAAGACCACAGTCCTAGAGCTGGAAGGGACCTTAGAGGTTTCAATCTCCTCAATTTACAGATGAGGAAACTGAGACATAAAGAAGTTTATTGACTTGTCCAAGGCATCCTAGGTGTTTAATAACAGAACCAGGATTTCTCTAACTTCACATCACTGTAACATGCTGATTCCTTCCTCCAATGGAGCTGTAGATTCTAAATGGCAGTTATGGTACAGGAGAACATTCTAAGTATGGGCCTGGCTTATACAAAGACAAAGAAGTAGGAAATGGAATGTCATGGTGGGTGAACAGCAAGAAATCTGATTTGTCTGGAACATAGAGTTCAAGAGAGGGAATAAAATGTACTATCTAGGACAGGGTAGCTAGGGAGTACAGTGGATAGAGTACTAGACCTGGAGTCAGAAAGACTCATCTTCCTGAGTTCAAATTTGGCCTCAGACACTTAATAGCCATGTGACCCTAGGCAAGTCACTTAATCCTGTTTGCCTCAGTTTCCTCAACTGTAAAATGAGCTGGAGAAAGAAATGGCAGGCCACTCCAGTATCTTTGCCAAGAAAACCATAAATGGGGTCACAAAGAGTTACACATGACTGAAAAACAACTCAACAACAACTAGAAAGATAGATTGAATCCAACTTTTAAATGGCTTTTAAATGGCAAATAGAAGAGTCAGAACGTATAGAGTCAGTAGAAAGCCACAAAAGTTTTTTGAGCAGGAGAGAGACATGGTCAGACCATATTTTTTGTAAATATCTATTTTGTAGTTATGTAAATGATGGATTAGGGAAGGGAGAGACTAGAGACAGGGAGATAAATTATGAGGCCATCTCAGTAACCCAGGTAAAAAGTGATAATGGTTCAAACCAGGGCAGTGGCTATTTAATTGGAGAAATGGGGTTAGATGGGAGTTTCGTATTTTTCTCCCATAGTGTTGTGCATGTGATTGGTTAAACAGACCAAATTTAATTTGGGTAAATATCCTCATGTTTCCAGCAAAAATATCTTCTTGGTATTTGCTGATGATAAAAGAGATTCATCAATCTTTAACCATAAAGAGAGTCATTAAAAAAAATTACCACAAAATCAATTAGTTAAGTGACTTTAAATTCATTTTACAATAGCATATCATTGACTACAAGCTAATATACCAATGGTTCTGTGATCTCATTGATAGGGATGCTTCCTTCACTGATGTGAATTGCAACCCAAAACCAGTAAAATGAATGTATATTCTATTTTGTCCCTATATAACATCTTTCATTCAACTATCTCAACAACCCATTAATCAATCAACCACTAGCATTTATTACTCTCAGACTCAGTACTAGGCACTGGAAATGCAAAGACAAAAATAAGACAGTCCCTGCACTCAAGGAATGTACATTCTAATAGATGAAGAACAACAGTGTTTAAATACCATAACCCATAACCTCAAAAAGGCAGAAATGCAATGTTATATAAGTCATGCCTTATTATTTTATACATTTGTTTTTCGCTACATTGTTAGGCTCACCCAAGACTTGGGAATCACAGTTTAGGAGTTCAATGTTCTAACCTCTTGCTGGAGAATCTCTTTATAAAAACAGATGCCCAGGCCTTTAGCGATGGTTTCTGGAGAGTAGAAGCATTGCCAGTTGGTTTTGTGGTATACAATTTCAATCTTTCAAGGACCTATGATCTTCTCAGTATGGACATTAATTCCAATGATGCAGATCACTTGACTTCTCTGATTTGTTGTAGGTATCTTCAATAAGCAATTCATGTACTTGCGGCCAACCTGATGACATCAGTCTCTGCACTTAGCTCGTGGTTGGTCAGCAAGGTTGATATTATAAAGATGGACAGTATACCACCAAGCTGTAAAACCATTGTGAAATGCTTATCTTAACAAAAAGTTATTTTTTTAATGTCAAGCACTTACTAATTTCTTATTTTACAATTTTCCTAAAGTAATGACTGAGATTTAATCTTGTCCCTTTGAATGAGGAGTGATTAGACTATATTTCATGTTACCCTTTTATAGCACCAGAAGGGTCCTCTTTTATAGCACCAGTGCTGGGTACTCAGTAGACATTCCTAACTTATTTATTTGATTTCAACATGCTGACTGGAATTTCAAAGAGTAGATTATATTCTCAAAAAGACAGCAGTAATATCAGTTCTTAGAAAAAATAGGAAAATCAAAAACAGTGTTTCAGATACATAATTGTCTAATCTCTGATTGAATACTTAAAGTGATATTTCTCTATGAAAAAATTTGTGTCCTTACCACAGGTCTTCCTACTATATATTCTCTTTCAATTCAATTTAATAAACATTTAGTAAACTCCAAAGCAAGGTTAGTCTTCCTAGATATAGGGAATTTTTAAAAAGTATGACTTTGACAATAATAGTAATAGTTGGCATTCATATAGTGCATTATAATTTGCAAAGACCCTGATGTGTTATTTCATTTTGATCCTGGAAGTGAGGCCCACTTAAAACTGTTCTTCACTAAGGTCAGCAACACATTTTGACTGAGGGAGGTATCTGACTGTTCTTTAAATGATTTGCTTTGTCCTCTGATTCTCATTTCCTTTTCATTCCCAAATCTAAATTTTTATACCGTGCCTTTGGGGAAGGAAGGCAGAAGGTTAAGCAGTCTTGCAGGACCTACTTCAAGTATATCATCATCATCAAAAGAACAAAGAAGAAAGGAGAGAAAAGAAGTCAAATTTCTATAGTGTTGATGGCTTATAAAGGTTTTTCTAAATCAACTCTATAATGTAGGTAAAATATTCAATGAATGAGTAAGTCTAATTTTATTATCACTACCGATATGACTGGGAAAAGATGTAAGTACTTTCATTTTCTCACCTGTTACATAGGGTGAGTTGGATCAAATGATTTCTAATGTCCTTTCTAGACATAAAATCATGTTCAGGGAGTCTCAGACATCAAAGGGGCCTCAGAGATCATTGAGTTCAACCTTGAGAATCTGCTTGACAACCTTCCAAAGAAGTGGTCACACAATGTTTGTTTGAAGACCTCCAGTGAGGAAGAACACCTAATACCTGAGCCAACCCATTCTGATTTTGAGTAGCTCTAATTACTAGGAAGATTTTCATGACGTCAGTATGTAATCTACCTCTTTGCAATGTCTACCAATGGCTGTCAGTTGTGCCCTCTGGGGATAAACAAATATGCTTAATGCTTTCTCTGAGTAACAACCTTTCAAATACTCAAAGACAATCATCACGACCCCTTAAGTCATTTCTTCTTCAGTGTAATCATCTTTACTTCTTTCAATTGATCTTCATATGGCATATTATTGATATCTTCAGTGTCCTTGTTGCCCTTCTTGGGATATTCTCCAGTTTATCATTGTCCCTCTTAAAATATGATACTCAGAAATAAAAACAATATTCTAAAAGCTTCCAAAACAAAGAATACAACGTGACTATTATGTCCTTGATGCATTAAGACCTTTGGCTCTTCTTGATTTAAAAGCACGGTTTTTATATTTGTGTATAAATATCTAAGGCCATGGGTTTTTCTCATTTTTTGGACTCTTTTTTCTCTTTTGATCCTATGATCTATGGTGAATGATGAATCTGTGATTTCTGCAGCACTGTCTGGCCCTGCAGCTATCTCTTCACTCTGAAAATTTGGTTATTTTATGTATTTCTAGTGCTTCATGTCTCCATTGCAGGTTCTTCAGGGCCATTTTATGAGCCACACAAGAAACTCAGTCTGACTGATTTATAATCACCCTTCTTTTCTGTACTGTAAGTGTATTACTCAGATTGATTGCCTACCTTATTCACCTGACACAGCTCTGTCCAAAAAAAATCAAATAATAGGCTTGATTTGTCACCATTGAATATACTCCAAGGAATTTGAGGCAGATTCTTAAGAAGATTCCCAACAAGGAGCTCCGGTAATGTTTGGAGTAATGCTGCTATCGTCCTCACTCAGTGCAGATGTTGAAGGTGGCTCCCTGAAGTAATTTGTCATTTGTGTGTGTAAATTCTTATACGTATTTTGAAAAGAAAAATCAATCACATTACTTTATAGGCAAACCCTGGGCAGAATAATTTGGGCATTGAAATAAAGATATTTCACAATTTGAACTCTTCCTCACTAGTTCCTTAGGAATCCAGTCTGTTTGTTTAGCTAGGTTTTTTGCCCCTTCTTAGTGACCATCAATTTTCTAATCACACTTCTTTTATGTGTGTCTATTACTTTGCTGTCAGTATCACTGCTAGATATTTTAAAATGAATATATTTTTACACAGAATGTCAGAGCTAGAGGGGGTCTTAGAGTTCTAGTCCAAACTCCTGATTTTATAGATATGGAAACCAAGGTTCTTAGATTTGCCTAAGATCACATAGCAAGTGTCAGAGGCAGCAAATCATTCTAGGCCTCCTCACTGTAAATCAGTCATCTTCCACACCATGAAGCAGGCACACATAGAACCTTTTGTTGTTGATTCTTTGCACTTTATTGGGTACAACAAGGCCTCCATAGAAGAATTGTGGAAATTCTATATGGCACCTCAGCTATGCTTTTGCAATAAGTTTCTTATGTTGGGCAAAAGAGGTTTATATTTGATTCTAAAGGGAATCCACTGAACAGAAATCTAAAGGGAAGACACTAAAGTTTATTGAGTAGGAAGGTAATATGGTTATATCTACATTTTAGGAAAATGACTTTAGTGTCTGTGTGGCAAATGGATTAAAGTAGAAATGGACCAGAGGCATGGAAACAATCAAAGAAGTAAAATATTCTCAATATTTTGCTTGCATTTTCCCCCTCTGCTGGTCTTCACTGAAAAGTTCTTCAGCATGCTCCCCACTCTGGTTCCTGAATTTCCTTACATGGATTTATCTTCTCACATCTTGTTTTGTCCTCATTGTTCTTCCTCTATCTCTTTAGCCCCCTCCCTTCTGTTTAAAGCCTTTTAAAAATTAGATTATCAAGACTGTAGTCAAAATTTTTTTCACTGCTTGCTAGTAGCACACTTGAACCCTTGTTCCTATATTTTAAGTCACAGTCCTGAAATCCAAATCCCATTATAAGAAACTGTATCCAATGATTAATTTGACCACTATTTTATTCCAATCAGCATTATTCAGTTTAGTGTGATTCCATAGGGGTAGTGATTATTTCTGTTATACCTGTCTGTTAATATACATTTAGATTATAGTCAGTCTATTCATTGATATTAATACATATTTTACATGTCTTATATTTAGGGATAATTAGATAAGTTTATATAGATTCTTTCACATATTAGGCCCCAGAACTTTAAACTAGTTAGAAGTTCACTTGCTTAACCAGAGCAAGCTAACTAGAGGATCTCCACCCTTTTAGCCTGTTGAGTAAGTGAGCAGGCCTAGGTGGTAGAAATGACTTAATGATATGGAAAGGCCCCCATGGGGAAACAGGCATGAGTACTTAGCCAACATATGACCCTGTTTACTGGCCTGTCTACCAGCCTTCTTTGGCCCTCCTGGAGGGTCAAGGTATAGGTCTGTCAACCAATTCCATTCTGTGCTTTACTCTGTACTGTCTTTATCATCTGGATATCGAGCACTACAAAACCAATGCACTGGAGAAAGGGGGCATCTTAGACTGTGAGGAAGACCTGATCATTAAAGGGGGCTGAGTCCCTTTCATAAATAAACGTTGGCTCAGAGCTCTGCCTCACTGGTTTTTCTTGCAGACTGGGGCACACAAAACCATCTTTGTAACCAGCTGTTTACTTCCCAGATCTACATCTCCCTTTTTCAAAATGTTTACTGTCTATCTGAAACAATGGGGACAAAACAACCTGTGCCCCTAAAGAGAGCCTTGATTCCTTGGCCAAGGTGTCATAATTCTGAACGATGGTTTTCAGATGCCTTCTGGAAGTATTATTTCTGTCTAGCAGAATAATGAGAAGCATGTAATTGTGGATCCATTTTATTCAGTACTCTACAGAAATAACTTTGGTTCTTATACTGCAATAAACTGCTTATTTTTCTGTCCTTAGGCCTCTTTTATTCTTTTTGGTTGCTTTTGTGGCCAGCTCCCACAGTAAATTGCCTGATGGGTGTCATTCAGTGGACATTCTAAATTCTTACACTCATGCCTATGAAGAGCAGCATACTTATGTGTCTTGATTGGATGAGCGCAAATGCTCTAGTCCACTCTATCTAGCTGGTCTCAGATGCCAGACTCAGACCATGTTTTACCTTCACATTCCTCCCAGACATCCACCCAGTCCAGCTTGCTATCTGTCTACCATTGCACATGTATTTTGTTATTTGTAACTTCAGAGCTTAGCACAGTGCCAAGCAAATAGTAACTGTTAATTTTTAAAAATTTATGCATATTAGTCATTCATACATTCAAGTAAGTGAATTCTGAATATTTTTTGAGAGTAGCATTTTGAGAGACAGAATAAAACACTACCTCTGAGAGCAGTGTGTGTGTATGTGTGTGTGTGTGTGTGTGTGTGTGTGTGTGTGTGTGTGTGTGTACATCAACTGATACTAAATGGCCATAGATGACAGTACACAGATATGTTAATGAATGAGAACATGAAGAAAAAAAATCGTGTGCTATAGTGGAAAGCCTGCCCAAAGAGCAGAGAGTACAAGGTAAAATATAAAAGGATAGATAGATAGATAGATAGATAGATAGATAGATAGATAGATAGGTAGATAGATATGATATGGTGTATTGACAGCTACTTAGGGAACATAGTAAGAACTATGAAATTTATAGGGTTTAGAACTAGACAAGACTTTAAAAATGATTTAGTTTAGTATCCTTACTTTACAGATAGAGAATCTGAGAAGGAGATTGACTTTGTTAAGGTAGTAGAGCTAGATAGCTTGGCCTCATAAAAACAATTATGCCATGGCACTGAAATATAAAATACTTCTAAAAATGACATTCTTCTAAAATAACAGCCAGTTAATAGATACTCGAATGTAATAGATGTCAATAGACTCCTAAATTCCCCATAGAAAGATTGAATCCCACACAACTACATTTAACCTGTTACTTATCTGAATTAAACAACTCCCCCTTGCCTATTATTTATGATCCACCCCCTAGTTAGATGACCTTGGGAAAGTCACTTTACCAGATTAGGTTGTTGGACTAGAGCTAGATAATATCTAAGGTACCATCTAGCTCTGTGACTCTGATACTAATTCTGAAAATGTAACACTTTTTAGTGAGAGAGGGTTAACATAGTGTAGTATAGAGAGCTGGAATCAAGAGGACCTAGGTTCAAATCCCAACTCTCATCACTTAATAGCTGAGAGATTTGAAGCAAGTCCCTTCCCCTTAATGGACTTCACTTTCTTCTTCTGTAGAATGAGAAGGTTGGACTAGATATGGGTTCTTAACCCTTTTTTGTGTTATGGACTCTTTCGCCAGTCTGGCAAAGTCTGTGGGCCTTTTGCCACACCAATGTTTTGTTTTGGTTTTTAATAATTGTTTTTGGTTTTTGTTTGTTTTTAGGCAATTGTGGTTAAGTGACTTGCCCAGGGTCACACAACTAGTAAGTGTCAAGTGTTTGGTCTGAGGCCGGATTTGAACTCAGGTCTTCCTTCCTGACTTCAGGGCCAGTGCTCATCTACTGCACCACCTAGCTGCCCCCACAATAATGTTTTTAAATGCTTAAAATAAAATACATGGGTTTACAAAAGAAAGCAATTATATTGAAATACAATTATCAAAATATTTTTTAAAACACATCCATAGACCCCAGTTCAACCCCTGGATAATCTCTACAATACCCTCTAGCTCTAAATCCTATAAAGCTAGATAGAATATTTCCTTCCCCTATCCCTTTTTCCTGCCCTCTTTCCTTCTCTCCTTTCCTTCCTTTCTTCTTTTCTTCCTTTCTTCCTTCCTCCCTCTCTTCCTCCCTTCCTCCTTTCCCTCCTGAGGGGAAAAAAGGTAGAATAGGAGTGCAACAGGGGCCCCATGTTTTGGCTCCTTTTTAATCAGTCTTATGTGACCTTGTACTGTTTATATTTAGGCTAGGACAGCTGTCCTTTACCATGTAGTTCAGACAGACATATTTATATAGTTTGTATTTGCCGATTACAGGACCCTAATTCCTCCTTTCCCAGGTCTAGTTCTGTTGGTGGCTGATGGTTGGATTTCCAGAGGAAAGTGATTTATGTTTCTGATTTATTTAGATTTGTTCCCCCTCATTTCTGTCACTTAAGAACAAGATAAACATCCTACTTTCTTTCATGTGTAACTTTTGAAATGTTTTTGATTCCCTGTCATGGGGAAGATGCTAAAATGTTCAGGGCAAGGTTGGTGCTCTCGAAGACTAGGATCATACATTTTAACAGCATGGAAGGGAAGGGCCAATTAGAATAGTCTCTATTTTATAGAAGAGGAAACTGAGTCCCAGAGAAGAGAAGTGATTGGCCCAAAGTCTTGAAGAGAGAAAGTGTCAGGGCTGAGATTTGGATGACAGACTATTGGAATCATTCTATATTTTGTGTTACTGGAAATGTGTTTGAGCCAAGATCATATCAATGCTCAATATGGCTAATGCTCTGAAAATTTATTGAACATATTTGTCTAGTTCCTGTCTTTCAATGGAAACAAGGTGGACTTCTGCCAAGACTGCCTTATAGTGAGGGTGAATGCATAAAATACCAGTAAGATAAGCATACTGAGAAAGTATTTCCTCTCTATCCAACTTGGGAATCTTAGGGTGCTTGCTTTAAGAAAAAGTTGCTTATCTAGCTATCATCTATCTATTTAATATAGAGAAAAGGGAGAAAGGAGGGAGAAAAAATGGCATGGTAAATGTGTAAGAGAGAGAAAGATAGAGAGATAATGGTAGAGTCAAGACTTGGGTTCAAATATTGCTTTTAACAATAGCTGGCACTTACAGTGTGACTATGTATAAGGCACTGTGCTAAGTGTTTTACAAACGTCTCATTTGATCCTCACAACAACCCTACTATTATTATTCTCATTTTACAATTGTAGAAACTGAGGCAGCCAATTAAATGACTTGCTCATGGACACAAAGCTAATAACTGCGTGAGGCTGAATTTGAAATCCGAGCTTCTTGACTCCAGGCCAAATACTTTATCCACTGTGCCACCAGCTGCTTGTGACACAGTACTAGCTATCTGACTGTGGGCAGGACAAGTGACCTAAACTTTCTGTGGCTTGAGCAATTCTAAGACTTTAGGATAAATTTCAGTGTCTGTGAAGATAGTTCCCACACTACAAAGTCAAGGATCATTTAGATGGGTGCCAATGGATTATGGGCAAGTTTGAAGGAAAAAGAATTTCCTTCTCCCTTAATTAACCATGGCTATAGAATGCCCAGCTATTAATAATAATAGATAGTGTTTTTTTAAGGCTTTTAAAGTCCTTACTATAGACTATTTTATTTGATCTTCACAACAATCCTGTGAGTTAAGTGCTACAAGTGTAATTATTACCATCTCACCAATGAAGAAGCAGAGACTGAGTGACTCATTTATTATTAAGTCCCTGCTATCGACACTAAGTCCTCAGGATACAAAGAAAAGGAAAGACAGTCTGCCCTCAAGGAGCTTATAATCTGAGTGAGGAAGATAACATGGAAATAAGCAGAGAAGATTCAGGCAGGAGTGAAGGGGGTGGGGAGTGACCAAATAGCTTACCTGAAGTCAATGCAGGGGAGATTTTAACATGGGTCATCAACTCTAGGTCTAGTGGTGTATCTACTACACCACACTGGTTCTCAGCTTACATCATGAAACTCTAAGCAAGTCATTCCTGCTAGTGGCAGAATGTCCTAGAGATACAGGAAGAACTGCACAGGTTCCAAAATGCTACCTTTGCAGATCTAAGCCTCCAAAAAAATATTACCATTAGGAAAAATCTAAAGACTCAGCCTTCTTAAGGTCTGATATTCATGATTAACACATGATTAATGAAAAGATTAGTGTCATCATTCTTGAGCTATCCTATGGTTGTCATTCTCAAGGATAATCCAAATTTTCTGGTGCTTACTTTACTCTCTTTGATCCATACTTTTGATAAGACTAGATGTATAAATGAAGAACAGGGTCTATGTGAAGGAAATTGGAAGATGGGAGTAGTAAAACTCTAATGACATGGAAGGTGACTGAATTCCAATAGAAATAAATATAGGCAAAGCTTAAGGTGGGGAAAAATGCAGAAAAGAACTGGAATGTTGAACCCTGACCACACTCTACTTTCTTGCCTGGTGCCCATCATTTCCCACTTGACTACACTCCTAGACTTCATCATGGTCTCCAGAAATTCATCATCAACTCTTAAACTCTTATTTCCTTAGTACCCTCTGCCTCTGGAAACCTATTTCCCTCTGATTAGAAAGGGTGGTTGATGGACATGAGGGAGCTCCTTCCACATCCTTCATTTGAGAGGGCACCCAGGACAACCATCTCATCATTTCTCACTTGGTTGCATGCCTCAGGACTTCATTATGCCCTCACATTCACCTCATACCAGGTCTCTTCCCTCCCCCCTCCTGCAAACCTTAGCAGCCTTGTGTGTGTGTGTGTGTGTGTGTGTGTGTGTGTGTTATCTTCCTTTATTAGTTGTAATCTCCTTGAGGTCAGGGAATATTTTATTTTACTTTCTTTGTATACCCAGAACTTAACACAAGCACATAACAGGAACTTAATAATAAATGAATCCCTCTCACTCTAGGCTTCTTCATTGATGAGATGGGAATAATTACACTTGTACACTTACCTCACAAAGTTGTGAAGATCTAACAAAATAGTGCATAGTAAGTATACTTTTTGGGCAGCTAGGTGATGCAATAGATAGAGTGCCAGGCCTGGAGTCAGGAAGATCTGAGTTTAAATCTGGGCTGAGACACTTACTAGCTATATGACCCTAGGCAAGTCTCTTAACCCTCTCTGCCTCAGTTTCCCCATCTATTAAATGAGCTGAAGAAGAAAATGGCAAGCCACTCCAGAATCTTTGCCAAGAAAACCCCAAATGGGATCATAGAGAGTTGGATATAACTGAAAAATGACTGAACAACAAATGTGTTTATTTACTATTAACTCATTGATCCCGTTAACACCATTCTGAAGCTTAGGAGAAGGAGGAAAGGAAAGCTGGAGGACGAGAAAAGGGCAATGTAGAAAAAAAACAGCTTGGAGTAGAACACAAAAATGAAGCAAGAGCCATGATCAGAAATAGTTAATTTTTTTTTCAGACATTGGGGAAACAAGGGAGGCATAAGGCTATGATGGGAAGACTACTGGAGGTGGATTCAAATTCCTTTACTGCTTAGTGTAATTTGATCTCTCTGGATCTCTTTGCCCTCATCTCCAAATTGAGAGAGTTGAATTAGATGATCTAGAGGCCCCTTCCAGCTAGAGGCCCTATGTTCCTGTGAAAAATTCCTGAAGAATTAGAGCCTACTCTGCCTTGTCACAAATTCCCATCACCCTTCACCAACTTTCCCTTTGATCAAGGCCACTCCTTTGAAGGGTGCCTTGTCATAGAACTTGAAACAATGGGAGAACTCATTTTTAAAAGATGATATATAATGTTAGGTGGGCAGAATCTCTGAGAAATTTTCTGCCAGTCTATTGCAGATAATCTGAAGATCATTCTAAACTTAATGAAATGGATGAGCCATAAAAAATGGAAAGGATAAATAGCCAGAGATAAGTGTTTAAAAGAAGTCTGCAGACCTTTATTGAGGAGTTGTTTTTTTTTTGTTTGTTTCCAAGAACTCTTAATGTAAAATTAAATTTTGCATCAAACTGAATTATTTTCAAATGTAATACAGGCTGTGTAGATCAGTAACTTTTTTTCAGCAGAAATAAGGAGAGAATCTTTTCATTCCTCCATGTAGAGATACTGCGTATTTGAGGTGTGTGGGTGTTCAGGGAGGCCTAGAATCTCTGGTGTGAAGGTTTGCAGAGTTCTTTTCAGGGCTGCTCATCCACATTTGGTGTCTGCTTTCACCCAGATATCACCTGTGCTCCAAGAAGCCGCAGCATATGCAGCAGCCATACCCCAATAAGCATACAGGCTAAATCAGATTGAGGGAAACCAACAGGGTTCAAACCTATCAATGAGTTAGGGGAATGTCTACCCTAAGCCTGTGAAGACCTCCCCCAGTGGAATGGGCAGATGAGAACAATTTGTTCCAATGGCTGTGAAGGAAGCTGAAGCAGACTCTTTGAGATGCTTGGAGTTTGGTCAGACATTGAAGATGCCAAAGTCATCCACTGCATCCTGAGCCATTATCAGTCATCCTGACTTTTGTCCTGCCACTGGACTTTGATGACTCTGCAAGAGAGAGTGAAGCTGATGACTTTGCACAACTCTGTCTGCCTTGGGTCTGATTCACTCACAGGTGAAGGCATCACCTGTGATGTCATTGGTCTTCTTCAGGGGTGAAGGACAAACAACAACTGTGTATTCAGAGGCAGTAGGATGTAATGGTTGGTTTGTTGGACCTAGAGTCAGAAAGAACCAGGTTCAAATCTTGCTTCCAAGATTTAATAGCTTTGTAACCATCAATAAGTCACTTAAACTTTTTCAGCCTCCATTTTCTCATTTGTAAAATGAGTATTTATAATAAAACTTACAGTACATATTTCATAAAGTTATTGATAGAAATCATGGAGCCAATGTGTGGAATGTGCTACATAAACTCAAACATGCTATATAAACATGAGCTACAAAATGAAAGAGGAAACCTTGGGTCATAACGCCCTAAGGGCCTTGTTTTGATGTATTTTCTTGGGAATGAGGAGTGATTTCAAAGAATCACAAGATCATAGCTTTAGAACTGGGAAGGACCTCATAAGTCATCTAGCCCAACCCCTTCATTTTACAAATGAAGAAACTGAGGCCAGGGAGTCAAGGTCACACTTTCTTTTCAAGTCATCTTTCTTCTAGCTAGAACTAACCTTTAATGCCAAAAATAGCTTTGAAAAGCAGATGCTAAGGGGCGGCTAGGTGGAGCAGTGGATAGAGCACTGGCCCTGGAGTCAGAAGGACCTGAGTTAAAGTCCAGCCTCAGACACTTACTAGCTGTGTGACCCTGGACAAGTCACTTAGCCCTAATTGCCTCACACACACAAAAAGCAGATGCTTAGATAACTTTCATACTTAATCTATGGAATCCCAAACTAATAGGATCAATAAAGTGAAGAACTAGTTTATTTCATGGTATTTGAAAGTAGAAGATTTTTTCAAACTAGATTACATCCAAATATCGCCATGTGAATTCAGAACCCAATTCAATTAGGTAGCATTCATACTTGGGCAAAACAAATTATAAAGCTAAAACTAGAAGCAACCTCAGGGGCCATCTAGACAAATTTTTCCCACTTCATAAATAAGGAAGCTGAACATGAGGGAGATAACAAGACTTGCTCACAGTCTAGCAGGTAGTAATCATCAGAGACAAAAGGATACAAACTTAGATTTAAGTTCTAAAGCCGATGCTCTTTCCATTATACCAGAGGATTAGCTATAGCATTGATCCTACAATGAGGAGAATCAGGATTTTACAATAGTTAGCATTTTTAGTCCAAACACTTTTCCCATAGATTCTATAATTTTACTCTAGTCACAATGAAGTAGAACATGTGGGACATTCTTTTTATTCTCATTTTATACTTGGGGAAACTGAAGCACAAAGAAAGTAAGTGATCTTCCCAATATCAATAGTAAATACACATTTATTAAGAGCTTTCTATGTATCAGGCATTGTGCTAAATGCTGGAATTGCAAATACCAAAAAAAAAAAAAGATGTTCCTGCCCTCAAGGGCAAGGGGAAGACAACACACAAAAGGAAGCTGAAAATAGGATAGTAATGGGAACTACCAATAATCGCACTATGAGGGGAGAATGTTGAAGAAGTAAAAAAGTTCCAAAGTAGTGCAGCCAGGTAAGAAATGAAATGTCTGAGCTAAGGCTCTTCTTGAATGGAGGTTTTAGAGGTAATGACCCACCCTCCATTGAGATGTGCAGAGGGAAGTGATAAAGTAGAGAACAAAGACTGATGAGACCTTCCTCCCAATGTTATGTAATTGGAAGAGAAGGATAGAAACAAAAGTTTTCTGACTCTGAGCACAATGTCCTTTCTATCAAATTATTCTGGCCCCAGTAATATGAATATGGATGTATTTATTCCATCTGGAGCCCTGAGGTGTGTTCTGTTATGAAATTGGCATGCACTTCTCTATATTCACCTTTCCTGAATATTTTTCCTAAGCTGGTCACTCATTTCTATGAAATTGAGTGGGAGTTATTCACAGTGAGAAATGTTTGGACATCTATGAAGGCAGAATAGGTTTATTAGTTGGTTAATTTCCTCCTCATAGTTTAGCACATCTACTTTTCTAAGGACAGAAAGGAAGAAAATATATGTTGATAAAATTTTTGTCTAGCCAGGTTTGTTACTTTTCCCTTAAGCTATTTTTTGTTTGGATATCTCTTTAGTTAATGATTTTTTTTTACAAACCTTAACAGATTACATTGAAAATGTGAAAAATTCCCTTTAATTTGTAGTTGAAATTCAGTTAATTACAACTGAAGTCTGCTGTCTTATTATTTGGAATCTGGAAAGGCAACTCCTCTTTTAAAAAAAAGGCATAAATTCTCTTGTTATAAATGTGAAAATGAGTAAACTTGCAGCATACTTCTTGGATTTTTTCCAACTTGATAAGGAGTGAAGATTCTTAGGTGCCATTTTGTGGAATTAATAGAAAGAAAGTCATGAAATATTCACTTAGCTACATCTCAGCTCCACACCCTATTAGTCATCGAACTTGTAAGTAATTTGAATTCTTGTGACTATGTTAATTATTCAAGAACAAGTAAAAATTTATGATAAGGAATATGCAGTACACCTAATATTTTGGGTAATTTATTGTTTTGATAATTATTTTTCTATTAACTGAAGAATGATGAAAAAATGTTGAAGTGTTGAAAAGATAGTAGCTACACACTAGTGTAAGAACAATATTCTTTCATACTCAGAAAACTGCTGGGAATTTCAAGAGGCTGTAAATGGAAGAGGCCATTAACTTAGAAAACATGATACTATGAATCCTTGCCTTTGGGTTCTAGTTCAGCTATAGTCCCTACACTTATTTATTCTAAACTAGATTGGTAATAACTAGTCAAGATAAATAACCATATATGGCAAGATCATTTAAGGATAAGCTCAGTGAGGGCAGTGTGTGTGTATGTGTGGTGTGTGTGTGTGTGTGTGTGTAAAGAGAGAGAGAGAGAGAGAGAGAGAGAGAGAGAGAGAGAGAGAGAGAGAGAGAGAGAGAGAGTTTTATAGCTTTTTCAGAAATAATCTTTTTTGGGTTCAGAGAAAAGATAAAAAGGAGCCATAACACTGTGAAAAATGAAAACTGTGACCTGAACACAGTGAAGAAGCACTTTTTAAAAATTTAACCAGAAATACATGAGATTATAAGTTATAAGGAAAATATTTGTTGTTTGGTTTAGTACTGTACTAGAATTGGTTTTCAAAGTTTAGCTTTTATTTTTTCCAACCAGTTTCCTACCACAGATGATGACAAAATATGTCTTAAGGAAAAACCGTCATAGTACATCATCAGTATAATAGTATCTTGCTATGTGTAATACCTAGCTAGAATATTTTTCATGTATTCTGAGTCTCTACTAGCCAACACATTTTATTCGTATGGGCATTACAGTCTGTTGGAATTGCATGGTGGCTTGCCAGGAACACAAGGGTCTTTAAGTGGGAAGTATACAGTGCAATAGACAAATTGTTTACAGAAATTGGCTAAGAATTGTATACTTATGGAGAAAACTAATCTCAGGAACACTTTGAGAGGAACTAAACCTGGATGATTGCCAACTGAGAAAAAAGGGTGACATGAAGGTATAAACTGAGATGCAGTAAGGGGGAAGGAGGAGGTCAAAGGAATTCTTAACTGCAGAGAAATTTTATGACTTTTTAGATGCATATGTTAAAGAGAAATTACTTGGACCTAATAACTTACGCGACAAAGGAAAGTAGATCCATGGAAGTGGTGTTTGATGTTATACAGATCCCAACATGGATTAGTGAAATGTAGCTGGTTCCAGGACATGCATTGGGCCATTTCCCTAACGAGATGGGTGATGTGGTGAAATGAAGTCCTACCAAATAGTTATATCTTTAAACGTTGAAAGTTTCTTTATGTCTCTGAAGAAAAGCCAAATACTGGGAAGGTAAGAAGAACTAATAAAGTCTTCATTATGTGTTTTGTATGGCTAATGAAGACTTCAAAATAAGTTGGAATGAATTTTCATGAGACATCAAGGAAGATTGCAAATAAGCCCAAAATGTTTAAATCAGCAATCCCATATTAAGCAATGGTTATGTGATACACTGTAGTAGAATTTGTCATTGAATCTTGAAAATATAAAAATTGTCATGTTTGTTAAGATTATCATATCTAATGGAAAGTTTTTCAGTTCAGTTTCTCAAGAAATGAGAGATTTTAGTGTTTTTTTATGATAGATGAGTGTTGGAAGTGATGGGTATCAGTATACAAACAGAGAAAGCTTTGCTTTACAGAATTGAAGGCTTCCATTTCCTATGTTAGTATTTGAGAAAAGGAAGCAAAAATGGATGTTGAACAAGAGATATTTCATGATAGAGTAGTAAGCAAGATGCAAAAGCTGTGGCTTGATCCCAGTCTTCTGTGGGAAATATGATCCAAGGCCACCAAGTGTAAATGAAGATGGCCTGAGGAATTAAAGGTGAAGATTTTAAATAGCTGATGAGAGTCTGAGTTGAGGATGAAGAGGAAGGAAAAGTCTCTATTACCACCAGGATCATAGAAGGATACATGTAGATCACAGGTATAAGATGGGGCCCTGGAACCACGAAAAAGAGGAACATGCCGGGATCAGGAGTTTAAGTAAGTGTTGTGGGAAATCATTTCAGTGATCAAAGCTATAATGCACATAGAAGGTAAAGGTCAGGCTAAGCAATTTCAGATATACACACATACCTATATCTATGTCTATGTCTATGTCTATGTCTATGTCTATGACTATGTCTATGTCTATGTCTATGTCTACGTCTATGTCTATACCTATATATCTATTAATTTATACACACACATACACTTAAATGCAGAAGAATCAGTGGTTTAGAAGTTTAACAGGTAGGCAGGAGCCCTAACAACACAAAATGAACTAATGTGACACATATCATTGAGTGCTTACTACATGTTGGGCATATGACTTTTTGATAACTACATTTCAATATAATTGGTTTCCTTTGTAATACTGTGGTGTTTTATGATTTTAAAAACATGATTATGAGAAGGGATCCATAGGCTTCACCAGACTGCCAAAGAGACCTATCACACATACACACACACACATACATACACACACATACACACACACACACACACACACACACACAGCTTAAGGACTTGTATACTACATGCAAGGCACTCTGCCAAGTAACGGGGAAACAAGACCAGATACAACACAAGTTCTTACTCTACAGAAGAGGACATATGTACAAATAGCTATGATATAAGAAAGAATATAATAGGGCAAAGAACTCCAGACAAAGTATTATAACACAATTTAAGGGGAGAGAAGACTTGATGAAGGAGGAAGTAACTGACTTTGAAGGAAGAGAAGGGTTTTAATTTCAGAGATGTAAAAGTGAACATATTCCAAGTACAGATACTATTTGTGTTAATAAATGGAAGAGGGAAAGTATAAGACAAGGCCAATTGATAGTCAATAGCACAATTTAACTAGAACATAGAATGTGTGAAGAGGAACAGGACAAAATAATACTGGAAAAGTATGTGGATCCAGATTGTGGAGGGTCTTTTAGGCCACAAGGAATTGTTATTAATTTCATATAAAACTAATATATAAAGCATTTTATCACCTTTAAAGCACTATAAAAATCCAAACTATTATTACTATGAATAACAGCTGACATGTATTTAGAACTTACTATGTCAGGCATTGTGCTACACACTTTATAATTATTGTCTCTTTTGATTATTAAATAGGTCATGTCGAGTCTCTTTGCTATTCTGCATATAACTGACCTTGGTCCTTTGCTGTTTAATATTTTTATTAATGATACAATACAATTATCAAATTAGCACATAGTACATACAAAGTTTAGAGAGAGAACTAGTATATTAGATGACATAATGAAGATTAAAAGAAAGATATTGAAAACTAAAACATTGGGACAGATAAAAGATTAAATTTAATAGGAAAAAAACATAAAATCTCATGCTTGGCTCCAAAAACTTATCTTCACAAATGCAAATGGGAGACACGTGTTTAACAGCCATTCACCTGAAAAGGATCTGGAAGTTTCAGCAAGCTCAACATGTGTGAATAGTATGATATGGCAGCGACAAATATGAATGGGATCTTGAGTTGCATTGAGAGGCATACGACCCAAGATTAAGTAACAGTCCCATTATACTCTACCCTGATCAGACCACGTTTACAATGCTGTGTTCAATTTTAAATATCACATTTTAGAAAAAATATTAATTAATTGAAAAACATCCAATAGGGGACAGTTATTCCATTGAAGTCCCTGTGACATTTTGTGATTCTGTAATTAATCCCCCCCCCAACCCAATGGAGTTATATCAATGGTTCTCTTGGGTCTTCTAGAGCGTACCATAAGTTTTACTGGGTATTTCTCAAATTGTATGGAACTTGACATTTACACTTTTGTGTGCATGAGCAAGTCTCCTGCCCCTTGCATAGTGTACCCCATACCTCACAATAAAAGATAATACTGTGCTATGAATAAAGTTTGAGAATTATGTGGTTATACATAGTGAACTCCCCATTAGCAAGAACCAGTGATCATTCAGCAGTTTACAGTTATTCTTGTAATCAAAATATATGGCTCCAGACATGTGGGAATAGGGCTGTTTACTACCTATGGTGTCAGAAATTAGAGTCAGGCCCTTAAGTATTTTCTTCAGTGGTGGTACAATGTGCTCTATGAGCTAAAAGCAATTGCTGTGAATAATGTGTACGTTGGAACAAAATAGGGGATTATTTTATAGTTCTGGAGAAATAGAGAAATCCATATGTATGTGCTTGTAAAGCACTCTTGCTTATTAGTGCGAATCAGTGCTGGCATGTAGGAAGGCATTGAGGCTATATTGTACCTAATGGCATTTAACCCACTGCCAGACTTCCAAATAAGAAATCTGACTGATGGACACAAGCAGAGTGTAAAAGCAAGAGACACGGCATGCAGTTGGCATGCTAGCAAAAGTATGTGATGAGATAAATTCCCTTGAGCTTTCTTTCCCACAAAGGCACTTAATTTGTCTGATCCACGTCCTGTTAGTCTCTTCACAGGCTACTGCTGCAGGACCCCTGGTGAGCCATAGGGGAGGCAAAGGCTGCTTTTATAATCATCTGGGTCCATCTCCAGTCATCCTGATCTATATCTCACCACTGGCCCCAGATGGCTCTGGAGGAGAAAGTGAAGGTAGTGACTGCCCAGCCCTCCCTCACTTAAATCCAATTCTCTTACAAGTCATGAGATCACCTTTCTGATGTCAAGGTCCTCTTTGAGAACAAAGGACAAACAACAATACAGTGTACAATGGAAAGAATCCTAAACCAGGCTCTCAGTCATAGGTCAAAGATCTAGATCTGGAAGGGAACTCAAAGTTCAACCATTCCAACTTGGTAGTTGGAGAAATGAGAACACCACATCAATCAATTAACATTTATTACAATTTTTGTTGTTCAGTCATTTTTCAGTCACATCTAATTCTTCCTGAGTCCATTTGGGGTTTTCTTGAAAAAGGTACTGTAGTGGTTTGCCATTTCCTTCTCCAGCTCATTTTACAGATGAAGAAACTAAAGGAATCAAAGTTACATGACTTGCCCAGGGTCATACACACGGCTAATAAATGTCTGAGGCCAAATTTGAACTCAGGTCTTCCTGACTCCAGAGCTAGCACTCTATATCGACTGCACCAACAACTTAAAAATAATGCTTAAAGACAACTTATAGAAAAAGTCTGATCATAGGAGAAAGTTATATTCCAACAAACTCAGATACTTATATCCCTTGCCTAAAAGATGGTTCCATGAAACTTCTCATTAAAGTAGCCATTTCTTCCTGATATGGGGACTGGCTCTATTAAATGATTCACCCTCAGAGACCTTAGCTCCTACAATTTGTCAGCTGAAACCTCGGTGGTCAATCCTCTATACTGATGTGATTAATGCACTTCAACCTTCTCCACCAATTTGTCACTACATATTTTGTTATTAAACTATGATTTAAATTGTTTTGAAATTATATGTCAGCTGCCAACATCTTTTACAATCAGCTTGTAAAATTCTTATTCCTTAGGGGAATTTTTTTTTTCCTGTGAAGACTCATAAGACCTACAATTTGCAACCATGAGACCTACTATTTGAGGTATTTGCATTTATTGAAAACAGAAGGTATAATTTCCTTTGAAAATAAGTGTTCTAAATTGTCATTTTCTTTTAGGGGAATTTATTGATCAGTCAACATGTGGAAACATGGTTTCCAGCTAGCCTCTTAATGAAGTCAGTACTAAAGCAAAGCCATGTGGATCTGAAAGTAGAGGCACTCAACAATGCATGAAGTACTCGTCAAGTCCACCAGTCTGTGCCCTTTCTTTACCTTTGGCTTCCTGAGAATGGAATGCCTTCTCTCAGATTCAAGAGTCCTATAGATAACATGTATTGAGGAAAAACACTTGATTTAAGTAAGAGGACAGAATCTCTCAGAGATGGAAAGGACTCCAGCCAGCAGCTAATCAAACCTGTGCCTGGACAACACTCCCCTTTACAATACAACATTCCTAAAAAGTTGTCATTAAACTGTTTAAAAGCCTTGATTGAAGGAAAAACTTCTACCTCCTGAAGCAGTCCATTGTACTTTTGAACATCTCTAATTAGGAAGAAGGGGCAGTGAGGTGGTACAGTGGGTAGAGTGCCAGGCCTGGAGTGAGCAAGACTCAACTTTCCTGAGTTCAAATCTGGCTATAGACACTTAGTAGCTCTGTGACCCTGGGCAAGTCACTTAACTCAGTTAGTCTCAGTTTCCTCATTATAAAATGAGCTGAAAGAGGAAATGGAAAATCACTCCAGTATCTTTGCCAAGAAAACACCAAATGGAGTCACAAAGAGTCAGACACAACTGAAAAGACTGAATAAGAACAAAAAATGTGAAGTTGTTTGTTTTTTCCTGACATTAAGCCTAAACCCCTTTGCAATTAGTGCCCATATTCATTCCTCCTAGCTCTGCCCTCTGGAGCCAACAAGTCAAGTCTAATTCCTTTTTCGCATAACAGCTCCAGACCAAACCTCCCTATTTCCTGAAACAGATCCTCATATGACTTGAACTTGAATCCCATCATCAATCTGGTTGCCTTTCTCTGGATGTTCTCCAGCAGATCAATGTACTTTCTGGACCTAGGTTTAAATTTCCATTCTTCCATTTACTACTATTATGACTTTGGATTAGCCATTTAATTTCTGTGGGCCTCCATTTTCTCATTTACGAAATGAGCGGGGTAAAATAGGTGGAATCGGTGGGAATTTTCACTGGTAATCTCCCATGTCTGGAATTCATTCCCTTTTTACTTGTCTCTTGGCCTCCCTGGCTTCTTTCAAGACCCGGCTAAAATCATACCTTCTACAAGAAGGCTTTCCTGATCACCTTTAATATCAATGCCCTCTCTATGTTATATGTCTAATTTATCCTCTTTTTATTTTGTTTGTATATAGTAGTTTGCATATTGTCTTCCACATTAATATCTAGCACTTATTTAACACTTTATGATTTTTAAGCACTTTACAAGTGTTTTATTTAATACTTACAACCTGAGATAGTGCTATTATTATCCTCACTTTAAAGATGAGGAAATGGGGGCAGATAGTAGTTAAGAGACTTGCCCAGGGTAACACAGCTACTACATGTATTAGGCTGGATTTGAAGTCAGATCTTTCTGACCCTAGGTCTAGCACTCTATCCACAAGAACTATCTTTTGCCATTGTTTGTATCCCCAAGAGTTAACATAGTGCCTAGAACGTGGTAGGTGCTTAATGAATGACTATTGATGAACTCATTGACTGATTTAAAGTCTCTTTGAATGGTTAAAAAAGGGCCTAAATATGAAAATGAGTGAGTTAGAAATTACATTTAAGATTTCCAAAGGTATGTCTTTTCCCTACTACCAAATTGTAAGCTCCATGAAGAAAAAAGATGTTTCTTATTGTGAAACCACTGGAATAGTAGAAAGAGCATTATACTTGGACTCGGTGAAGCCCTAATTTCAAAATACTTCCTCTGAGAGTTACTAGCTGGATGATCCTGGGTAAGTTACTTAGCTTCTGTCAGGTTATTTTTTTTTCATCCAAAAAATGGGAGCAAAAATGCCTGTAGTAGCTATCTTCAGAGTTGTTGTGAAGGTCAAATGAGCTTAATATTGCCTATGAAACACTTTATAAATGCTAAGCACTATACCAAGGCCAGGGCTAATGATTGCTCTCTATTTTTCACTGTATGTAATATACTGCCTTGCACACAAACCTGACAAATAAATATTTTTGAAGATCTACCAGAGACTAAGGATACAAAGATAAAAACCATCTAGTCCCTGAACTCACCAAACTTCCAATCTAATTGCAGTATGTGGCGTGTATGCAAACGACTATAAGTATAATATAAGATGGAATGTGACATGGGTTAAAGATAATGTATTATAGGAAGAAAGGGAGAGTATCACTTTTGGTTAGGGAAGAGAATGAGAATGAGACAGAGAAGGTTTCATGGAGTATATGGAACAAGAATAGATCTTTTAAGAATGAGAATAATTTCAACAAGCAAAGATGAGGAAAGAATATCAGGTACTTAGGGAGGCATAAGTTGTATAAATACTGAAAGGTGGAAAAGAGCACTCTCAGGTAAATAGTAATAATTGACAGTTATATATGCTTAAAAAAATATTCAAGTGAATCCAAGATTTCTTCAATATGGATGTTTTGGTGATACAGATCGCAACCCATCCATGGCTGCCTTGTCTGTTTCCTCCCATAAATTCACCTCAAAAAGTCCACCCTATATTTTGAGGCCCTTTCTTGCTTTCTTTTCATATTGTGTCAATTGCAGTGGAGCACATGTGCTTTCCATTGGAAATCCCTCACTCTTCTCATCACCCACTGATCTTTTTCATTCATACATTTCTTTGATGACATAATTTTTCTCTATAGTTCCTTATTCATTATGTATTTCAGCTTGCTCATACTTACTATGCATTGCACTACCACCCTATAGGTAATGCTCATTTTTAATTTTTTGCAAATTGTAGAGTTTCATGACTTTCAGTCAAAGAACAATTCTTTAATAATACTGGTATTTAAAATGGGCCATTATTTCATAGAGAAGTTTGGGAGTAATTAAAAATTTGCAATTTCCCAAAGACAATGCAGCCTGTTTTCTCCTCCTGTTTAATTCTAGGCCCAAGTCATTGTCCATTTGCAGAGAATATCCTTGATAAAGAAAGAGATCAGCCTAATAATTAACAATTAAGATGGATGATGAATGCCTATTGATAAGAGCATTACACACAACTGAATGAGCATCTCATCGAGTTAATCCATCAGTACATATATCTTGGACAGTGAGATAGGGAGACAGTGAGCTGTGCCCAAAATAGACTAGGAGGAAGACTGTGGGCTGGATTACTTTGGGTATTATATGTGGTGCTTTCAAGGATTCCAATCTACTCTCTTAAAAAAAAAATCTTTTGAGGTTCTGTCATGATTCTATATGTTGTTGCATTATGGTATTCCATAATATTTGAAGAATCAGAGTTGCAAGTGAATAGATAAAAAAGCATTGGAGTTGTAGATTTGGTTCTAGACCACCACAATAAAGCAAATGCCACAATAAAGTGAGTCACACAAATTTTCTGGTTTCCCGTTGCATATAAAAATCATGTCTACACTATACTATAGTCTATCAAGTGTTCAAAAGTATTATATAAAAAAGCAATGTACATATATTAATTAAAAATACTTTGCCGCTAAAAAATGCTAACCATCATTTGAGCCTTCAGTGAGTTGTAATCTTTTTGCTGGTAGAGGATCTTGTCTCAATGTTGGCGGCTACTGACTGATCAGAGTGGTGCTTGCTGAAGGTTGAGGTGGCTGTAACAATTTCTTAAAATAAGACAACAGTGAAGTTTGCTGCATCGATTTACTGTTCCTTTCATGAAAGATTTCTCTGTGGCATGGGATACTGTTTGATAGCATTTTACCCACTGTGGAACTTCTTTCAAAATTGGAGTGAATCCTCTCAAATCCTGCCACTGCTTTGTCAACTAAATTTATGTGGTATTCTTCAATACTGCTGTGTCTCAGGAAATAGGGAGTCTTGAGGAAAGAGAAAGAGACAGAGGAATGACTGGTTGGTGGAACAAGTCAGAACATACACAAAATTTATCAATTAAATTTTCTATCTTATATGGGTACAGTTTGTGGTGCCCCAAACAATTACAATGGTAAAAATTAAGATCACTGATCACAGATCAACATAATTTAATAATGAAAATGAAAAAAATTTCAATATTGTGAGAATTTTCAAAAAGTGACACAGAGGTATGATGTGAGCACATGCTATTAGAAAAAAAATGGTCCCAATAAACTCACTCAATTTCCACAAACCTTCAATTTGTAAAAACAAAAACAAAACAAAACAAAAACAAAAACAAAAAACAAAAAACACCCCCCAGCAATATCTGCAAAGTATAATATAATAATAAATAAATAATAAATAAAATAAATAATAAAACAAAGCAAAGCATAATAAAATAAGGTATGCCTCTATCAAGTATTTGCTGTGTGCCAAGCACTGTTAAGCATGAGGAATAAAAATATAAAAGTAAAGACATTTCCTTCCATCAAAGAGCTTAACCATGTCATGAAGAATATAGGTAAGAAGGAAACAAACATTTATTAAACACCTAATACGTGGTATGCCTTGTGCTAAGTGCTTCACAAATATAATCTTACTTAGCCCTCACAAAAACTTGGGAGGTAGGTGATATGATCATTCTCATTTTACAGTCGAGGAAATGGAGGCCGATTTTAAGTGATTTGCCCAGGGTTATACCTCATAAGTGTCTGAAGCTGAATTTGAACTCTGCTCTTCCTAATTCGAGGCCTGGCATTCTGTCCCCTATACCTCCTAGCTGCCAAGGAGACTGATGGTATGAAAGAGGTATTTGGGGTTGTAAAGTTAGAGAGATGTTGACTGAAACTATAGGGAATTTGATTAATGCAATGGCAACATTGATTTTATCATGGTTCCATAACTGTTCATTGATGGTAGGGCAAAGAAAATGGCACATGAGCAGAAGATGGCTGAGAATAAACTTGAAGCATTGCTAGAACCAGACTAATTCTACTGAGCGATATGAAGTACTCACCAATTAGGACAGCTTGGTTCCAGGACAGGATTTCTAGAGCCAAAAAGGTTAAATCCTCCATGGCATGATCTCTATTCTGGAGACAAGCTTATGACTAAGGAGAAGATGACCCAATAGGTGGTGGAGAGATAAATTTTGGGCATAATAATAGCAAGTATTTTACATAGTTCTTACTATGTGCCAGTACTATACCAAGTGCTTTACAATTATTATATCATTTAATCCTCACAGTGACCCTGGGAGATAGGTGCTACTATTAAGCCATTTTGTAGATGAGAAAACCAAGGCAAGCCAGGGTTAAGTGACTTAGCCATGGCCACACAGCTAGTAAGTGTCTGAGGCCAGATTTGAACTCAGGTCTTCCCAATTTCATGTCAGTTACTCTACTATGCCTATATGTAGGTACATAAGTCACTGCAGTGATAACTTATATTCAAGCAGTAGAATAAAAAAATACCATTGAGGAGATATATAACCTGAAAAGGGATTATTATAAGCCAATCACGTGGCAAGAGCCCAATGGCTACACTAATAGACACACAAAGTTAAAAGACATTGAGGAAGGCCAACATATTGAATTGATTCTCTGTGAGGGGTTTATGGGAAGAACCACAGAATTTCACTTGGGAGGGACCACTAAGGACATCTGACCCAAGTTACAGCTAACCAAGAATTCCTCAAACAAAACTGATGAATGATTGTTATCTTCTTGAAGGTCTCTTGACAAGAAATTATTTACTAAGATTCCCCATATCATTTCTAGAAGGCCATGTTAGTAGGATTTTTTTTCTTTGAACTTAAGTCTTCCTATCTGTACCTCCACTCACTTGTCCTAGTCATAACCATTTGTGCCAAGCAGAAGAAATAAAATCCCTCTTCCACATGACAACCCTTAAAATACTTAAAGGCAGCTATCATGCCTCCTTCACTTAACTCCTTCCTAAGTTACTGCTGTTGATTTTTCTTCCAGGCTAAGCATCCCCAGTTCCTTTAACCAATCCTCATTTGTCTTGATCACTAGTCTTCTCATCATATCAGTTATATTCTTCTTAATGTGCTTGAATTTTCCATTACCATTCATAAAAAATGGCACTCAGAACATCCGAACACACAACACTGGATGTAGTCTGAGCAGGAAAGAGTACAGCGGAATTATCACAGGAATCACACAAAATAATATGGGTTGGAAATCTTTACTCTCAGTAGAGGAATACCCACATTAATGAGACAGGTGGATCCACAAGAGTGTTGAAGCAGGCAGCCTATTTAAACCTACATGTATTTAACTACACTTGGGCTAGGTTTCATATAGCTTTTATATTATTTGAGCCAATGTGTTTACTCCTTGCATATAGTTTAGACCCTTAGAAAGTCTATCTCCAAATCTTATGAGGCTAGTATGCTGCCAATCATTATCCATGGCAAGGCAAAGGAATAGAACTAAGCAATATTATTGAGAAACATGGGAACTTCTTATATCATTTATCCATCACATTGTATCATAATTAGATGATACTTAGATGTATTAAAGTATTTACATGAAAAGGACATGATAAAATAATAATATAAGGAATTTTCATGTTTCCTAATAACGTTTGTTAGATAAAATCATTCTTATTTTAAAGTTTTCCTTTTCTTGTCTGCCTTGCTTATATTCTGTGAGGATAACTTTGTCTATAAAAGATAGTGCAGTGAAAAGTAATCCAATGGGCAGCTAGGTGACACAGTGGATAGAATACTGCCCCTGGAGTCAGGAAGACCTTAGTTCAAATCCAGCTTCAGGCACTTGACACTAGCAGTGTGATCTTGGGCAGGTCACTTAACTCTATTGCCCAGCCAAAAAAAAAACAAACAGAAAAAAAAAACAAAAAGAAAAAAAAATTGCCTCTAACGCTGAATTAATTTGGGGCAGCTAGGTGGTGTGGTGGACAGAGCACTGGCCCTGGAGTCAGGAGGACCTGAGTTCAAATCCAGCCTCAGACACATAACACTTACTAGCTCTGTGACCCTGGGCAAGTCACTTAGCCCCATTGGCTAGCCAAAAAAAAGAAAAAGAAAGAAAGAAAGAAAGAAAGAAGAAAGAAAGAAAGAAAGAAAGAAAGAAAGAAAGAAAGAAAGAAAGAAAGAAAGAAAGAAAGAAAGAAAGAAAGAAAGAAAAAAAAAGTAATTGAAAAGTGAATTGCAAATTTTAAAGCAGATGATATCTAAAGACAGGGTGTTGGAAATAATTTTGAGTTATTTTTGACCCTGTGATTTTAGGTCTAAATCTATTTCATCTTAAGAAGTCAACACATTCCACTACCACCCCCTAGATCAATCAGTGAGTCAGTTAGCTGACAAGAATTTACTAGGCATCTACAATGTACCAGGTACCTTGCTAAGTACTGGGGTTACAAAGAAAGGTTAAAGATAGTCACTGAACTCATAGTTTAATGGAGGAGAGAACAGGTAAACAACTATGTACAGACAAGCTATATATAGGATAAGTTGGGGATAATAAACAGATGGAAGTTGTTGAAAGAAATAAGGATATGAGTGTTCTGGTTCCTAGTGTACTTATATTTACTCATTGCTATATGGCCTTCATATTATAGATAATTAGTGCTAGATTGGAGTCAAGAAGACCTGGGCCCAAACCTACCTCTGACATTTATCACCTCTATGACCTCTTAAGCTGTTTGTGTCCCAGTTTCTTCATCTGTAAAACAAGGAGGAAGATAACTGAAGTGTCTACTTCATAGGGTTGCTGTGGGGCTCATTTGAGATAGCATGTATAGAGTGTTTTACAAACTTAAAAAAAAATGACATAAATATTATTATTGTTGTTATTATTATGTCTATGCCTGGAGAATAACATTTGCTACTATTCTCTAAGTCTCTTGAATAACTCATTGATAATGAGGTAATGATAACACCTCTATGAACAGTTTTTTTAAAGTTTTCCTAATGTTTTTTAAAAATATGACATTCATTTTTTGAGTTCCAAATTCTCTCCCTTCCTCCAGTCCCTCTCCCCTTCATTGAAAAAGCAAGCAATATGATGTCTATTATAGATGTGAAGTTATGCAAAACATATTTCCATATTAACCATGTTACCCAAAAGAATCAAGAAAAACAAAGTGAAAAAAAAAACATGCTTCTATCTGCACACAGAGCTCATCAGTTCTCTCTTTGAAGGTGTATAACTTTTTTCATCGTGATTCCTCTGAGATTATCATGGATTATTGCATTGATCAGAATAACTAAGTCTTCCATAACTGATTATTCCAATATTTTTGTTATTGTGTACAAAATTCTCCTGGTTCTGCTCATTTTACTTTGCATCAATTCATATAAGCTTTCCCAGGTTTTTCCAAAACCATCCCCTTCATCATTCTTACAGCACAATGGTGTTCCATCACAATCATACACCACAACTTGTTCAGTCATTCCCCAATTAGTGGGCATCCTTTCAATTTCCAATTCTTTGCCATCACAAAAAAAGAACTACTATAAATATTTTATGCATGTTAGTCTTTTTCTAAACAGTTTTCAAAAGAATATTGCAAACTATTAATGCTAAATTAGGTCATGCTTCAAGTAACTAATAATAGGAGAAATTAAAATCAAAACCTTGAAGTTTTAGGTGACAGGAGCTGGGCACATTTGCCCAGCAAAGGGCAAAGATATTAAAATATGGGGAAATTCAATGCTGGAGGGCTGTAGGAAAAAAAGGCACACCAATGCATTTTTGGTGGAGCTGGAAAGTGGCTTGGAATTATGTCTTTGAGATTTTCCATGTATATCATCATATCATCTGAGAAAAAGATGATTTCATATTCTGATTCCTTCTATTTCTTTTTCTTCTCTTATTGCTATTGCTAGGATTTCTAATACGATATTGAATAATATTGGTGACAGTGTGCATCCTTGTTTCACACATGATCTTCCTGGAGAGGCTTCTAGTTTATCCCCACTACAAATAATGCTTGCTGATGGTTTTAGGTAAATGCTTTTTATCAGTTAAAGGAAAAATCCATTTATACCCGTATATTTTTAATCACTTTTAATAGAAATAAGTATTAAACATAACTAAAATGTCCATATACTCTGACTCAGAGATTTCGTAGTTATGCATGTATCTTAAGAAGGTCATTGACAAGAAGAGAGGTTCCATATAAACCAAAATATTTAGCAATTTTTTTATGGTAGAAAAACCACAAAATTTCACACAAGATTTGTGTGAAAACACAATCTATGTGTTGGGGAATAGCCAAACAAATCGAGGCACATGTAAGTAATAGATTAGTGCTATGCTATAAGAAACAAGATGATGAATACAGGGAAGCATGGAAAGACTTACATGAACTGATGCAAAGTAAAATAAGTGAAACTAGGAAAAAAATGCATAATGAATATGACAATGGAAAATGAAGAACAGTCCACTCTCCTCCATAGATACATCCAAAAGAAAATTAATGTCATGAAATTATAAAGAACATGCTTGGCCTCAAAGAAGATATTTGAGGAGATACCATTCCTCTCTCCTTTCCAGTGTTTGGGAGTAGGAGTCGGGGGTCTATTGGTATGAAATATTTCATGTAGAGATTTTTCCAATGCATTGATGATTTTGCTATTTTTTTTCTTCCTCTTCTTTTTTTCTTTTGTTTAAAACATTCTTTTTATTAGGCTTGGCTCTCTACTTTTGAGAAGGGGAAGGGATACAGGGAGAAACCTAGGTGATATTAAAAACAGAAGATAGCAATAAAAATATAAAGTGATACTTATCATTGGAAAAGAGGTATTAATGATACCTCCTTATAGCATTGTTAAGGAAATAGTATCTCCTTCATTGTAAGTCTTCAAGCAAAGACTGAGTGTTCACTTATCATGGATACTATAGAGGTGAATCTTGCTCATGTATAGGATTAGACTAGATGACCCATGGGGCCCCATCGAACACTGAGACTCTGTGATTCTGGATTTCTTTAAAAGGTACTTTTACTTCACCTTTTTTATTCCCAATAGCTAATTTACGTAGAGTGGATGGCATAGCGTGTGAACTGGAATCTTGATGGGATGATCAAAGTAGTAGAAACTAAATTAGATACTTGATTTTAAAACTCTAGTTCACTAAATCATTCACTTTTAGAGAGAAATTATTTGGCCTCATTTCAGTCACAGTTCCATTGTCTATAAAATCAAGAGGCTAATAATTAACAATGCTCTTGTAAACCTTGTAAAAACATTCATCACCGTGAGCTGACCTAACTAAACTAAAAAGTTATCCATATTCTCAGGCTGTTCCACAATGACATTAGTCATTCCTGTCAGAATGGCAGCTGCACCATTCTATAGACTTGTAGAAGGGACAGTCAGAAGGGACTTTATGTGGTATCTAGTCTCACCTCTCCTGAAATATGAATTCCTAACAGAGTGTTCGATAAGTGGTCATCCAGCCTTTACTTGATGACTTTGGGTAAGGAAGAATCTGACACTTCTTGAGATGGGCCATTACTGTTTTGTATCTTCCTAATTGTTGTAAAGTTTTTTTTTCTTATTTCAAAACCAAAAATCTGCCAAGCTTCTATAATTCTCGTTCTGCCATCTAGGCCCAAGCAGAATAAGTCCGACTGCTAACAAAGCATTTTCTTTTCAGTTAGGCAATCGGGGTTAAGTGACTTGCCCAGGTCACACAGCTAGTAAGTGTCAAAGGCTGGAGTTGAACTCAGGTTCTCCTGACTCCAAGGCTGGAGCTGTATCCACTGTGCCACCTAGCTGTTTCCTAGCAGTTATTTTTCAATGCCTGTAGGTGAAGAGTAGCACTAGGGCCAAACTTTACCCACCATCTGTGGGAAGGCCCATTGCCTGAGTGAAAGAGGAACTTCTTCTGCCTAACATTTTCACTGAAACTGAGTATTAGATAAGATGGGAGCTGATGCACTTAGGAAATTTTTTGGTGTCATGATCCCATGAAAACAGGCCAGGTTGGATTAGATGTGCACAGGTTGTGATTTCAGGAAATTAAACACAACACAACACAAAAGAATAGAGAATTACTTTGCTCCTGTTAAGGGGGAGGCAGAATTCACCTTCCTTCTTTCACTACCCTTTTGCACAAAACATACACAAGCCTTTAGATCAGTTCCCTCTGTGTGTTTTTCTAGGTCTAGGTTCTAAGTATCATTTTACAGACTTGTGTTATTAAAAATGTTTGTGACATTGTTACCACTTCTACTGTTAATGGATATTCAAGTCATTGGTGAGGGGAAAAAGAGATTAACTGAAAAAGCAAGATAGACAAATCATCTATCTGAATTAGTCTCTCGTCAACAGCTTAGTGTATGTGATTTGCCAACAATATTAATTTATGTTGATGTATTTCTCTGAATTTTTTTTATCAACTCAATGAGCCATAATGCACAGCCTCGCTCATTCTTTTTATTATTATCACTATTATTAATTTGAGGAAGAATTTGGACTGTTAGATAAATAACTACATTTTTTTTTCTGTTCTGACTCAATGATTGTAGTACTGGACATATACCCCAAGCAAGTCAAAGACAGAAGTAAAGGTCCCATGTATTCCAGTAACAGTTCTGTTGGTACAAGCAACTAAACCTATTGCTAACAGCAGGTACAAAAATTTGTGTATATTGATTGAGGAATGACTGGGCAAATTGTAGTATAATAATGGAATGAAAAATTATCGTCCCTTAACAAATGACTGTGGATAATTTAGAGAAATTTTTTCTGACATGTGTAAATTGATAGAGTGAAGTAAGCAGGATGGAGAGAATAATATATACAATTATATGAAGGAAAATGACAATGAAAGATGTCCAAATCCAAATTACTATGGCCATGACTGACTTCAGTAAAGGAGACTGATAATGAAACATGGTTTTCTTCTCTTGGTTGAGAGGTGGAGGCCTTTAATTTAAGTATATGCTGTTAGACATGATTATTGTATTGGTTTATTCTGCTTAACTGTACTCTGGTTGCAAGAGAATTCTGGGGATAGGGCCTACTTGGGAAGTAATACTAATGTCAAAACAACAAAAACAATCCCAAAAACTAGTAAGAGGCTGAATAATTTGAGAGAGTAGCCAAACACATCAACTGGTCAAGTAGCATCTATTAAGTATCTGTTTTACAGGTCAAGCAAGGTGGCAGGTGCTAGGAATGCAAAGATAGAAGTGAAACCAGAAGGCTACTTGCCTTCAAGGATCTTACATTCTACAGAAGAAGGAAGTGTACTATAGGCATATATAAATTATATAAAAATAAGTACTGGACCTATGATTTCATTGGTTAGGGGAACTCCAAGGTGAGTTTAGAGTTTTTCGAGACAGGTTGGCAGACTTTCTGCAACTTTGAGAAAATTGCCTAGAAACAGATGAGTTAAGTCATTTGTCCAGGGTCCCAGAGCTAGTATATCTTTTTTTTTGGGGGGGGGGTAGGCAATGGGGGCAAATGACTTGCCCAGGGTCACACAGCTAGTAAGTGTTATGTGTCTGAGGTTGGATTTGAACTCAGGTCCTCCTGAATCCAGGACTGGTGCTCTATTCACTGTGCCACCTAGCTGCCCCCCCCCCTTTTTAAGAGCTAGTATATATTAGGGACAGATCACCTTCCTGGTGTCCAGGGTAATACTCTATCCACTAGGAAACAATGCTTCTACAAATAGATAAGAAGTGATTCTGATCCTTGCTTTAAAGTAGAAAATAATCATGTGATCATAGATTTAGAGTTACAGAGAACCTCAGAAGTTAACCAATCAACCCCTCTCCTTTGACTAACAGATGAGGAAACTGAGGTCCAGGGAGTTTGTTACTTGCCCAAGGGCACACAGATAGGAAGCATAACAGATGGAATTTGAACCCATGTCACTTGTCTCCTGAAGCAGTATTCTTCCTCCTGTAATATGCTGCCTCCATTAGCACAATTTCCTCTTTCATGCTATATCCACTTGAGCTGTCACAATATAGGAGTTTGTGCATATTAATTAAACTATAAAATGATTACAAAGTAAGTCTCAGGCAATCAATTTTGATAGGCCAAGTGGCCAGATTTCACATAATGATCAGTAGTGAAAATTCTGTTTATACCAGGATCCCACCAGCAACATTTATGTGGAACCTGGACATCAGAAGGAGAAAATAACAATTCTGAAGAACAAGCAGAATATACACACATACAAACATACATACATACATATACACGCATACATAATATATATGTACACACACATACATATATGTATGTATATCCCCTTAAGAACAAAGTTGTAGAAATCAAAGTTTCTGCCTTTAGTTTCAGATGCTTTAACTCTTGCTAAAAGTCAATAAATAGGATGACAATCACTGTATACATCCATTTGAAGATAGTTTTGACTACAAGGGACACAGATTGCCTGCACGTGGTACAGAACTCTAAAGCCCCTGAAGTGACTGACTCTTAATGAAGAAAGTGCCTCAAAGAAAGCCATCAGGTCCACAGGACATGCATTACACATCATGATCAAAACCCAGCTAAGTGCAAGCAATTATGCTCCCCAAATAGCACAAGACCAAGGCCTCAAACTGGGATAGAAAGGAATGTGTTTCAGAGACCATCCCTAACAAAACAAAATAACAAACTTTGCAAGTTAGTTCTTTTGTGACTATCTAAGCTTTGCTTAGAAACAAAGTACATTGGAATGAGTCTTTGCAGGGGAGCCTTCCTCATCTTCCATGTATATGTTGAGCAATATGCAGGCGGTCATGAATGGAAAATAAAATCATATCAATCATTAAGATAAGTCTTGGCATCTCTCTCAACTCCCTTATTTAGACTAGAGACAAGGATGCATCGCCATGTGCCAGCTGAGTCTCACTGTTTTTCTTTAAGGGGGGCCAGGAAGCATCCCATGCTCTTGCACTTCCAAATAGTAATAGGACACTCTACGATTAGGCAATCACAATATCATAGAATTAATTTGAGAGTTAGAATAGCCCTCGGTGGCCATCTCATCCAAACATAAACAAAAAGAATCCATATTGCATTATACCAGACAAGAGTTGTTCAGACTTGCTTAAAGACCTCCAAGGAAGGGAGACCCCTTTATCTTCAGAGGGAGCCCATTTCACTTCAGAATAGCTTTAATTGTGAGGAAATTTTCCCTGATATAAACCCTAAATTTACTTCTTCATAATGTAGGAATATAAGATCATGGATATAAAACTGCAAGGGACCTTGGAAGCCATTTAGTTACAACCCCTCATTTTGGAGATGAGGAAATTGAGGCCCAGGAGATGATGTGATTTGCCCAAGATTACCCAGGTAGTAAGAGGGATTTTAACGTTGTTCTTCTGACTTCAGAGCCAATGTTCTTTCTGAGTAACTATTATGTTGTTCTTTATTGGTCTGCCCTGTGGGACCAAGACAAAACAAGTCTAATCACTCATCCACATGACATCCCTTCAAATACTTTAAGACAGTTATCAAGTCCCTCAAGTAATTACCTTTTTAGGCTAAGTATATCTACTTCCTCCAAACAATACTCATATATTCTAGACCTGAGGCCCTTCATCATCCTACTATTCTTCCTATGAACCCTTACCGTGGAGCCCAAAACTAAATGAGGACCAAAGAGGAAAGTGTACAGTGAGGCTCTCAACTTCCTATCCCTGGAAACTATACTTGTCTTAATGCAGCCCCACATCACATTAGCTTTCTTACTTTTCTTTTCTTTTCTTTTTTTTTTTTTTGGCTTCCATATTAAAATGTTAAAGGCTGTTTATCAGTGCCAGCTAGAGTGGAAACTCTTGAACTGATTGAACTAAGAAGAATGAAGAGGCAATGGATGGCAGAGAAATACCACAGCCCTTTCATCACTGTTGGAGGAACCATGATGGGATCCACACAAGTTTATGAATGTCTATGATTATGAGCCCCTGAGCTATAAAAGGAGGAAGTGGCCTTGACCCTGGAGGTAATGGAGCAACATGCCATGAATATCATTAGATTGTGAGCTTCTTTTTTTAAAATTTTAAATTTATTTTATTAATTTATTTTGATTTACCAACAATCACTTCCATATGCCTTTGAGTTTAAAATTTTTCTCACCATTCCTCCCCACCACCCTCCCTAAGATGGCACGCAATCTGATATATGCTATGCATTTACATTCCTATTAAACATATTTTAACATTAGTGAAGTTGTAAGTATAAATTCTCACTAGTGTTTTGCTTTTGACCACCGCCTCCCTCAATCCCTCCTTCCCTTTCCCTTTTCTTCCCCTTTAGCCTTACTACTTCTTCCCTCCTTTTTATCCCCCTTCCCTTTTCTTTCCCCTTTTCCCTCCTACTGCCTATAGGGCAAGTTAGATATCTATACCTAACTGATTATGTTATTCCCTTCTTGAGCCAAATCTGGTGAGAATAAGGTTCAGACAATGCTCACCCTCCTCCCTTCTTTCCCTCTGCTGCAATAGGATTTTGTATCTTTTCCTGTAATGTAATTTGCCCTTGTCTGCCTCCTTTCTCAGTATATTTTCTTCTTTTTTTATAAATTTATTTATTTTCAGTTTTCAATATTTACTTCCACAAGATTTTGAGTTCCAAATTTTCACCCCATCTCACCCTTCCTCCCACCCCAAGATGGCATGCATTCTGAATATCCCTTCCCCTAGTCTGCCCTCTCTTCTATCTCTTCCCCCCTTCTCTTATCCCCTTCCCCTTCTATTTTCCTGTAGGGCAGGACAGACTTCTGTAGCCCATTTCCTGTATTTCTTGTTTCCCAGTAGCATGTGAAAACATTTTTTTAAACATATGTTCTTAAAACTTTAGGTTTCAAATCTTCTCCCTTCCTCCCTCCCCACCCATCCTCATTGAAAAGGCAAGAACTCAATATAGGTTATACATGTGCAGTTATGCAAAACACTTCCATAGTAGACATGTTGTGAAAAACTAACTCTATTTCCCTTAATCCTATCCTGCCCTCCCATTTATTCTTTTCTTTCTTTTGACCCTGTCCGTCTTCAGAAGTATTTGCTTCTGATTACCCCCTTTCCCAGTCTGCCCTCCTCTCTATCATCCCCCTGCTCTCTTGTCCCCTTCACCCCCTATTTTTCCATAGGGTAAGACCGATTTCCTTATCCAGTTGAATGTGTATGTTATTCCCTCCTTAAGCCAAATCCTATGAGAATAAGATTCACCTTCCCCCGTTTCCCCTCCACTGTAAGAGCATTTTCTTTTCTGTTTTTTTTGTGTGTGAGATAATTTACCCCATTCTACCTCTCCCTTTCTTCTTCTCCAAATATAATCCTCTCTCATCCCTTAATTTTATTCTCTAGATATGACACCTTAATCTTCAACTCACCCTGTGCCCTCTATCTATGTATCTATGTATCTATCTACCTATACATGCAAATAATTTTTTTCCTTCAACTACCCTAATACTGAGAAAGGTCTCATGAGTTATAAATATCATCTTTCCATGCAGGAATGTAAACAGTTCAATCTTAATAAGTCTCTTATGATTTCTCTTTCCTGTTCACCTCTTCATGTTCTACTTGAGTCTTGTATTTGAAAGTCAAATTTTCTATTCAGCTCTGGTCTTTTCATCAAGAATGCTTGAAAGTCCTCTGTTTCACTGAATGACCACTTTTTTCCCCTGAAGGATTATACTCAGTTTTGCTGGGTAGGTGATTCTTGGTTGTAATCCTCTCCTTTGCCCTCCGGAATATTATATTCCATGCCCTGTGGTCCTTTAATGTAGAAGCTGCTAAATCTTGTGTTATCCTGATTGTGTTTCCACAGTACTTGAATTGTTTCTTTCTGGCAGCTTGTAATATTTTCTCCTTGGGACTGGAATTCGGAATTTGGCTACAATATTCCTAGGAGTTTTCCTTTGGGGATCTCTTTCAGGAGGAGATCTGTGGATTCTTTCAATTTCTATTTTGCCCTCTGGTTCTACTATATCAGGGCAGTTTTCCTTGATAATTTCTTGAAAGATGATGTCTAGGCTCTTTTTTTGATCATGGCTTTCAGATAGTCCAATAATTTTTAAATTCTCTCTCCTGGATCTATTTTCCAGGTCAGTTGTTTTTCCAATGAGATATTTCACATTATTTTCTATTTTTCATTCTTTTGGATTTGTTTTACAGTGTCTTGATTTCTCATAAAGTCACTAGCTTCCAATTGCTCTATTCTAATTTTTAAGGAAGTATTTTCTTCAGTAATCTTTTGGACTTCCTTTTCCATTTGGCCAATTTTTCTTTTTAGGGCATTCTTCTCCTCATTGGCTTTTTGGACCTCTTTTGCCATTTGGGTTAGGCTATTTTTTAAGGTGTTATTTTCTTCAGTATTTTTTGGGGTCTCCTTTAGCAAGCTGTTGACTTGTTTTTTGTGATTTTCTTGCATCGCTCTCATTTCTCTTCCCAGTATTTCCTCTACTTCTCTTACTTGCTTCTCAAAATCCCTTTTGAGGTCTTCCAAGGCCTGGGATTGATTCATATTTTTCTTGGAGGCTTTGGATGTAGGAGCTCTGACTTTGTTGTTTTCTTCTGGTTGTATATTTTGATCTTCTTTGTCACCAAAGTAAGATAATATAGTCTGACTCTTTTTGCGCTGCTTGCTCATGATCCTGGCCAATTACTTGAGTTTTAAACTCTTTGTTAAGGTAAGAGTCTGCTTTCAATGTGGAGAATGTACTGTCCCAAGCTTCAGGGGTTTATATAGCTGTTTTCAGAGATACTTGTAAGGACCTGTAAATTTTCAGTTCTTCCAAGGTGGTATGATAAGGGCCAAGGTGTTTACTCCTTTCCTGGCCTGTGCTGTGGTCTGTTAGTGACCACAAGCACTCCTTTCTGTCCTGGAACTGTGAGGAAGGTTTCCTGTCCACAGCCACTACACCGTGCCAGAGCTTCTCCTCACCCCAGGACCCCCGTCCAGAACTGCAACCCAGATCCAAGCACGGGCAAAGCAAGAGATTCCTGCCTCAGCACCAGCAGAGAGATTTCTGCAATCCCCCTCTGATCAGCCACTCGATTCCCCCTCAGTCTGTCGGCTGGAAGCTTGGAAAGCAGCTGCCCACCCCAGTGCCGAGTACTTGGGGAACTGGAGCTGAGACCCCGCCTTCCTCTCTGAGCACCACAGAAACAGCCTTTTCCCACTGACCTCCTAAGCTGTCTTTGGCATTTGTGGATTGATGAGTCTGGAAACCACCACAACTGCCCGCGATTCTGTCCTCTGAGGCCTGCTCCAGGTTTGCTGCAGCCTGTGCACCCATACAGCGCTGTGCTCTGCTTCTAGCCTGGAGAGATATACCTTTCTGATCAATCATCCAGGTTGTCTTGGGCTGGAAATTTGTTTCACTCTGTATTTTTGTGGGTTAAGCTGCCTTAGAATTTGTTTAGAGCCATTTTTGTAGGTATTTGGAGGGGTTTGGGGGAGAGCTCAAGCAAGTTGCTGCTTTCACTCCGCCATCTTGGCTCTAGATTGTGAGCTTCTTAAGGGCAGAAACTGTCTTCTGCCTTTCTTTGTATCTCCAGCACTTAGCACAGTGCCTGGCACACAATAAAGGCTTAATTAATGGTTACTGATTGACATAACATAGAATTGTGAGAAGCATGTGTGGGAAGAATAGGAGGAAGTGACAGACTTCAGTGACATGGTAGTAGAACATACTGCCAAAAAGAAGTATAAGAAATGGAAAGCTCAGCCCCAGCATGGCCTGGAGGGGAAGTAAGAAGTACAAGGAATTCAAGTTTTATTCTCAAAAACAATGGGTTCTGCTTTATGCTCAATTGGGACCATGCATTTCGTTCTTGGGGACCAGATACCTCACAGTTTCCACAGACCCTTCTTTAATTTCCTGTTCTTATTTCAGATGTTTTGCAGATAAAACTGTTCCCTCCCTGAGAAAGGATGAATAAAATATGATTCAATGATAACATTTAGACTTAAAATTAATAATAATTGTAAAAATGTTTATATTTTTATATACATTATTAAAGTTATTTTGCATTAGTTTTAAGGATCCCCAGACATTTTTTTTGAGATCAAACTCTGTAATAGGAGTTCTATTTCTCTCCAAGGTTAGATCATTCCTGAAGACAGAAATGATTTTACCCAACCACTGTGGGTAACCCAACCACAGTCTTACTCTGTAACTACATCTAGTGGATATCTGTTGACATTGCCACTTTCTTTTCCTCTCTGATGTGCTTACATACTGAAGAAAAAAACCAAAGATCATATTTTCCAAATTCCATGATGAAGATTTTTACTGTGCTGGGAGCTTAATTATTGTTTTGAAAAGGGCAAAAAAAAAACATTCTGTGAAAACCCCATGAGGGATGCTTCATTTTGAAAATTTATGTTTCTCCTGTTGCTATAAAGAAAGGGAAATAGTGAAACTCATTTGAGAATAAGTGATTTGTGATTTTTAGCTTAAAAGCTGAAAATGAATAAATAGGTAAATGCATATGGACTTGCTATGTGCCAAGCATAATGTGGTCTTGGATGAAGGCTAGCTCTGGCAACAGGAAGACCTGGGTTCAAGTCCTGCTTGTGAGAAATACTGATCTTGTGACTCAGGGAAAGCCACTTAAGCTTTCAGTGCCCCAGGCAACTCTCTGAAACTATAAATTATAGAGCACTTGCCACTTTGTATTGGGAGAGGGAATTTCCTAACTTCCCTATGCTAATAAAGTCACAGGTTCAAATTAAAATATACATATATGTCTAGCACAGTATTAGTCACTATACAAAAGAGCAACAGTCTTTACCCTCAGGAAACATATTCTGCTGGGTCATAAAATCGATTCATAAGTAAAAATATAGGATTTATTCAAAGTACTTACTAAGTAATTTCAAGTGGCTACCACATGTTGAACTGTGCCAATCATTGGCAAAGAATGAGCTATTTTTTGTTTAGGCAATAGGAATTAAGTTACTTGCTTAGGGACAAGTGTATGAGGCCAGATTTGAACTCAGGTACTCCTGACTATAAGGCAGGTGCTATATCCACTGCACCACCTAGCTGCTCCCAAGGTATAAAGTTTTAATAAGATGTGAGTCCTACTCTTGGAGTTTTCAATATAGTTAGAGGATGCTAAGTGCTTTATTGATTTGAAGTACAGCACTGAGGGCTATCTCCAGTCATCAGTCCTGATCTATATCTTGCCACTGGACTCAGATGACCTTAAAGGAGAGAGTTAGACTGGTGACTTTGCACAGCCCTGCCTCACTTAAATCCAATTCACTTGCAAATCATGATATCACTTTCCTGAAGTCTTGGTCCTCTTGGAGAGAAGAACAAACAATAACCTGTGAGTAGTAGTAGCTTCCCCACTGGGGACCCAAATGGTCAGTTCCAGTTGGGCAACTCAGATTCTTCCTTCCTTCCTTCCCTTCCCCCCTCTTCTCCCTCTTCTCCCTCTGTCTACACAGGGAATCATATCCTTTCCTGTAGGTACTCTGCCCAAAGGAATATATATTTTTTGATTGCTGAAACGTAGGAAGATATCTTGGAGTTTATGGGCTAGATTTTTTTTTTTATGGACCATTCCTCAAACCCCAATCACTCTGCCTCTAATTGATTGGTCAACAATAGATCCCCACCCAAGCCTCACTTGATCATTGTTTGGATTCTGGTGGCTGAATGAATGTAAATAGCAATTGTTTCTGTTTTGGCCAGAAACCTGAGGGTCTTCCCTTCCCAGATTGATTTTTTTTTTGACTAGGTAAAAGAGGCCATTCTTTGCTTCATTTTTCTTTTTTTTTTTTTAACCTAGTCTGAATCACTAAATAGGCACTGTTTCAAACTGAGAGCTGAGAAAGACCTTAGCTTAAAAAGGCCAAGGCCTCCTACTACATCCAGGGCCGTCTGCAGTTGTCCTGATCTATATCTTGCCACTGAACCTGATGGGGTGCTTGGGTGCTTATGTTTGGGTGCTTGTACTTGGACCCAATTTCTCCCTAGCCTCAGAAACACTGTCTCTGACAATTTCTCCCCAGCCCAACAACACTGTGCCTAGCAATTACTCAAGAGTGGGCCCTAGCAAGTCCCTTATCTCTTTCCCTGGTGCAATTCCAAACAGCATGTGAAGGAATTATTAGTTTGAACTGGCTTTGCACTGGGTCATAAAGACATTTTTACCCACTGGACTATCTATACTACTGCCCTACCTCATTATCTACATCCTGGGCTCCTCATTTATTGTATTCTAGACTTAAGACATGTATACTCCCTACATCTATCTTGTCAAACAAGACATTGATTGGTGGCAGACTGGACAACTCTCAGTTACCCTTGAACTCTAGTTAACTTAGTGACTTAGCAGGCCTAAAACCACACTTCCATGTGGCCTCCCCTTGTGGGCTTTTCCCAGTGAACTCTGGGTAAAACACCTGTGCAGTAGATACAAGAAGTGCATGTTTCTTTAAGAACTGACCACTCCTTAACCACTCCCTAATCCCTCCCTGAATCACCTAGTTGGCATATTTGACACGTTTTATCATATTTTATGCTATATAAACTTTAACTATACTCTTTTAAGATTGCAGGTTCCTTAAGAAACCTTGCCCTCTGAAACGCATAACAATAAACTTTTTGCAACTTGACTTAAAGATTGCTTGAGTTTGTGAATTCATTCTAGACTTGTACTTTGGTTTTTGAGGGGTCCCAACCTCTCAGACCTTATCAGACCCACATTGCTCCAGAGGACAGAATAAGGCTGGTGACTTTGCATAGTACTCCCTCACTTAAATACAATTCACTTATATGTAATGGCATCACTTTCCTGATGTCATGGTCCTTTTCGAGAGTGAAGGACAAACAACAATACACCAGTGAGATATGGAATACAAGTCTCTGAAGAATTCAAAATGAACGTTACACAGAGGGCAACAGAGTGGCTCATGATAGGTGTGAGCACACCTCAATACATAATAAGGAACTTCAAAAAATAATAGCAGAAGGAAAGAGGTCATTTACAATTGAGGAAATCAGGAAAATACTTAGAAAGAAGGTGACACTTGGTTTGAACCCTCAAAGAAGCTAAGTGTTCAAAGAGGGAGATTTGAAGAGGGATACCATTCCAGGAAAGTGGGGAAGCCTGTGCAAATAAAGAGATTTAAATTTTTCCTGTTGTTATTGTTATTCTGGACGTGTGTGTGTGTGTGTGTGTGTGTGTGTGTGTGTATCAAGGTAAGAAATTCCCATTGTGGAACCTACAGCTCTTCATTTCCGAGATCTGCTTTTCTTTTCTGAAGCTCTTAGCTTTGAAAGAAAACTCACCTGTAACGGGTAGCATGGGACAGTTAAGATGGTGCAGTGGATAGATTACCTGGCCTGGAGTTAGGAAGACTCATTTCCTGAGTTCAAATCTGGCCTCAGATACTTAGTAGCTTTGTGACCCTAAGCAAATTGCTTGACTCTTTTTGCCTCAGTTCCCTTCATCTGTAAAATGATCTGGAGAAGGAAATGCCAAACCACTCCAGTATCTTTGCCAAAACCAACCAACAAACAAACAAAAACCAAACAACAAACCACACCTACATGGGGTCACAGAGAGTTGGATGCAACTGCACAACTGAACAACAAAACTGGAATTGCTTAGGGCTCTGAGTCAGTAAGTAGGTGCACCCAGAGTCACATAACTAGGAAATGCCAAAGGCATGATTTGAACTCAGGTCTTGCTGACTTGGACATAAGTGACCCAGAAAAGGAGGTGGGCCTATCATGTACTAAAAGAAAGGAATAGCAGCCAATGGAGAGTCCTAGTATTGTACTACCTCCTCTGAAATATTAAAGGACTTAGAATAAGGCCTCCATCAGATTGAGTAGGTTATCTATGGAAGATATATGAAAGACTATGCAGTAGAAGTATGTGGGGTGCAAAGGCATAGACTGAGTTCTACATAGACAAAGGAAATACCCAAACAGGTGAAATCATATCTCTGTCAAAATACTGAATGATGAGAGGCAGTTAGTTTACTGGAAAAGGCATCAGCTTTGGAGTCAGTTCCAAACCTGGCTTTGTTAGTTTCTAGCTGTGTGACTTTTGGCAAGATCTCCTTTTCAGGCCTCAGCTTCCTCTATAAAATGAGGGCTTCAGACTAGATGATCTCTAAGTTCTCTTCTATCTTTAAATCTATGATCCAGAGACCTTAGGAATCCACATTTATATGGCTCTTCACATTTTTCACAGAGCTTTCTTCACAATAACACCATGAGGTGAGCTGTTGAGCTAGGTAGGTACAAGGAATGTCTTCATTTTGATTTAGCATAATTGTTAGCGCAAAGTTATGAGACCTCTCATCTGCAAGGGAAAAGCAGAATTCACCGGGAGGCAGAGGAGCCCCACAATTCAGAAGCTGCTATTGGAATATTAGAATTATTTCGGCTTGATGAGTAAATCATGCTGAACTTTTCAGCCTTATTATGCATGGATGGAAATACGGAGTCATTTGTAGGCATTGCCAAATGGTACTGGATTCACAGAAGAGGAAGCACTTCTGACTTGATAAAGACAGTGCCAAGCTTTGCTGAAGTATAACATCACAGCCCCTTGCATTCCTATGCCAAATTAGATACAATGTGGTTCCAAAAGTTAATTGTCCAGTGATCCTCAGAGTGAGGTTCAATCTACATAGTGCCAAGATTACAACTCAAATTTAGGGAAAAGTAATCAAATTTGTAATTTTGTGTTCCATTAACACATACACATTAAAAAACAAAACAAAACAAAAACCTCCCATGCTATAGTTCATTAAAATCTTTCACTTTTTGGCTATTCTTACTATTTCTTTCATTCATTCACTCATTCTTCAGACATTTATTATATGGTAACCTCATGTTGAAGTATGCCAATCACTACCAATGTATGAAGTTTTGATAAGATAGATACAGATCCTACTCTCATGGAGGTTACAATCTAGTTAAAGGAAGGTAAATACATTACTGTTGTTGCTGTATAGCAGTAAGACATGGAATGCTTCTGAAGAATTAAAAATGAATGTTATACAGAAGGCATTAGAGAGGCTCATGATGGGTATGAACATACGGCAATACATAATGAACTCTGAAAAATAGGAACAAGACTAAAGGATGCCGTTGGAGAGATGTATGATAGGAAGAAAAGATCAGCTGATCAAACAATGAGAGTGAGAAATGATAGGTTGACAGCCTGAGTTTTCTATTGATAGGTACCTTTGTAATCTCAGAAAGGTCTCCAGCATGATCTTAACTATTTCCCATAATTCACTCTCCCCAATAACTCCCTAGGATTTTTAAAATCACATTGGAGGAGGTTGTATTTTTCCATGGCCTCTAGAATAGCCATACTCTTAAGGCCTTTTGGGGCACTCTTGCAATCCTTTTAAATCAACCTGGTGAAGACGGAGAAAGGGGGAAAGGGAGGTATTAAAAAATTGTCCTAGACTTGTGCAGAAGTAGTTTTCAAAACCATGTTCTACTCAATTAGGAATCCTGTTCTTCCCCTTGTCTAGAAGGATTTTTTAGCACAAAAGACCAGGAGCTAACACAGAAAGCCAAGTAGAGGCAATAAAATTAAGAAATAGACACCTAGACCCAAGTAACTCCAATGTGCAATTCATCCGCCAACTATTAATGGAACAGAATGTTCCATCTGGTCCTTGTTTTTGATAAATGACCATTATCTTCTCCTGACACTGTGTCTCACAGTGCAGCAATGTGGTGGAAAAGCTTTATACTGATATTGTGAAATTGTTATTGCCCAACCTCTCTGAATAATTTCCCAATTTCCCAAATTGTTTTCAGGAATGAAGGTGAACAGTTTCAAGTCAAGTCGTTAAACGGTTTTATTTTTCTCTTCAGCAAAGAAGGTCTTCTGGCCTAATGTTGCCTTATAATTTACTCTCATTCTAGTGTCTGACCATAAAATAAACCCTAGACCTCCCATATAAGTTCTCAATGCTTAGTCTAGATTGCTTTCTATTGTAACATATACTCAGAGAGTGATAGAGCTTAAAGACAGCTTGGAGATCAACTAGTCCAAAAGTTCTTAATCTGTGGTCAGTAAACATATTATGCATATATGTATAAATGTTCTATACATAACTAAATAAGTGTGTATAATATGCCTGATATATATTATACACATGTGTATAGTGCTACTATATTTACCTAAATAAATATGTATAATATGTTTACACATATACATATATGTATAGAGGTGATATATATATATATAGCTAAATAAATATATAATATACTTACATGTTATACATACATGTATAGAGGTGCTATGTAGCCATATAAATATCCATATAATGTTTATATGTATTATATATATTTATTTATTTATAAGATATTTACCAACCCCAGGTCAGTATGAGTGTATATATTTAGTTTAATATATATATATGTACATATATAAGCATGCATATACACATATATATTCACATACAGCTATATAATTGTTATCTTTAAAATGGCTTTTATTTTATGCATTTAAAAATATTCTTTTGAGGGGTCCATAGGCTTCAGCAGAAACTCAGAGGGGTCCATGACACACACAAAAGGTTAGCAACCCCTTCTCTAGTCCAAAATCATATAATCACAGATTTTGAATCACAGGACACTGAAGCTTTAAAGAACCTTAGAGACCATCTTGTCCAACTCCCTAATTTTGAAGAAGAAAAAAAAAAGGACAAAGGGAGATTAAATGCCTTGCCCAAAATCACTGGATGAGAAAACAGCAAGGTCAAAAGAGAACACCCCACGTGCCTGTGTGTTAATGCCTTACCTGTCCTTATCAAATCAGGTCATGTCTCCATAGTTACATTCCTTCTTGCTAGAATCTAAGCTTACTCCCCAGGCTTGAGGGTGAGGCAATATATTGTCTTCTATATTCTTAGTTCTGCCAGCTTTGAAGGTCAATTTTGAAGGTCCTTTGATCACAGAAGGAGTCAGGTTCAACTGAGTCCTGCTTCATTAATAAACAGGGAGTTGCTTCCATATAACATACCATATGGGTCACAACTTAGAATTAAAGCAGACCTGTCCTATCCATAATAGAAAGCTGCCCCCTAAATCTGGGACCTTTTGAGAACCTTTTTTCCCGAGATTTTTCATACTGGCTAGAGGCAACTGAGAGAGAGAGAGCCAAGTTATTCTGTGTCCATCTCCCAGCTATATACAGCAACACCCTGCCCCATACACCCTACCTTTAATTCTCTAAGCCTCAATCTCCTCATGTGTAAAATAGGGATACTTTACTAAGAGAGATTGCTTATACTGAGCCTGCCAGAAAATAAAAGATATTCATGGGGAACAGTAGTCAGTGTTTTATAACATCCTGGGATACTCCTTAACTGACATCAGGAGCTCTTTGATAAAACAGTATGAAATTCTAGAAGATTGTTTTGCCAATTTACCTCATTTTGAATAGCTAATAATGACATAAAAAGGAAATTATTTGAAATATGCATCAGATGCTGGGTGATACAATTGATTTTATAAAACACGCCATCTATTGTCATTTGCAAAATCATTTCTTTTGATTCACATACTAGAGCTGCATGCCTATAACTTTATTAACACTTCATATGACCATCTTGAAGGAAATGAGAAAAATAGTTGAGTATCTGAATGGTTTGCCCATACCATACTAACACATCTGGATTGATGAATTTTTTTTTACTGAATTGATTAGATATCTGGGCCTTTTTATAGACGTAACCTGTATTTTTCATATTTTAAACTGATATTCACTGTAATGAAGACACAGCTCCATGTCTACTCCCCCACAAAAAAAACCCACCTCTGTATTCCTCTTATCACAAGCTGTTCTAAACGCTGTGGTAGACTACCTGTAAAAGAAAATAGGATATGATGTCTGAGGCTCAGGCTTGAGGTCCAAACTCTGCTGCCTACTGTGACCTGTGTAACTATGTGCAACCTCTCCACAACTGTTTTCTCATCTATAAAATTATAGGTTTTGATATAATGATTTCTTAGGTTTCTTCCAATTCTAACTTTGTTATTCTATCTGAATAAAGTAAGAAGAAGCATGGAGTAGTAGATAGAAAGCTGGCCTGAAGCCAGAAAGGTCTGGAATCAAGCCCTCCTACTGATACATAATCACTTGATCTCTCAATGCTCTAGGCAAAAGTTTGAGCTTATAAATTGTGAAGAAGGTGCCAACCTGCACTGGTAGAAAGACTTACCTCACCTGGGAATTCCATATGCCAATGAAATCACAAGTCCAGCCCCTATCTGCTATCTACTATATCTACTAGCTAGCCTCTGCTTAAAGACTACAGTGACAAAGAATCCACTAACTCCCAAACTAATTCATTCAACCTAAGAACAGCTTCAGTTGTTAGGAAGAATCTTCTACATATGTCATCTTGGACAAGTCACTTAATCTCTTATGGCTTCAGTTTCCCCATCAGAAAAATGAGGAGGGTAGACTAGATCATTCTATGATCACTTTATTTCCTGCTTATTTCTCCTTTTTTACTGAATAAAGTTAAAGAAAATCAGCAGATAGCATGATACAGTCAAAAGAGCTCTGGGCTTTAGACTCAATGAACCTGGAATCAAACGCTTCCTCTGACACTAAGTTTCTGACCCTTGGCTATTCACTTAATAGCCACCCTGGGCCCTAAGTTTCCTTATCTATAAAATGAGTGTTAGATTAGACAGCTCCTGAGATCTCTCCAAAATCTACATCTACAGTTCTATGATCCTAGGTTCTAAGTCCTTTACACTATTCTGTACACATAACTCATGATAACATGCTATACAGTCCACTTAGACTCATTCCATTGGTTTTTCCTGGGGTAATGGGTAGGGGTGGGGTAGTAGTGGAATTTTTTCATTTAAATTCTACCAGGGTCATAGTGTTTCTTCTCTCTTGGTTATGTACTTTAACATCACTGAGAGAGTACTAGTGCTTTAGAAAATGGACTTATGTGACAAAGAGTAGCTTGAGAATATTTAAAATTCTGCATGATGTCCCAAATACATTCTGGCCCACTGTCCTTATCTTATTCAGTTCAAAACCCCATTTAGTTCCCAACTTTAATGCCCATCTAAAATACATCAGCTAACTCAATGGGCTCTACATCCAAATGTATGCCCTAACCTGGGCAATAAGTTTTCTTTATCCACATGTTTCCTTTATGTGTTTTTCTCTATAATGAATCTTCTTCCTTGTTTTAAAAAGAAATTTTCAGATTCACAGAATCTAAGAGCTGGAGCTTCCCATTTATATAACATATATCTTGATGTGCTTCTTGTTTTCTCCCATTGTAATGTCAAATCCTTGAGAACAAAGCCCACATTTTTTGCCTTTCTTTATATCTCCAATGCTTAGGAACAATGTCTGAAAATAAAAGCATGTTAATAAATTATTATTGATTGATTGAAAAGTGATCTAGTCTAATACCTGATCATTTCCCTCTTAAATCTCCTGTTTTCTAGACAAAACATCTCCAGTTCCTTTAACTGATCCCTGTATATATATATTATGATCCTGAAGTCATTCACCATATCCTTATCAATATCCTTCTTAAAATATGGCACCCAGAACTAAACTTAATGTGCCAGAAGCAATCTGACCAGATCAGAGCATAGTGAAATGGTACATCACCTCCTTCATTGTAGACATTCTATCACTCAATGAAGCCTAAAGTTAAATATTAGAGCCTGAAATCTACTGCAACCTCTGATCTTTTTCAGAATAACAATTCCCAGCCACAGCTCTATCATTTTCATACCTGTACAAAAACTTAAATTTGAGTTTTGAATCCAAATGTAGGTCTTCTTGATTACTCCTATTAAATTTCACTTTATTAGATTTGGCACAACACTCTAGTTTGCTAAGCTTATTTGGAGTCTAAAATGTTAGTCATACTATTCTGATTTTTGTAAAATACAATAATTATGCCTTACCCCAGATTATTCATATATGTGTGTGTGTATATATATATATATATATATATATATATATATATATATATATAAAACAAACAATACAGCATGGGTCCAAGGACAGAACCCTGGCATCACTTCACTAGAGACATTTCAAGTTGGCACCAAAATATTACTATTCTTTGGATTTGGCCATTTAACCTAGGCAGCTAGGTGATACAATGGAGAGAGTGCTGAGTCTGGAGTCAGGAAACTCTGAGTTCAAATCTGGCCTCCAACATTTATTAGCTATGTGACCCTGAGCCACTCACTTAACCCCTGTTTGCCTCAGTTTCCCCAGCTGCAAAATGGGGATGACAACATCTACATTTCAGGGTTACTGTGAGAATCAAATGAGAGGATATTTGTAAAGCACACAGCACAATGCCTGGCACATATTAGGCCCTATATAAATGCTTATTCCTTTATCCACATTCAGAATTCACCAGTGATACCATGGTCTGGTTTACACTTGTCTCTCCATCTTGTTCACAAACATACAATGAGAGAATTCAGTAATTTTTTTGTCATAATATAGATGTATTATGTCTATAATATTTCCCTGATTTAGTTTTTTTAAAAAGTAAGGCTAGGGGCAGCTAGGTGACACAGTGGATAGAGCACTGGCCTTGAAGTCAGGAGGACCTGAGTTCAAATCTTGGTTGGCCTCAGGCCAAATATTTGATACTTACTAGCTGTGTGACCCTGGGCAAGTTACTTAACCCCAATTGCCTAAAAATTAAAAAAAAAATTAAAAAAGTAAGACTGTTCTAAAATAGCCTTTTCTTGATTAAACTGTATTGTGTCTTACTGACCCTAACTTCCTTTTCTAGACACCCCCAAAACTATTCCTTTAATGATACAGTCTAAGTATTTCCCAGAAATCAAAATCAAACTCATTAGCCTATAGTCTGAAGTCTCATATCTCTTTTCTGAAAAGTGACACCGCTTGCCTTTTTTCAGTTTCGTGGCACCTCTTCCATTTTCTGTGTTTTTTCAAAGATCACTGAAAGTGGCTCAGCAATTATATCTCCCCTTTCTTTCAGGAGTCTGAAAAGACAATTTGTCTAGGACTAATAATGAAAATTCATCAAGGGCATCTAACTGGTCTCTTATTACCTCCTTCCTTACTTTGGCTTTCAACTCCCTATTAGCTATGTTTGTCCTCTCCTTTCCAGTTCAAAGAATATTTCTTCAGCATAAAAAAAAATTAAATAAGAATGCTTTACGTTCTCTAAATGACCTCTAGTCCATTATCATCCTTCCATTCACCCTGAGAAATGGTCCGATCTGTCCTTTGATTCTTCTCTTTTCCTTCACATGGCAAAAAGAAAAAGAAATAAAAAGAAACAAAGAAACAAACATGAACCTGACCCTTCCTGTTGTCCTCAGAATCCTTTGCTGGACTAAACTTACTGTGATCTTTAATTCTTATTTTATAGGACCCTCCTATATCTATGCCTTTCTTTGATTCCATCTTTTGTACATATTGTTTTAAAATCTAAGTTGCTTTGTTGCCTTAACAATCTCTTTTGAGAGTTTTTTCCCCTCTCCTCATCAAATTGTTTCTCTTTGTTTCTTCGGAATTTTAGTCTAGAGGCAGCTACTCAGTGCAGAGGATAGAGCACTGGCCCTGAAGTCAGGAGGACCTAAATTCAAATGAGCCTGAGACCAAACACTTGACACTTACTAGCTGTGAGACCCTGGGAAAGTCATTTAACCCCAATTGCCTAAAAAAAAAAATCTTAGTCTAGAAAGTATTTCATCCCTCTTGAGCTGTCTACCCTAGTATTATTTTAGTCTATGTATAAGGGTAAGGTTCCACTCCCATCCCAATCAATATTATTATAAAAGGTCTAGATACCTCAAATGGATTAATCAATCAAAAGTATAAATTAGATGTAAACAAATCCTTAACTAACTTGAGATTATACCCCTTATACATATATATTATTACCCCTTACATGTATTTTATATATATATATATATACCCCTCATTGGTGACCAGGAGTACCTGATTTGAAGAATTAGAGGGACTAGAAGTCAGCAAGAGGGGTAACTAGGTGGCACAGTGGATAGAACACCGGTCCTGAAGTCAGAAGGACCAGAGTTCAAATCCAGCTTCAGACCAAACACTTGACACTTACTAGCTGTGTGACCCTGGGCAATTCACTTAACCCCAATTGCCTAAAAAAAAAAAAGTCAGCAAGATAGGGGTTAAGGAGTCAGTGTGAGAGTGGTTAGGTAGCCAGTATGAGAAGCATCTTTGAGAAGAAACCATAGGACAGAAGCCATCGAAAGCTTCAGCTGCTGTTTTGCTGGGAATTTGCTGATTTGAAGATAAGTATTACTTTTCCATTTGGCTAGAGAAAAATTAGAGTAGTTGCTAGAAGCTCATTGGCTGAGACCTCAATCTTGCTACAGTGTTAAAAGCTATTGAATTTATTGCTCTCCTGTACCATTTAAAGTCTGAAAGAGGAGGAAAATCTCAGGTGTGCCTGAACCGATTCCTAATATCTTCTCTGTTTTGAAAAGGAGAAACATGAGCAGGTTATTGTCCATTATTCTGCTTTATCAAATGCTTTTTCATGTAAATCATTTAACCTCTCAGCCTCAGGATGGGAAGGAGAGAAAGAAAGACTGGGGAAAATTATTTCACATAATCAGAGTACTCAAGTAGACATCTATACAAACAAGGAGGGGAGTTGCAGGAAGCAGCTGACACTTGAACCTCATTCTCATGTAAAGTGGTGAAATGAGAAGGAATACATACACTCAGAGCTGGGCATAGAAATACATTTCATTTAATAGGAAAATAGGAAGGAAAGGAGAGAAGGTAGAAAAGAATTAAAGGGAAGGTAGATTAAAAGAGTAGCCAGGTGGCGCAGCAGATAGAGCACTAGATTTGGAATCAGGAAGATATCTTCCTTTGTTCAAATCTGGTCTCACACCCTTATTAGCTGTGTGAACCTGAGCGAGTCACTTAACCCTATTTGGCTCAGTTCCTCAGAAGTAAAAGGAGTTGGAGAAGGAATGGTAAATCACCCTTGTATCTTTGCCAAGAAAACCCCAAATGGGGTCACAAAGAGTCAGACACAACTGAAAACCGAACAACATCAATCCTAAGCAAAACAATTCTAAGGATGTACAAAATATTTATAGCTCTTTCGGAAATGGCAAAGCACCATAAATTGGGCAATAGTGTATAAATGTGATGAAATACTATCATGCTGAACTTTTATTAGCATAATAATGAACCACAATTGCAGAAGGCTAAAGATGAAATATGCCACACACCTCCTGATAGATAAGTAGACTCAGAATACTGAATGAGACTGTTTTTTAAAAACATGGCCAACATGGCAATTTCTTTTGATTGAATTTACACATTTGTTAGTGTTTTGTTTTTCTTGTGTTCTCAATGATGAGGGGGGAGGGTTGAGATGCAAAAGTGGGAAAGTAGATCTTGGCTGATTAAAACAAGTAAAAAATTTTAAAAGAATATTTATGTAAGGAAAAGTGATAAAATCCACTTGTGAACAAACAGTCTCTCTGATAAAATGTGAACAGAGACAAACTATTGTGAGAACAAGATAGAGAACTGCTCTTTAGATAAATGTACAGGGAGGACAAGCTTTGCATATGTTTTGTTGTGCTTTGCTAGAAAAGGAGGCTTGGAACAATTGGAAAAAAAACAGAATCCCTTGTCACTGCAAATCTTAGGAGTCTGGCAGTTCTCTGGTTTAAAGAAAATACTTGTCACTTAAAGGACATAACATTTTCTTCAGCACTCCAGTAAGGATGGCTGTGAGTGAAAAGAGCTTATTACTGTTTCATCAGTTTAAAAGCAAAGGAGGAATAGCTTTGCTTCGGATGATAGTAATAAAGACCAAGAGAAGTGGCTTTCTGTTTCCTAAGGGACCAGGAACATCAAAATCTATAGTACAGAGATGTGAGTTTTTCCTGCTAGAGGAATTTTCCCCACTCATGTCTATCTACTCATATACATCCTTGCTGGGTTTCTATATGTATGTCCCCACTCTCCATCATGGATATTATATGCATTGAGAAAAGAGTGTGAGTCATGTTTACGGGGTAGGCTGTGAGGTTTTGATTATTCCTGCTTTTGCCTTATCAGTTAATATATTGTGTTTAAGAGTAAACGGATCATGGTCGGTGATTTCATGTAAATGGGAGGCACATTGGTAGGGGCTCAGAAACTACAGTGGTCAATAGTGAGATTATATTTTCACCCAGGACCCTGAAAGTAGTGAGTTATAGTAGGGTGGTTGTAGACCCTCTTTGGGAACCCTAGACCTGCCCATGTGTGCTCAGGTGTTTGACTTAGATTAATAGAAAATATTTGTGGGTGCTGATGATTAAGGGATTTCTGTATATAGGTACCCCAAGGATGGGAGAAGGCATATACCTGATAAGGGGTCACATTGATACAGATTTATGGAAGTGCTACATTTATGCATCATCCCCAAGAGTCTCTCCTCAAGAACATCATTCTGCTTACTCCAATATCTTGTCTAATTAAAGCTTCCAGGTGAAAGACAACTGAAGAGCCAAATAAAATTGATGTTTTATTAATTATGGAGACATGTCCCAGTTATTGTATGAAACAAAAAATGAAAAGTAAAATCATTTCAACTTCAGTTTATATCAAGAACAGGCATAGAAATTAAATTAATCTGACAGAGCCAAGATGGTGGAGAAAAACCAGAAAGTTGCCTGAGCTCTCCCCAGTTTAAAATTAAGCTTTTAAACAGATTCTGGAATGACAGGACCTACTTAGAAAGACTTCACTTGGGTAGAAGGGGAGCGTGGCCAAGAACAAAATGGTATCCAGGCAAGCCAGAAGGGAGCTCTTAGCCACAGCAGTGATCAGCAACTGAGGCCTCTTAGTCCTGTTTTAGCAGGCCATTGGCATAGCAAGCCAATTGTGAGGCTTCTGGCCCCAGTGCAGAAAGCAAACTACCCACCCAGGAACCCCAGGCACGACAGGTGCAACTAGTCTAGGCTACCCCAGCACAGTGGGCAAGCCACCAGAGGCCCTGGCACAGAAAGGCAGTGACCAGGCCCCTGACCCCCAGCACAAGAAGCTTGCGACAGTGACCCCTGTGCCCTAGGAGCAGAGCTCAACTTTAAAAGTCATGAAATAAGTTAAAAATATGTAAAGAAGAAGAAGAAGAAGAAGAAGAAGAAGAAGAAGAAGAAGAAGAAGAAGAAGAAGAAGAAGAAGAAGAAGAAGAAGAAGAAGAAGAAGAAGAAAAAAGAAAGAAAGAAAGAAAGAAAGAAAGAAAGAAAGAAAGAAAGAAAGAAAGAAAGAAAGAAAGAAAGAAAGAAAGAAAGAAAGAAAAGACCCCTGACCATAGAAAGCTACTATGGTGACAGGGAAGATCAGAACAAAACCTCAGAAGATGACAAAAAAGTCAAAATACTTACATGTGAAGTCTCAAAAGGGAAGATGAATTGGGCTCAAGACCAAAAAGCATTCTTGGAAGAGCTGAAAAAAGATCTTAAAATTCAAGTAAGAGACATTGAAGAAAATTGGGGAAAATAATGAGAATTATGCAAGAGAGAGTCAACAGCTTGGAAAAAGAAGGACAAAAATTGACTGAAGAAAACAATTCCTTAAAAAATACAACTGGCCAAATGGGGAAAAAATTCACTGAAGAAAGTAACTCCTTAAAAGTAGAATTGGCCAAATGGGAAAGGAGGTACAAAAGCTAACTGAAGAAAATAATTCCTTAAAAATTAGAATTGGGCAAGTGGAAGCTAATTATTTTATGAAACATCAAGGATCAGTCCAACAAAATCAAAAGAATGAAAAAGTAGAAGAAAATGTAAAATATCTCATTGGAAAAAGAACTGACCTGAGAAATAGATCCAGGAGAGATCATTTAAGAATTATTGGACTACCTGAAAGCCATGATCAAAAAATAGCCTGGACAGCATCTTTCAAGAAATCATCAAAGAAAACTGCCCTGATGTCCTAGAACCAGATGGTAAAATAGTCATTGAAAGAATCTATCAATTATCTCCTGAAAGACATCCCAAAATGAAAACTCTAAGGAATGTTGTAGCCAATTCCAGAATTATCAGGTAAAGTAGAAAATACAGCAAGCAGTTGGAAACTTGGATTACAACCAAAGATCACCTCCCCAGCAAAGCTGAGCATAATCTTTCAGGGGGAAAGATGGATATTTAATGAAATAGCGAACTTTCAAACTTTCTTGATGAAAACACCAGAGTTGAACAGAAAATTCAATCTTCAAATACATCACTCAAGAGAAGCATAAAAAGGTAAACAGGAAAAGAAAAATCATGTTATTCAATAAGATTAAACTGTCTACATCCCTACACAGGAAGATATACTGGTAACTCTTGAGAACTATGTCTCTATTAGGGCAGTTAGAAGGAGTATACATAGAGGGTATAGGTATAAGTTAATTTTGATTGATGATATAAAAAAATTGAGGGGTGAAAAAAAAGGATTGTACTGGAAGAAGAGGAAAGGGAAAGGTAGAATAGGTAAATTAAATCACATGAAAAGGCACCAAAGACGTACAGTAGAGGGGAAGGAAAGAGTGAGCATTGTTTGAACTTTACTCTCATTGGATTTAGCTCAAAGAGGGAATAACAAACACCCTCAGTGGGGTATAGAAACTTATCTTACCCTATAGGGAAGTAGGAAGGGAAAGGAAAAAGAAAAGGATAGAAGGGAGGGAAGGCTGAAGGAGGCAGTGGTCAGAAGCATAACACTGATGAGGAAGGATAGGGTGAAAAAAGAGAGAAACATATAAACAGGGGAAAAAATAAGATTGAGGGAAATACATAGTAATCGTAACTGTGAATGTGAGTGGAATGAATTGTTCCATAAAACAGAAGCAGATAGCAGAGTGGATTAAAAAAAACAGAATTGTAAAATATGTTGTTTACAAGAAATACATTTGAAGCAGAGAGGTACACGCAGATTAAAGGTAAAAGGCTTGAGCAGAATATATTACACTTCAGCTGAAGTAAAAAAAAAAAAGCAGGAATAGAAATCCTAATCTCAGAGGAAGCAAAAGCAAAAATAGTTCTAATTGAAAGAGATAATTAATTAAGTTATTTTATTGTATTATTAAACTATTAAATTAGATTAAAAGAGATCTTGCTAAAACATACCATAGACAATGAAGTAATATCAATACTAAACTCATATTCACCAAGTGGTATAACATCCAAAATCTTAAAGGAGAAGTTAAATGAGTTACAGGAAGAAATAGACAGTAAAACTATACTAGTGGGGGACCTCAATGTTCCCCTCTCAGGACTAGATAAATATAACCACAAAATAAATAAGAAAGTTAAGGAGGTGAATAGAATTTTAGAAAAGTTAGATATGATAGACCTCTGGAGAAAACTGAATGGGGATAGAAAGGAATATACCTTTTTCTCAGAGGTACATGACACCTATACAAAAGTTGACCATATATTTTAGGGCATAAAAACCTCACAATCAAAAGCAGAAAAGCAGAAATATTAAATGCATCCTTTTCAGATGATGGTGCAATAAAAATTATGTGTAATAAAAAGCCTTGCAATGATAGGCTAAAAGCTAATTTGAAACAATAATCTAATCCCAAAGAATGAGTAGGCTGAGTAACAAATCATAGAAACAATGAATAATTTCATTAAAGAGAATGACAATAATGAGACAACATTTCAAAATTTGTGGGATGTAGCCAAAGCAGTTCTTAGTGGAAATTTTATATCTCTAAATGCTTACATGAATAAAATAAAGAGCAGGTCAATGAATTGGGAATGCAACTAGAAAAGCTAGAAGAAGAATAAATTAAAATCCCCAGTTAAATACCAAATGAGAAATTCTGAACATCAAAGGAGGAATTAATAAAATTAAAAGTAAGGAAGCTATTGAACTAATAAATAAAACTAAGAGCTGGTTTTATTTTAAAAAAAACAACAAAATAGATAAACATTTGGTTAATTTGATTTTAAAAACAAGAAAGAAGAAAACCAAATTACCAGTATCAAAAATTAAGAGAGTGAATTCACCACCCATGAAGAGGAAATTAAAGCAATAATCAGGAGTGATTTTGCCCAACTTTATACCAAGGAATCTGACAGTCTAAATGAAATGGATGAATATTTACAAAAATATAAATTTCCCAGATTAATAGAAGAGGAAATAAAACACTTAAATAATCTCATTTTAGAAAAAGAAATTGAATAAGCTAACAATGAACTGTCTAAGAAAAAAATCTCCAGGACCAGATGGATTTAAAAGTGAATCCTGCTAAACGTTTAAAAAACAATTAATTACAATACTATATAAACTATTTGGAAAGATAGGCAAAGAAGGAGTCCAGAAGGAGTTCTACCAAATTCCTTTTATAACACAAATATAGTGCTAATACCTAAACTAGGAAAAGTCAAAACAGAAGAAGAAAATTATAGAACAACTTCCCTGATGAATATTGATGCAAAAATTGCAATAAAATATTAGCAGAGAGATTACAGCAATTTATCACAAGGATAATACACTATGACTAGATGAGATTTGCACTAGGATTGCAGGGCTTGTTCAATATTAGGAAAACTCTGAGCATAATTGATGATATCAATAATAAAATCAACAGAAATTATATGATTATCTCAATAGATGTAGAAAAAAGCTTTTGACAAAATACAGCACCCATTCCTATTAAAAACACTGGAGAAAATAGGAATAAAAGGAGTTTTACTTAAAATGATAAGTAGTATCTATCTAAAACCATCAGTAAGCATTATATGTAATGGGGATAAGCTAGAAACTTTCCGAGAAGATCACGAATGAAACAAGGATGCCTATTATCATCACTGTTATTTAATATTGTACTAGAAATTAAAAAAGAGAGAAAAATTTCCCAAGCATGGCTTAAAACAAATTAAAATGTAATTGAGAAATGTTTAAAAAATAAGTAAAAATACAATATAACCAAAAAAAGAAGAAAAAAAATTGAAGGAATTAGAATAGGCAATAAGGAAACAAAACTATCACTCTTTGAAGATGATATGATGGTATGCTTAGAGAATCAACTGAAAAACTACTTGAAATAATTGACAACTTAAGGAAAGTTGAAGGATATAAAATGCGCACACATAAATCATTGGCATTTATATATATATATATATAATATATGTATATATATATATATATATATATTACCAGCAAAGCCCAGCAGCAAGAAATAGAAAGAGAAATTCCATTTAAAATAACTGTAGACAATACAAAGTATTTAGCAGTCTACCTGGCAAGAAAAACTCAGAAACTATATGAACACAATTACAAAATACTTTTCACACAAATGAAGTCAGATATAAATAATAAGAAAAATATCAATTGCTCATGAGTAGGCCAAGCTAATACAATAAAAATGAGAGTTTATTTATTCAGTGTCATAACAATCAAACTACCAAAGAATATTTCAGAGAGCTAGAAAAAATAATAACAAAATTCATCTGAAAGAACAAAAGGTCAGGAATATTAAGGGAATCAAAAAAAAAATGCAAGGAAGGTAGCCTAGCCATACCAGATCTAAAACTATATTATGAAGTGGCAATCAGCAAAACTACTTGGTACTGGCTAAGAAATAAAGTGATGGATCAGTGGAATATGTTAGGTACATAAGATACAATAGTCAATGACTGTAATAATCTACTGTTTGATAAACCCAAAGACTCTAGCTTCCAAGATAAGAACTCACTATGTGACAAAAACTGCTGGGAAAAATAGAAAATAGTATGGAAGAAGCTAGGCATAGACCAACATCTCACACCCTATATCAAGATAAGGTTAAAATGGGTACACGATTTATACATAAAGGGTGATACCATAAACAAATTAGGAGAACAAGGAATAGTTCACTTGTCAAATCTATGGAGAAAGGAAGTATTTGTAACCAAACAAAAGAGAGAGAACATTATGATATGCAAAAGTGATAATTTTGATTCATTAAATTTAAGTTTTTACACAAACAAAACCAATGCAACCAAGGTTAGTAGGAAAGCAGAAAGCTGGGAAACAACTTTACAGCCAGTGTTTCTGATAAAGACCTCACTTCTAAAACATATAGAGAGCTCAGTCAAATTTATAAGAATACAAGTCATTCCCCAATTGATAAATGATCAAAGGATATGAATAGGCAGTTTTCAAATGAAGAAATTAAAGTTATCTATAGTCATATGGAAAAAATGCTCTAAATCCCTATTGACTAGAGAAATACAAATCAAACCAACTCTGAGGTACTACCTCACACCTGTCAGATTGGCTAATATGACAGAAAAGGAAATAAATGTTGGAGAAGATGTGGGAAAATTGGAACACTAATACATTGTTGGTGGAGTTGTGAACTGACCCAACCTTTCTGGTCAGCAATTTGGAACTATACTCAAAGGCAATCAAACAGTGCATACCGCTTGATCCAGCAATATCACTACCAAGTCTGTATCCCAAAGAGATGACAAAAAAGGGAAAAGGACCCACATGTAGAAAAATATTTATAGCAGCTTTTTTTGTGGTGGCCAAGAGTTGGAAATTGAAGGGAAGTCTGAATTGAAGGGATGTGGTATATGCATGCAATGGAATACTATTGTGCCATAAGAAATGATGAGCAAGTGGACTTCAGAAAAACCTGGAAAGACTTACAGGAACTGCTGCTGCTGAGTGAAGTGAGCAAAACCAGAAGAACACAGTACATAGCAACAGCAACATTGTGCGATGACTGTGATAGACTTAGCTCTTCTCAGCAATATAATGATCAAAGACAATTCCAAAACATTCATGATGGAAAATACCATCCATATCCAGAGAAAGAACTATGGAGCCTGAATGCAAATTGAAGCATACTATTTTCACTGTTTTTTTGTTTTTCTTTTTTGTTGTTTTTACCTTTTTGTTCTGATTCTTATTTCACCACATGACTAATGTGAAACTATGTTTAACATGCTGTGCATGCATAACCTATATCAAATTATTTGCTTTCAGGGAAGGACAAAAATTTGGAACTCAAAATCTTGTAAAAATGAATGTTAAAAAAAAGGAAATCAATTAATTTTTCACCTGCTAAAATAGACAATACAATCCCACTTGGCATAGGCTGTTTCAGTGGGGGTGAAATACTACAAGGAGCTAAGTGATTAGAGATTCCAGTAGTATCCCAAAGCAATAGAACATTGAGAGCAATGGAATCAGCTCTCTGGAGTAGGTTTGTCTTTTGGCCTAGATAAGGATAGTATTTTAATGAAGTTTAGCATCAAGAATGATAAGGAAAAATTAGATTGTATTCTATTCTTATAATAGAATTAAGGAGTGAAGAGCAAAGGAAGAAGCAATGCTCAAAATACATTTTCAGCCATAAACCTCCAACTCCTATTTTCCTAGGATATTCTTAGAGAAGGACTCTGTCTTTGAAATTTTTTCTGTAAAGGTTTAAAGAATTACCTAATAGCTTTTTAATTTCCTTCTGAGTATTTCTTGCTATTGACACTCTAAAGTTGGATTTTCTGAGTGTAGTTGAAGTTATGAGAGCAATTTTTACACCTTTGTGATGAATTCAAAAATTCTCTGGCCTCACAGGTTATTTATAGTTTAGTAGACAGAACACTGGACTGGGTTCAAGTCTTATTTCTCCCACTAATTACCTAGCTGAATGATCTTGGACTAGTCATCTCAATTCTCTGATCCTTTCCTTATTTGTGAAATAAGGATAAAGATACTTGCACATCTTATTTCATAGCATTGTTGTGAGCTTCAAATGAGATAATGTTTATGTAGCATGGTTTATGTAGGGCCAGACGTATTACCTTCCCTCAGGGGTCTCACGTACCTTGTAAGAGTTAGGATGTCTCTCTTCTCTACTGTCACTGAGGGTACCCATTCACTGGGGACTTATACCTCCCATACTAGGGACATTAAAAACTAGTGCCCCAGTTCTATTTATCCACTTACCGTTGGATAGCATTTACCAAAGAATATTTACTTCAAAAAAATAGGAAGAACAAACACACAAATGTCTTCCCCGATACCTTAGAAGCATGTAATCCACCCCCTACAACACCCCATTCTAAGGGAGAAGGGAGTTAGGCTCACAACTTAGCTCAGTTCCCATATAAATTGCTCCCACCAATTTTTGTCCAAATATTGCCAGCTTCTACTGAGCTGAAGATTTGGGACTTTTGATCCTTAAGGTCATGTTTAACATCCAACCTGAGTTTCTGGATTCCCAGGTCCCAAGGTCTCAAGCTCCTTGACCAGATCGGAGACTTCACTTCTAGCGCCTAGAACCTAAAAGAATGAATGAAAAGGCCAAAGGCCTGGGGATTGGGTGAAATAAGACCTTAAAGTCTTCTCTCCTTACTATATATTGTAAGTGAAGAACTCACTTCCTAGATCAGGAACAATTATTGCAAAAGTCATGTCAAGGGCTGAAACATTTTAAAAATATAGACAGTTCCAACTACCTAGACAATGAGAAAAGCTACTCTCAGCCATGTGGTAGGTTATAATATCCAAGCATGTTCTAGTTGTCCTCTCTCCCATTATCTTGTACATGGATGATGTTTTCTATACATATTCCATATCCTCCATGGCGTATGCAAAGGAGTTGGTTGTAACCGTACAAAACTATGGTAATATGTTATTACAATTATAGCTATTTTTATTAAGTTGAGAGGTTAAGTGTTGGAGCAGAAAGCTCACTAGATATTGAGTCAGAAAATTCAAGTTTAAATCTTGGTTCTTCTTCTTACTAAAATGTTAGATTCAGAGACAGGAAAGCATGGAGTTCAAATCTCACCCCAGACACTAGTTACATGACACTGGGCAAGTAACTTAGCCTGTGAGCTCTAGTTTCCTCATATGAAAAATGGGAATAATGATATAATGTGCTACACAGATCTCTTGTGAGGATAAAATGATATAATGCATAAAAGTTCTTTGTAAACCTTAAAGGGCTATATAAAGGTCAGCAGTCTTCATTATAATAATTATTTTTTATTTTTTCATTTAACCTCTCTGAGCTTCATGTTTCTCATCTATAAAACAAGAGTCTTGGACTAAATGGTCTCTGAGGTACCTTCCAGCTCTCTTCAATTCAATCCAATTTTAGCAAACATTTATTAAGCTACTATTATATGCTAAGTACTTTGCTAAGCTCTGGGAATACAAAGTAACAAAAATCTTAAAAATTGCCTTTAAAGATAGAAAACAGTAAAATTATAGGTAAGTTCAAAATCAATTTGACTTTAGGTTTAAAGCCAGTTCCAATGTCAGCTACTATCAAATACTAAGACATGAGAGGGCTAGAAAGTAGGTAGCCACATTTGCTAACCACACTTGTGTCTGAAGTCTGGATGCATGGACCATGAAATCCTAATCAGGGCACCCCTTCTCACCTGGTGGTTACATAGCCTCCCTTGAGGCAAAGGACTTAGGAGCCAAAAATAGATTCTGGGGTATTAAAGAGATGACTCTTAAGCTTAAACACAGGAACATTAGGTAGATAATTTCATTGTGAAGAGTGCAGTTTCAACCGGAATTGTTGACTTACTGAGTTAGAAATCATGAGGGTCTAAATACTATCATTAGTTCCTATTCAACCACCAAATTCAATTCCACAAGCAAATTTAAATGCCTACTATATGCTAGGTGCTGGAGATTAAAAAACAAAAATAAAACTTTATACACCTGATTTCGGTTCACTCTAACCCCACAATTCATACATTGAAGGAACCTCTGCCCCTCTGTCCTCTCCCTCTGATTGGATGGTTCTTCCAAGACCATCCATTTAAAGAGAGTGCCCAGGCCAGTCACATCTCTTTCCTCTTCAAGACATATTCTTGACTTCTTCAGCCATATCTCCATTTTGGGTACCTTGCCTTTTCTCCTCCCCACCTATTTTCCTTTTATGTGTTGCTTTTCCTCACTAGAATATAAGTCCTTGAGATCAGGAACTCCCTTTTCTTTTTGTATTTGTATTCCCAGCATGCAGAACAATGCCTGGGACATAATTAGTGCTTAATAAATGCTCATTGACTAATTGACTGACTGTCCGACTTCATAGAAGTTTGCAAATGGAAAACTACATTTGTAGTATTGTTAAAGGTCTCTGTTTAAGGTCAGACACTTTGGCATCATGCAGCTTTAGTGCACATCACTCTTGCTACTATAATTCCAAAGGAGATGTCTCTTAAAATGAGACTAATAAAATTTTTATGTAATCTACTGTGTAACTGCTTTCTTTCAACTTCTCTTTTTCTATGCAGAATGAGCCAAGCATTTTTGTGCCATAATTCATGTGTTTTTTAAATAAGAATAACAACTAAAATAACTTCCTTTTTTATTCACAGTTTTGTCCCTGTAGAACATGTTGGATAGGCGAAATGAGGAAATTGACTTTAGAGCACTAGAAATTCTGATTTGAAGCTACTATTCCCAATTGCTCAATCTTCTTTGTACCAACATGTATTTTATAGATGGTTTTCTTTAAGTGAAAATGACCAGGGCCTCTCTGTTAGGAACATATGTAACATTTATCAACAATCTGTTGTACATGTATGCTGTCTCCTGAGAATTTCTTTGACAATTTTCTTTGCTGATGTGAGCCTATAATTGCAAAGTGTGACCAGAGTGTGGTTAATCTAGCTGAAACATGGTTTAGTGGTAATTTCTCTGAAACTCCAGATGTTTGCAAAGAAAAGAATTAATTCTGTTTTCTTTTTTGGACAAATGTTTCACATTTGGTAAAAATTCCTCTACATAGTTTTTTTTTGAAAAATTGGAAGAAACCTATCTTATCCATTTGTTTACTTGGATGAAAAATAAAATCAATGCAATTAGTACTGCAGCTGCTGTTGCTGCTACTGCTATTACTATTCTACTACTACTGCTACTACTCTTACTACTTTCCTTCTACTACTGCTACTACTACCACCACAATACTGCTATTAATACTAGAGGCAGGGGCAGCTAGGTGGTGCAGTGGATAGAACACTAGCCTTGGAGTCAGGGGGACCTGAGTTCAAATCCAGCCTCAGACCCTTGACACTTATTAGCTGTGTGACCCTGGGCAAGGCACTTAACCCCAATTGCCTCACCAAAAAAAAAAAAAGGCAAAAAGGTAATAATAGAAGCAGCTAGATTGTGCAGCAGATAGAGCACTGGACCTGGAGTTAGGAAGATCTTAGTTCAAATCCAACCTCAGACATTTATTAGCTATGTGATCCTGGGCAAGTAACTTAACCTTTGTCTGCCTCAGTTTTCTAATCTGTAAATTGGAGTTAATGTAAGGGTTAATGTAAGGGATAAATGAGATAATATTTATAAACTGTTTTGTAAACCTCAAAGTGCTATAAAAATGCTGTTATTTTAGTAATAGTAAAAATAAAGCATTGTTAATATACTCACAGAACAATTAATAATAAATCTTGATCAGTTAAAATATCTACTAATTTCAGTTTTTAAAAAATCTGTTAAGCTGATTATCATGCTGTCAAAAATGTCCTGTGAATTTGTCTGAATTTTTTTTTACTTTTAAATTGCATTGGCATTGGAAAACTTCTTACATAAATCAATATTCTACAGGAAACATTTCTGATCTACTCCCATTGTTACAGGTCTCTCCTGAAATTATATTATAGGAACTGTCCATGTCATAACCTCCTGGTTATAATGTACATTTCTTGAGAGTTGAGTCTGCTTGATTTTATTCTTTTGTGTTTTCTAAGCATCTGAAAAATGATTTCATTCATGTAGGGATTTCCTGGTGAAGAATTCCTTCTTTTGATACAGACCAATTCTTCCATTTCTTACAGCCTTAAAAAGTGGCATGGAGTATTGAGAGGTCAGTTGACTTGCCCAGGGTCACAGAGCTAGGATGTGACAGAGGTGTGACTTGAAGCTAGGTCTTCCTGATTGATGACGATTCAATAGCCCACTACAAGACAGCTCCTTCTGTACTCTACTTAACTTGTCGCTTTCCACCTCTCCTACTCCTCTCCTGGAACCATAATTAAATCAATACTGCTATTGCTGGTGAAGTTGCTAGTGGAGTTGTTGGTCTACTCCCCAAAGCTTCCCTCTTCAAAACAGCAACTTCTCAAGTAAAATACTTCTCCCCGGCCACCCCTCTCCAAAATGTATTGTCTCACTCATTAGAAAAGGGATTGAGATTATGGTAATTTAGTCTAGTACTTAGCACACTGTTAGCAGCTGGTTGACAGAGAGGATAGAATGCTGGATGTGGAATCAGGAAGACAAGTTCAAATCCAGCTTCAGACACTCGATGGAACAAGCCACTTGATCTCTGTATGACTCATTTTCCTCATTGGTAAAATAGAGATAATAATATCGCTTACTTTACAGAGTTATTGTGATTTTCAAATGAGATTTGTGAAGGTCTTTGCAAACCTCAAAGTGCTATATACATGTTAGTTATTATTATTGTATTTGCTAATACTCAAAATTGAATTCATCCCAGGGGGCATATAGAAACTTCAAGAAGAAATTTTATGTAGTTCCAGCACAGCACAACTCTTAATTTTTATGAATAGTTCCAAGTTTCCTTATATTAAACCTGATGTGTTTGCCAGGATCTAATGTCTTCAACAAAGCAGAGCTTTCCAAACTACCTAATAAAAGTAAAATCAAGGGTGAAAGAGGCAAAAATAGATAATTTATTACTTCTTACATATGTTTGAACAAATCTGAAACATGAGGTTTATTGTTGTGGTTTTTAGAACACATGAAACAAATGCCAAGAGATTCAGGTTGGCTTTACCTGCACAATGACAGGAGCAAAATTGATGCATACAATGGCAATCATTTGTCAGAGTGACAGTGGCATGGAATAGTGCTGATAGATTATCAAATTGAATAGATTGGCCAAAATGAATCAGATCTAACAGTTCTTCTGACTTTACTCACATATAGTTAGCCTCTACCCTAAGAATCATGAATTCTTTTCTTGACCTTGAACTTTTTTTATTCAATGAGTTTTGTATTTATGTCATTTATTAATATATATGTATCTACTAGTGAACCCACCTATACATGTCACAACATATGCTACATTCTATATCAATAGTCTTCCAGTTCTTTATTATATTGGAAATATGGAGGTTGTCAGCTTCTATTTTCCAGAACCAAGATTGTTTCATGCAGTTGCCTTTTAGGGCAATTTTTCATTTACATCATTGTCATCATCATATCTGTTATTGTCTTGGTTTTCCTCTCTCTACTCTCAGACTCTTCAAGACTTCCCAAGTTTTTCTGAGTTTCTCATATATGTGATTTCTTACACAGAAAGAATGTTTCCATTATACTCATGTACCACTCTTTGTTCAACCATTCCCCAGTTGATGACCACTTATTTTTATTTCCAGGTTTCTGCTACCACAAAGAGTATTCCTGTAAATATTTTGCTATATATGAAGTGTTTCCTTCTGACAACTGACTTTCTTCACATATGTACCTAGTCAGAGTCAATAAATCAATAAGTATTAAGTGTTCAGTATGTCACACACAGGCAATAAAAGGCAATAGTAGAACAGTCCCTGCTGTGTAGGATCTTACATTCTATTGGATCAACTGATAGGAAAAATTTAATGACTGTTCTCATTTAATTTTTCATTGTTTTCCAAAATGGCTTTTAAGTTGATGTATCTATCAATAGCACCTTAGTATCACAAATATTTCATATTTTTCTAAATCTCATTTATTCATCTACAAATGGTTAGACTTTATAGAATATATACCAACAACCAAACTTTACTTACCAGCCACATTTTTGTTTAAATGGCTGAAACTCACTTGCTCATGGTTTTTAGTAGCATCGAAGATGATCAGTCAAGAAAATGAAAGTATAATGGTATAAGAACAATAAAAAAGAATCATAAGATTAAGAGCTAGAAAAAAATATTTAGAGTTCATCTAGCCCAGCCTCCTCACTAAACAGAGAAATTGATCAAAGCTTACACTCAATAAAATATCATTACAGAAGCAAGACTTTCAGAATAGCATCAACATTGGCAAGATGGCATTCAGGTGAAAGAGTACTCTAGTTAAAGGAATATCTGCCAGGACTGTGTGTTCATTGACTTAGCAAATGTATATACCAGGTTATAGACATCACTAATTCAGTGAGCCAAGGTGAATTTATACTTAATGTGTTTCAAATAAGGCTGACTTTTTTGAAGTTTTAATATTTTGGATCTTTAATCTGACTAAAAACCCTTCATCAGAAGGAAATCAAACAAGTTTGATGGTCTTAGACGTTCATAAAGAAAGCCTAGCTCCATGGGTTCAGCTAAATGTTTGCAAATGGATTCTTTGAGCACTTCCTATCAAATTTAAATTGATTCAAGTTTTTTTTTTCTTTTTAACCCTCTATACATTTTCAGCATACTAGTTCTGTTCTGGACATGTTCCCTCCATCTGCCTACAAAACAAACCACTATTCTGTCTTTTTCTGTCTTCTACAGACATAGTCTGACCAGTTGGTTCTTTGTCTCTAATGTCAGAGATGAGCTTAAGCAAACACACTTCTACTTCCTACAAAAAAAAAAAACCAAAAAACCAAAAAACCATTTAAACCCAAAACAAACAAACAAACAAAAACCTTGGTCTTTGACTGGTTCATTAGATGCCCTGGTATTATGAGGGAATGAGGATGCTCGTATTTCACATGTCATCTGTGAAAGATAATAAAACCTTGGTGGAATCTGAGTGTGTAAAGTCTGAGGGTATTGTCTCTCAGAACCATTACTGACTCCCCTTCTTTCTTCCATTAAAATCATTGTGCCAGAGACTCTTGCAACTTTCACTTTAGTAGAACAATGGATCACAGATTTAGCATTGAAAGAGATCTTAAAGATCACCTAATTCTATCATCTTTTTTTATACATGAGCAAACTGAAGGCTAGGTAGATTAAATGACTATCCTAGGTTACAAAAGTAGTAAATGACAAAGTTTAGATTCAAACTTTCATTCTATGACTTTAAGTTGGTTTCTGTCCATTTAAATGACTGCCCATCCCCCTATTTTCCCACCATTGCATGTTTCACATTCAGCCTTAAACTTTCCTTGTATGAATTAAAGTGTATCTTAAGAAAGGCCCAATGCTTTTCTATTGTTACTCTGTACTGTTGATACATATAACTCCTTTGAGAAAGTATTCAATTCCCCTAATTACTCGACAACTCAGGATAGAAGGATAAACATCATCCTTTCAACCTTGAAAAAGATAGATGCTGTAGACATGATTCATTTCAATTCAACAATGTATATCTTTGTGTAAGTTATTGTCATAGATACAAAGATGGAAATTTATGTAGTCCTTCCTCTCCAGTAGCATAGTCTTTTTTTTTTAATTCTTTTTTTTTTTTTAGGCAGTTGGGGTTAAGTGACTTGCCCGGGGTCACACAGCTAGTAAGTGTCAAGTGTTTGGTCTGAGGCCGGATTTGAACTCAGGTACTCCTGACTTCAGGGCCGGTGCTCTATCCACTGCACCACATAGCTGCCCCAGTAGTGTACAGTCTTCAAATATTTTTCAACTTCTCCATGATTATCAAAGATGAACATAGTGACCTTGAAATAAACCTGCCAATTTACTGTGTTTGGTATCATGTCACCATTACCACTTTTGTACTTGCTACCTTTATATTTCTTCAATGCTGGTGATACTAGTAGTAATGTTTGAACTGTTCTCCCCAAAATTTATTTTTGAGACTAAATTTTAAAATTTCTTGACACTTGCAAATCACAGAATTTCTGGAATAGAAAAGACCTTAGATGTCATCTAGCCCAATCAGTACCTGAGCAGGCATCTCTCTCCTTTGTAACAAAAAGTTCTTAACCTGGAGTGTATGGAGTTAATTTTGGGGGAGGGGCGATTGGGGTTAAGTGACTTGCCCAAGGTCACACAGCTAGTGTCAAGTGTTTGGTCTGAGGCAGGATTTGAACTCAGGTTCTCCTGACTTCAGGGCCAGTACTCTATCCACTGCACCACCTAGCTGCCCCTATGGAGTCAATTTTTAAAAAATATTTTATAACTATCAATATAACCTATTTCCTTTGTAATCTTATTGAGCTTTAATGGATTTTTAAAAATTACTCTGATAAAAGGTTAATAGGTTTCACCAGATTGCTGAAAATTAGAACAGGAGGAGAGGAGGAGAGGAAGAAGAAGAAGAAGAAGAAGAAGAAGAAGAAGAAGAAGAAGAAGAAGAAGAAGAAGAAGAAGAAGAAGAGAAGAAGAAGAAGAAGAAGAAGAAGAAAGAAGGAAAAGGAGAAGGAGAAGGAGAGAGAAGGAGAAGGAGAAGGAGAAGGAGAAGGAAAGGAGAAGGAGAAGGAGAAGAAGAGAAAGAAGAAGAAGAAGAAGAAGAAGAAGGAGAAGGAGAAGGAGAAGGAGAAGGAGAAGAAGAGGAAGGAGGAGGAGGAGAAGGAGAAGGAGAAGGAGAAGAAGAAGAAGAAGAAGAAGAAGGAGAAGGAGAAGGAGAAGGAGAAGGAGAAGGAGAAGGAGAAGGAGAAGGAGAAGGAGAAGGAGAAGGAGGAGAAGGAGAAGAAGAAGGAGAAAGAGGAGGAGGAGGAGGAGGAGGAGAATGAATGAATGAATGAATGAATGAATGAGGAAAGAAGGAGGAGGAGGAGAAGGAGAAACATCAGCAACTAAGAATCTCCTGCTTACACCATTGTTAACATGTAGCCAAGCAGCCTCTACTTGAATCCCTCTAGTTAGGATGCACTCACTGACCCACAACCTCCCTCTTAGACAGATCTGATTCTTTGGAAAATGTCCCTCATAATGCCTTATACATTAATGCAGAGATACCTTTTAAGCAAATCAGAACTTTCCAAACTGCACAATACAATTGGAATCAAAGGCAAAAGAGCTCGTTTTAAGGTGAAGAGGGAGCGATGAATCATACCGCCTTGTACATATGAAACTGCTCTGACCTATAAATGTACTGTCCTACACACAGTCTTTTGGCTTATTGACTTTCCAAACCTCTTCAGGGTGGAGAGAAGCTGTTTTTTATGGTGGTGTTGTGCAATACATTTATTTTAGACTGCACCTAATCAAGGAAGTGAATCAAAATTTGATTTGTGGTAGGGACATTAAACTGTTTATGCACATGATGGATGGAATGAAAGTTTGGAAGTACCTGTGTTGCCTCAGAGAGTGTTCCCTTAGGAATCTTCTACCAGTTGCAACATCCAGAGAGGATGAAGAACTATTGTTTTCCATTTCTCATACATTTCAGATCAATTTCTATTCATGTTTAATGTTTCCCCCTTCCCACAACATAAATAGTTGTCCCTGACATTGATGTAAAAAAAATCATCTATGCATTAGGGGCCCAGTTTCTGGTTCCATAACTCAAATAAGATTGCACCATGTTTTTAGCCCTTGAAAAGAATGCCTAATAATGCAATTAAATATCTTTTCCAGAAGCTTAAAACTATGGTACTTTGTCACTTGTAAAATAAGAATGTGGGTTGTGTTCATAGATAAACAGCCTGCCTGGAAGGCATTTTGATGCATTACCTAAAGCAAAACTGACCTCTTCGGCTTACTAATAAGTTCTCTCACCTTTTTTGCCTTAGTAAAGACTTTACTTAATTACGTGATATCTTCTTGGCTCCTGAGATCACTTTTCCTAATTATTCCAAGCAGCTAGGTCACCTGAGATGTGTCCAGTTCATTGAAATTGGTTGAGAAATTTATTATTAATATTCCATATTAAAACATTCAGCATTAGTATCGAATGGCCATACAGTCATAGAAAATTTAAAGTCAGGTCAAATTGAATGACCATTTGTCTGGGTATGCTATAGAAGGTTCCCCCCACCCCCACCCCGAGCCAGCTGACTTAGGATGATCTAAGTTCTCTTCTAATTCTCTGATAAATGGGGCCACTTATTTCAGAGGAGAGCAGGTATTTTCTTATTTCATTGCTGGTAACATAGTAGGTATGCAATAAGTGACTAATTATAAACATAATATTCTCAGAAAATGAATGGGCACCAATAAGGTTTAGTTCATGACTTGACCTTCAAAAAAATTTTTGCCCTGCAATGATTAATGCTTCTCCCCTTCATGGATAGAACAAGAATAACTAATTCAAACTGGTAGTTATTCAATCTTATAATAGGAACATCGTAACAAAACTGGAAACATGGTTACATCTTTATTTGTGATGAAATGGAGCTTCTCACTTGGGCATGCAAGTGGGGGTGGGGTGGGTTAGCAACATTGATTTACAATACAGTACACTTCCATTCTATAATGCCATGAAATAATGCATCTGAATATTCTTGTTTCTAAGAGTCAGCATATGTTCTACCATAAATTACCAGTTTCCAGGTCATTTATTGTATGGAAAAAGACACTCAATGTTATAGTGCTACTAAATATAATTTCATTTTTATTAGATGATGCAAAAGGAATTTCATGATTAGCTAGGTTTCATGTAAAATACATAGAAGATTAGGTTGAATCTATCCTATCCCCATGACATATCTGAGAAATATTATCCTCCCGTATGCCCCACCTTTATCTGCTTCTTGACTTGTCATTTGTCTCTTTCACATAAAAGTACCAAGATGAAAAAAAACCTAATTCTGGCTATTTGACCTTTCTTGATGGTTGGAGTCCTGATAAATGTCAGTTATTGTAAATTAATTTCCTGTAGTATTAATTATATTTTTTATTATTATTTATTACTCCACAAACTCTTCTGATAGCTCATCATTGCATGAAGCTTGGTATATACTTCTTTTAAGCTGGAAAGGCTTCAGGACCTACTGGCAGTCATCTATGGACCAGCCTAGTTGGGAAACAGTCATGATCACTGAGGTTGTCGAGATTCATTTTTTTTTTTTTAGCGACATGAACTCTTTAAATCTATCTGCCAAGGTATAGTTTTGGTTATGATCTTTGTTGGTGAAAAGAGTAGCTACATTTGTGAATTTTCAGATGTTTTAAAGTATTGAGAATATTATTATTTATTATATTTTATTATATTTACTTTTTATTAGATCCTTATAATTTTAAGACAATATTTTAATAGATTTGTAATCTCATCAATTTAGGTACTGCCTTTAATGATGTTGGGTAACACATCTGTGAGTTATCATCTGATTTAATTCTTTTCCATGTGCCCCTTTAAATATTCCACAAGGAGGTCCACCCAGCATTATGAGGACCCTCCTGTAGACCCCTTGACATTGTGTGTATATCTCTATTCCAAACAACAATAGAGTAAATAGATTTCTTTCATTTTCCCTTGTTCTCACTATGTGAATAGCTAATTCTGGTCTTACATCTCTCTGAAGAAGTCCTTTCTACCACTTATCCTATGCAGCCCATCACTGGTAATGTCAAAACCTATTCATGTCCACCATGCTTCACTATATTGCGCTGTCATGAATTTGATAACTTGGTAAGTATATATCCTATGAATTTCAAGCATAGCTGACATAAAAATGAGATTTGTTTCAGGTTGAATATGGAAATTTTTTCTAGAAAATATCTAACTAATGCTACTTTTGTTAAAAAAGATGCATATGGGCTAGGTGATAATACGATTGCATTGATTGAATACTGGTTGAATAGCTGAAATCAGAACTGTTACTAAATTTTCCATGTCAACTTAGAAAGTGATTTCCAATGAAATGTTCCATAGCACCTCACTTGGCCCTGCTCTAGTTTCACTTTTTATCAATAACTTGGAAAATATCTTTAACAAATTTGCAGATAACACAAAGCTGCCTGGTAAAGCTAACATAGTGGATGACTAAGTCAATAACTGAAAAATATCTCTACAGCCTTGAACACTGAGATGAATATAATAAAATGAAATTTAATAGTGATAAATGCAAGTTCTTCACAATTGAGTTCAAAAATTGAATTCATAAGTTTAAGATGGGAAAGGCATGGCCATACAATAGAGTATCTGAAGAATATCTAGGCATTTTAGTGCACTAGAAACTCCATCAATAATGTGTTATGGTGGCCAGCAACTACAACAATATGAGCACGGTCTGCAATAAGAAAGGTACAGCTTTCAGCATAAGGAGGAGATAGTCTAATGACATTCTGCACTGTTCATACAATATGTCAAGCATTGTGTTCAGTTCTAAAAACCATGGTTCAGGAAAGAAATTGTTAAGCTGGACAGTGGTTAGAGGAGATCAGGGAAATGAAAAAGGATCTTGAGCTCATGCCCTATTATGATTGGTTGATACAAGTAGGGATGTTTATCCTAGATAAGAGAAGAGTCCAAGGCAACATGATAGGAGTCTTTATGTATTTAATGAGCTTCATATGGAAGGGGTATTATACTTATTATGTTTGACTTCAGAGGGCAGAATTAGAAATGAATGGAAGTTGCAAAAAGACAAATTGGGAATTCCCAAAGTAGACTTGATAGTCTTCAAAGTCTGGCATTTCACTTCTTTGATATATTGTAATAGAGTTGCCTTTAAGGGTATGGGTTAAGCTGTTTGGCTACTGAGGTCTCTTCTAATTGTGAAATCCTGTGATTCTTTGATCTATAATTGAGAGCATCATGAGGATATGAAGGTAGAGAATTCTTTTTTTGTAGATTCTTCATTGCACATCCTTCATAGTGGTAGCAAACAACTTTGGAGAGCACACATCTTCCTGTTTTAGGTCTTTGATATTAGTTATCAGAATTGTTGAAAAAGTTATCTCTTTTTTGCATTTTCCAAAGAATATTTCATAATTTTATCATATGTATAGGAAATACCTTGTTGAAGGAGAACCTTTAAGGTCACATATTATTTAAGTGGATTTTTTAAAAATCAACAAATAAGGGGACAGCTATGTGGTGCAGTGATAGAGCACTGGCCTTGGAGTCAGGAGGACCTGAGTTCAAATCCAGCCTCAGATACATAACACTGACTAGCTGTGTGACTCTGGGCAATTCACTTAACCCCACTGCCTAGCCAAAAAAAAATCAAGAAATGAGGATCAAAATAAGACCTTTTATTCCATTTATGTGTGTGTGTGTGTGTGTGTGTGTGTGTGTGTGTGTGTGTGTGTGTGTATACATCAATTTTATTACTGGAAAGATAGAGTCCACTGCAAGATATCATTCATGAAAGCTTGCTTCCTTCTCTTAACTTTTTCAAGAATGTCTTTGAAAATATATAGATTATTTTCATAAGAGTTTTGTAGAGATGGGAAATTAGACATATGGGACAATTGTTACCAATATTTTCTTGATCTCCTTTTTAGGTAGCGATATTATTAAGCTTTTTTCCCCTAAGCATTTGGATATCCCAATCTTCATATCTTGAGAATTTATTCTTCAACATCCTCAAAATAGTGTTGCTCTCAATAGGTACCTCCTCTGTGACTACTTGGTTTACTCCAGTCACTCTTCCTGACTTTGTTTTCTTAAATGAAGTCTTTACTGCCTAATGCTAAACAATAAAGACTATGATTCTAAGTCCAAATATGGTGACTTCATTGCCACTGATGGAGAAAATATTATAGAAATCTTGATAGAATTTTTCATTTAAAAAAAGAAAAAAACTCTCTTTGTTTTTCACTTTCCAGTTTCTTCTGTAAATGTTCTCATCAGAGGCATCCAGGTGGTACAGATGAAGTACTAGGCCAGGAGTCAAGAAGACTTGAGTTCCTATCTGCCCTCAGGCATTTACTACCTGTATAACCTGGGCAAGTCACTTAACTTATTCTGGCTTCAGTTTCCTCAACTGTAAAATGTGAAGCACAATAGCACATATCTTATAGGGTTATTGGGAGGATCAAATGAAATAATATTTGTAAAACACTTAGCACAGTGCATGACACATAGTAAGTGCTTAATAAATGTTTATTCCCTTAATCGAGTCTCTGTTATTTCAAAGTGCTTACAATACTTCTTACTTACTTACTACTTACTTATTATTTACAATCTTCTAGCATCTTCCTCAGTAAGATTTTGTAAGCTAGTTTACATTCTAAACTAGTATTCCCATGGCTGCCAAATCTCTGTACTTGGCAAGGAGAAAAAGTACTTGTTGGCTGAGGTGATTTCTAGAATCTTTAGAGTCCTTGTTATGAAGTCTAATTTACATCAGTTAAACATCCATATAAAATGCCAGTCATTTCTGGTCATGTCTGTTATTTTATCTTTTTCTCATTTTTCTACATAGGAAGCTTTAAAAAACAGATCAGATTAGAGTTTCCACAATTGTGTTCTATAACATCTCATTTTAATTCTTTTATCAAACTTTGATTGTTGTAGTTCAGTCATTTCATTTGTATCCAACTCTTTGTGGCCCCTTTTGGGGTTTTCTTGGTAAAGATACTGGCTTGGTTTGCCATATCCTTCTCCAGCTTATTTGACAGATGAGGAAACTGAGATAAACAGGGTTAAATGACTTGCCCAGGGTCACATAGCTAGTAAGTATCTAAGGTCAGAACTGAACTCACGTCTTTCCTGACTCTACTCTCTACACTCTATCCACTGTGCCACCTGGTGTTGATTTTTGTCTTTACTCTAATGCATGAGTTCAGTGCTCACTATGTCTAACTCTTCTTATATTTTTGAATAAACGTCATATTATGTATGTATAACATATATAATGTTATATTAGGTATATATAAATAGATATGTGTAGACAGACAGATAGATAGATAGATAGATAGATAGATAGATAGATAGATAGATAGATAGATAGATAGACAGATAGACAGATAGATAAATAAACCCCTGGCTTCTTACTGATAATTACACTTGACAAAATGTTTTTCTCTGTCTTCTATATTGCCTCCTGTATTAGTCTGTGAGTTCCTTGAGAACAGAGACCAGTTTTTGTCACTGTGACATATTACATTTCTATATTTTAAAATGTTTTGAATCATAGATCTAATTCCTGAAAAGTCAAGACCAAAAAACCGCTTATTAAGTACCCATAATGCACCAGATACTATGCTAAGTGCTAAGAATGTAAAGAAAGGCAAAAAACATAAAATACTCTCTGCTCTCAAGGAGCTCATATTCTAATGGGAGAAACAACACTATCTATCTATCTCTGTGTGTACATAATATATAATATATGTATAATAAATTGGAAATGATCAACAGAGGAAAGATACAATTATTCAGGGTGATTAGGAAGGTTTCAGTATGCCCAAATATTTATTAAACTGCCTATACCTTTGACCCACCAATACCACTACTAAGTCTGTTTTCCAAGATGATTAAAGAAAAAGGAAAAGAACCTATATGTTCTAAAATATTTGTTGCAGCTCTCTTGGCAATGCTTGGTGGCAAAGAACTAGAAATTGTGGGGAGGTTCATCAATTAGGGAATGGCTAAACAAGTTATGGTATTTGATTGTAATGGAATACTACTGTGCTATAAGAAATGATGAGCTCAGGGTTGGAGCTAAGATGGTGGAGTAAAAGCAGTGACTTGCTTGAGCTCTTCCCCAAACCCCTCCAAATACTTGTAAAAAATGGCTCTAAAAAAAATTCTAGAGCAGCAGAACCCACAAAAAGACAAAGTGAAACAAATTTCCAGCCCAAGACAGCCTGGATGGTTGATTAGAAAGGTCTATTGTGCTGGACTGGGAGAGGATTTAGCAGCTTCTACATTAAGGGACCACAGGGCTTGGAATATGATATTCTGGAGGGCAAAGGAGATAGGATTATAGCCAAGAATCACCTACCCAGCAAAACTGACTATAATCCTTCAGGGGAAAAAATGGACATTTAGTGAAATAGAAGAGTTTCAAGCATTCTTGATGAAAAGACCAGAGCTGAATAGAAAATTTGACTTTCAAATACAAGACTCATGAGAAGCATGAAGAGGTAAACAGGAAAAAGAAATCATAAGAGACTTATTAAGGTTGAACTGTTTACATTCTTGTGTGGAAAGATGATATTTGTAACTCATGAGACCTTTGTCAGTATTAGGGTAGTTGGAGGGGAAAAAAAAGTTATATGTATATAGAGTTAGATAGATAGAGGGAACAGTGTGAGTTGAAGATGAAGAGGTGATATCCAGAGAATAAAATTAAGGAGTGAGAGAGGATTGTCCTGGGAGAAGGAGAAAGGGAGAAGTAGAATAGGGTAAAATATCTCACATAAAACAGACGAGAAAAGGCTTTTATAGTGGAGGGGAAGTGGGGAAAGGTGAGAGGGAATGAGTGAATCTTATTCTCGTCAGATTTGGCTTAAGAAGGGAATAACATACATACTCAATTGGGTATGGAAATCTATCTTACCCTACAGGAAAATGGGGGGAAGGGGTTAAGAGAGCAGGGAGGGATGATAAAGGGGAGAGCAGATTGGGGGAGGAGGTAATCAGAAGCAAATACTTCTGAGGAGGGACAGGGTTAAAAAGAGAATAGAATAAACTGAAGTGCGGGATAGGACAAGAGGAAATATAGTTAGTTTTTCAAAATATGACTGCTATGGAAGTGTTTTGCAGGAGTACACATGTACAACTTATATTGAGTTGCTTGCCTTCTTAATGAGGGTGGGTAGGGAGGGAAGAACGAAAAAAAATTTGGAACCCGAAGCTTATAAACAAATGTTAAAAATTCTTTTCACATGCAATTGGGAAATAAGATATACAGGCGATGGGGTATAGAAATCTATCCTGCCCTACAGGAAAATAGAAGGGGAAATGGATAAGAGAAGGGTGGGAGATAGAAAAGAAGGCAGATTGGGAGAAGAGGTATTCAGAGTACATGCTATCTTGGGGTGTGAGGAGGGATGGCATAGAGAGAAAATTTGGAACTCAAGGTCTTGTGGAAGTGAATGTTGAAAACTAAAAATAAATAAATTAATTTTAAAAATTTAAAATAAAATGATGAGCTCAAGATTTTAGGAAAAAACATGGATAGAGTTGCATGAAATAATGAAGAGTGAAATGAACAGAACCAAGAAAACATTGTATGTAGTAACAGAAATATTGTTTTAAGAACAATTTTGAGCAACTAAGTCATTTGACTATTATAAATACCCAAATTAACTGCAAAGGACATATGCAGGAAGACACTATCTGCATCCAGAGAAAAAACTGAAAAATAGAAATATGTATAGAATGATTTTACATATTATATATACATATTTGTATCTAGTGGTAACCATCTCTAGGGTATGGGGGGAGGGAAGAGAAGCAAAAAAGGAAAAATAAAAGAAAATCACACAACTTTATTGTATATTTAAAAGGAATAGCAAGTTGTACATAATGGATTCATAGTTTCATGTGCAATCATCTTCTTGTCTTCCAATATTATAGAAATGCTTGTTTTATTTCTTAAAGTCAGAATAAAATAAATTTTTAAAAAGAAGGTGGGAAGAGGAAGGAAGTCAGGGAAGTCAGAAGACTGAAATGAGTAGGGAGTGAGTTCCATGCATGAGGGGCTTTCAATCAAAATGAACAGTCAGGAAATAATGTCTTTTTCAAGAAATAGCAAGGAAGGGGCAGCAAGGTGGTGCAGTACATAGGGCACTGGCCCTGAAGTCAGGAGGACCTGAGTTCAAATCTGGCCTCAGACCAAACACTTGACACTTACTGGCAGTGTGACCCTGGGCAAGTCACTTAACTCCAGTTGCCTAAAAAAGAAAAAAAAAGAAACAGCAAGGAAGCCAGTGTAACTGAATCCTAGATTATGTGGAAAAGAGTAAGCTAGAAGAATATTAAAAAGGTTAAAAGGGGCCATGTTATGAAGGGGCTTTCAAAATGGTTTATAAAGATGGTTTATAATCCCCAGGAGTTTCTTGAGTAGAAGGATGATATGAGCAGACTTCTGCTTTAGGAAGATCACTTTGATCGATGGGTGAAGGATGGACTGGAGTGGGGAGAGATTTGAGGCAGGGAGACCAATCAGAAGGTTATTGAAATAGTCTGAGGGTGAAGAGATAAAGGTTTGCATCAGTGTGTTAGCAATGTCAGAGGAAAAAAGTCAGCTATATTTGAAAGATTGTGAGGGTATAATTGATAACATTTGGCAACTCTCTGGATATAAAGGAAGAGTGAGATAGAGTGAGGAGTCGGGCATGACACTTACCTTATGAACCTAGGTTAGTGAGAGTTTGGTGGTGCTCTTAATAGTAACAGGGAAGTCAAGAATAAGGGAAAGTTTGGGGGAAAATATAATGAATTTTTTTTTAGATATGACAAAAGAATAAACCATTCTATGTATAATGTAGATGCTATATGTGACACTATGGGACAGCTTTACTGTACAATGTAAACGCCTTGAATGTAGGGATAATTTCATCCTTTTTCTTTGTATCCTCATTCCCTACCAAACTGACACATATCAAGTGATTAATAAATGTGTATAGATTGATAGATTCCCTGGTATAACTATGATGTAGCAGCAGCTATGAAAATCAACATGGGGGCTCTGATTGATAATTATTGAAAATAGCCCCAAAATCATGTCTGAGAAAAAGAAAAGCTAATGGAAAAGCTCACAGTGAATTCTCTTCTTTCCAGATCTCTGCCACACAGTGTTTCATGGCCAGACCCATGACTTCTCTTACTGTAAACCTTTGTGTTTCTTCTTGGATAGACCCCTTTGATTTTATTATAGAAGACATTAACTTCTTCCACATCCCTGGGGAGAGCAGAAAAGAGCTCCTTGACAAGTTTGTCACTGTCTTTCTGCCTTTGTAAGGAATGGATGGATAATGAGAAAGTTCTTCAGCCAATCAGTTGACCAGTAGTTGGCAGACACTGACAGCAGCAGTCCTTAGCTTAGTCCACAGACATTTGGGTAAGATTATGCTCTGAAGCCTTTCTTGTACTTAGCAACAGAAGGAGTAATGAGAAAAAGTACAGAAGCCTCAGTCATAGAAACCAGTAGGCTAAATGGCTTCATAACTTATCTTTTGACTTGGGATTATAGGATTTTTAGCTAGAAGCTAGAAGAGGTACCTTAGAGTAACATGGTTTAGTCTTGCCATTGGTGGGATAATTTGTGATATGATGTCATAAATATAATACTAGACAGAGCCAGAAAACTCTGGGTTCCCATCCTTCTTCAGACACTTGTTAGTTGTGTGTCCCTGGACAAGTCACTTAATTTTTATGATCCTAAGTTTTCTCTGTTTTAAAATGAGAATTATGTTATCACCTACCTCAGAGGAGAAAGTGAGATAATGCATTTAAAATACTGTATAAGCTATAAAGTATTATGTAAATATCATATACTATTATTATTCATTACAGATTAGAAACTGAGACTCAGAAGGTTGTCACACAAAGGGTAATCAGCACAAGAAGATTTGCATCTAGGTCCTCTGATTCCAAAATCAGGGTTCTTTTCACACCACTATGCTGGCTTCACAGGGACACAAAGAGAAACATTCACACTCATACCAGATTTAAGAATTTGTCCATGAAATAATCAAATGCATTATTGCTTAGGTCTCTCTTACATTTATCCAAAGTTTGTAACAATTACTATTAGCATCTCTTCCCCAAAACCTGACCAATAGGTCATCAGGATTTTCCTTCTCTACAACTTACACAAAAGGGTCTCACAAAACAATTAATAACAGATAAGGAATTGGGTTATAATCTTAATCTAGATGTTGATTACTTAGAAAAATAGAATGTCTCCAAATTTTAAAATTGTATTTAGCACAGTAAATGGAATTCATTAGTTTACATGCATCCTCTTGTATCACAGATTTTAAACCTCTCTCTTAGAATTTTTCCAATTCTTCTTATTTGGATTATTTTTTCCTTATACAATATGCATGTTTAAGCAATAGGGTTTTGTTTCATTTCACTGAGTAAGGGTTGACACATAAAAGTGATTAGGCAAAACCCTGCAAAAGAGAAGCAATCTTTACCTGTACCTTGGGGAAGAGGCAGGTGCCATGTCTGACCGTGTTGACTGGAAACTTAGCATAAACTAAAAAGACAGATTGGATTGCAACTAGGTTATCTATAGAGCATATATCCAAGGATCAGAGAGCAGTGGGAAGAATTTTGGAGAAGGAATTCAGGATGAGTGGTCAATGTAAGGCTCCAAAACCACAAAATATAGAGGGAATGCTGGAGGCTGACTCAACATGATATCTCAAGGTTTTGATAATGTTATTTCAATTACTCTTGTCTCCTACCCTATCTAGATCTGAAGTGTCATCATGGTGATGGGCAGGGTTCACCATGCCTTTACTGGAATCAATATATCCCTACATACATATTGGGCTATGGGCTCATGAACGTTTGTTATGCAGAGAAGTTCTTGGACTCTCATGTACTAAAAATAAAAGACACAAAAACAAAACAACTCATCTGTATGCATAATGAAAATAATAAATCACTGAATTCTGAGTCATACAACCTGGATTCAAATCCTGGCTCTGTCGCTTACTGGCTCTATGACTTCAAATAAATTATTTAACCATCATTTTCCTCATCTGTAGAGAGTTGAATTATGAAGTCCAAGATCCTTCCTAGTTCTAAATCTTTACTCTTTTGACCTCACCCTATTTCAGCTGCTTAAGAAAATCTAAAGTTAGAAGGGACTTTCAAGTTGCCCTTGAGCATAAAAAGACTTAAAATTTTTTGGTTGAATGAATTAAACTGAAACTTTCCCAACAATAATCAGATTGCCTCATAGCTAAGGTCTATCAAAGCTGAGGCTAAGTAAAGAGGAAAAATGGTGATGATAAGGAGAAACAAAAAATAAAGAAAGATACAGTGTAGGGGATATGCTGGCTAGAAGCTTTTACTAGCTCTGTAATTATGGGCAAGTCATTTACTTTTGCTGAGCCTCACTTTCCCCATGTGTAGAATGGGAGTAATAATACTCTGCATCCCTTACAGGCCTATTTTGAAAAAAATGTTTACAAACCTTAAGTTACTATATAAATGTGAAGTAGTGGTAATAATGCAATAATAGCAGCAGCAATAAGCGGTCTTTTACACTCGAGCACCTAAGGTCCAAATACATAAAAAGCTGTTGGAGATGAAAAAGTTTCAAACCAAATGATATATACTTCACTGGGGCCTCGTTATAGCAATGGTCATGATAGTATAGAGGAATAGAGGGAGGGAATAACACTTAATTTATATGACACCTACTATACGCCAGGCACTGTACTAAGTGCTTTACAAATCTTATCTCATTCGACCTTCACAACAATTCTGAAAAGCATCTGCTATTATTATTCCCATTTTGCAACTGAGGATACTGAGGCAGACAGAGGTTAAGTGACTTGCCCAGGGTAACACCGTCAGTAAGTATCTAAGGCCAGACTTGAACTCAGGTCTTCTTGAGCCTAGGTCCAGTCACCTAACTCCCTCAGTGTAGAATGTAGAATAAGAATGGTTTATTTTAAACTCCATACAAGAGACATAGTTATATAACCAAGGCTCAAAAATGTACTTACGCTAAATAGACTTCAATTATAATCCGATTAGAACTTATCTACAGCACTTGCTGCTTTGGCAATTTCAACCATATTTATTTTATACAGATAACCTTTCATCTACTTAGATCTTGAAAACATTTTCTTTCCAGACATGATATCACAGGAAAAAAAACTCCTTTCACAAGTCCATTGCACCTCAAAATCTATTTCATTCCTACATTCTGAACAGTGACATCACTGCCTTATTATATCTAGTCTCTTGGATTCTAGACCTTTGTTTTCACTAAGACCTGATTGATCTCTCTTTCTTACCTCTGCTTGACCTCCTATTCCTAGTCCTTTGACCTATCCTTGGCTATGAATAGCCAGTATATTCTAGTCTCTGTTGTGACCTCCTGGTTCCCACACACTTGATTCATTCCTGACAACTGATACTTCAAACTCCCTAGCCTCTGCTTTGACCTCCTGAATTCCAGATCTTTGGCTCATTTCTGACATGCCAGCAACTCTCAACTTGCCAGTACAAGACCTGGACTTCTGCCCAGCCCTTTCTTGGTTCCAGGTCCCCCTCCCTACCTGACAAACCCATGTTGTCACCTATAACTCATCATGACAAATGAAGCCCAATGGCATGGACTCCAAGGACGGCATTTAAGCAGAGCTCTTCTGGATTTATTCTACATGCTCAGCTATACTGACATATGTCCCTGTTTTACCTATAGTCTTTAAGTCCCTGGGTTTCTACAGAAATCCCAGTGGTAACATTCTCCAGGCTCTGTTTTTCACTTTCAATTGACTTGCCAAATGTGTGTAAATATTTTTCTCTTAAACCATGGTACTTAAAGCTGAGACCTGCATATGAATCTGGAATCACTCAGCTCTTGCCCCAACCCAAGAGACCTGTTCTGCACTCTACCAGATTAAAAAAAAAATAAAGAAAAATAACATTGTGCATCTCTGCCCATAATATTGAGCCCCTCGGGTAGTAAATTGAGCACTGTCCATCTGTGTAGCTCTCTAAGAGTTTTACAGCAGCTGTGCTGTCATATGGCTATAGGCCAAGTTGAGATCACAGAAAATCTAACAGCAACCCAGGCTGGATAGAAAGCTTTCAAGGAGCCTAACCCTTGCTTTAGACAATGAATAAATGTCAATTAATTCATATGTGATAGCACTTTCAGGTTTACAAAGTATATTGCAGATATTTGTGTTGTGATCTGAAAGCTAAAAATGTAACTAGGGGAGGGCATCCAGGACTTTGCCCCAAGGCACCAACATCTTGGACTGTGCTTCTGCAGGCCACTATCACTGCTTTCCCAGGCTTGGTCATTTTGTTTCTCCCCACCTCTCTTGGGGCCCTCTTTCTCTTTCTCTTTTGCCTGAAGCAAATTCAATTGAGTTGAGGAGGAAAAGAGGGAGCGATCCGGTGGATGCCCACCCTAGTAAGATATGTATAGATAACTTATTTGTTTGAGAAGTTGATACCTGGGCTTCCCACAAGCTGGATATTTTCTATGTAACCATGTTAGTGTTGATAGTAATTAGGGAATTAAATAGCATGCTGTTCAGCCTCATATTGTGACTCCCTCTACCAGAAAGTGGACTCAGCTTATGTTTAATTTGCAAATTCCCATTCCCCCTACACCACAACTAGATTAATCCCAAGCACAAGAGCTCCTTATAGTCTTTCTCAGAGATCCCTGAGAATAGGGACCACTTCATGCCTAACATAGTTAACGTAATACGACATAGTTCTCTGAACACAGTAGGCATTTATTTTAAAAGGCAGAGATACTGAGTACCATCAACGTCAAAGGGCAGAAAAGTACAGTTTCTCTAAGAAAACTTTTAAAAATAAAGCTGGCATACAAAAAAATCATACCAGCTTTCTTAGTAATACTGACAAACTGGAAGCAGTCCATATATTTCAACAACTGGGGAGTAGCTGAACAAAAGTAATGGGATATTTTTGCTCTATAAGAAATGACAAATTTGAAAACTACAAAGAAAAGTGGAAAGATCCATGTGAAGTAATCCAAAGCGACCACACCAGAATCAGGACCATACATACACAATGACTTTCACAATACTTAATGGGCAAGTAAGTTGACAAAAATGGACAGAGTGCTAGTGCTGGAGTCAGCCAAATCTGACTTGAAATCCTACTCCAGACCCTTGCTACCTGCATGGCCCTTAACTTCTCTGAGCATTAGTTGCCTTGTTTGAAAAATTGGGCTATAATAATATCTAGTAATAATAATAATGCTAAAATAACATATAGTGCTTTAAGGTTTTGCAAAGCACAAATATTTTCAATGTGTTTGCAATGTACAAATATTTTCTCATTTTATCCTCACAAATGTCCTGGGAAGGAGGTGCTATGATTATCTTCATTTTACAATTGAGGAAACTGAGGTAGACAGAGATTAAGTGTGAGTTGCCTAGGGTCATAGAGCTAGTAAATAGCTGAATTTGAACCAGGATTTTTCCTGACTCCAAGTCCAGTACTCTTTCCATTGAGCCACCTAGTTGCTATGATAATAATAGCACTTAAGGCACAAAGCTCTCATAAGGATCAAATGAAATACTGTATGTAAAGTGCTTTGCAAATAGCAAAGTGAAATATACATGCTGAAATATAATCACATAGATTAAAAAGACATCCCAGAAAAAGCATAATTTAGTAAAAAGCTATTAGTAAGAATAGTGAATAATAAAGTTAATAATAATATGAAAAGCACTGGATTTGGAGTCTGGTGTGTGTCCATGGCCATTTGAAATAATTTCACCTTTCATCATCTCTCCAGTGTGAGTTTGCAGAGATGATCTCAAGGTCCCTTCTAATCTGAATCCTATGATTCTATGATATCAGAAAACACAGAAGAATAGAAGATCTTTTTATTATTACTTTTGTTCCAGTATATACATATAACTTTCTTTGATTCATAATGTTATTATTTATTTTGTTCATTAGACTTTGTAAGTTGTTTGTTACTATGGTTATAATGAAATCTATGTTAATCATATATTAAAAACAAAAACAAAGAAAGATAAAAAGCTAGGGAGGCATGATTAGAGGTCCTGAGAGTCCAGGATGTAATTGTTACCCTTACAATACAGCTGTCCTCAGTTTTCCTAACAAACAGGTGAATGTACATTTGATGGATTATATATCAGTAATAGATAAAAGCTGAACTGTGACCAGTGTTGAGCCTGGTAGAATAAGTTCAAGAAAAAACTGTAGTGACCAGGTAATGAATGTACCATATGGACAAGTATCTATAGGAAATGTTGGAACCTCCATTGAAACTTGTATTTTGTCAGGTTTAGAAAGAGCTTATTGAGTATAATTTCATTTGATCCTCATAATGACCTGTAAAGTAGATGCCATTATCATCCTCATTTTATTAATGAAGAAATCGAAACTGAGAGAAGTTAAGTGACTTGCCCATGGTCACAGAGCCAATGAGCATCTCAGGCAGCTTTTAAACACGTCTCCCTGACTCCAAGTTCAATGTGCTATCCACTGTGCCACCATATTTATACAATATTTTATAGTTTAGTTTATATTTGTATAATACTTTGTAATTTACAAGGAGTTTTACCTATTTTACTTTCATTCGTTTCATAAAGCAAACCTAGGAGGATAGTAGTTCAGATATTATGTTCTGCTAAAGTCATATGGGTAGAAAATAGCAAAGATAGGATTTGCACCCAGCATCAATTTTCTGTATCTTCCTAAGTCTTTGACTATTTCAAGTTATTTCACCTTTCAAGGCTTCAGTTTCCTCACCAATAAAATAAGGAGTTTGGACTAGATGGTTTCTAAGGTCCCATCTAGCCCTAGATTTATGTCCATATGTTCTCCTGAAATTAAAGTCTCTTTCCACTATATTGCAGTATCTCCTAGTAATGTGATAATGGCAAAGAAGATCCAGAAAAAAGGAAAGACTACAGGCTTCACAGAAGAAATATCTGAGGTAAACCTGGAAGCAAGAGGTGAATTTCAAGAGATGGAGACTCAAATGAAGTGTGTTCCACAAATAGATGAAATCCTTCAAAAGCCCAGAGGCAGGAGGAGGCAGAATTAAGTCCAATGACTATACTCTGTTTTGGCCAGCAGATAGTGTATGAAAGGGAATAATATGAACTAAGACTGAAAAAAGTAACTGTGGGTCATGTTGCAGATGTCCTAGGGGCTTTATATTTTACCAAATGAGTAACTGGGAGCCATCAAGCATTGGGATTGTGTATTGTTATCAGTTTTGTTTTGCTAACAGGGTGGGGGAATGGGCAGGAGAGAAAGCAGTGTGATTAGACCTTTGCATTGGTAGGATATCATAGCCATTGCGTAAAGAGGTGAGCTGGAAAGACAAATCAGGAAGATATTGCAGTAGTCCAGGCAATAGATAATCAGGGTCAGAACTAGGATGGTAACAATGGGAGTAGAGAAAATAGAATGGAAGTGAGGGTTATGGTAGATCAGGAATTCTTAGCCTTTTTTTCTGTCAAGGACCCTTTTGGAAGTCTGATTAAGCCTCTTCTCAGAATAATTTTTTTAAATTCGTAATTGAAGGAAATTTCAGTTATAGGTCAGTGAAAAATAAAATGTAATTTTCCCCTCATCTAAGTTCATAGATGCTCTGTAATCTATTCATAGATTCCAGTCATTGTACCAGAGGCTAAGAAGCCCTGTTGTAGAGGAACATTAGATAACACATGAGGTAGGGAAGAAGGAAGAGTAGAGTAGATTAGATTAAGCACTGATTAAGCTCTTACTTATGTGCCAGGCACTGTGCTAAATTCTGGGAATTCAAAATAAAGCAAAAAGAAAATCTCTTACTTTAAGGAGCTTCTATCTGAATTGGGGAATAAAAGAAGGCCGAGAAGGGGGTGGAGGCCTAGATTCTAGGTGGCCACATGGAGAAAGGGTGGAAAAATAAGGAACAGAGCCTGAGAAGTCAAAAGTGAGCATGGCTGGTTTGGGTTCTTCATCAAATGGAGTTTTCAGGCAGGAAATCATGAATCAGAGGAGGAAAAGATGAAGGAGGGATCTCTAGTATAAGCAGGTTGTTAGAATGAAATGGAAAAGACTGGAGACTCAGGAGCCAAGCCGGCTCTGAGCTTTTGAGACTTAATTATTTGGAGGATGATTACAAAATCAACAGAGAGAGGACAAACTGGAGGACAGTTGGGAATGAACAATCAGTATGGTAAAGTGGAAAATAAATATTGCCTCTGGAATTGTAGGACCTGGGTTCAAATCCCAACTCTGACGCTTACTATATTTGTGACTTTCATCAAGTCATTTCAAGAGTTTCAGGTACCTCATCTGTAAAGTGAGGGCACTAAATTCCAGCTCTAGATCTATGATCCCAAATCTTAGACATGTATAATGTTAAGTTTTGGCAGAATATTCAGATAGAAATATCCAGTAAGTAATTGAAAGCACAGGTTCAGAGTTCAAAGAAGAGGTCAAAGGTAGATATATAGATGTGGGCATTCCTTGTGGGTAATCCTCTCCTAGCTTCTTCTGAACTTTTGCTGTTACCCTCTCCTTGGTTATGGCTGCTGGTATTGCTTTCATGCTTTCTCTTTCTCCTCTAAGGCTTTCTCTATCACACTTTGTTCTACATTTTAATTGTACTCACTTAGGATCATGGCTTTAGAGCTGGAAAGAATCATAAAAGTCATCTACTCCAACTTCTTCATTTTACAGTAGAGGAAAATAAAGCCCAGAGAAGTGAAGTTACTTCAAACAAGTTATAAGTCACTGAGACTTAAGTTTGGAGTGCCTGAATGAAAAAATTATCCCTACCTGTTCATTTTCTACAATCATCAAGGTAGAATCCTCCTGATCCTTTAATGGACCTCCTCACCTGGGGCTGACAGGCTGTTTCCAATCCTCAAAGCTAATCTTGGACACTGATAATTTCTTCCCTCCAGTGATGCTGAATTCAGATTCTTTTTGATACAGGAAAGTTAAAGTGGGCATTTTAGTCTTACCCTCTATGACTAGTGTGGTACAGGATGTTGCCCTGGTCTTCTATCAAGACCCAAGATGATCTATTTGAACCAACAGGCTAAATGAACTGCCCCATTAGGCTAAATGAACTCCCCATTTATTGCTAGCAATCTAAAAATGTGATGTTCATATCTCAAAGCAAAATCTACTCAGTACTGTTCCCCCCCCGTTTTCCCAAAACACAGAGGTGACTATGGCTACAAGACCCATTGAAGCTTCTATGCCTTTATTTTTTTTGACACACCAATTTATTGACACACTAATTTTATTTGACACACTAATTGTCTAAGTTTAAAAATCTATGGTTTGAGATTGAGGGGTAGAAATTAGCCCAATGAGATGAGATATTTTCTGGGGGTTTTGCTCAGCCTGTTCGGGAGTTTTTGTAAGCTGGGTAATTTTGAAATTATCCCAGAGCATACCTACTAGATACACTATGGGGGGGGGGTGGAAATGAAAAGGAGATGATCCAGTAGAAAACTGAGTTGTCGGGGGTGGCTGCGTTTGTCTCTGGGTGTACCTGAGAGGCACTGTTTATAGCCTAGCATCACACACCCACATCCCGCAGATGTCTAGAAAAGTATAAGGCAGATGTCAGAATGTTTCTAAGTAGTGGAGAAGATACTGTCAGATGGGAAGAGATTGGAGAGTGAATAGAGAAAAGAAATAGAAAAGAGGATAAGAGAATAAGGGAATAAAATCTTTGCCTATTTCATTATTCTCAAATATAAACAGATATGATTTTGTTTCCCCTTTAATGTGAGCACACACACACACACACACACACACACAGATAACATAAAAATGTTTTAGTCTCTTGTCAAAACTGGCCTTTTCCTTTCTTCATCATACTTTCTGTGGTGCAGTGACAGAATTTGGGGCACTCATCCATCTGTTTCACTCATTTTTTTTGAAGTTTGCAGCAGTCTCAGCCCATATGCCATATTATGACAACTGATATTTTGCACAGTCCAGAAATGGCTTTTGCATCTTAAAAGAAACCATTTCTAGTATAACTATATCATTTAGTATATCTTATTTTCTGATGCTCTGAAAATAGTTACATCAAGTGACTCTTGGTCATAGCCATTTGTTTCTCAAAGGTCTTTTGGACTTACCTTTGGGAATTATGCTGGTAATATCTTCAACAGAACATACTTAGGTTTCAAAAATGCTTTTGGTTATGTCTCTCACTATATAATAGAAATGTAATAGGTCAGACTTGACTCTTCTTCCTTCTCCTTTGTTAGCCAAAACCAGTTTTTGAGTCCCATTGATTTTCCACAAAAAAAAAAGCATCTATCCCTTTCTCTCTACTTACTATTCTACTTCAGATCCTTACTATCCCCTCATCTCACAAAATACGTAATGGCCTCATAATTTGGTTGTTCTGCCTACAGGATCTCTCCTCTCCAATCGTTCATTTTTCTACATGGTTTCCAAAATAATCTTCCTAAAACATAGCTCTAATCATGCCATTCCCTTGTTCAAAGGATTTTTTAGTGGTTCCCTATTCTCTTTGGGGGGAAAAAATATAAACTTCTTAATTTAAGAACCCTCACAATTCTGGCTCCAATCTACTTTTCCAACCTTATTTTGAATGATTATTTTCATATGCTTCACATGGCAACCAAACTAAACTACTGGTTGTGGTTTAATTTAATCTTCTACCTTTAATAAATCATACACATTCCCTGAATTTTAGTGTTTGGATCTTTATCTTCCCTAAGGTAAATTTCCTCCACGAATTTTTCTCTCTCTTCTTAAATCGCCTTTTATTAATTTCTCTGTGAACATGTAGAATGAAAGCTCCCCAAAGATGATTGCCTTGCTTTTGTCTTTGGGTTGTTTTTTTTTTTTTAGCTTTTTGGTGAGGCAATTGAGGTTAAGTGACTTGCTCAGCCAGGGTCACACAGCTAATAAATGTCAAGTGTGTCTCTGTCCACTCGGCTACCTAGCTTTTGTCTTTGTATCCCTGAAACTTTGGGCAGTGCTTTGAATATAATGAGTACTTAATGTGTTTTTTTTTAGTTGAGTAGTCATTTTATAGAGGAAGAAATTGAGGCCCTGAGAAATTAAATTAATCTTTGTGGACAATATAGAGCAGGGATGGGGAACCTGAAGCCTGGAAGCCACTTGTGGCCCTCTAGATTCTCAAGGAGGCCTTTTGACTGAATCCAAACTTCACAAAATAAATCCCCTTAATAAAAGGATTTGTTCGTAAAACTTGGACTCAGTCAAAAAGCCATACCCAAGGACCTAGAAGGCCACATGTGGCCTCGAGGCAGCAGGTTCCCTACTCCTGGTATAAAGTCATATTGGATAGATACTTGAATGCCTACACGCAAAGGATGCTGATTAGCGTACCAATACCAACTGAGAGGAAAGGTTCTAGTGGAGCGCGTCAGGAATTAATCCTTGGTATTAGATTTTTAAACATTTTTATCAATGACTCAGATAAAGGCAGAGGTGGTATAATGAATATATTTGCTAATCACATAAAGATTAGAGGGATAATTAACATGATAGTGGATGAAAAAATCAGTATACCCAAAAAAATCTTAATTATCTACAATGACAGAATGTTTTTAACAAAATGATATTGAACAGGCCTGGTCATGTGATTTTCACTAATATGGGGGACTCTTCACAGGGAAACTCTCTCTACCAATGTAGAGCATCAGTGGCCTTGCATCTTTTAGTCTTAGAAAATTGCCTAAGGAACTTGAGAGGTTAAATGACTTGTCCCAAACCACAGAGTCAGTATGTGTCAGAGAAGGGAACTGAACCTAAGTCTTCCTGACTGTAAGGCCAATCAGTCTTATATTTATTATGCCACTCTGACTCTCATTCAACAGGTGTAAATGTAAAATTCTTGATTTAGTTTGAGAATTCAAATTCCATGATAATAAGATGGAAGAAGTATGGCTAAGTAGTAGTTTGTTGGAAAACCATAAAACAAGCTAATGTGACCTTCTGTCACATTAATAGTCATATTCAGGATGGGCAGCTAATGTGGCACAGTTCAAATCTGGCTTCAGACACTTACTAGCTGTGTGACCCTGGGCAAGTTGCTTAACCCTGTTGGCCTTAGTTTCTCATCTATAAAATGAGCTGGAGAAGGAAATGGCAAACCATGACAGTATCCTTCCCAAGAAAACCCCAAATGGGGTCACAAAGGGTCAGACATGGCTGAAAAATAACCAAACTACAACAACAACAACAACAAGTATTCAGGATAAAAGAGTGCATTATTTTCACTTGGGACAGGTTGTTGGAAGTCCAAGGATCCAGGTTCTATCATTAGTTTGCTTTGTGACTTTGGTGGGAGAAGTTACTTCTACTTTCTGGGCCTTAGATTCCTCTTCTGCTAAATTAAAAAGTTGGCCTGGATCTCCTGCACAGATGAGACATGGTATATGTTATCTAAGGGAATTTAAAATAACTAGACTTGGGGGTTATTAAATCCCCACTCTTAATGATGCAGTGATATAGTCTTTGGCATTTAATTTAAAACAGTAAACCAGGATGCAATTATTTGAGATCAACTACTGCTGTGGTCACCATTATTTAGCAAAGGAAAGCTTGACTTGCTTTGTCAATACAGGGCTGACTGTGATTTCAGTTTTTCAAGAAAAAAATGGGTTGTTAAATATTAGCTTACAAGGAGCTAGATCAATACTAGTTTATATCACTTGTTCATTTCCAAACACAAACCCTCTTTAAAGGAGAGCCACTTTAGCCCACCAAGGAGAAAGAAGAAAATCAATGTTTGGTTACTAATACTTGTTATTGCTTGTAGAATAAATGGCATGAACTTAAAAATATATGTCTATCTTTATTTTTATTTGCTTCCTGGATGAAACAGTATGTTAAAAATGGCTCTCCCTAGTGCCCTAACTCAGTAAATAAGGCCTTTTGTCCTTTCCCATTTAATTCTAGTGTGTTTCCACTTTCTCCTGTGCTTAGGTTCTGTGTATCTAAGAAGCAGAAAAAAAGCTGTCAAGTGAACAGCTTCTAGTCATTCTTTCCTTAGAGGATTTGACTTGCACTCAGTTACAATCTTGCCTTAGAGAAATTGTGTTTCTTTCTCCATATATTAACTGCCTGTCCCTTTGAACATGTGGCAAAGACTCTACTTCTTTTTGGCACTTTCATAGGGTCTGTGATTTCATCAGGATGAACACTCCATTACTATCAACCACAACAGTTCTATTACTTAATAGATGTACTTTGAGAGTTATGCCTAAAATATGTATCCTAATCTGATGATAAGCTAGCTTCTCTGGACTCAGCTAGGCTAGTTCCTGGGAAACAGACTCTGTTTACTGTTGGACATGTACTCAAAGCTTTTCCAATCTGGAAGGTCCTGCCAGACCTTGATTTAGCCTTTGGGAACCAAGTATCAACTGCCCACTAAGGTGAAACCCAAGAGGAAGTCTTATGTAGAAGACTTTGCCTTACCAGACAAAAATCTCCAGGAATAGCCATTTCAATTATGTTAAAATCCCAATATAATTATTTTTATTTCAAAAGTACTTAACATGGAATCAAAGGACTTGAGGTTTGAATTCAGGTTTGAATCCTAAGTCCTAACCTTGTCACTGCTAAGATGTGTGAATTTATGCTAACCATCTGACCTCTTCCTAGATTTCAATTTCTTGATGTGTAAAATGAGAAATTAGGACTAAGTGAGGGATTGGATCTAACCTCATTTTTCAATGAATCCAGTGCCTGCCTCTCTGTCTCCTACTCTACCCCAACTCTCACCATCATCCCGGGGATCTCAAAATAGATGTTGATATTTCCTCAAACGCCTTAACTTCCCAGTTCTTTATTCTACTCAACTCTTGTGACCTTGTGCCCCACTCGGGCTCCCTTGCTATGAGCTGCAGTTGTTCCATTTTTATATGCAAGAAGCAGCATAGTATAGATGATAGGGAACTGGATTTGGAGTCAAGAAGATCTGGGTTTAAATCTTCAGCCAGCTATTCCCTCTGTGACTCTGGATAAGTAATTTAACCTCTCTGTGTCTCAATTTCCCCATATGCAAAATGGCTATATATAATGGCTTCCAAGGCTATACATATATATATATATATATATATATATATATATATATATATATATATATATATATATATATATATATAGAGAGAGAGAGAGAGAGAGAGTATATGTGTGTGTGTATATAGATATATATATATAGTGTGTGTGTATGTGTGTATATAGATATATATATATCTATATACACACACACACACACATACATAGACACATATATACATATATAATGGCTTCTAAGGTTTCTTCCAACTCTAAATCTATTATCCCATTAACTCTTAAATGCCTCTATCTGATCATAATCTACCATTCCATCTCTCTCTTTCTGTCTCTCTCTCTCCCTCTCCCTCTCTCTCTCGTGACCTTTAACCCTTTTTTCATACTTACTGTAACCTCTAATCCCTCCACCCATAGTACTTTCTCAAGCCATCACCACAGCTACACAAATAGCTCAGAAATTAGATCTATTAAAAAAGTTCAATGGACTACCTCAAGAGATTGATGGGTGGATTCCACCTTGAGGTCTTCAGGATGGAGAGCCATTTTAATATTATGTTTTAGTGGGGATTCTACTCTCACATTCTGTGATTCTGTCATTCAACTAGGTTCAACCCACTGAGAGAAAAGAAGTGTGTTTCTTGTGAGTTTCAATTTTAATTAATTATTCTTTCAAACTAGGTGCTAAGCTCAGTAGTTTCTACACTGCTGAAGTAATTCTATTGCTATTAGTACCTTCTAAATTTTGTGGATTTGGGTCATGGCCCCAGTAGCTCTGTCCTAGTTATAGCACTCCTGACAAAGATTGGTGCCTGGGCTACTATGCAAGACTAATGAATGATATGTTGTAATTTCAGAGAATGAGGTAAAGAGCAACTGGACATGGAGCTACTGGGTCCTGAAGGCAAATGGATAACAATGAAATTGGGAGAAAAAACAAGAAAGAATAGAAATCAGAAGAAATACAAAATTAACTTTGTCTGATTCTACCTTTTTTGTTTATTACTTGTCTTGCTTGTATAAATCCATAATTTCAGAAACTTCCCTTCAGGTATGAGGAGATTATAGATATTTATATTTGCCTATGTCAACATAACACCAAAATAATGTTTTGAAGTGAAAATTTTTTTCTCAATTTGCTTTATAGTCACATAGCCAATGTTCCCTACTTTCCCCCTCTTCGAACTCTTTTATATAAATTTGTATATTTTGTTTGTTCAGTCGTTTCAGTCATGTCAGACTCTTCATGACACCATTTGTGGTTTTCTTCACAAAGATACTGGAGTGGTTTACCATTTCCTTCTCCAGCTCCTTTTACAGATGAGGAAGCAGAGGCAAAAAATGTTAAGTGCCTTGCCCAGGGTCTCACAGCTAGTATTTGAGGCCAGATTTAAACTCAGATCTTCCTGACTCTAGGCCTGGCTCTCTATCCACTGCACCATCTCATGTATTTACTGTAGCTAAAATCTGATCCTCCTCCATGCATTCATTCTGTTATAACCTAAAACAGAACAATTGGCTCTGTAAATATTTGCCTCATAAATTCTCTTCCTCCTCAGTCTATATGTTTTCATAGTTTAAAAGATATTGTTGAAAGGATGACCAGATTGTATGGCATGGTGTCAATTCTCAATAATCCACATCACAAGTAGATTATCCCCCTTGTAGACTATCAGAGGAATATGTATGATCTTGTGCTGTCTTCTCCACATTAAGGAAAATGGTTCTAGGTTTCCTGAAGTTGTCAATGGTGACATACTGAGGGAATGTAAACTCATTTTCCTATTAGTCTGAATCAAATGTAATCAAGCAAGGAAATCAGCTGCCCTCCCAAACCACAGACTGCATTTGAAAGCCAAAGAGACATGATGTTTGCATTAACCCATTCCTGGGGTTATCTGCCTGACAAACACTGCTTCATTAGTCTGGATCATTGAGAGTTGACACGTTAAATATTTTTCCCCATGGCATATGCTTTTTTGACCTATAACTTAGAAGCTGACACTAAAGATGTTTGGGAAGATCTGTTTGAAATGAGATAGAGAAAGTAAGCTGAAAGAAGCGAATAGACACAATGACCACAACAACATAAGGGGAAAACAAGCCCTAAAGAACAGCAGAATTCAGATCAGTGGAACAATCATTCTTAACTCTAGAGCAAAGATGGCAAAACACACCTCTCTCCACTTGATGGAAAGGTAGAAGACTAGGTGGGGAGTGAGGAGCACATTGTCAGGCACAATTAACGTGACAGTTTGTTCCATTTAGTGAACTTTGTGTAGGGTGAATGAGTATAGTATTGAGACGTGGCAGCAATAAGAAAAAACACCACATAGTATTAATAAAGTGCTGCTGTTTTGAAGTACAGGGTGAAAAAGAAGATATTATTTGCATTATTTTTCAGTTATTCAGATCTTGCAGTTAAAATGTTTAGACCCATAGTCTCAAAGGATTTCCTTCTGCAAATTAAGTTAATTATATCAGCTCTACCATTACAGCATCTTCACATTAGATATAAATACAGGGTGCCTTTCTGGAGCACACAGTCATCAATCAGCCCCCTGTGAATCCAGTGAGTTGAGTGCTTTGGGCCTTCCAATATGTTCCATTTACAAAGGCTATAAATTAATGGTCTATGTGCTCTGCTTTAAAGGGTGATTTGGGGGCTCAGTGAGAAATAGTTTTAATACTGATGAAAACAAATCAACATCACATGTAAATGAATAACAGCTTAGTGAAGCAGCATGCAGAGTAGTAATGTAATGAATAGATCACCAGACATAGAGACAGGAAGAAGAGTTCTAATCTTGCTTCAGACGCATACTAGCTGCCTGACCCAGGACAAGTTACTTGACTTTTTTTTCCTCTAGTCTCTTTTTCCTTATCTGTAAAATGATGATAAGAAGCAGCACTCACTTTACAGGAGGATCAAATAAAGTCGCATTTGTAAAGTGCTTTATAAACCTTAAAGAACTATGGAAATTCTACTTATTATTATTGTTGTCATGTTGTTATTGCTTTTATATACCATAGCATTAGGACAAGTTAGTTTTCTCCCTAATACTAAAGACGAATATTGGATAGGAGTGGTCTCTTTGTTCCTACCAGCTTTCTCATGTATTGTCCAGGGATCTTGAGCCAAATCAGAGTATTACTTGATGTCAAGAATGGCATAACTGGAAGAAATGTTTTAGACTCCTAGTTCAAACTCCTCTCTAGGACTAACACTTAGTATATAGCAGGTGCTAAATAAATGCTTGTCAATTCGACTTGACTTGACTCTCTGGGTCTCAGTTTACTGATCTGTGAAATGAGGTGTTACAAAAGAACTTCTCAAAAGTCCATATTTGCCTGACATTAAGAGACCTGGAAAGGCCCTCATTGTTGTTCAGTCATTCAGTTGTGACCCAGTTCTTTGTGACCCCTTGAACTATAGTAAACCAGATTCTTCTTTCCTCCATTATCTCCTAAAGTCTGTCCAAGCTCATATTCATTGCTTCTGTGACATCCATCCTTTTCATCCTGTCATGCCCTTCTCCTTTTGCCCTCAATCTTTTCCAGCATCAGAGTCTTTTCCAATGAATCCTCATTATGTGGCCAAAGTGTTTAAGCTTCAGCTTCAGTATTTGTCCTTCCAATGAGAAAAATGATATATTTCTTTAAATACTGACTGATTTGATCTCCTTGCTGTCAAAGGAACTCTTGGAGGTCTTCCCCAGCACCATAATTCAAAAGGATTAATTCTGGTACACTCAACTTTCCTTATAATCCAACTTTGATAGCCATGAATTGTTACTGGAAAAACTAGAGCTTTGACTATATAGACCTTTGTCAGCAAGGTAATATCTTCGCTTTTTAGTATGCTGTCAAGATTTGCTATAGCTTTCCTTTCAAGGATCAAGTGTCTTTTAATTTCATGGCTATAGTTGCCATGGGCAGTGATCTTGGAGCTCAAAAATATAAAATCTGACACTATTTCTATTTCTTCTCCTTCTGTTTTCCAGGAAACAATGGGACAAGATGTCATGATCTTAGTTTTTTTTTTTTATGGTAATCTTCAAGTCAGCTTTTACACTCTCCTCTTTCACCTCATCAAGAAGCTTCTTAATTCTTCTTCACTTTTTGCTAGTAGACTGGTATTATCTACATATCTTATATTGTTGATATTTCTCCTTACAACTTAGATCCAGCTTTTGATTCAAGTAGCCTGACATTTTGCATGATACACTCTGCATATAGTTAAATAAATAAGGTGACAATGTATAGTCTTGTCATAGTCCTTTCCCAATGTTGAACCAGTTAGTTCTTCCATGTTCAGTTCTAACTGTTGCTTCTTTACTTGCATACAGGTTCATGAGGAGACAAGTAAGATGATCTGGTACTTCTATTTCTTTGAGAACTTGACACAATTTGTTGTAATCTAAAAAGTCAAAGGCTTTAGTGTAATCAATGAAGCAGAAGTAGATTTTTTTTTCCTGAAACTCCTTTGCTTTCTTCATAATCCAGTAAATGTTGCCAATTTTATCTCTAGTTCCTCTGCCTCTTCAAAAACCAACCTGCTCTTCTGGTAATTCTAGCTTCATGTGGCTGAAGCCTAGCTTGCAGAATCTTAAGCATAACCTTGCTGGTGTATGAAATAAGCAAAGTTGTTCGAAGTTTGAACATTCTTGGGGAGACTAGGTGGCGCAGTGGATACAGCATTGGCCCTGGAGTCAGGAGGACCTGAGTTCAAATCTGGTCTCAGACCAGACACTCGACACTTACCAGCTGTGTGACCCTGGGCAAGTCACTTCATCTTATTGCCATGTTAAAGAAAAAAAAAAGGAACCAAAAAGATAAAGATGGTTTAAGGGTAGCTAGCTGGTACAGTGGATAGTGCTCTGGCCTTGGAATCAGGAGGACCTAAATTCAAATCCAACCTCAGATACTTGACACTTACTAGCTGTGTGACCCTGGGCAAGGCACTTAACCCCAATTGCCTTGCCAAAAAGCAAAAAAAAAAAATATTTTTTGAACATTCTTTTGCATTGCCCTTCTTTAGGACTGAGCCATAACTTTTTTCCAATTCAGTGGCCACAGTTGAGTTTTCCAAGTATGCTGCCATATTGTGTGCAACACTTTGACAGCATCATCTTTTAGGATTTTAAATAGTTCGGCAATCACTTCCACTAGCCTTATTTTTATCAATGTGTCCTAAGATCCACTTGACTTTATCCTCCAGGATGTATGGCTTTAGGTCAGTAATCACAGCATCATGTTAAGATCTTTCTTGTACAACTCTTTATATTCTCACCACTTCTTAATCTCTTCTATTTCTGTTAAGTCCCTAACATTTTTGTCTTTTATCATGCCAATTTTTGCATGAATTTTTTTTGATATCTCCAATTTTCCCAAAGAGTTTTCTTGTCTTTCCCATTCTATCATTTTCTTTGTATTGCTCATTTAAGAAAACCTTTCTTATCTCCTTTTGCTATTCTCTGGAATTCTGTCTTCAGTTGGACATATCTTTCCTTTTCTTTTTTCCCTTTCATTTTCCTTCTTTCCTCATCTAATTGTAAAGCTTCATCACATAGCCATTTTGCTTTCTTGTTCTTTTTCTTTGGGATGTTTTTGTTGTTGTTTTAGACTCCTGTACAGTACTGCAAACCTCCATTCATAATTCTTCAGGCACTCTATCTACCAGAGCTAACCCTTACATTTTTTCATCACTTCCACTACATATTCATAAGGGATGTTATTTACATTATACCTGCATAGTCTGATAAATTTCCCTTCTTTCTTCAATTTGTCTTGTTGTTTAGTCATTTAGACTTTGTGACCTTTTCATGAGATTTTCTTGGCAAAGATACTGGAGTAGTTTGCCATTTCATTCTCCACTGGATTAAGGCAAACAGAGGTTAAATGATTTGCCCAGGGTCAAACACCCAGTGAGTGTCTGAGGTCAGATCCTAACTCAGGTCTTCTTCACTCTAGACCTAGTGCTAACTGCCTCAATTTAAGTCTAAATTTTGCAATAAGAAGTTCATGATCTGAGCTATGGGAAGCTCCAGGTTTTGTTCTGACAGCAACAAATAAAGTTTTTCCACCTTTGGCTTCAAAGTACAAAATCAATCTGATTTCTATATTGACCATCTGGTGAAGTTCAATGTGTAAAGTCATCTTTTGGGTTATTGAAAGAGACTATTGGCTATAACCACAGAGTTATCTTAACAAAACTTTATTATTCTCTGCCTTGCTTCATTTTATGCTCCAAGGCTAAACTTGCCTGTTAGTCCAATTATCTTTTGATTGCCTACTTCAGCATTTCAATTTCCCCTATGATGAATGCGACATCTGTTTTTTGGTATTATTTCTAGAAGTTATAGGTTATCATAGAACTAAGCAACTTTTGTCTCTTTGGCATCACTGGTTGGAACATAGACTTCTATTATTGTGATGTTAAACAGTTTGCCTCGGATTCAGGCAGAAATCATTCTGTCAATTCTGAGACTATACCCCAGTACTGCTGTTTTCATCCTTTTATTGACTATGAGGGCTACTCTTCTAAGGGATTCTTATCCACAGTAGTGTATGTAGTAATCACTTGAATTAAATTCACCTATTCCCATCCATTTAAGATCACTGACACCTAAGATATTAATGGTTAGTCTTTCTAACTCCTGTTTGACCACATCCAACTTACCGTGATTCATACATCTTACAATTCAGGTTCCCATGCAATACTGATCTTTATAGCATGAAACTTCCCTTTCATCATCAGACACATGCACAGCTAAGCATCCTATTGGTTTTGGCCCAGCCACCTCACTCTTTCTGGAGCTATTTGTAGTTGCCCTCCCCTCATCCCTAGTAACACGTTACATACCTTCCAACTTGAGGGGTTCATCTTCTGATGTCTATCTTTTGGCATTTTTAAATTGTCCACAGGGTTTTCTTGGCAAAAATACTGGAGTGGGTTGCCATTTCTTTCTCCAGTGGATCAACTTTTGTCACCTTTGTAAGGCCCTTAGAGATCACATGTCTAGAGCTGGAAGTGACTTCAGAGATCATCATCTAATCCATCTAGTACAACCCCCTCACTTTACCAATAAGGAAACCAAAGTCCATGACAATTGTAACTTGAATAAGTTCAAATAGCTTAGAAGTAGCAAAGTTGGGATTAAGATTCAGTTTTCATGACTCCAAATTGTGCCATGCTACTTTTCTAAACTCATTTTTACAAATGAGGAGACTGAGGTCCCTAAATGGAAAATGACTTGTGTACAATGACACAAATGGGAAATAGCTATGAGGGGACTCAAGTCTAAGCCCTATGACTATAAACCTACCTCTTGCAGTCTGTTTTTTTCCTCTGATTTGGAGGTGAAGGAGAAATAATACCTGTGTAGTAAAGTGTTATTGCTGAGTGCTGATGGTAAAAAATTAATCAAGGAGCATCAGTCTGAAAGGGCTTCCCTAGTATTCAGTATGATCCCACCCTGAGGTGATAAAGCTACATTTTTGATGCATTTGGATCCCCTTAGTTTTTCTTCCTTCTTCTATTGGTTTGTTCTTCAATAAAAGGATATAACAGACTCCAACACAATGATGTCATTTTGGTCCTTTTCAACAACCATAACGGAATGTAAGATAGAAACACCTCACTGGGCTGGGTGCAGATCCATATACCAGATTCAAAGGGATGTTCTCCTCTGTAAGTGAAATCAATATTTGAGGGGACATTCCATGGTATGATTTCATGGGTCAAGAAGTCTCCCAGTAGTCCCGCAAATGTCCCTTTCTTTTACACAGAGATGTCAGAAATATCAATCTACAAACCAATTAGCAGCTCAGATTCCTCCTAAACCTGGTTCTCTTTGGTATCAAACTGAGATTTAAAAAAGAAAAATCAAGAATATTAGAACTATAACAGACGTTTGAGTTGATCTAGTCCAATCCACTCATTTTATAGGTGAGAAACTGAGATCTAGAGAGAAGAAAGTGATTTGACCAAGGTTCTTCTGGTAGTGACAGTCCAGAATTGAAGCTGGGTCTTTGAACTCCCACTTTCAATGTACTTTCCACTATTTAATTACTTCAACTTAACAAGAATTTATTAAATGCCTTTTATGTATAAGGCACTGTACTAGTAGGTTCTGAGGATACCATGATAAAACTGTGACTTCCCTTGAGGATTATATATTCCACTGGACGGATATAAAGTAAATACATAATATTTTAAGGAGAGAGAGAGGGTACTAACAACTAGGGGAAATCAGGAAAGGGCTCCAGTAAGAGGCAGTAACAGAGTTGAGCCTTGAAGAAAGCTAGGTATTCTAAAAGATATACATAGTAACAGAAGACATTCCAGATGTGAGGAACAGCTAGGGCTTTTTGACTATAAGGTAGATTACGTGAAAAGGAGTAACGCAACGTAGAAAGAAAAGTAAAAGGTAGGCTGGAGCCAGATTTTGATGGCCTTTGAATGGCAAACTGAGGGATATGTATTTTATCCTAGAGATAATAGTCACTGAAGATTTTTTTTGAGTAAGGGAGTGACATTATCATACATGTTTTAGGTGTATTATTTTTATAACTATGTAAAGATAGATTGGAGTGGGAAGATCCTAAAAAAGAGAGGCCAATTGGGATGCTATCACAGAAGTCCAAATGAGAGGACATAGGACCTGAATTATGTTGTAAACTATATGAATAATCAGAGAGAAATGGAAACGAGATTGGTACAGGTAGCCATGATCACACATGTACATATATACACACATATAATACACATATGTATACATGTACATGTGTATGTTAATGCATGTATATATGTGTGTGTGTAATTTTTAAATGGAAGGGTTGTATATATGTCCTTATACACGTGTTTAAATATAAACATAGTTAAATAAATATATGCAGTATCTACACATAGTTGTGATGAGTACATTAGTTGAATTGATGAATGAATGCCTGTATGCAAGGTCATCGGAGAGGGATATTAACACAGAGAATTTAATTCACATTGAAGTATAAAGAAATTTTAAGGTAGGCAACCCAGAATATATGACATGTTCTATCTTAGGCAAGATTTGAAAATTGCTCACCCTGTGACCCAGAGAGGATTCAGGTCTTTATTATAACACATGTGATTTGACTTATCACAAAATAAGTGACTAGAGGTCATGGAATGGGATTTTCTGGAATTAAAAATGTGTATGGTTATAAAATAATTCATATTAGAAAGTGTTCCTTCTTGTGCTCCCTTGCCTCTCTATTGGGCTTAGAATGCTATTCATCTTATATATCTTTGATCCTGGCTTTACAGAATACTGTTTGTTTGGGAGAGGAATTAGTCAAGATGTCCCTGGATGCCTGAAGGGAGGAAAGGAAGAATCCTACAGAGAAAAGGCAAAGAATATAAAGTAAGAGTTTAAAGACAAACCTCACCTCTCTGACTTATTTTATCATAGATGCATGAAACACCAATCCCTAAGCAGACCTCTAAAAATTTTTAAATCCTTGTTGTGAATTAATCTTTAAAATAATCATTTGTCTTCCCCCCCCCCATCATTTGACAATAAAATGTCTTGACTTTGGATGGACTGAATTAGGAAAAAGCATATCAGCTGCCACACTTACTAATATTAAAACAAGGAGTTTGCTGCACACTAGAAATCAGATAGCTCTTTTGGGCCAAGTGAGATTTATAGTCACTATCCCATTCATTCTGTTTGCCAAGTTCTCATGTTAAAAATTTGATGAGTAAAAGGTTGTTGTGGTTAGTGTTTGCCCATAGAAGCCAAAACAATCCTGCAGAGATATATGCATTATATTACAGTGGGATCTTCTTGTATCTGGAGGTTTTACCAGAGGCCAGATGTTTTCCAAATTAGCATGAACCTTAACAAACACAAACAGATGCCTGGTTAAACACTGACCTCAGACTTCTTTATTTGTTTTTTCCATTTCACCCATTAATGGTAAACAACGGAAGGGTACTTTGAGGGCTTATAGACATAAATCAGCTCCATATTTTCTACCTTTTTGTGGCTTTTCATTGTTATCTATTGCCCAAATCATATAGGAAGATAAAACAAGCATGATCTGAAATCTTTAAAAAAAATCACAGTTTTTCATGTTCACTCAGAGAATTCCATCATTCTAGCTGCTGAAAGCACCAGCAAAACAGAGAATGAAGGAAAGGAAATCATAAGGGTAAAAGTGCATTTTAAAAACACATTCTAAATTAATAATTTCCTAGACATTAGTTCAGTTTTAATTAGCTTTTTGCTTTTAAAAGTGAATGTTGACCAATTTAAATACGCTTACTGAACTAAAAATTGAAGTGTTGAGATCATACAGAAATACTCATTTGTCCATTCATTGATGCCTAATACTTAATTAACATTTTTATTTCCCCCAGGGCTTAATGCTAGGTTAGTAAGTAGCCTGACAAATAGAAAGACTACATTATTTCACATCAACCATTTGGAAGGACTTTATTTGCCAGATTCATTTTATTCTGCTTTCTTCGCATTGCTAATTCATTTCAATCTATCAACCAAAAATATTAATTGGACACCTAATGTGCACTCAAAATTGTACTAGATGTTTGAGAGATATGAGGCAAGCTGAAACCTTCATCTGGAGATTCCTGCCTTCAAGGAGATTGAAATCTAGTTGATTGAAATCTAGTTGCTTGATGTATATATCCAGGTAGCATGCATTTTCAGCAACAGCCTCTGTTCCAGTACAAGGACGATGGTAAAGATATATTTTATAATACACATTAAAAAGAATAGGCTGAATCATATGTAGAAAATTGTGCAGTGCTTCTAATTATCCTAATATGCTCCCTGACACAAAAACTCATCTCTTCAATGCCAAGATAACAGGGATAGCATGAGAATAAGCCTATGCCTCTCAGTGTGATATGCCAAAGCACATGCCCAGTTGATCAGTAATTACAATTCCCATGAATGCCAAGGCCTCAAGAGATGAGCATGATGGTAAGATGAACAAGATATCGATCCCTTTTAGACTGTGCCTGAGGTGATGGGTATTTGCGATAATGAAAGGGGCTATGGTGTAAATGGAAAGGAAAAATCAAGAAGTGGTCACAGTAGCAAAGGCAAGGGAGAGATAGCCTCCTGCTGGCATTTGTGGGGAGGATAAGGGGAGTTTAGAGAGAGAAAAGAACTTTGATTTTGCCTGATATGATATCAAGCAACAGATGCTCAGATCAGAAATCCAGATATGGTACCAGTGGGGCTTCTCAACCTCAGATCCTAGCACACAAGGAGCACTTGCGATGCCCTCACCAAACCTTTACATGAACCTCAGTGAAGAGCATTTTCTTTTCTGTTAACTTGAGGGCAAGATCTTAATCTCCAGAGAATAAATCTAAGTCTTTTCCTGTTCCCTTACTAATTATTTTAGATTTGATTGAATGTTACACTTTTAAATTGAATATCTTTGTTGTTGTCTACTTTTTTTTGCTAACTTTAACTAACCTTGGAGGCTCCTAGCTAAGGTAGGTTCACTCCAAATGAAGTGTGCTTATCATTCAAAATACCCCCTATATAACCTGGTAATCAAGAGTTCAGTGGCATATGGCTAGACCAACATTCTCCCAGATGTGGAATATGCCCCTAGTTCATGAAGCATCACAATCTGTGAAGAATCACAATTCTGAGTGACCCAGGAGGTAAGGACAAGATGCATAGTGATTGTGAGTAAGTTGAAGCATATTAACAATGAACTCTGTGCAAGGATTGATGCATAATACATCATTAAGTATATGAATAACCATAAAAGGAGGTGGCCTAGTCATGCAGTGACTACAAGGAGTAACAACAGTGAGTGATCCACTATTATTCCAGAAATATTAAAAGAACCAGAGAATAGCATTGAGAAGGTCCTTTACAATTCATGGAAGGACATGAACAAGAATTGCACAGGTGAGAAAGCATGGATTAGTTATGAGCTGCATGACTGATGGAGAAGAGCCTATATTGGTGAGATCATAATTTCACTGAAGGAAAATGGTATTAAAGTAAGAAGAATAAAATATAATGATATATATTTACTTTTATTATACTCTACCTTGCAATAGAAAAAAAAAGATTCATTTTGAGTAGCTTCAGTTGGTCCTAATCCAAGAGAATTTAGTTAAAATGCATCATATACCTCTGAATAAGGTCTCAAGAATACAGAAGCCTGAACACATCACCAATCTATTCCAAAAATCTCCAACTGATATCATCTATCAAATAAAATCCAAATTCAATCACAGGGCGTTCAAGGTCTTCCACAACATTTCCAATCTTATTTCATACTACTGCCAACCAAGTATCTTGTCCTCCAGATAAAAAGACAGCTCAGATTTCCCTGCCTTTGTGCCTTCACAGGCACCCTTATATTTACCTGGAATGCCTTGCCACCTAATCTCTTCCGGCAAAAATTCCTTCAAGAACCAAGTTAAATGTCAATTCTTCCATGCAGTCTTTTCTGCTTCCCTCAGCTGAGAACTCTGCTTTGCTATGAGAGACCTTTTTCTTATTGAATTCTCATAGTAAGTACCATGTACCTCTCTTATAAGTAGTATTTTTATACTATAACAATAATAATAATTTTTGTTGCTGTTGTTCAGCTGTTTTCTAGCTCTAATAGTTTGTGTTTCTGGTACTGCAAAGAGAATAGACCAAGAGTGACAATATACTTGTCATGTTTCAAAGGTTTATCATTCCTTAAAATAAGTCTCATTGGTTCTTATATCATTTACTCTTGCTTCTTTTTCTCCCATGACAGGAAAATAGAAACCAACAAACTACATTTCAAGTTGAGCTCTTTCCCAAGAAACACTTCACTAATTTGTATTCCACAGTGTCAAGCTGAGAAGCTGATCTTGTATTTATCTGAAAATGTTTTTGTTTGTATTGTAGCCATGTCTGTTTAGACCAAAGATAGTAAAATTCAGTTTCCATGATCTTGAAAACATGGGCATAAAAATGTATTTTGGGCTCATATTCCAACATCTACTGGAAATTCTATTTAAATGTTAATGAAATCCTCACCTCAAAGACCATTCGCATGGGCCTGTCCTTATTAGCGAAGACTGATTATTAAATGTTCCCCACATGCAGGAGGGCAGAGTTGAAAAGAGCCAATTTCTCTATGTATCAGCTTCTTTGCAGAGTTATTTACTCCCTTCAGGGACCGTAAGAGAATCTAGAATCATGGTGTCTTCTCTCTCAAAGCTGGAAACCAGAAACCCAGAATCTCTCTTCTCCCAAGCTCTCACCAACTCCACCTGTCATATAGGCAAGGATAGTAATCAGTCTCTACCAATTAGGGAGGGGCCCAAGAAAATGGACTTTGAACCTCAGGTTATATCAATTCAGTGCTTTAAAGTCTTCTGGACTACATAGCATTCCATTACCTCCTCCAGACCTTTGCACAAATGTATGTAGTTGGTAAAATCCAAGAAGTGATGAAGGTCTAAACTAGAATTGGAGTTGTGTGAGTGAAGAAAGGGAGAATAATAAAAGTTATTGAGTTACAAATGAAAGTATCTGGCAACTGATCAGATATGTTGCATGAGACTGAAGAGCTCAGAAGAGGAGAGAGATTGGGGGTAAAGTAACAAATGTGCTCAACAAATATTTATTGAGTATATGTACACTTACTGTATTAAAGGCAATGTGGAAATTGCAATGAGAAGTAAATGATCCAATTCAATTCAACAAGCTTTTCTAAATGCCTGCAATATGTGAGGTACAATGTAAGGCAAGGGAAATACATAACTAAATAACCTAATTCTAACCTCAAGAAACTTGTAATCTAGTTGGGTTTTACAGTGTCTACATAAATAGGTAGGCTATAAGGTAGACTGCAAAAAAAATATAAATAGAAGATTGGGGAGACAGGAAGCTGTACTGAATTGGGTCTGAATAAATGAAGGTGGGGGAAGTAGAGAGGAGTTCATTCCAGGTAAGTGAAGTCACATGAACATGAAGTACGTATGGAAATGCTTATGAGTGAGACATAGAAAGACTTTCAATTGCTTGCATCCTTATTTCAGTTTTAGTGAATAGATCAGAGCTACATAGAATATTTAAGATCATTGAGCTTAACCCAATCATTTTGCAAATGAGGAAGTTGTGCTCAGCTCAGAAAGCCTTAAGGAAAAAATTCATTTTCAACTTGAAATTAGCATAAAAACTTGTGCATAATCATAAAGGCTGAAAAATAAGTCATTCTTTATAATTACATCTGAGCTAATTTGGGTTCATTTTGTTTGGAGACAATCCATGATGAGGATTTGGAGCTTTCATAATTTTTTTTTTACATTTTCCTTCTTTAATTGCAGAAAATAAAAGCAGCAGCAGCAGAAATCAAGAATCCCTGATAAGATCATTAAAATCAGATTGTTTTTTTTTTGACTAAGATTAAACTTGAAAGGGAAACTATACTTGGTGTGTTACATAATATTTAATGTTCCCTCTTCTAAGCACATATGCACAAGACCCGTTGAATTAGTATATGCAGATATTTAACAGATAAGCATTCTACCCTCCACTTGGGATAATGCGATTCAAAATACACATTACAGTTGGAACTTGGGAGTTGGAATTTGTAATTTATGGTGAAAAATTCCTTATTTCATTTCTAAAATATGTCCATACTAGAATAATTCAGCTGACTAAGCAACTTACAAAATCAATAGTACCTTCCTAGTTTCTGACCATCAAGTTAGTGAATCTGAAATCTAGTCTCAGCTTTATGACTTTTGTTATTATTGTTGTTCCTTCATTTCAGTCATGTCTGACTCTTTGTGACCCCGTTTTAACTTTTCTTGGCAGAGGTACTGGAGTGGTTTCCTATTTCCTTCTCCATTTTACAGATGAGGAAACTGAAGCAAACGAGGTTAAGTGACTTGCCCAGGGTCACAAAGCTAGTAAGTGTCTGAGGCTGGATTGAACTGACAAAGATGAGTCTCTCCAACTCCAAGACCAGTGCTCTAACCACTGCTCCACCTAGCTACACTTCGGGCAATTCCAGTTCTGTAGCCTTTGGTTTCCACTGCTTGTAAATGAGGGAGTTGGATCATATGTTATTTAAGTCTTCTTCTAGCTTTAAACTTCTTTGAATTCTGTTAATTCAGTTAATCTGGAAACAACATGTTTTTATTTTCTTTTTTATTCTACAAGGAGCTCCCTCTTGACATAAAATGACATAAAATTGACATAAAAAATAGGAATTTTAAACTTTACAAATGGCTAGCATGATTTCAGAAATTGAATTTTAAAATTCATAGCATCATGCTATAGCTGGAAGGGATTTTGGAAGCCACTTAGTCCAAACTCTGCATTTTAAAGATAAGGACCCTGAGGCCCAGGGACATTGCCTCAGGATCACAACATGCACTTGATCACCTAGCTATTCATCAAAGATAGGATTTGAACCTGGGTCCTCCGACTTCTGTGAGAAGGAAGAAAGAGACAGGAAGAGGACTTCCTCTTCTCTCCCCGTGACCTGCATTGGAAATGTTATTAAAGCAATTGGAACAGCAGAAAAAAATGCATCGCATCTCATTTGTACCAGAGACACATACACTAAAGACAGACTTGGATGTAGTAAGATAGTCACATGAAGGAGGAAGCAACTTCAAAAACTGTGACCTTTCAGAGCAGAGAAGAGGGATGGATGTGAAATAAAGAAAGGATCAGGTCCTAGGAACCAAGCTGAGCAGCCCATCTAACAGAGATGCTTTACCCAAGAGAAGATACATGAAGAATATAGGAAAACAGAATGAACTTCCAGATAGTTAAAGGGGAGCACACCAGTGAGGGTTACAATATTGGGAGTAGATGACCACAAGATTACCCCCAAGACTCCAAGGTAGCAATAACCTCTGGAGCTCTAACCCACAGATGTGAGAAGTTGGGAAACAACCCAGAGGAATGGTTAGATGTGATCATATGAAAGAAGGTAATCTCACAGTCAATTAATCAATAAATACTTTTATTGAGCAGTTACTATGTTCCAGACATTGAACTAAACTACAAATATAAACAGATATAAATGTAAATAATAACGTATAATAAATAATGTATGGTATATAAATGTATACAAATAACATCTAATATAAATAATAAAATGAAGAATAATAAATATAAACAAAGAATAAAGACAAAGATCTTATATTCTAATGTCAATCAAGAGTTTATTAATCATCTATTGTGTGCAAAGTAATATGCTAAATTATAGAATACAAAGAAATGCCCAAAACAGTGCCTGACCTCAAGGAATTCTCAGTCGAATAGAAGACATAACATGTGAACTAAGTACAAACAAGATATGTACAGGATAAATTGGAGATAATCGTGGAGGGAAGGAACTATAACTAAGGGGGATAGGGCATAGGGCTTCTTGTAGAGGAGAGGGATTCCATATCTATGTCTATTTATATGCCCACATGATTTTATTATTTCCTACATTGTTTACTATGATGATTGTTTTCCTAGTATTAAAATGTCTTTAAATTCCTGGGGCAAATTTTGTTGGATAACCAATAATATTTTTGTATACTGATGAATATATTAATGCAATATTTGAATACATTATACAGTATTTTAAATCAATTTTCATAAAATGTATGGGCCTATAGTTTTCTTTTCCTGACATATTATTTCCAGGATTCAAATTCCAAAACATTTGTCTCACAAAAAGAATTTAATAGAATTTCATCTTTCCTTATTAATATATGTCTATGTAAATATACATATGTGTGTATGAGTATATATGTACACATGCATGTATATGTGTATATAATACATATATATCTGTATGTGTGTGTAATATAAAGAATTCTATTCTTTGAATATTCCTATGGAATCATTTTTTCTTTGGATATTTCATAGAATTCAATTGCTAATCCATCTGATTCTGCTGCCATTTCCTTAGTACTTCTTTGATGGAATGTTTGATTTCTTTGACTTAAAGCTTCTATTTCCTATTTTGTCATTTTCTTCCATTTTTATTTTTTAAATAATACTCATACAAGTTTTTTTTAATTCCAATTTTTCTTGGCAAATGCTTTTGCTCCAAAGCTTCATTTTTTCCTCCCGGATTTATTTTTTAATTCACTATGTTCTCCCCTTTCTCTTACTGATTTAGATTCTTTCTTATTGTTTTCCCTCCACCTATGCATACACTCATTTTGAAAACTAATTTTTGCTGTTTATAAGTTTTATTCATCTTTTAAAATAAACATTTCTTTGTTTTATTTATCAGTTCCATCTTTTATTATCTCGACCTTTTGCTTTTAAAAAAGTCCTTTTGTGTACTTTCTATTAGCATATTACTCTGACCTTTTTCTATTTTTAATTATAAACTCAATACATTAATTCCCTCTTTTTATCCTACTAATATATCTAGATACATAAATCTGATTCTGAATATTACACATGCTTCATTATATTTATTCCTATGTATTGTGTTATTTCTATATGTGGTATTTATATTTTAATAATTGTTAGTGTACTTGATCACTGTTTCCATAATTTGCTCTATAACCCAAGAATTATTCAATATCTTTTTTAGTCTCCAAAAAGACCTAGATCTCTTGACCACAAATCTTCCTTGTTCACTTCCATTTTTTATTACATTATGAACCATAAATGTTATGTTTGAAATGACTGCTTTTCTGAATTTATCTCTAACTTTAATGGCCTAATATGATCAATTCTTGTGATTAGTCTTGGTATATTTTAAATGCATGTTTTCTGTTTCTTCCATTCACTTCTTCCCAAATATTGATCACTTTCCCCCCCAGTATTCTATTCACATCTACATCTTTTCTCTTCTCTCTTTTATGTTTGACGATCATATTCTGATAGTAGAGTATTAGCATTCCCTAGGAGAACATTTACCCCAAATATCTGAAGACTTCCTTCAGCAGAATGGGCAGATGAAAACACATTGTTCCAACAGCTACAAAGGTGAATGAAGGAGACACTGTGGAGGGCTTAGAGCTTGGCCAGGTATCAAAGATGCCAAGGTTATCTGCTGCCTTTTGGGCCATTACCAATCATCTTGACTTTTGCCTTGGTGCTGTATTCGATTCTGGAAGAAATAGTGAGGCTGATAGCTTTGCACAACTCTCACTTAGATCCAAAGCACTTGCAAGTCAAGACATCATCCATGCTGTCATTGGTCCTCTTCAAAAACAAAGGAGAAACAACAGGAACAACATCTCCTACTATTTAATTTATTCCTTTTTGCAAGTCAGTTAATATTTTCTTTCTAAATTTCCTGTGTTGTTCTGTATGTGAATGCTTAGAACTTAATATGATTTCGCTATATATCACATCTTTAAGCATAACATTTTATTACCTTTTTAAACTCTCTTAATATTTCTAATTTTAAATCAACTCTGTTAGATAGTATCACTCCAATTTGGTATTTTCTGGAGCTAGTAGAAACATGGTAAGTTTTAGTCTTGAATCTATGTGCACGTCTTGAAGTGGCATGTTTCTTGAAACCTATGTTTAAGCTGCATTTCAAATCCCTTTATAACCCTTTAATATTAACACAGATAAATAAAAAGAGCTTGTAGTCAAAGTAAAATGTTTGTTACAGTTGATGATAATGTTTTTTATTGATGCATTTTTTGGTTTTGTTAAACCATGATACCTTCCCAATGAATATTTACAACTATAGAATATGTCCTTATAACAAAAACAGTTGAGAAAAACCAAATGATTCTGCTATAGGATATGCAATGTTCCACTCCCATAGTCTAGAACTTCCCCACCAAGAACAAGAAAGTATGTCATCATTGTTCCTTTGGAACCAATATTTCATTTAATCTGTACTCTCATGTCTTTTAGCATTCTTTTCAATTTGCATCATTGTGGTCATTCCCCATACTCTTTTCCTGGCTCTACTCTTTCTGCAACAGCAGAGTCAGAAAAACTATTTTCAAACTCTACCTTTGTTGCTCACTACCTATGTGATATTGGGCAAGTCTCTTGACCTCTCTGAGCTCAGTTTCAGTTCAGTTTCATCCTATGTAAAATAGACAGTCTTTAAGGTCCCTTCTAGCTAAAAATCTTTGATCATTTACACTCATCTGTCCAAATCTTTCCATATCTCTCTGAATTCCTCATATATGTTTTTGTTTTCATGGTGCAGCAATTTCCCATGGTCATTAGTACTTTACATTCCTTCTTTTGAGAACCATTGATATACTTTGATCATTTGTCTATTAGTTAATGGCTCTTGATCTGATATTTTTGTGTCCTAGATGGAAATGACATAGATATAGATATAGATACAGATATAGATATATATATATATATGGAGATTTTACACACATATATATACATATGTATATATGTATATTATATATATATGTATACTATCAAAATGTGATGAGATTATTGATGCAAAAAAAAATTCCCCTTCAACAACTTTGCTTCATATTGAGTTTGTTAATGGAGTGATTTTTAATTTTTTATAACCAAAAGTATCTATTTTGTCCTCTATTCTGTATTAGGCTATTGATTTTATCCTTAATTACGGTTGTCAAAAGTACTACCTTTGATTCTTCTCTAAAATCTTTTGATGTGACTTCAAAGGGCAGAGACTAGATCAACTTTATTTTTTTTTTAATTTTAGTCCTAATGCCTAGTATAATGCTAGGAATTTGGTAGGGGCACATAATAAATACTTGTCAATTGCTTTATTGATAGCTAAAATGTAACATTCTCTGGTCAATGAATTTAGCAACTCTGTCCAAAAAAAAAAAGCTATTCTTGTATCAGTGCTTGCTGAAATCATGTTGCCTATTTGTGATCATTATTTCCTTTTTGAGATGTTTGCTGTTGTTGAGTCATTTTCAGTTGTGTCCAACTTTTTGTGACCCTATATGGAGTTTTCTTGGCAAAAATACTAGAGTGGTATGCCATTTCCTTCTCCAGGTCTTTCTACAGGTGAGGAAACTGAGGCAAATAGGGATTAAGTGACTTGCTCAGAGCCACACAGCTAAAAAGTGTCTAAGGACAGATTTGAACTCATGAAGATGAGTCTTCCTGACTGGTATTCTATCCACCGCACCACCTTCCACTGCACCACCAAACTCTCCCAACTATCCCCTTAATAGTATGTCAGGGAATCTCCCAGAAACTGAATCTCCCAGAACTGAAATTCACTCAGCCATATTTTATACACAGTATTCTCTTCCTTTTCTTTTGAAAGGCAGATTAACATTTGCCTTTCCACATTCTTGTTATATAATGGTAATATAATAACTAGCATTTCGGTAGCATCTTAAAGTTTGCAAAACATTTACAAATGTTCTCTAGTTTGATCCTGGCAACAACCCTATATGGTAGGTTTTATTATTATTATTACCATTTTACAGATGAGGAAGCTAAATAATCAAAATCATTGCAAGGTTCTCAAATTTATATGATGATTAAGAAAGAAAAAAGTGTATTTTTGGAAAGCTTTTTAGCTATAGATAATACTTTATAAAATTCAAGACTTTACAAAATAATGCTTTTTTATGTTCCCTCCATACCCCATGTTGATTACTTTGAGGTAACCCCTAGTTAATTATAGATATAAAATCTCTATTATTTAAATCTTTTTGATTTAGATGTCAATACCAAGTTTTGACTTTAGTCTCTCCAGGCTGTGATACATTTAAAGAAAGTGACTCTACTCTCCTGGTGCTTTTTCAAATCTTAAGCAACATTTAGAATGGAACTTTTCTTTATAAATTGTTCAAAATTATTTTGCTATTTAAATATTTATCCTTTATGTGTTGGAAATGATTCTTTGCTTTTCTGAGAAATAACTTTCTGGGTTGAATACTTTGTTAATTAACTTTCATATTGTTTTTGTTTGGTTTTTTCAGTAGTGTTGGACTCTTCATGACCCCATTTGGGGTTTTCTTGGCAAAGATACTGGAGTGGTTTGCCATTTCCTTTTCCATATGTGTGTGTATATATGTGCGTGTGTATATATTGATGTGTGTGTATGTATATATATATATATATATATATATATATACATACACACACACATACACATACATACATAAATATAAAGGAAGATATATATACATATACAATAACCTTATTTATTTTCTTGTATCTCATTCTTGTCTAAGACATTTATAAAATTCAAATAAGTATTTTTAGATGTAATATTTTGTCTCTATATTTTTGTATGGGTATTTCTTTGTCATTGTGGTTTCAAAGTTTAAAAATAATATGTCGATGGCATTTGAATAGTTGCTTTTTCCCTTTTGGTATCCTATGAATTTTGTCTATTTGCAATCCACTCTTAATCTTTAACACATTAAAGAAATATATCTATACAATTTCCTGGAATATAGTCAGAAGATTATTTTCTACTTAACAGTTTTACCAAATCCTAAAGATTCTTAAAATTTCCTACCATGGAAACTCAAAAGCATATGGAAGTGAATGTTGAAAACTAAGAACAAATAAATTGATTTAAAAATTAAGCAAAAAAATTCCTACCATGAACTATTAACACTCTCATCAATTTTGGCTTCATTGTTTCATAATATTTTTCAGGCTCAGTTAGGGTTTGTTTTTGTGCTTCTATTGTTCTCCTGCCATTCTGTCTTCTTATAAAATAATTCTACTTTTCATTGAAATACAGTGAATTTATTTCAATGCATATTACTAAACTGCTCGGTTTCATTATCAACTTGCCTTGAAATTCTTTAGCAGCATCCAGTTCCTTTATTTCTTTTTGTAATGTTTTACTAATTCAATTTCTTTCTTCAAGCCTTTCAATATGTTTATTAGATATTTTATTATGTTATCAGACAATCTTTCATTTTTCTTATTCTATAGTTGATATCATTTTAGTGTGCTTTTCTTCAGGCATTTTTGCCTCCATATTTTTTAATACATTCTTTTAAAAAAATAATATTAGAGCTATTCAGTTTTAGTTATTTCTTTATGTTTCTTTAAGTTTTCCCATCATTTGCAATTTTTATTCTACTGAAATTATCACATTACATGATTAACAATCAATTATTATCACTGGAATATTGAGCTTTTATTGAAGTAAACAGCTTGAACCCATTAAAAGTACTTTGAAATTTCATCCTATGTGTGACATGGGAAATGATCGACATAAATGATGTTTCCCCCCCCCCCCTGGGAGTAGGAAACAGACCTCTGATTTCATTGGCATAGAGAATTCATGATAAAGAAACTCACTTTTTCAATGTCAAAAAGTTAAGTGCCTTGGTCAGATTCACACAAACATGAGGTATCAGAGGCAAGTGTCAAATTTCTTCCTGACCCTGAGGACACCTCTCCATCCACCTTACCACATTGCCTGTCAGGTGTAATAGTACTATCATGCAAAAGCTTGAAGTTCTTCTGATGTTATTGGTGGGGTAAACAGAACACTGGACTTAGAGGCATAAGGTCTGATTCTTCTAAATCTGCCCCCTCCTGACTAAGCAACCTTGGTTAAATTACTCTACTTGCATAGGTCTCAATTTGCTGCTGTTTGGTTTCAGTCATGTTTGACTTTTCTTGACCCCATTTGGGGTTTTCTTGGCAAGGCTACTGGAGTGGTTTGCCATTTCCTTCTCCAGTTCATTTTTCAGATGAGGAAACTGAGGTAAACAGGGTTAAGTGACTTGCTCAGGGTCACACAACTAGTAAGTCTCTGAGGCCAGATTTGAACTCAGTAAGATGAGTCTTCTGACTTCAGGGTTGGCTTTCTATGCACTGTGCCACCAAGCTGCCCCTTAGGTCTAAACTTAGTCATTTATAAATAATATCTAAAGTCACATGTAATTGTGGGGAAAATCATTCATTCATATATATATATATATATATATATATATATATATATATATATGTATGTATGTATGTATGTATGTATGTATATGTATGTATGTATGTATATGTATGTATGTATGTATGTATATGTATGTATGTATGTATGTATGTATGTATATGTATGTATGTATGTATATGTATGTATATACACATATATGCATATGTACACACATATATATACATATATAAATATATGTGCAAGTATATGTATACATATAATATATATATATTGTATGTATGTATATACACATATATGCATATGTACACACATATATATACATATATAAATATATGTGCAAGTATATGTATACATATAATATATATATATATATATATATATATATATATATATAATCTCTAAGATCTTTTCCAGTTCTTCCATTATAGGTTCTTTATTCTAGGGTCTATTCTGACTTTCACAACCTGTGATTCTATGATACGTTAATGATCCCAAGTTGTATAATAATAATAATAATAATGATGATGATGATGATGGCTAATATTTATAAAGTATCTACTATGAGCCAGGCACTGTACTAAGCACTTTACAAATGTTTTACCTCTTGATCCTCACAAAATCCCTAGGAGGTAGGTGTTATTATTATCCCTATTTTATAATTGAGGAAACTGAGGCAAACAGGTTAATTGACTTGCCCAAGGTCACACAGCTAGTAAATATCTGAAGAAAACTTTTAACTCAGATCATGCTGACTCCAGGCCCAGTTCTCTCAGTGTGCATAAAATGGGGTGAAGTGAAGCCACTAGGTTCAGGTGGTTTTTGTCATAAATAATATATTCTTCTGACCTCTAGGAGCAAGTGCTCACATGGAATACTCCAAATTGATTATAGGCAAAGAGAAAGTAAAAATTATATGACATTTCTGTGGAACTGAAAGATTTGAAAAGGTCTTCATATATATCATCTCTCTTGTTCCCCAAGATAGCATTGTGGAATAGATACACAAGACATTTTATCCTTATTTTGCAAAAAAGAATACTGAGTCTTAGAAAGGCTAAGTAGGTCAGAAAGATGGAACAGTGTACAGAGCACAAGGCCTTGAGTCAAAATAACCTGAGTTCAAACCTAACCAAGGACACACTAGCTCCATGACCCTGGGAAAGTCACTTAACCCTGTTTACTTCAGTTTCCTCATCTGTAAAATGAGCTAGAGAAGGAAATGGCAAAACACTCCAGTATCTTTGCCAAGGAAACTCCAAAAAAGGGTCATGAAGAGTTGGACACAACTGAAACGACTGAGCAACAAAAAGAGAGGTTAAGTAATTTGTCCATGATCAACAGTTATTGAAATATGAACATAGGCCTCTCCCGACTTCAGGTCCACTATTCATTCCATTACATCGTTTCTTGTGATCAGTAAGAAGCATTGGGCTTCGTAATGGCAGGAGCTCTGGAATTAGAGTCAGAGGAACTGTGCTGTGTCCAACATCAGTTCTAGTACCTTCCTTACTTTATGTAAATCATTTTATCTCTCTAAATCATTTTGTCTCTCTCAACCTTATATATATATATATATATATATATATATATATATATATATATATATATATACATATTTACATCTATATCTATATCTATATATATATATATATACATATTTACATCTATATCTATATGTCTTACATCTTTAATAAGAGAGAGTTGATCTAAATGACCTCGAAAGGTTTTTCCAGCGGTGGCTATGATCTAAATAAGAATTCTACATGAGGATCTCCACAAAAGGAGGTATAATATCTTTTCTGATCAATCTGGATTCATACTACTCTTACTACCTAACATGCAGCATTAAAAGGCCCAGTAAAGGATGTATGTCATTTATATATTTCTCTGGAAGACTCTAGCTTCCAAGGATTTCTGTGAAGAAGTCTAAATCTCTCTGCAATAACTTTCAAAAAAAAAACACAAAAAACCTAACAACCCATATTCCCTAACAATCCCCTAAAGGGGACAACAATCCTAATAAAAATTAATAGCAATTAATCTTAATAGGTTTCAATGACCTGATCAGGAGACAGAATGAAGGATATGTGTGTGTGTGTGTGTGTGTATGTGTATAGACAGATAGATAGGGAAATAGACATATTTAAAAGCATATGTTTTTACCATATTCTAGTCAGTGCCTTCAGTGCCTAAAAATCTAATTTGCCTAATTGCCCAAAAGAGGGAAATTTCATCAGTAAAAATCCTATTTGTTTGTTGATTTAATAATTCACATACATTACTATAGGCAATACAATGTTATGCAAAAGGCATTAGAAAAAAAAGAAAATAAAACCAATATTGTTTAAATTTAGAGGAAGAAAGTGAACAAAAAAAGACCTTTGCTGTGAATTTCTCTGATCAAGGTCTCATTGTTGAGATACATAAGGAACTGATTTAAATTTATAATGACAAGATATTGAATCATCAATAAACATATGAAAAATGTACCAAATTACTAATAATTAGTGATATGAAAATTAAGGCAAGACTGAGGTTCTATCTCATACCTATTAGAATGTCAAAGATGATAAAGTAGGGAAAAGACAAATGTTGAAAGGACTGAGAGAAAACCCACACTCTTATTCACTCAAAGAAATAAAAGAAAAATGTGCCAAAAAGTATGTACAAAAAAAATTCATAGCAACTCTTTTGGCAATAGCAAATAACTGGAAGCTAAAAAGATGATGATCAACTTATGCTGCAAGAAATGGAAAAACCTTAGAAAACTTGTATGAACTCATACAAAGTAAAATTAACAGAACTAAGAGCAATTTATACAACATTGTAATTATAAACAACTTTGAAAGACTTAAACACTCTGATTTATGCAATGTCACCTGTGATTTCAAAGGGCCAATGATTCTTCCCTCCTCATGAGAGAGATGATGTACTCAAAATGTAGAAGGAGACATTTTTCACATGGCTAATATAGGAATTTGTTTTGCATGACTGTGCAAAACTATTACAATAGTTTTGGTTGTTTTTCTAATTTGAGGGTGGGTGGAAAGGAAAGTTAGGATAGTGATAGGGCTCCTTCTATCCCACCTCCTACTCCCCACCCCAACAAGAGAAGAGAACAGAAGGAAGGCCAGAAGAAATCACAGACAAACAGGACAGCTTTGAAAGTTCCATAGTGAATATATCATACGCTTAAAAAGAAAAGCAGATTCTATGTAACTTGACTTGCAGTTTCATGTACAACCCTCCCTTTTTATTCCACAAAGCGTATAGAAATGATCATTTATTTAGTGCTAAGCTCTGAAAAAAAAGAAGAAATAGAGAGAGAAAGGAAAGAAAGAAGCAGGAAAGAAAAAGAAAAAGAAAAAGAAAGAAAGAAAGAAAAAGAAAAAAGAAAGAAAGAAAGAAAGAAAGAAGAAAGAAAGAAGAAAGAGGAAAGAGAAGAAGGAAGGAAGGAAGGAAGGAAGAAGGAAGGAAGGAAGGAAGGAAGGAAGGAAGGAAGGAAGGAAGGAAGGAAGGAAAGAAGAAAAGCATGGGACTAGAATGGGCTCAAATTCAATTCTTTGACACTGAATAGCTATGTAATCTTGAGCAAAATATTTCATTTCCCTGAGATTCAACTTCCTCATCTGCAAAATCAGGGTAATATACTTCTCTTTCTCACATTGTTGTGGGGAAAGTGGTGTGGAACTGTGTATTATTATTGTTATTACCAAAGCTCTATGATATGTGCACAGCTTAAAGACAAAGATCAATTAATTGATTAACAAGCATTTTTAGGGGGGCAGCTAGGTGGTGCAGTGGATAGAGCACCAGCCCTGGAGTCAGGAGTACCTGAGTTCAAATCCGGCCTCAAAAACATAACACTTACTAGCTGTGTGACCCTGGGCAAGTCACTTAACCCCATTGCCTAGCCAAAACAAACAAACAAACAAACAAACAAACAAAAAAGCGTTTTTAGCTTCCAGAAAGAAACAATTCAAGTACTGTGGAAACACAATCAGGATAACACAGGATTTAGCAGCTTCTACATTAAAGGACCACAGGGCATGGAATATAATATTCTGGAGGGCAAAGGAGATAGGATTACAACCAAGAATCACCTACCCAGCAAAACTGAGTATAATCCTTCAGAGGAAAAAATGGTCATTCAGTGAAATAGAGGACTTTCAAGCATTCTTGATGAAAAGACCAGAGCTGAATAGAAAATTTGACTTTCAAATACAAGACTCAAGTGGAACATGAAGAGGTAAACAGGAAAGAGAAATCATAAGAGACTTATTAAGATTGAACTGTTTACATTCCTGCATGGAAAGATGATATTTATAACTCATGAGACCTTTGTCAGTATTAGGGTAGTTGGAAGAAAAAAATTATATGTATGTAGATAGATAGATAGATAGATAGATAGATAGATAGATAGATAGATGGCACAGGGTGAGTTGAAGATTAAGGGGTCATATCTGGAGAATAAAATTAAGGGATGAGGGAGGATTATACTCAGAGAAGAAGAAAGGGAGAGGTAGAATGGGGTAAATTATCTCACAAAGAAAAAACAGAAAAGAAAATGCTCTTACAGTGGAGGGGAAACAGGGGAAGGTGAGAGGGAATGAGTGAATCTTATTCTCATAGGATTTGGCTTAAGGAGGGAATAACATACACATTCAATTGGATAAGGAAATTGGTCTTACCCTATGGGAAAAAAGGGGGAGAAGGGGACAAGAGAAAAGGGGGATAATAGAGAGGAGGGCAGATTGGGAAAGGGGGTAATCAGAAGCAAATACTTCTGAAGACGGACAGGGTCAAAAGAAAGAATAGAATAAATGGGAGGGCAGGATAGGATTGACGGAAATAGAGTTAGTTTTTCACAACATGTCTACTATGGAAGTGTTTTGCATAACTACACATGTATAACCTATATTGAGTTGCTTGCTTTTTCAATGAGTGGGTGGGGAGGGAGGAAGGGAGAAGATTTGAAACCTAAAGTTTTAAAAACATGTTTAAAAAATGTTTTCACATGGTACTGGGAAATAAGAAATATAGGAAATGGGGTACAGAAGTCTGTCCTGCCCTACAGGAAAATAGAAGGGGAAGGGGATAAGAGAAGGGGGAAGAGATAGAAGAGAGGACAGACTAGGGGAAGGGATATTCAGAATGCATGCCATCTTGGGGTGGGGGGAAGGGTGAGATGGGGTGAAAATTTGGAACTCACAATCTTGTGGAAGCAAATATTGAAAACTGAAAATAAATAAATGTATATATAAAAAAGTTTGTTCTTAAAGGAAGCTAGTGAAACTGAGGTAGAGGTGAAGGAGGAAAGTATTCCAGATATTGAAGTTTGAGCTAGTTCAAAGGCATGGAGATGAAAGATGGAGTGTCATGTATGGGAAACTGAAGATAGGCCAGTATAGCTGGAATATAGAGGGTGTTAAGGGGAGAAAAGTTAAGAGAAGACTGGAAAAGTAAGAAGGATGCAAGTTTTAAAGAGCATTAAATGTCAGAGGGCTTTATATTTGATCCTAGAGGCAATGGGAAGTCATTGGAGCTCATAAGTAGGACAGTGACATGGTCAGACCTACACTAGAAAAATTGCTTTTGCAGTTTATATGGAGTGAGGAAAATCTTGCAGCAGGGAGACCTATAGAAGGCTATTTATTGCATTAGTCCAGAAAAGAGGTGAATAGGGCCCAAACTAGGGCTATGGTTGTATGAATGACATAGGAGAAGAGGGAATAAGATCAATTTTAAAGGCAGAAATGACAAAGAATTGGCAATGGATTGAATAAATATAGTGTTTTAAGTGAGAAATCTAGGATGACACTAAGACTGTAAGCCTCAGGGGAAAATTCAGAAATAAGGAAGGATTGGGGCATAGGGACTAAATAATGAATTCTGCTTTAGATATGTTTAGTTTGAGAATCCTAAGGGACATCTAATTCAAGATATCCAAGATTGCAGCTGGAGATTGCTAACTATAGCTGATTAAATGATTGATTCTCACGTTGCATTTACTCACTGTATAAATATTATTTTCTCCCTTCATCTAGCTTATATTCGTCAGTTCCTTAAAGGTTGATCTCAAATAATCATGCTTTTAGCAACCTCTCCCTCCTTTTCAGCTACTCTGCCACCACTACAATGGCAACAGAAGAGGGCCACTCAGAATCAAAGAACATTTTGTATTTTTTTGGTCCATTTAATGGATCATCATGGCCAAAGAATCTACCACGTAGTGGATAATTTGTGGATGACAAGCTTCATTGCACTCAGCTACGCTGCTATTTGTAAACACAGTCTAATGTTGGGGCCACAGTACACAAAGGTCTATTTCACCATAGCATAGAAGTGACTCTGGATTCATAAAGATCTTGCCAATTCAGGATAAGTTCTGGCAGGTTCTAGAAAGCCGGAAGGTCTTGAGTTTAATCCTAGCAACAGATTGTGTCTGTTGTCCAAGCAGCAGTCTCTCTAAACGTGGACAGCCTCATCACTACCACGTTGGTTACTAGGTAATGAATTATTTGGCCATGGCAACACATGTAACATATTTCTTAAAAATTACTCCTACACTGTTTAAATATTTGCTTTAAATTTTGTATTATACCTTCTGTGCAGAAACCAGTCCATCTGCAGAAAGGCACAGCAATCAGTGAATTGACAGAGGGAGTAGTTGCTTTTAAAGAGCTATTCAGAGTCAAACAAAACCATTACAACTCTTAATGTGAGTTAATAAAAAATAAGTAAACATCTATGCAAATTCCATGATAATTAAACCCATCGAGATGATGAAGTCACCAAGTGGGAAAGTGTTGAGAGGAACTGAAAGAGGGCTGAGGACAGAGACTTGGGGTAAACACACTTGGTGGCATTATATGGAAGATGAAATAGCAAAAGAGATTGAACAAGTAGATGTCAATCAAGAAAGTGATCAGAGAGCAAGCAGTATTACAAAAACTCAAAGAGGAGAGAATATCTGGGAAGTGGAAGCTTATGGATTTACAATTTAAAGGGACCTCAGAGGACAGTTAGTTTAAACTACTCATTTAAGAAACTGAGGCCCGAAAAGGTTGAATGTCAAAAGGTCACCAAGTAGTAAGTGGAAAATCAAGAATTGTAACCAATGTCTTCTGATGGCAAATCAAATGTTCTTTCTGCTCTGCTGTGCTATTTGTGTCTTAACCTCTTACCAGACCAGAAACTCCATGAGGACAGGGACTATGTGTTATCTATACTTCATATTATTTGCACCTAGGATAAGCTTCTGTTTATGATAGTAACTTCACAAAAGTCTAATGAATGAATGTGTAAATTTGGACCTCTCTTGACATGCAATAAGACACACTAAGGAATAAAGTTCTTCAGTCCCAATGATGTTCTTTGGTTTCTCAGGAAGTCAATGGGCAATTATTAAGCACTTACTATTTTTAGGCACTCTATTAAGTGTGAGAGCTACAAATATAAGTAAAATGAGAGATAGCCTCTGACCTCAAGTAGCTTATATTCTAATGGTGGAAGACAAAACATAAAAGGAGCTGAAAATGAGTAAAAGTGTGTGTGTGGAAAGGGGCGTGAGGGAAGTCACAATGTTTCTGGTTCTGATAGGAGTCAGAAACAGAGGCAGAAGAGGAATAGAGGATGGTGGTCCTGGGCCTTTCCTCAGAGGAAAGGAGTTACTCACCAATGGGAGAAAGGGGGTCACAGGGGCAGAAGGATTTTTTCAGATGAGAAGACTACAGGGAAGCAGAGAGGACCACAGAGGACACTTCCAGGTGAAAAGGTAACTGAGGAATTATGAAGAAGTAAGAGAGTAAAAATCAGAGTCAGGAGAGGAATGACAATTATTTGGCTTATAAAGAGCCACAAAATAAAGAGGAACAGAGAAACTGTTCTTTCTGTACAAATCGTTTTCCTAGTTATGCTGGCTAAGTTAGCTAAGTCACCATGCTTCTGTTTCTGATGAAAGTCAGAAACAGTCAGAAGAGGAATGAAGGATGGTTGTTCTATACTTTTACTCATATAGGAGGAACTCACCAGTGAGAGAAAGGGGTCTAAGGAACAGAGGGGTGTTCCCAGGTGAGAGTACTAGAGGGGATGAAGAAACTTCTAAGGTAAGAAAATAACTAAGGCATGCTTGAGAAATAAAAGAATAAAGATCAGAGCCAGGAAAGGAATGACAGAACTCTTTGGCTTATAAATATCTACAGGATAAATAGTGATGGAGCAAGTGTTTTCTTAATTAATTTTTTTCAACCAACAAAAGTCTGAATTCTCTCTCTCTTACCTTGTCCCACCCCTATTCTGCATCACTTCAAACAAGTTTTCCTATGTTTCTTAGAGCTCAAAATTATTCCATCACATTTATGTGCCTTAACTTGTTCAGTCATTCCACTGAGGGTGGACATACCTCCAGTTTACAACTTTTTACACCACAAAAAGAACTGCTATAAATGTGTGTGCATATCCTTAGAGACTATTTTGCTCTCTCCCTTAATCTACTCTCCCTTCTTCACCTTTCCTATTGAATTAAATCTATTCATGCACCCAACTCTTTCTCTATGGCTATTTCAGAAGAGAATAAAGTTCAAGAATCAACCAGTCCCTTCACTCCTTTCTTCTAATTATATAGATTTCTACTTGTGTACCCTAATTATGATATTATTTCCCCATCATTTGTCTCCCTTTGCCCCACCTAGTTTATTCTCCTTTTCCATATTTACCGTTCTTTTTTGTAAGATATCAAAACATAACATAAGCACTCCCAAGTTTTCTGTATAAATAGACTCCCTTTATGGCTCCTGATGAGGGGACAAGTGTATCACATCCCCATATTATAACATAAATGCTTTGTCGTTACATAGGCCCTTGTGCTTGCTCATTTATGTTTAATTTTTGTATTTGCACTTCAAAGTTCCTGTGTAGCTCTGGTCTTTTCATTAGAAATGCTTCAAAGTCCTCTCTTTCATTAAAAATCTATCTTTCCCCCTAAGGTATTAGAATCAGTTTTTTTTGGGGGGGGTTAGGAGGTGTTATCCTTGGTTGTATGTCTATATTTTTTGCTTTCTGGAATTTCAAATTCTAAACTCTTCATTCCTTTATAGTGGTCACTGCTAAGTCATGTGTGATCCTATGTCCCTTTAGTACTTGAATTCTTGCTTTTTAACTGTTTGCAGTATTTTTTTTCTTTGACCTGAAAGCTCTAGATCTGCAAGTTTTCATTTTGGGGTTGCTTTTAGGAAGTTACTCATGGATTTTTAAAGTCTATTTCCATTTTTGTCCCCCTGATACTAAGGGATCCAGTAGTTTCATTTTATGACTTTTTTGAAGTATGATGTCTAAGTATGTTTTGTGTTCATGGTTTTCAGGTAAGTCCTTTAATTCTTAAATTCTTTCTCCTTGATCTGTTTTATGGATTGTTTTTTTTTCTATGAGATACCTTACATTTTCTTTTTTTCCATCTTTTTAACTTTGTTTAATTGTTTTTTTAATCTAAAGGAATCATTAACTTCTATTTGGTTCATTCCGATTTTCACGGAGTTTGTTGCTTAAGTAAGATTTTGTGCCTTTATTCCAAGCTGTTAATTCACTTTCCAATTCATTCTTCCACAACTCTCATTTCTTTTCCAATTTTTTCCTATATAACTTGTTTCATTTATTAAAAAAAACCACATTTTAAACTAATTTTTAACTCTTGCTTCATTTTTTATAGGAATTCTAGTGGAACTTCTGTCTGATCTGTGTTTTTTAAAGCTTTTCTTGTAGATGCTATAGAGTCTTTTCTTTTGGATTTTATGGTGGGATTTTTTGATTGTTGGTTTGCTTGCTCATATCTCCAGTACTTCCTGACCTTGGACTTTATGTTAGGGGGCTCTGCATACTTCTAGAACTAATGACTGAGCTTGTCTTGCTGCTGCTTTCTTAGGGTACTAAGTACTGGATTATTCTAGGATCACAGAACAGATGGGGACCTGCAAAATTTCAGTGGTTCCAAAGTGATCTTATCTAGGGCAAAGTCAAATTTCTGCCCCTTGTTGAACTCTGCAAGTTTCTAATCATGATTTGGATCTGAACAATATGCCTTTGGACTTGACCCCATTAGAATTCCAGTCACACTGCTTCTGAATTCAGCCACTATTAGTTAGCTGAAAAGCCCTGCTGGTTCAGAACTTTAGCCTCCCCTTTAGCCTTAGATTTTTGCCATAGTGATGATGATGATGATGATATGATGATGATGATGGTGATAATGATGACGATGACTAGCATTCATGTACTGCTTTAAGGATGGAAAGGGCAGATAGGTGGTACAGTGGATATAACATTGGGTCTAGAGTCAGGAAGACTTGAGTTCACATCCAGTTTCAGACACTTACTAACTATGTGACCCTGAGCAAGTCACTTATCCCTGTTTGCCTCAATTTCATCATCTGTAAAATGAGCTGGAGAGGGAAATGGCAAACCACTCCATTATTTATTGCCAAGAACCCCAAATGGGGTCATAAAGAGTCAGACACAACTCAACAGCAACAACAACAGATTAAGGGTGGCGAAACATTTTTAAAATCTTATTTCATCTTATCCTCACAAAAATCCTGGCATATAGGTGCTATAGTTATGATCCTTTTACAAATGAGGAAACTAAGACAACCAGAAGTTAAGTGACTTGCCTAGGGTCATATAGCTGCTAAGTGTCTGAGGATAGATTTAAACTCAGATCTTGCTGACTCTGGTTCAAGGCTTCATATGCTATAGCAGCTAACTGTATCTTCCACTGCAGGCTTCAGATTTGGCTGGCAGCTGGAATTGAGACCCCAACCTCCCCTAGGATCAGAACTGTGCAATTGCTATGTGCTTCTGAGTCTGATCTTGCTCAATACATAGTCTAGCACCAGTTCTCTCTCCCCTCAACCTCCCAGGTCAATAGAAGACCTGTATTTTCTCTGTATTTTCAGAGAAAGCTGATAAAAGACAGTGGCATGTCTGCTTCTTACTCTTTCCTTCCTTTTTCTGAGAACATACACATTAAACCAAAAATATTGCTATTTTTAAAAGTTTGTTTCTATTTTTCAGTTTAATTAGTTTAACTACCAACTTAGAAAAAGTTTTGATTGATCCCAACTGTTTCTGGTTTGTTTCATAATTTATGAATTTTGAAAGAGACAGAAATAGTGAGGCATGTCATGCAAAGAGACAGGGAGAAAGATAGCCAGAAAACAGAAATTCTGTCGGACTTCTTGGGAGGAGGATTTATTCTTCTAGGCTGAAGGCTCCTGAGCTATATGAGAGATTCTGATTGATTGATATATTTTATAAATGCAAGAATGGAGTCTAAACCACCTCATTCAGCTTTGTTTCCTTGACTAGGTGAAACACTTTTCTAAAAAATTAAATCAGACCTAAGTGTGAACAGGGCTTTCGCACTTCATTGAATCAATTAAATTCATTGTGTAAGAGAATGTATCAAGTGCTGAGCATTTTGTGTAAAAAGGAGAAGCTATTCCAAAATCAGGGAAGAAGTTACTATGAACATCTAGATTCCAGAGATTGGTGCAAGTATGAAGCAATGGGAAGATTGAGCTGGGGCAAAGAAAGGAGATACTCAGGAGAATCCTTACCTATAAAGGCATTGTGGAGAAGAACATTCAAGTTGAGGGAAGTTCCAAGAAATATAGGCTCTATCCCCAATTTTCCTTGCTAATTTCCATCTATGCATAGATGCAATAATATAATTCACTATTTCACTACTCACATGTTTCAAATAATCTGAATTTTGTACCAAACAGGCCAAGGATTAACTTCTTGTTATTGATCAGTTGTGTCTGACTGTTTCTGACACCATTTGGGGTTTTCTTGGTAAAGATGCTGGAGTGGTTTGCCATTTCCTTCTCCAGCTCATTTTACAGATGAGGAAATTGAGGCAAATAGGGTAAGTGATTTGCCCAGGATCACACAATGAGCAAGTGTCTGAGGCCAGATTTGAATTCAGGAAGATGAGTCTTCCTGACTTCATTCCCAGCACTCCATCCACTGCGACCCCTAGCTACCAGGGGTAACTAGAAGGAAATAAAGATAAGGTTAGGTAGAAAAATCAACCCTTGCCAACTGTTAGGAATTTTTCCAAACTGGAATCTTGGAACAATTGTGACTGGACTTAAAACATTTCATCTAAAATAAACTTTTTAAAGCTAAAGAGAAAGAAACCAAGTAAATCTCAGGACCATTATATTACCCTCCCCCCTCAAATGAACTAATTATTCCAACAGGCTGTTACATAAACAACTAAAAAGAGGGATAACAAACTCTGTGAAAGAATACCCCATAATCTTTTCTCCTCCCCCATCCAATAATTGAACAAAAATTGTAGTAGGCAGACAAGCAGGAAAACGCCTCCCTCAGAAGCAATTAGCTTCAAGCAATTTTACTCCCATTATTCTTTCCCAGAGGAGTCACCAATTCCATCTGTCTAAGAGTGAGGGACATTGAATAAAGAGAAGTCATGCCTATAAGGATGGCTGAAGATAAAAATCCAGAAAGAGTGACTCCATTCCCATGAAAATGAGAGCTGTTAAGAAAGAGTTGCTTGCTCTTTGCTAATCTAAACACCTCCAACCCTGGGCACTGCTAAATATACAAATGCATTTATGAATTTATTCCAACTCTTTCCATTTGCCATGGGGAATCTGAGGTTTAGAGAGGTTAATTGGCTTGCCCAAAGTCACATGACTGGTGAAAAGCAGAGCATCTAGATTTGCAGCAAGAATGAACCAGTGCAAAAATTTCTGGTGCCCACTGATTACTTATCTCTATTTTCAGTATGTGAGGGTGATTCTCCTTGATAGTTATTTGTTGCATGAAAACCATAAATGTCCCCATGTATAGGACAACAGAACAAAAGTTCCTAACCTCTGGGTCCCTTCATATAATAGCAATTACCAGGACCAATTAATTGTGGATATCCTGATTTTATAGTAGATTGACTTTGACTAATCAGCTTAACTAAAAAAACAACAATAACAACAACAACAAAACATTTTTTCTTTATTTATTTTTACAATTTGGGAGTGATTTCACTATGCTTGCATGACCACATTTTGGGGAAGATACATACAGTGGCTTAAAGCTTGCAAAGTGTTTAATATATGTTATTCTCCTTTGAACTTTACAACAAACTCTGTTAGATAGTACAGTTATGATTATTCCCATTTTATGGATAATGAAACTAAAGTTCAGATATATAAAGGTATTTGTCCATTGTGAGAAATGAATATTTCTCTTATATATAATAACTAATTATTGTATTAGGACCAAAGTTTTTCCCCTTTCCTACTTCCTTATCCAGAAATCAACTAGTGTGGGAAATCTCTCTTAAAAATTTACCCAGGCCAACATCTAATCAGACAGTAAAAGAAATTCTAAATTTGAGCTAGTGGCTGTATTTCTGCTCATTGTATTTGCTCAGACTGGTCTGGGGAGAGGTTGATTCTTCCTATTAATCAAGACAGGTAATATGGAAATTGGTATCTCTTTGACCAAGATTTGAGTGACCTAAGTCATGTATCCCAAGACCTTCATTTCAATATAGCCCACACCTCCCACTGTGTTAACCAATCTGAGTTGATTTCCATCCCTCAGGAACACTTATTCTTCAAATGGCATATAAACTGTGACCTCACTGCCATTAGGTGTCTTTGATCTGAGAGAGATGACCACCCTTTTATTAATAACTTGCTGGCCTTATTAATAAAATGATCAAGTTACACAGAAACTATGTCTTTCAAACCTTTTTAATCCTTACATCATTGTCACAGAACTAGTAAGTGGGCAGAAACTGGACTTGTTCACCCTACTTTGCTTCTGCTGCTCTGCCTAATTCCAACTCCACCTCCTGTCCCTCCCAGAATAATCTCCTCACTCCTAAACTATTCATCAAGCTCCTCAAATCTTGATTGACACCATCTCCTACAGTCTCCTCTCCTTTCTGTTTGGAGGGCTTGAGGGAGGAATACCAAATTCAGTGCCTTCCTTTTTAGAGGGCAGAAATTGTATTCTCAGCTAACTTCCCTTTGTATCTGCTGCCTTGTCTATTTTCAACTCCATGGAACAAACTGACTCTGTGTCTGGTACCCAGTGATTACCCTCACCTCCTTTCCCACCTCCTTTTGTGTGTTGTTTCCTAAGCTCCTTAAGGGTGGAAACTATCTTTTTACTAATTGTATCCCTAGCACTTAGTACATTTCTTGGCACCTAGTAGGTCCTTAATAAATGTTTATTGGATTGGATTGGTGGGATCTGAAACCAGGTCTTTTCTATCAACTAGGAGACATTGTCTTTTAAAGGAAACAGTTGGGGCAATTAAGCTATAACAGGAGCCAAGAGGAGGAAGCATTTAGCTCAGTGTTTCCAAATGTTATATAGCAAAATTATTTAAAAGTCAGTTTCTTGAGCTCTATGCATTATTCATAAGACTCTAAAATAATTTTCTTAACTTTGTTTTATTCAAATAAAATTAAGAATTTATTATGTTTTATAGTACAGAAAAACATAATAAAAATAATGACAAGTATGCATTTATGTATAAAATCCTTTAAATGTTTCATTTTTATAACTCTTGGAATAACCATAATTATGTTATCAATGTAATAGATGGGTTTTTCTAAAAATGTTATGTCATTCATGATATTGCTATTTTAAATTCTATTTCAGCTACAAATTAAAATCAATATTTCATTTTTGTGTTAGGTGTATGTATGCCCACATAGATTATGTGTTTGTGTCTATATGGATTTGTCTAAATTTGGTTCATGGGCATTAATATACATATATATATATCTATCTGGATTATCATCTGCCAAAGGACATTTTTATTATTGTCAGAAGAGGAGAAGCAGTTTGGGGCCACAGGACTAGCCACTCTTCTTCTCTTCAGAGAAGGGATACTGGACTAGAATTATATGCATCTGTCTTCCTCAATACTGCTAGTCTAGGGGTAAATAATTTTTCATTTGAAGTTGCATTCTTGGTCAATATTTTCAAGCTACATCTGAAGGCTTGACTCTCAGCTCAATGTCAGTCATAAAAAGACTATTTAATATTGTGAAGAACAAATAAGTCCATGATTTACCCAAGCCAATAGCAAACAGAAATAAGAAAAGGTTATATTAGTATATAACGGATAATACATTGAATGAATGAGCTTTCCCACTGGTGGCAAAATATCTCAGCTTAAACAAGAGAGAGAGAGAGAGAGAGAGAGAGAGAGAGAGAGAGAGAGAGAGAGAGAGAGAGAGAGAGAGTTCCTGATCTCATCCAAGGGGAAATTCCATAAATTCTGTAGGGAACCAAACTGGGAATACGAACATGCCTGGAGTACCAGCTCCTCTACATACCTTCTTCGCAAAATCTTTCTCTTCTTCCAGGGACTTCTCCTAAAAAGAATCTAGAAATTATTGTGTCCTTCCACAAAGCCAGAAGCCAGAAAAAAAGAGGAGAATGTCTCCTTTTCAATCTTTCACTAGTTCTGCCCCTCACCAGACATGGAATATCAAGTCATGATTTTCTCCATCAATGAGGAAAGTCTTATGTAAATGACAAGCTAGAACCCTGGCTATATTTGTAATGTCTATGGCAGAAAATCTCACTTTACAGAAGTTAGATGCTATTTATTTAAAGAGGCACTGTGATGCATAGTGGATAGAGAATTGGCCTTAGCATCAAGAAGAGCTGAGTTCGAGCCTCACTCTGACAATTACCTTCATGATCCTTGGCAAATTATTTGATCTTTCAAGTGTTCCCTAAGAAACTCTCTAAGACTATAAATTGAAGAACATAATGCTGGTCTGCATATGTAGAGGAATTTCCTTGCTGGGAGCTTGCTACACCAGTGAAATCACAAAGAATTGCTTTGATAAACTAGAGGAATTTTTTATTTACCCGAAGCAAAAACATAATAAGTTTCGCAAGTTCAAGTTCAAATGCTTGCGTCAATATTCTATCACAAAACAAATATACTGAACATTACATTTTAGGTACAATAATACCAAATGTTATAATAAATTTCCTACATCAAATAGATTCTACATCCATTCGTATTTAGAAATAACTAAGTCTTCAAAATAAAATGAGAAATCCTTCCATAGACTGGTCAAGTAGATTGATAACCAGGTCTTTGCTTTTAAAATGGGAATATATCAAAATATGATTTCGTAAATTATTATACATAGCTCTTACTTTTTCATATTTATAATCTCTTTATCTTTATGGATCAGAGTATGAATTTGAGGGCCTTACATTTATTTATTAGAACACTCTGTGCTGTTGATTTTTTTTAAATGTCTACCCAATATGCAAAGTTTAGTAGTAAATCTTTAAGAAAAGAATTTGCTCTATCTTTATTATAATCACTAAAAAATGGCAATTTCTTCTTTTAGCTCAAATATACTTAAAAGTACTTTGACAAAACAAGGTCAGAATTTCACATTAATAAGAAAGTACACTGATGTTGGCTTATATGTTAGCATATAATTTTTGTAAAGAGATTTCCTTTTAATGGGCTATTTAATATAAGCTGTTTTTTCTTGTAACAATTTAAACTACATACTTTCTTACTCATATTTCTCAAATGAGATGACTGTTCAATATAGTATGCAATGTGTCCAAATTGTGTGTGGGGGGGTATCACATTTTCATTTTAATATATATTGAGCTCTGCAAGGGCTGAGTCAAATACAATTCTTTGAGTTGGTATCATTTTCTTTTTTCAAATTGTAAATCTTATTGAAATTTTCCTTTGTTGTAGTATTGCCATTCATTAGTTTTCAAAATAACAAATCTATAGAATTTCAATGATATAGTATATATTATGCAATCAAAAGAACAGCTTTAACTTCATCTGTTGTTTCATCTACTTACAATGCAAAATAGGTTTTAGTTTCTCAAACAATATATCACAAATGTCCTCAGATACACTGGCAATCCTCCTTCCCACTGTATTGTTGAGAAACAGAGTCACTTTAAAATGCTTTGCGTATACTTCACTAAGCATACATTCAACTATATCAATAGATAAAGGTGGCATCAACATTTTCCTGTTGAATAAGCGTTATTAGGCAGCCATTCTGTAAGTCCTTACATTGTAAAATCAATTCTTTTGAAGACATAGTTCTTGAAAAAAGTTTGGTTTTATAATGAAAAGTATTCAATTTTATTTGTAAAAATTATTTTGCTTTGACAGTGTATTCTGCAAGTACATTTTCAAGCTATTATTTCAAATTATTAGATTTCATGCTAAATGCCCATAAAGCATTTATACAAAGAAAACATGTTGTTCTTCCCACTAGATAAATAATGATATTTGTGTATCCTGATTGTAAATATTGTTGTTCAGTCATTTTTCAGTTATGTCTGTCCCTTCATGACCCCATTTAGGGTTCTCTTGGCAGAACTACTGAAATGGTTTGCAATTTCCTTCTCCAGATCATTTCATGGATAAAGAAACTGAGGCAAACAGGGTCCAGGGTCACATAGCTAGTAAATCTCTTGGGCCAGATTTGAACTCAGGAATATGAATCTTCCTGATTCCAGACCTGGCATTCTATCCACTATGCCACCTAGAAGCCTAATGTAAATATTAGGAATCATATTTTTTTGGACTCTGGCTTTTCACTTTATGTTTATATACTTCCATTACCTAAGCTGCCTCTATTGCCTGCTTGCATGAATTTCAACTGTTCCAGCAAATTTTCCTGGAGAGTCAGTTGCTAAACACTTACCAGCACACTGCTGATTCCTTCTCACCCTTTTAGAGGTCAGTTACCAGCAGGAGCTATAATTCCCCTTCCCCTGAGGCAGTATGTTGTCCATAGAGGCACAACATTCTCTCAGAGGTAACTATCTCTCCAAGCACCAAATCTCTACAGATTATACTGCCCCTGCCTTTCTCATGATCATTTTCCCCTATTAATCAAATCTCTCCTCTGGATCCATGCTATTCAGGAGTATACTGGATGGCATGAACCTAGTGCATACCCACTCAGGAGATTGTAAGGCCTTCATTTCTCACTATAGAATATCTCTTCCTCCCCTTCATGGGAATGTTTTTGTGTGGGTAAATATTTTCCCCTTTTCTCCCCTTTTTGAACCCCTTATTTTACCACCTCATTTATTCTCCTAAAGGCCTTCTTTTTCCTATGAGTCCATGGGAGTTATTTTCCCCTTATTATTTGCCATTGACTTGATTGAAAAAGATCACACATTCACCTTTCTCTTCTTTCTCCATCCCCTCCCCCCAAATCATCCATTTCATTCTGTAATTTAGTTCCAAAAAATAGAACAGAATAAAACTACACACACACACACACACACACACACACACACACACACACACACACACACACATTTCCCATATAGGTGGGATATTGTGAGGTTTAATCCATAGTGTTTCAGACCTATTTCTCTATCATCAGTTTCTGAAATTAAGTCCACTTTTACCACCTTATTTTCTTTTAGAAAGAAATCTCTTGATGGTTCCTGTGTTATTATTTTGTTGTTTTTATTTTTAACTACATGTGTCTTTCTCTTTCTAGTTGTGTTTCCCACCCTCCATCCCTTCCTCCCAAGTACGCTAATTCATTACTTGTTCCTTCATTGGTTACTGTATTTATTTTCCTATCATATTTCTGTTATCTGGAGTATACGAAAAGCAAATAATCTTCTCATATCTGGTTTTCATTAGGGATACTTCAAATGCCTCTCTTTTATTGAACATCAGTCTATTTTCACTGATGATTAAGCTCAAATTGGCAAGGAATGTCACTTTGTGGTGTATTTTGATCCCCTTTGCTCTTTAAAACACATTATCCCATTCCTTTCTAAAGTTTCTGGTGAGTAACAGAGTAGTCTTGTTTTATTTGAATTTTCTTTCCTTTATATTTTAGGATCTTTCTTCTGGTCACTTGTTGTTTTTCATTAGAATTGTTAGGGGGTGTAGTGGCCTTGGCATCAGGAAGACTCAGATCTTCCTGAGTTCAAATACAGCCTTACGCTAGCCATGTGACCCTGGGCAAGTCACTTTATCCCGTCTGCCTCGGTTTCTCATCTGTAAAATGAGCTGGAAAGGAAATGGCAAATCACTTCAGTATCTTTGCTGAGAAAACTCCAAATGGGGTCACAAAGAGTCAGACATTATTGAACAACAAGAACAAAAATCTTGGATTTTGTAGCATAAGGTTGGTGTTATTGTTTTCCAAGAGGGGATATGTGGATTCTGTTAAAAGGTATTTTGTTTTCTGTTTTCAGAATTTCTGGGCAGTTTTCTTGTTTTACTCCTTGCATTGTGCTGTTTAGGTTTTTTGTGTTCTTCTCAAAGCTATAATCTTTAACTTGTATCTAAGAATTCTTTTTTTTTTCTTTTGAGATCAACATGTTTTGCATTGCATGGAGATCATGTTTTCCTTTGATCTTATAGCTTTTTGTTTCTCTTCCTCAAAAATCTCCTTCACTTCTATAATTTTCATTTCTAGTCAGTGTTCTTTCTTTTTTTCTTTAGTCAGATTTGCAAGCACAGATTCAAATTTTTCTATTCTGCTGATCATTTCTGTTTTGCAGACCATAAATTCTCCTTTCGTAATTCTTATTTCTTTTTTGCACCACTTGGGAGTATCCTGCTGTGTATCTATGCTATCTTGGAAATCCACAGGGTGCTCTGCTTCTTCAAGTGTTGTTTAATTTTCCTTTTTCTTGGAATATTCATTCAAAGATGGACTCATTTAGATGATCTAAAGGCCCCATTCCCTTTTATTATTATCTTCTCTTGTTGGCTTATCTGCTTATAGTCAAGGGTTTTATCTGAGTGTTTTTCCTCCTGAGATCTTTGGTAATTTCAGTCTTTTTTCCCCCTTGTATTTCCCTACCATTCACTTTCTGATTCCTTCCCTTTTGATAGTAGATTTTCCCCAGGAGCTGGACCTCAAAGGTGCCTCAACCTCCTTTCACACTGAGGAATTCCCTTTTTATTGGCTTCAGTCTCTGCTTCCAAATGACTTCTAGGGTATAGAGTCAGCCTCAGATGGATGTCAGTCCCCTTTCCTTCAGGGCTGTTGGAACCCCCATGTTCTGGTTCCCTCCTTCTGTTTCCTTCTGTTCCTCAGTTGTCTTGCTAATAATTGCTGCAGAGCAGCAGAGATGCTGCTATACAAAGAAAGGCACTCTTCTACTATATCTCTTTCTCCCTGTACAGATTGAGAGATTGGGCAGAGTTGAGTTCTGTTAATTTTTGCCTCAGAAAGGTATGGGAGGGTGAGGGAAGAATCATTAATCAGCAGACACTGCAGCAGTAAGGAAATTACTATGTGGATCCCAGAGCACAAGCCTCTGGATTCGGTTACACCATCCTTCCAGAATGTGGAGGCTAGTGGAGGAAGGGGTCTTGAGGAAATGCAGCAGGGATTAGAGATAAGCCTACTCTGTTAATAATTCATTGATTTGTAACCTCATTAGGGTTATTGATGTCTTAGACTGTGGAGACCAATGCAATCACTTTGCCTCTTGAACACAGTTCTTATTTTGGAGAGGTTTGAGAAGTCATAAGCTTCAGTGAAAATGTCTTGTCCTTCAACTTGTTAGTCACATGTTCTAGCACCTCTGCTCTTTCTACTATTTCATCCCTCCTCCCAGGATCAAATCCATTTTCCTGCATAGGGAAGTTTATGATGACAGGGCCATTCAGGAACACCCAGGGCTATATTTCCAGTATGTAAGTAGTGCTGATCCTCTGTCTTGTCATCTTAAGTATGTGTCTAAAAACCCAAATGTAGACATGATGCTGAGTTTCTTACCTAGACTGAAGTTTTACAAGGATACACTGGAGAAGAATAGTGGTCCCCATGGAATTTATGATCCTGCCACTATTAAAATATGCCTGGCTCAAATAAGCCCCACCTCTAATGATTTAACTCTGACATGGTCTACCTCTCTTAAAGTCTATGCCACACAGTAAGTTATGACCAGTCTTTCTGTGGTACTTCTTATCTGCACTTGAATTTTGTGATCCTGTAATCCAGTAGCACCCATATGATGGAATACTCACAGTTCACATAATTAACATTAGCATAGTTTCTGGCCTTGGGAATTCAATGGGAGAGAGAAACAAAAAGGCTCTCCATAGGAACCGGGGTAAAAGCCAAGGGATCTTAATGAGCAGGGGATGGCAGCCCTCAGCTAATTCTGAAATATATAAAATTTTGATCCATGTAATATGTTAGCTATCATCCTCTTCTTTCTCCTCATGACTATTGTTTTTGCTGTTAAACACCTATTTTTTTAAAAGGTACTAATTTTTACCTAAAATATTCTTGCTCCTAGAAACAGGTTTGCAGCAGATTTGTATTCAGTGTAGGAAATGAATAAAGTCTCACTGAACTAAGCTTTTTTAATACCAATTGGTGTTTCACATGTAGTATGCTTCATACACTTAGGACATTCAATCAAGAGAGAGGATGTTAATCTTAGGGGGTGTTTGCTCAATTAAATTTACTCTTATAGAATTTGTGCAAATTCAGTTAGTCTGCATTATACAGGCAGTTCATGATGAATTAAACACTATGAGGAAAGATTACCAATCCTCAGGTGAAAATAATATTGCATGGTTGAATAATTTAAAAAGTAAATGAACCCATAAATTCACTTATAATAAATTTACACTCTACCTTATTAGATTATGATAAGCATCAACTGTTGCATGAATAAAAAATATGACCTAGATATGTTATTGATGACTTATGCAAGGAATTTCTTAAGGAGAAGGAAAAATAGAATCAAATTTCTGTCATCTTCATCTTTCCCACTGACCTTGAAGTACTTTAGAGTGGCTATGGCTTAAATTGGCATTTTCCTTGACTCTAAATTGCTTTCCAAAATGATCAGACAAATTGATAGCACCATGAGCAATGAATTAGTGTGCCTCTTTCCCTACATTGAATTTTCCCATTGTTTGCTATCTTTGCCAATTTGATGCAATATTTTAGGAATATTTTAATTTGTACTTCTCTAATCCATTAGTACCTTCACATCTGTGATAATTGGTTCATTGATACTGAATCATCTAAGTCAAGCTCCTTTTTAAATCAGGAATTTTTATTACAATGGGTCATCTGGCCTCTGGGGCCAGGGTCCTTTCAGGGACAGGGAATTCCACAATACTGTGCTTTGACAATTATATGTAATAGGAGAAAGCACAGGTTGTGTCACTCTTCCAGAATGTGGAGGCTGGTGGGGAAGGGGTCCAGAGTGAATGTATTAAGGATTAGGAATAGCTTTTAGTTCATTAGTTGTTATCTCATTAGGGTTCTTGGTGTCTCATACTACAGAGACAGCTGCAATTACTTTACTTCTTGTGCACAATTCTAATTCTGGAGAGGTTTGAAAATACCTTGGATCACATCCCAGAGTGACTACTTACTATCTCTAAGACATGCAGCTTATTTCACCTTTCAGTTTCCTCATCTATAAAAGGGATATAATAATATTTATGCTACTTACCATAAGCAGCTGTTACGAGGATCATAGATACATGTTCAATGGGAGGTTTCACAGAACTTACATAGAACAGCCTGCTTGTATTAAGTTAGCTTAGCTTGTGGACACTCTAGGATTTGCCAAAACCCTAGTTGCTTTGTCTGACCATGAATGACTCAACACTAAAGGACTTGGGCACTTTGGAGAATTCAAAGCAATCCTCTTGTAGGCTGCTGAGCTAGACAAATCAATGACTCAGTGTCTCTTTAAAGGGGGGTGATACACCCTCGATGTCTCTCCTTTCCTGGCTTTGCATTCTGTCATGACTATTCTACATCTCCATTGAAAGATAGGGAAGAGGCAGCACCCTTTTACCCCATCAAAGAATGGACCATATAGCTATTTGAACTATTTGAACTTGAGTCTGAGCTGCTGGCTGTGTCCTCTTCTTTCTGGTTTGCTTATTCGTTTGTTGTTTTTGTTTGTTTGACTGGTTTTTGCCTGATGATAGGTGGCTGAACAGCAATCCAGGATGAATGTATCCTTATTTGGAGGATGTTTCATGAAAATGAGGACTAGAGAGATTCTGATTCACTTGAAGGACCTGACTGGTGGCAGAGAGTGTTTCTGTATTAGAGATAATCATCAAAAAGAGACTAAATCCAAGCCCTAATGTGCCTTTCCTGAAGATAAAGTGTTATTTGGACAGTACATAGTCAAGGTGAAATATGGAATGTCTATTCAGTTGTCCTGAAAAATACTTCTCATTCTGATACTAAATTCAACTTCTTGGAAGAGTATAACAGTAATTGTTATTAATTTATGCTTGTTAACTTTTCTGTCAATGCATGCTTATAACTTGTTCCATTATTTCCCAACACTCCACCCACCCCCTCAAAGGAGCCCCTATATGGGAGTTGAGCCTAAGCTTTGAGTAATTTATCCCCAGGGCTCCAGGATGGTGATATAACAAGCAGAATAATGTGAGAAAAGGAGCCTGATCTTTCTTCTAGTGGGTCAGGAACTCCCAAAACTAAATTCTCTGTCCAACTGCATATGTGGATCTAAAGCAGAGAAGCTCCTTATAGGAGAAAGAAAAGATGTGGTGCCCCAGTAATGATTCTAATGTTAGATAGGTAAAACACTTGGTAAATCATGAAGCTCTATTAAAATATTAGTTATTATGATAATATGAACTTGTGTTATAACCAGGTACATTGATAAATATTTTAACATTAGTCATTCTACTAACGACATAAAACCTAAAGAGCCAACTAGGGCACATGATTTAAAATGCATGTGTGGCCCTTAATCATGAGGAACCAGAACAAAGATAGTTTAAATGCACTATGGCCCATTTTTGGTTAACCCTATATAAACTAGTATTGAGAAGTATGTATAACTTTTTCAAGTGTATCTTTGTCCTTCTCCATCTATAGCTAAACTTGGACAGGTGCTGCTCTCCAAGTTTCTGTCTTCAGGGATGCACTCAGCTCAATATCATTAAGAGCCCACAAAAAAATTTTTTTTGAACTTACAGCAACTTTAATTATAAGTGATATAAGGAACAGAAAATGGAATGGTTATAGAGGCACATACTGAGCCCCTCAGACCCCTCCCCTATGGTTCAGGTTATAGTTCCTGCAAATGATTCATGATACCAGAAAGCACAGTACCAGGAACCTGAGTGCAATGCTACCATGAACCCCAGGTTCAATGCAACACTATTATCCATATTATCAAGATTTAGTCTTGAATTTAGTCTCTTTTGATGATTATTTCTAATGCAGAAACACTCTCTGCCACCAATCAGGTCCTCCAAGTGAATCAGAATCTCTCTAGTCCTCATTTTCATGAAACATCCTCCAAATAAGGACACATTCATCTTGGGATTGCTGTCCAGCCACCTATCATCAGGCAAAAACCAGTCAAGCAAACAATGAGGTCAATACTTGCATTGCTTCAATGCAAACTACCTTAATCCTGGACACCAGATAGGCCCTGTTTCCCACTGGTGCTTTTTTAAATATTATTAATTTTTTTTAACAATTTTGTTCATTTTATTGATAAATGTTGTTGCACATGTCAAACAATTGGCCAGCATACTCCCATGAATCCCCCGTAGTGATTAATCCCCAGAAGTAGTTAATTAAAGCTACATTAAAGAGTGATCAGAGCTTATAGTATATGCAACCTAGCATTTTAGTAGTGTTCAGTTTATTAAAAGGAAGTATAGCTATAGGCTAAACAACCACTTGGTATCCACTTTGTCTAATTTTTAGAGATATGTTCTTAAAGTTGTCTTCATTTAAATAGTTTTAGTAATTGTGCATATAATTTTTTGATTTTGCTTTGTTTTCTCTGCATTATTTTGTGCAAGCCTTTTTCATGTTTCTTTGAATGATTTTTGTTCATCACACCTTATGATTCACTCACTCCATTATATCCATTAAAAATGCATTCAATCACTTCCCTCAATCACCAAGCAAACAAATTGCTTCCAATTTAATGTGACAAATAGTATTGCTATCAAACTTTCATACAGATAGGATGCCAATAACTTACTTAAGGTTATAAAATGAACAGTAGGATTTCTAGGCCAAAGAATATGAACAATTTCAGAATTTTTCTTACATAATTCCAAATTGTTTTCCAAAATGATTGGACAGATTGATAGCTTTAATGGGAGAAATTCCAGTGCCCTTATCCCTTGTTGGCTAGAATTAGAAATTTGGTGTCCAGGAATTCTTGCTGTCATTTCTCCAAGTGTATCCGTTTCTGTGGCTGAGAATGTAATGGTGGGTCAGTCCCTGTGTGGTGGTGTCAATTCATAGGCACCAAGGTCAAAGCTCTCTTTCAAGGCACTATTATCTGATCTTTGTACCACTTTGTCTAGATCTCTTGGTGAAAAAAAAAGGTGCTAATTCTGACTGACCCATTGACTCTACCCCTATTACAGATTTAATATAAAGAGGCATCTTTAACCCCATACTGCCTAAGACAACCAATTCTATCCTCACAATTAGATAGAGGGAATTACAAGCCCAAACAAAGGCTCAGCATCCTGTGAATTCACAAACTTGCAGATTAACTTGTCTGATAAACTACCTATATGAATGTTTATTGTTTTTCTTCTACTGTGTTCGTATATAATTAATTTGGAAAGGCTGGGATTTTTGCTTCTATTATCAATCTCATTTTACTCTTACATGTTTTCCTACAATTTTGAAGATAATTCTTCCTGATAGGTAAACAGAAGTTGCATTGTCCTGCCTTCACATTGTTGTCTGCTATTATTATTGAATCTTTTCCTCCCAGTGGTCCTACTCTTTTCCTGTTAAAAATCTAGTTGTAAACACAGCCAAAACATAAAAATATTTTGAGATATCCTTATTATTTTCCTTAAGCCTCAACTCATTCTGAACATTAAACTCCTTGAAAAATATATTCTTGCAGTTTGGAACCACACACATCAATGCAAATATATACAGTTTTGTAAAGTTTATTAGCTGCTTAAGTGGTATATCTCTCACTTTTCTTCTTCGTTAGGATTAATGATTGCATTGCCCCAAGTACATTTTTAGAAATTCTTCTTCCTTTTGGGCCCTATTTCTTTTTAGAGTTTCTGTTTATGGAGCCATATCAGGAAGAGAAGGGTTATTACCCCACTTAGACAGTTGACCCTAAAACCTGTTATATGAATAAGCCCTCAGATAGAATAGAATTTTAGGGTAAACAGCCCTCATGTGTAGCTACCAAAGCAATTTTCCTAAACCATAGGTCTGACCATGTCACCCTCCCTTTGTATTCCTAGTGCTTAACACAGTGCCTGGCACCTAGTAAGCACTTCTTAGTCATTTTTCAGTTAGTCCAACTCTTCTTGACCCCATTTGAGGTTTTCTTGGCAAAGATACTAGAGTGGTTTGCCATTTCCTTTTCCAGCTCATTTGACAGATGAGGAAACTGAGGCAAATAGGGATAAGTGACTTGTCCAGGGTCACACAGCTAGTCAGTGTCTGAGGTCAGATTTGAACTCAGGGAGATGAATCTTCTTGACTCCATACCCAGTGCTCTATCTACTGCACCACCAAGATGCCCAGTAAGCCCTTAATAAATGTTTATTGATTGATAGCAAACTCCAGTAGATTCTTCCCACCTCTAGAATAAAAAAACTGTCATTTAAAGCCCTCCCACCTTTCCAATCTTTGTTTATATTTGACCTCTACACACTCTACTCATTAGACATAATGGCCAACTTGCTTTCCACAAACTGGTACTTTAATAATAAAGTAATAAAATATTTTAATGGTGCTCTCATCTCTGTGCCTTTGCACTGGCTATTTCACATTCATGGAATTCTCCTCCCTTCTGCTTCTTATAATTTTGTGTTTCCTTCAAGACTCAGCTCGACTACTACTTTGTGTTCATTTTGAAGAAATTCACTTTGTATCTCTATTTATATGTCTTCCAGGATAGAACACTGGCCCTTTCAGAAAAGGGGTCTGTTTTACTTTTGTCTTTATATTCACAGCTTAATGCAGTGCTTTTTACAAAGTAGTCACTTAATAAATACTTACTGACCAAGTAGATGATTGATTAGTCAGAACTGCTATTTTGTCCCACCTCTTTGTGATCCTTAGGCACACTGTGTAGCTTAGAAACAAACAAACAAAAAAGTGTGGAGCAGCTAGTTTAGAAACACTGGCTCTAATTCTAGTTCTGCTATTAAAGTCCTGTTAAACCTTGAGCAAATCATTTCTCTCCTCTGAACCTCAGGCTCTTCCTCTGCAAAATGACAACATCCGATTACATGGACTACAAGGAGCCTTTTTTTCTTTCTTTTTTCCCTTCTCTCTAAGTCTCATAAATCTCCAGGCAGCTAGCTGGCATAGTGGCTAGGGTGCTGGGCCTGGAGTCAGGAAGACTCATCTTCCTGAGTTGAAATCTGGTTTCAGACACTTACTAGCTGTGTGACCCTGGGTAAGTCACTTAATCCTGTTTACCTCAGTTTCTCATCTGTAAAATGAGTTAGAGAAGGAAATGGCAAACCACTCCAGTATCTTTGCCAAGAAAACCCCAAATGGGATCATGAAGAGTTGGACATGACTGAAAAAACTAAACAACAATCATAAATCTAAAGATGGAAGCAATCTCAGAGGCCATCTGGTCTAACTCCTATATTTTGCAGATGAGGAAACTTGCCCAAGTGAGGCAGAATTTGAACCTAGAAGCAGTGTTTTTTCCCCTGAGGTACCCTTCTGGTTCTGACATCCTAAATCAATTTTTTTTTTGTTTTCTTCTCCATCAAACAAGGAAAACTGTCTTAAGTGCTTTGTATAATTGTTATGAGAATAAAATGAGATAAGGTATTGGAAAGTGCTTTCCAGAGCATAAAATGTTAACCAAATGGAAGATATTAGTATTATTAGTATCACACTGCCTTGAGCCCCAATTTAATCTTTCACTTTCAGAATAATAAGAGTTAGCAGAGGTACAAAAATAGCTTGCATAAGTCATATAGGCAATGTGCAGTGTGCAGTCTACCACACAAAGTTCTGACAAGTTCCCAAGACAGAGGTTTTCTAGCTTTGATTGACAAGTCATTACACAGGACATGAAAGAAACATCAAGATAAAATATGAGTTGTGAGACTACCTCACCCTGGGACTTAAAGGATTTGGACTAAATTGAAACTTGAGTGTAATTTCAAAAATATTGGCTGATAAATACATGAAATCATATCATAATTCCTGTGTTTCCAGGAAGTCATAAGGTATTTTTAGACATTTTCATGTAGATTAGCTCATGTTACTTTTACAACAGCCCTGTGAGGTAGGAAAGACAAGAAATAATTCCCCTCACTTTAGGAAAATAGAATTTAGAGCATTAAGGAGTTTTTGTAAGAGTGTAGAGCAAGAGGCTACCAGAAGGCCCATCTAACAAAATTCAGTTTGGGAAGGATCTGGGATTTCTTCAGTATTGGAGAACTTCTGTGTGGGAGTTCCTTCTATAAATGCAGACCATAGTCTATCTATGACTCAGAAAATAAGTCCTAGGCAATTAGTTGTCTGCGACACACCAAGATTGAATGACACTCAACCTAGGATCATAGATTTAGAACTATAATGGACCTTACAAGGCACTGAGCCCAGAACCCTTATTTTAAATATAGGAATCTAAGGCACAGAGAAGTTAAGTGTCTTCCCCAGACTGACATAACCAATGTCTGTCTTGGAATTTGAACCCAGGTCTTCCCAACTCCACATGAACTGGCTTACCCATTGTGCCATCTATACTCAGGGTCCCACAAAAGACAAATGTCAGAAAGGATTTGAACCCAGGTCCATTTGATACCATCTTCAGCACTCTGTCCACTATTCCACATTTTATTGTTGTTCAATTGTTTTTCAGTAGTGTCTGACTTTTTGTGATCCCATTGGGGGTTTTCTTGGCAAGAATATTGGAGTGGTTTGCCATTTCCTTCTCCAATTCATGTTATAGATGAAGAAACTAAAGCAAATAGGATTAAGTGACTTGCCCAGGGTCACATAGCTAGTAAGTGTCTGAGGCTGGATTTGAAGACAGGAAGATGAATCTTCCTGATTACAGTCCCAGCACTCTATCCACTGCGCCACCAAGCTGCCCATGCCACATTATATCCCTCTTAAATTAAAATCTCTTGAATGTCTTCATAAAAAAATTGAAATCCCCCAAAACAAGACTATCAGAAAGACTAAAATTATCTTAAAACAATAACTTTCAATTAAATGAACAATCAATAGAGCCAAAATAGATCTTAGAGGTCATTTAGTAAAACTACTTTGCTTTTTTTTGTTACTAAAACTTAAATACACATTAAAAAAAGAAAAAGAAACAAATTATAAACTTAAATACAAAATAAGAGAACAACAAGCATGTCATGTGCCCAGCAGAATATAAGAAAGTATTCAAAATATATAGCAATAAATTTTCATTTCAAGAAGGCCTATATAATAAATACTATGCATCGTGTGGAGAACTGTCCATCTTTGTTTCCTTATGTTTTCTTTTGTTCTCTGCTGTGCCCTTTTTACTTTGTTCTTTTTTCTCCCTGCCCTCTCCCCCAAAGGCTATAATTAAGTGCATATATATAGATACACATAAACATATATACACACACATACATACATATATAGACATATACTTTACCTAACAAATTCTACTTCTGATTATTGTTCTTATGTTTGTACATCTCTCATTTCCTTCCCTCCTAACTCCACTACTTTACTTTTACCCTCTACCTTACCCTCCCATTACTTAACTTAACCCCCCCTCCAAGGATCCCTCCCTTATCCTCCCATTCCCACAAATCTAAACACCCTTCTATACCCCTTTTAACCTATTCCCTCACCCTCACCTCTAGAGACCCCTCCCTTATCCTCTTCCCCCTCCCTACCCCCTTAGTGTTTTATTTCTTTCTGAATTTGGAAGACTTTTATACTCTTCTAGATATATATCTCATGTTCCCTTTTGAACCCATTCCTGATGAAAGTGGTTTCCAGAACTACCAGCCCTCCTCCCCTATCTAATTCTTCTGTGTTGGTTCTTCCTCTCACACCTCATTTGTATAAAATAATTACTCTTTTTAGTTGTTTCTAAACCGTTTTACTTTTTAAAGTCATATCATACTCAGATCTACCCTAATCTTTCTTATAAACTACCCAATTACAAATAACAATCTTAGACATACCTTTTACATTTTATATACATAAAAGGTAGACAGTCTGTCCTTATTGAGCTCCTTGTAATTAGTCTTTGGTATGTACCTTAAATTTCTCTTGGCTCTTGTATGTCAAATCTTGTATTAAGTTCAGTTTTTTTTTTAAAAGAAAGTCCAGAAAGTTCATTAAATGTCCATTTCTTTTTTCATTCAGGATTATGCTTAGCTTTGTTGGGTATATTTTCACCTAGAACCCCAGTTCTTTTGCTCTTTGATATATAGTGGTCCAAGACCTGCTGTCTTTTAGTGTCACCACTGCTAGGTCTCATGATTCTAATTGTGGCACCGTCATATGTAAATTGTTTTTTTTTTTCTTATTGCTCATATTTTTTTTATCCTTGAGCTGGGGGTTTTGAAATTTGACCATAATATTCCTATGAGTTTTCCTGATAGGATCTCTTTCAGGTGGTGATTGGTGGATTTTTTCTGTTTCTACTTTTCCCTCTTGTTCTAATGCTTCAGGACATTTCTTTAATTATTTCTTATATTATTATACCAAGATTCTTTTTTTTGATTATAGCATTCAAGTAGTCAGATTATTCTTGTGTTTTCTCTTCTTTATCTGTTGTTCTCCAGATCAGTTCTTTTCTTATGAGATGTTTCACATTCACTTCTATTTTTGCATTATTTATATTTTGTTTCATTTTTTCTTCATCTGTTATAACTTCACTGGCTTCCCCTTGCCCAATTCTGATTTTCAAAGAGTCATTTTCTTCCTTAAGATTCTGGATCTCCTTTTCTAATTGGTTGGTTTTCTTTTCATAATCTTCTTGTTTTACTTGGGTTTTTGTTTTGTTTTGTTTTTCCTCAATCTCTTTCATTTGATTTTTAAAGTTTTTTTAAAGTTCTTCTATAAATTCTTTTTGAGTAGGTGACCATTTGATGTTACTCTTTGGGGTAGAAGAGGGTTTCTTTGCTTCAATATCCTCCTCTGAAGACTAACCCCAGTCTTCTCTATTCCCATAGTAACTCTGTATGGTTGGATTCTTTCTCCTTTGCCTGTGCATTTTTTTTTAAATTTGCATTAGTTTAGTTTTTATAATCACCTCCAGTCCTGGGATATGGGGGATGGTACCTCTGGCCTCAGATCCTCCTTTAGTTCTCCCTTCTGGTCCAGAACTGGAACCAAGATCTACAGTCTCCTGAAAGTGCCCACAGCCAGCAGCATCCCCACCCCACTGCTTCTGCACTCACCAGGCATGTGCTGATTCCTTCTTACTCTATAGCATCTCAGCAGCACAGTTGGGTCTGACACTCCCTGTCACAGTGGTTCCCTCCATCTTCATTGGCTCAGACACCCAAAACCCTTCACTGTCCAGGGGGTAAAATTTCCTGCAGCTGGGGCCAGGCAGCCTCCCAACCCAGCTAACCCCAAAGCTTGCCTTATTGTTTAAGTGGATCTAGGCTCTAGACTGGAGGTGTTTACTCTTCACATGGACCAAAACTTGTCCTGGGACTTTTCTTCAGATCTTCTCTGATTGTCCCAGAAGAACCCCTGTTCTGCCCCTACACTTATTTATTTTTACTGCCCAATATTTGCCCTGGGGCACTATTTCATCTCTTTTATGAGGGAAAATCTTGAGAGCTTGGAATTTTCTGACCTACTGCGCCATCTTCCCAGGATCGTCTCAACTATTTTGCTTTTAAAAAGGAGGCATCAAACCCAGGGTATTAAAGAGACATTCCTAAGGACATATAGGTACTAAGTAACACTATTAAGACTCAAATCTAAGTCTTCAAGTTATTCTAGTCTTTCTAAAATGTGCTTCCCAATGACAAAACAGAAACAGAAAGAAATTAAGTGATTTACTCCCAGATCATCTATAATATAATATTATGTTGTCTTATCTCTTCTCTTTTTCACTCTTGAAACAAGGCATCTATACTTGTTTCCATTACTATCTCACTATTTACTCTACTCTCAACCATGTTTGTATTCTGACTTCCAATCTAGACTGAAGTCTTTCTCTCCAAGGTTACCAGAGGTTTCTAAATTGCTAAATCTAGTGGTCATTTGTCATTCTTCATTCCTTGACTTCTCTATACCTTTTGACATTAACAGTCCTTCTTTCATGATACGTGGTTGCCTTGGGTTCCATGACACTGCTCACTTCTGATTCTCCTCTTAGCCCTTGTCACTTCTATGAAGAAGGATTCTGCCATCTATAACAACACCAATATGCCAACCAACTGCCATTTAAGGGATAATGAGCCCAATAATCCCAGAAATAACAGTTTCTAACCCAATCCTTATAGCCACTATCCAGGGAAATCATTCTTATAGAGATATCACTTGCCAGCTATCTCTACTTTGTTGCTGAACCCTAGGTACCACTGGACCTTTTCATTCTATTTGCAGTTAAAATCTCCTATTTGTATTGTTTCTCACAGTTAACTTGAGAACATCTTTACAACTCACTCTCCTGTTTTTCTATTTGTATCCCCTATATTTATTATGATGTTTTGTATGGTCTGAAAAGATAAACTCAAAGGAAAATAGATTTTTAGCTCTCAAAAGAAACTTAGAGGCTACCTAGCCAAATCTCCTCATTTTATAGAGAAGGAAAATAAAGGCCAGAGAAGTTAAATGGCTTGCTCAACCTTACCCACATAGTCACTGAGAAGGAATTTTAACTCAATATTTTGTGCCCTGAAGGCATGGGCTTCCTTTTAAATCTGTCCTTGGAGGGAACAATGAGAAAAGGGAAAAGTATCTGAGATGCTATCATGTCTACCAGAAGCATTTTCCACCAAGTTGTTTGATTCATTTTTGTCTAGAATGGTCCAGATATACTTATTCACTCTGCTTTTGAGGAGCTATAAAAGTATAAATCATTAAAATATCTTTGGTTTATCTCAAACCCTCAGCTGGCACATTCTAGAGATTAGTCAGAAAGTCTCTCTCTCTCCCTCCCTCCCTCCCTCTCTCTCTCTCTCTCTCTCTCTCTCTCTCTCTCTCTCTCTCTCTCTCTCTCGCTCTCTCTCTTTCTCTCTCTCTCTCTTTCTCTCTCTTCTCTCTCTTTCTCTCTCTCTCTCTCTCTCTCTCTCTCTCTCTCTCTCACACACACACACACACACACACACACACACACACTACTGTATTGTTTTTGTTGTTTAGTTGTTTTCAGTTGTGTCCAATTTCACGACCCTTTTGGGGGTTTTCTTGGCAAATATACTATAGTACCAAGCCATTTCCTTCTCCAGCTCAGATGAAAGGAAGAAGGAAACTAAGGCAAACAGGGTTAAGAGACTTCCCCAGGGTCACAACAGTTAGTTAAGTGTCAGAGGCCAGATCTGAACTCAGATCTTCCTGACTCCAGGCCTGGAACACTATCCACTGTGCCATCTAGCTGCCCATATGACTGTATAAAATCTCTTATTTCTTTTTCCATATGCTTTACTATCGATCACCCACCAACATTTTAACTTTATTTACCACCCTTGTTCCCTCAGAGCACACATACAAATCAGTACTACAGTGAAAAGTCATGCAATCTTACTCTTTTAAAAGAAATGGTAAAATAGAAACAAGTAATAAAACTTCTAAGAGATCAGGATTAGGGATACAGGCTCAGTGCCTGTCAGAGCAATGCAAGAGAAAGGAAACCACGAGTGCCTCCAATTCTATTGTCAGCAACAGGAATGGCTCCAACCACACTCTGGGGAGATTCCACATGGCTTGGTCATGGTCTTTGACTTAGCATCTCATTCTGAGTCCTGTCAATGACATCACTACAATCAGGGTAACTTTACTTTCTGCCTCCTGGTAGCCAATCTCCAAACTTGGGACATGAAAAGGGCTGAGAATTTCTGTCCACCATTGTCTAGTTACACCTACAAAGCTTAAAATGAGGAAGCCCCAAAACCTTACTCACAAAAGAGTAAGGTAAGGGAAGAAGAAGAAGAGTAGATGGGGAACATGGGAGGAGGAATAGAAGGATAAAATTAAAACCCAAGAACTGGGGACATGACTTCCTCCTCTCTCTCTTTTTCACCCTTCCTCCTACGTGTTTCTTCTTCCTCCTGTCCCTGCCTCCCAATCAAGCAGCCTTTCACATTTAACAATGACTTGCTTTCTTGGCCCCTTGACTCCAGTGATTTAAACACTGCTATATCACATGCTCATGACAAAGACAAATTTTCTCCCATAATTATTGTAGCTCACATTTGTATAATGCTTTGAAGTTCAGTAACACAGTTCAGAATAATAATAAGGAGCATTCAAGTGCCTGCTATGTTTAAGTGTCTATGGATATAAAGACAAAACAAACAGTTCTTAACCTTCAAGGAATTTAAATTCTTAAGAGGTTGCTTTTAAAGAATTTAAACTCTTAAGAGTCAGATGCAATATCTACACAGATATAATGTCCTGGCCTTCTTCCCATCCTGGCAACCCATTGCTCCCTAAGGCTTCTTCCTCAGATGAACAAGTTTCTCTCTAAACATGTTGAAAGATAATGAGAGGAAGTGGCTTGCCCAGAATCACACAGGTAATGCAAGTAATTTGAACTTAAGTCTTCTAGTCTTAAAGTTAGTTTGCCATCCCAAAGAGATCATAAAAATGGAAAAAGTACCCACATGTACAAAAGTATTTATGGTATTCTTTTCATGGTGGCCAAAAATTGAAAATTGAGGGAATGCCTGAATTAGAGAATTGCTGAACAAGTTGTGGTATATGAATGTAATGGAAAGAACAGGTGGCCTTCAGAAAAACCTGGAGAGACGTATGTGAACTGATGCTGAGTAAAATGAGCAGAACCAGGAGAACATTGTACACAGTAACAACCACATTGTGCGATTGATGGAAAATGCTATCCACATCCAGAGAAAGAACTATGGAGTCTGAATGCAGATCAAAGTATACTATTTGCTCTCCTTTTCTTTTGTTTGTTTTGTTTAGTTTCTTCTATCTCATGGTTCTTCTCATTAGTTCTAATTCTTTTTACATCATGGCTAATGTGAAAATATGCTTACTATGAATGTATAAGTAGAGCCTATATCAGATTGCATGCTGTCTTGGGGAGGGGGGAGGTGAGGAAGCAGAAGAAAATTTAAAACTCAAAATCTTATGGAAGTGAATGTTGAAAACTAAAAATAAATTATTTAAAAAAAAAGAATTTGGATGCTAAAAAACAAAAACAAAACAAGTTAGTCTGCCATATAACATTCTCTCTGTAGTTAATAACTAACATTTGTGTCTATTCTTTCGCTCATACCTGGAAATATGCCCTCCTGAGAAAAGGTAGGAAGTACCTTCTATTAGCTAACTCCCTAAGTGTACCCTGGAGAATAATGTGACACTGACTTACCTTCAGTTACAAATGCAAAGATTTTGAAACGACCTGCCTCCCACCCAAGGATATACAAAAATATTAATAACTCATTTTAAGGGATAAAGAATGAGAATTTGAGGGGATGTCCATTGTTTGGGGGGCTGAACAAGATATGGTATATGAAGTTAAAGGGATACTACTGTGCTGTAAAAAATAATGAAGTGGATGGTTTCAGAAAAGTCTAGGAAGACTTATAGAAACTGATACAAATTGAAGTAAGCAGAACCAAGAGAACAATTTATATAATAACAATAATATTGTAAAGATAAATAATTTTGAAAGACTTAGAAACTTTAATCAACACAGTGATTAACCACAAATAGAAAGGATTCATGATGAGCCATTTTCATAAAACTGATGAACTCAGAGTGCATGTTGAAGAATACTTTTTTCTTTCCTCTCCTCTTTTTTCTACTGCTCTCTTTCCACTCCCCGCTTCCCTCTCCTTTCCTGTCTTCTCTTTTTTCTGGATATAGCTAATATGGGAATATATCTTGCCCATTACACACATTTGAAATATATTTTTCTTGCCTTTTCAGTGAGTGGAGGAGGAGAGACAATTAGGAATTAAAAATAAAACAAAACTGAATGTTTTCAAAAAATGGGTTGATGGGCTATTTATTCATGCAGAAAGAGGGTTTCAAGTTAAGAGCCTGGATCTAGAGTCAGGGGATTTAGGTTTGAATCTTAATTTTGTCCCGTTAGTAAATTTTTTGCTTTGGGGAAGTCACTTCACTGCTCTGAGCCTCAGTTTCCTCATCTGTAAAATTAAGTGGTTAAACTCAATGATCTCTAAGATCCTCTCTAGCTTTAGGTACTGTGTTTATAGGCATAGCATTAGTGTTGTATGGTAAGTTGAAAAACCTAAGACTAATGCAATACTCATCTCTAAAGAACAACCAGTCATTACAATCCTTAGTTGCAGAGTTGGAAATACATAGTCCTTTCACAATGGTATTACCTTTCTCCTTGTCTTTTCTCTGCAGCCCCCATGAATCATTCTAAGTTGGGTTTTTACCTTTCTGGATAATTTAGATCATCAACCTTTATTACCCACATAGAGCTTTGTTGCCACTGGAAGGAGAATAAAGAGTAACTCATGTGAACTAATAGTAACTGATGAAAAATGTCAGGTGCTTCATCAGAAAACCTTATGCAACTTCTGTATGCTTTAATGCTCTTAATAACGAATGGTGTGTGAGATTCTATAGCTCCTTCCAGCTCATGAAGAACACCAAATAATGCCCTTAGGGGAGGATTCATGCTCTTTGTTCCTGGTGCCTATTATTCTCAGTGCACTGGATAAAGATAGAATTGGGGATATTCGTCAGAAAGCTAAAAAGATAAGGTTCCCTTTCCTCTTCATGTATTCATATCCCACAGTCCTTGTTATTGCTGAGGCTTTGACTGATAGCCAATGTCACTGCAAGTACAGGGATCTGTCTGAGACTGGAGGATAGGCGTAACTAACTGTGACTAAAGGTGACTCTTAACATTGCAGGAGAATTGCAAATAGAGGTCCCATAGTTGCAATAACTTTTGCATTGCCCTGCAGAATAATTGACCAGAGAAGAAAGAAAATCTTGGTTAACAAGAAGGTAGTGAGAGTTTATGGAGATACATAAAACTCTTTTGAGAGACTTGAGAGTGCTTCATCAATACTCTGTTTCTGGAGAGATTTTCAGCATATCATTCATTTGGAGCTCAATAGGATTTAAATGGGAAAGCAGATTAAGGATCCCAAGTCTTTCACCTGAGGTGGGATGAATAAACCCATTTATTTCTCAAAAGATGTAGGAATATAGTTAGGGTTTCAATGAGATTGAGAAGATAGAGAGAATGGAAAAACAACATAACATGTATACAGCTTAAAGGGAGAGATTTTCTCTGTCTTAAATCAGTTTAGAGAGTTTAGTTATATTGCCTGGAGTGTTTTGTTCTCTCATAAGCTCTTGTTTATCCAAACCACATAAAAAAGCATTTTTAGGAATAAAAATATTGGCGTTTTCTCATAGAGCACAGAACTCTTGCCTTCACAGAATTGTCCTTCTTTGTTGAATGACTGCCACCTAGGGGTGTGGATGTGGGTAAAAACAAAAAATCAATCAATCAATCAATAAAACAGGCCCAACTAACAATTCCTTGGATAGTAAGTCAGGTCCACAATATTTATTAAGTGCTAGCTGTGTGCCGAGCACTGTGCTAAGTTCTGGGGACACAAAGTAAAGCAAAAATAATGGCTGTTGGAGTTCAACTTCCAATGGAGGAGCTCACATTCCAATTAGACATCAGACAGCTATTATCAATCCCTTAAGCTTTTCCTTTGACTCGCTTTTTCTACCACTGTTTGGCTGGCTTAGCTAAAGGTTATCTAGATGCTCTGATTTAAGAGGGCTGGTCAGAAATAGATGCTTCCCAGGATTTTCACGTGCTTAAATTTACAGTATTGGAGATGCATTTCTAATGAGATATGAGGGCCTTTGCTGATTAGGCAAATAATCCTGAGTGTGTTGACGCATTGCAGCTATCTTGGCTTATTGGAACATGTAGTAGAAGCAGTATCAGTTTTGGAGATGGGCGACATGGGTTTAAATCTCATGTATTCTCTGTATGGCCTTGGTCAAGTCATTTATTTAACCTCTCTGGGCCTCAGTTCAGGATCGTAAGATTGTAGATCGAGGGTTGGAATGGATGATTTCCATACAAGACAGCCAGCTGGCACTGTTGATAAAGTGCTGGGTGCAGAGTCAGGAAAACCTGAGTTCAAATCTAATCTGACTATTTCTAGCTGGGTGACCCAGGGAAAGTCACTTAAGCACTATCTCCCTCAGTTTTCTCAACTGTAAAATTGGAATAGCACATAACTCACAGGATTTTTGTTAGGTTCTATTGAGATACTATTTGTAAAGCACTTGGCACGTGGTAGGCACAAACAATGTTTAATAAATACTACCTCCCCTATCTAATCCATCTTTCTCATTTTATATTTGAGGAAGCTGGGGCTTTAGGGATATGCCCAAGACTTCACAAGTAGTGACAGAGGCAATATCTGTCCCAAGTCTTCTGACTCTGAAGGTTCTTTTCATTGTACAAGTTTCCTCAGCTGCCACACAAAGAGGCTGGACTAAATGTCTTTTAAGGTTGAGCTATGATTCTATGATTTCTACCTTGCACTCATCTTCCTCCTTGGTAAAATGAAGGAATTAGGCACTGGTATAAAGTTCCTTCCAGTTCCAAAGCTATTCTCTGATGAATTAGTTTACTCAGATTTCCTTACTCTCAAGCAGTTCTTGCTAAGACCCTCACCTTCAGGAACTTGGAATTTTGACTGAGGTGTCAACCTAATTTTGAATTGTGGGCCAGACAGTTCTATATAATAATGATGTAGGGACTTGGAGGTGGAAGGACCCTGAGAATGGCTCATATACTGTAATTTGTTCCTGGCTCCACCAGCAACTCCTATGACTACAGGTCCCAGGCCTGACCCTAATCCTGAGCTACACATAAGGTTTAGTCTCAATGTCAGTGGACTTGCTGTACTAGAAGTTTCAATCTCACAGCTACCTCAGACCTAATGAGGTAGATTGATCTGGGGCCAGTTAGCAGTACTTCCCCCCCAAAAAATTGGTTTCTAAAAAACTACAATGATCCTGAAGCCAGATTTATATACAAATCTCTTGAATGTGAACCTCAGTTAGCAGCCAATAGCTACCCCAGCCTAGTTTTTCAGATCCTACTACAACATCCCTTCCCCTCACTCTCCACAAAAGAAAATCTTTTCCTGTTCCTAAACCTTACATGTTACTCCCTATGACTTTTAAGTGTATATCAGTTAGTTTTTGACATGACCAGACAAACAGAAAGGGGTCTAAAAGTTTTCTATTGTATCAGTCAATGAAAGCTCTTTTCACCCAGGATGTGAAAAAACATTTAATGTTGTTGAAGATACAAAAGATTAGTCCCTGCCTTCAGAGAGTTCCATCTCTAGGAAGTAGGATAAAAGCAAGCATTGTTGGAATACACACAGCCTTGAGATCAGTACATTAGAAAAGTGTGAAGCTAAATTGTCAAAAAAAACAAAACAAAGCAAAACAAAAAAAAATCTCTGGGTGCAAGCATATTGGGAGTTAATAAAGATTTCCTGAAGAAGGTAGCAGTTGAGTTGGACCTTTTAGATTGGATAAGAATTCAAAAAGAAGCAGCACAATATAGAATAGTCAGCTGTTGTTTGTTATTCAATCATGTCCAACTCTTGGTGATCCTATTTGGAGTTTTCTTGGCAAAGCTGCTGGAGTGGTTTTCCATTTCTTTCTCCAGCTTTTTTTTCAGATGAAGAAACTGAGGCAAACAGGTTAAGTGACTTGTCCAGGGTCACACAACTAGTAAGTATCTGAGGCCAGCTTTGAAGTTGAATTTTCCTAACTCCAGCTCAGCACCCTAGTCCACTGATTAGAGTGGAAAAAAAAAAAACTTGGCTTCAAGTACTAACTGACATATACAGGTTTATGTGACTGTGAACAAATTACTTAACTTCTCAGTGTCTCTAGGCAACCCTCTAGGACTCTGAATTATAATTGCTCCATTGAAGGAGGAAATTTTTCCATTAGCAGTTTCTAAACATTTGGGGACCCCAAAAGTTCACACCAAAAACAAAGAAATTAATAGATAAAAAGGGGGTGTCTCAGGGTGATGGTCAATTGTAGAAAAAAAAACCCTTGGCTCTAGTTTGCCCTGAAAAAAAGCAAATTTGTCCTGCACTGTACTATCTTTACAGCAGCCTTCAGAAAGAAGCAATCAGCATTTCTGTCCTTGAGTGCCACTGAACACAATTAAAGCAAACTCCTGTCACTCACTGCTCCCACAGAGGATGCATCAATTTCCTTTTGCATCTCAATAACCATTAGCACGATTTCCTTTCACTTTATTTGTTTCATCCCTTTCCAAGATAGCCTGAGAATCGAGGTGGTGGTGTGTAGAATGACCACTAGACTTGGTCTCAGAAGACCGCAGTTCAAACCCCAATGTTACCCCTTGTTAGCTACGGAGATAAGCAAGCCACTTAACTTCCAAAAAGGGGTTTGAACTGAAGAGAGCCCTTCTGACTCTAATTATATTCTCTGTCACTGCAACACACAGTAGAAATATCAGGATTTTTAAAGTGTTTCTTTGTGGACATTCAGTTATTTGTATGGCATACCTTCTTAAATATTCTGTTTATATAATGTAACTTAGAATGTCAGACATCCTTCCATCGTTAGCATTTGTGCCATTCAACTTATTAAAATGCATTCCTAGCTGCACAATTCCCTGTGTTCTATTGTAAATGAATAGAACAATAAATTTCTTGTCTCAAGAGATATAAAAATGTAAATTCTGATTCAAGCTGTAACCTGTGTTCTCCAAATAGGTCCTTCTTTCTCCTTTCCCCCATAAAAAGATAAAATTCATTTATGTGAAGGACAAAACTGGTGGAAGCATCATGTCACTTCTTAGTTACTTGTGGCGTTTACTGACATCTAGGGACTACCTTGAAAAACTGCAGCCTATAAAACGTGAGCATCTGCTATAATTTCACAGCCCCCAGGGCAGGAAAAAGCTGAAAGCCTCATCCTCAAATGAGAAGGGTTTTCAAACTCGCTGTAACACACACACACACACACACACACACACACACACACACACACACACACACACACACACAATCACCACTCAAGCCATTGAGAAACTGGTTGAAATTAATTGATATTCCGAACAACCCTTTATAATTCCTGGGTCAGATGAATTCAAATTGGAAACTGACCTCCTATACTTCAGAAACACAGCAAATGATACTATCATGAGGGGCATTTTTAATGGGCTAGCAAGCTCTGAAACTGATTTCCATCATGCCACCTACATTTCTCCTTCTAATGTGGAAACATACTCATACTGTGTTTATCGGGTAGAAAATACTTGTTTTTGTAAGGTACATATTTTTCTTAATAATTGTGTTGGCACAGTACCTTGAATGTAGTAGCTACTTAACAACCATTGTCTGAATTGACAACAAAACTTATTTTAAAAAGAGGAGAGATTTAGAATTGAAAGGTAACTTTAAGGCCATTTTATCCAACTACTTCATTTGATAGATGAAGAAATGTGACCCAAGAGAAATTGTGACTTGCCCAGAATCACAAAGGTGGTAAGTCATGGGGATAGGATTTGAACTCAGCTCCTCTGACTATAAATCAAATGTTCTTTGCACTGTACTAAGCTGACCTTCCCTTGTACACAAGCAAGTGATTTCTAAACGTCTGCAGAGCTGGCTCTTTTTTCTCCTTCAGAACAAAAGCGTTTTTCAACAACTCTAAAGGGTTATATCTTTATTAGTGAGCTTTGGAACAGAATTGTGTTTAGTTTGTTTAAAAAATGTAGTGAATTATAGATTCTTTGACTTGTATTACTTAGACACTCAGCTGTTGCTAGAAGAGATGACTTCTTAATTCTAATGACAAAAAGTAAGCAATTTTACAATTCCTTTCACTGCTTGATTAAGATCCCATAGGCAATAATGGATTTTGAAAAAACAAATGTGTGTATGAGTGTTTACTTCAAGTATCTCTGACCACATATAATATATTTACATGAGAGTATGTAATTTCATCAGAATAGGTTGGAGAGGAGATAAATTGGAGTCAAGGATACCATTTGAGAGGTTATTTACAATACTCTAGGTGAGAATTATAGAGACAGAATTGACTGAAATTAGCAACTGATTGTATGTAGAGAATAAAAGAAAGAATTACAAATCTGGATCTGGAAAGGACCTAAAAGGCCATTTAGTCCACACCTCTCAGTTCAGTGAAGAGACTGAAGCCCTAGGAGTTAGGGCAGGATTTGTTCTGTGTTTTCAGATTCTAAATTCAGTGTGCTTTACCTCCCTCCCATCATGCTGTCTCTATAAGACTCAAAGATGATTATAAGTTTTGAACCTGCATGAGTTGGAGGATGGCAGTGCTAATGACCAAGACAGAAAAGTTAAGGGAAAGGAAAATTTTGTTGAGGAGGCATAAGAATGAGATAATACATTTACTTTTAGTTTTGGTAAATTTTGTAGTGCTACGAAGATATTGTGCTGAAAATATACAGCAAGCAGTTGTAAATGTAGAAATTGAGACTGGGGATCCATTGAAGTTAGAAATACAGATTTGGTGATAATTAAATTCATAAAGTGGATGGGCCCAAAGGAAAGAACATAAAGGGGGAAAAGAAGAGTGCCAAGGACCCCCATTTTTAACGGGAAGGACAAAGATGAAGCAGAGCTATGACTTGGAATTCTGGTTTTGTTATTGTTTATTCATCCAGTCGTGTCCAACTCTTTGTAACCCATGGACCATAGCATGCCAATACTGTCCACGGGGTTTTCTGGGGTAGTGTGCCATTTTCTTCTCCAGGAATTCTGTACCTGGTGGCAAATACAGTGGTGATAAGGTAGGACCATAAGACATAAGACCCTTTGAAGGAAAAGTCCCTTGGTTACTGAAATGAATTGCTAGGAGCTGAATGGGGAGAGAACCAAAGTTTTCTTTCTGTGAACACTAGGAATTGAATGGACATGCCCTGTGAAAAAGAATAGCCTGGGTCCCTAGGACTTTCAACCTTAGTTGGGGTCAGTCACACTGGAAGAAGGAGTAGCAGCATCTCAATGCCTCTGCACTGGTTGTTCCTATACCTGGATTCTCTTCCCTTTCATCTCCACCTTTTAGAATACCTGGTTTCCTTTAAGACTCAGCTCAAAAGTCATCTTCACCAGGAGACCCTTTCTGGTGCTACCCCATTTCCCCTAGAAGCTAGAATGTTCTCCATTAGAATGCAAACTCCTCAAGGACAGAGATTGTTTTTACTTTTTTATTTTATTTATTTATTTATTTATTTATTTATTTTTATTTATTTATTTATTTATTTATTTATTTTTGTGTCCTCAGGCCAAGCCTCAACCCAGTACTGTATCTGGCTTTATAGTAATGCTTGTGGATTACTTGATTAATTGGCCCATTCACCTAGAAAACACACCGTTCTGTATCCTTTAAGGCAAAACCAATGCTTGACAAGTCTACCAGTTCCCAGTAAGAGTCAAGGGTCTGATAGAGTGTAAAAATAGTTGTGGTTGTGTAGTTTGTCCTTTGTTTTTGAAAAGGACCATGGCATCAGGAAGATGATGACATGACTTGCAACTGAAATGGATTTAAGTGAGGGAGGGCTGGGTAAAGTCACCAGCCTCACTTTCTCCTCCAGAGCCATCTGGGTCCAAAAGCCAGATATAGATCAGGACAACTGGAGATGGCCCAGGGTGCAGTGGGAGAACTTGGCCTTTTTAGCTAAGGTTTTTCCAAGTTCTCACTTTGAGTGAGGCAATACCCATTCAGTGATTGGGTCTGTTTAAGAAGTGAGTCAAAGGATGTCCCTTTAATTAAAAAAGAAAAAAGAAAGAAAAGAGAAAAAACCTCCCCCCTCCCTTCACCCCAACCTGCCCACATGCACACAAAATAGAAAGTGAACTTTTTTAAAGAACTGAGGCTCATTTTATTATTTCTGGAGAAGCCCATGCTAATAACTCAGCAGTGCCACCTAGTGGCAGCTATCCTGAATTTGAAATCCTATCCCTAGGCACTAAGGTAAAGCTGAAGGAACTCAACCCTATTCAGTGATTCAAACATCATTTTCTGTGTCACTGTTTCTATTCCTGTCTCTTCCCCCTTCATCCCTCTCCTGTGTCTCTCTGTCTCTCTCCCTTCCCCCTCTCTCTGTCTGACTCTGTCTGTCTTTCTCTCTGAAGCTAATCTATTACTTCGCTGGTGTGTTCAGTGATGAAACTCCCTGTACAAATATTATTCTGCACCCATTCTACAATTTACATTCTTACATTTCCTTGGATCACTTAGAGGTTAAGCGATTTGTCTGAGGTCAACACAGCCAGCGTTTGTCAGAATTTGGCCTTTATGTCTCTGAGGCCAACTGAATTTTCCATCTATTATGCCCCTCTGCCTCTCTTATTACCAAGCCTTAGAAATTGTGATGGAATAAGTAGAAGTATAAGATCGTAGATGTGGAGCCAAAAGGGACCTCAAAGGCCATGCCAGGTCAAGCCAACAAGCATTTAGTGAGAGCCTGTTACACGTGCCAGGCACTGTACTGAGGATACAAAGAAATGTGAAAAGTCTCAGCCCTTAAGGAGCTCACAGTCTAATAAGGGAGATAACACACAAACAATTATGTATAAGATATACACAAGATAAATTGGAGACAATCTTAGAAGATACTAACATCCTAAAGGGGGAACCACCAGAAAAGTTTTCTTGCAGAAGGTGGAATTTTAGCTGAGACTTGAAATCCCCTTGTTTTACATTTGAGAAAACTGAACCCAGGGAGTTTAAATGACTTGCTTGATTAAGATCACATAGCCAATAAGCCTGAGAAGCAGGATTTGAATTCAAGACCTCTTGCCTTGCGAGTCAGCACATCCCGAGATTCTTTACTGCTGAGTATGTTATTATTGTTGTTGTTGAACTGTTTCAGTGACCCCATTCGGGTTTTCTTGGTAAAGATGACTGGAATAGTTTGCTATTTCCTTCTCCAGCTTATTTTTCAGATGAGGGAACTGAGGCAAGCAGGGTTAAGTGACTTGCCCAGAGTCACACAGGTAGTAAGTGTCTGAGGCCAGACTTGAACTCAGATCTTTCTGACTCCAGGCTCAGCACTCTATCTACTATACCACCTAGCAGCCCCTCTGCTGAATCTATGAGTAGCCCTCAGAATTACATAGTGACTCATCCCAGGTGACTGAGACTGACCATACTCCACCAAAACTATCTTGGGACTACCATGGAAGGAGTAAGCATCTTGGTTATTCCCACACTGCTATAACATCCAATAGAAAAGATGCCAAGGAGCAGCTAGGTGACGAAGTGGATAGAGCTCTGGCCTTGGAGTCAGGAGGACTTGAGTTCAAATCCGGCCTCAAACACTTGACACTTAACTAGCTGTGTGACCCTGGGCAAGTCACTTAACCCCATTGTCTAGCCAAAAACAAAACAAAACAAATAAAGAAAAGGTGCCAAGAAGCTCCAAGGATCCTGTGGATTCCTAAGCAAAACTACCTAGTAGTTATATGTTATTTTCGTTTTAATAAGTAAAACTCGTTTCACTGAAGGGGATTAAAAAGTAGTGTAGTATACAGCCTTGGCCTTCATAGCAATCTTGCTAAGTAGACAAAACAATACCCATAAAACCATGAAATAACGATAATTTGCTGAACTATGGGGTACTAAGAGAAATACTATGGTCTGAGAAAGGGCATGTGGTTTGGAATCAAAAGACCTGGATTCAAGACCTAGCGTTGTTCTTTATTAGCTATTTGACCTTGGGTCTGTAACTTCCCTCTGGGCCCAAGTGACCCCAACTGTAAAAATAAAAATTATTTTAAAAATTATACATATGCATATGTGTATATACATATTTTACTAATATATTATGATCTCCACAATAGAATTTAAAAGCCTTGAAGACAAAGACTGCCTTTTTATCTTTGTATCTGTAGCAGCTAGAGCAGTTTTTTACATTTAATTAATGCCCATTGGATTGCAACAGGCATGTATGTTACCCTTTAAATTTTACCAAATAATTTGCAGACACTTCCTCCAAACTTCACAATTATACAAGGGCTGTGCAGATGGCTAAATGATCCCTAAGGCTTCTTCTAGTTCTCAGTTGTATCGATGCCCTATGTCCTACAGGAATTCTAATAATAATAGCTAGCATTTACATAGGGCTTTATGGTTTACAAAGTTCTTTATAAATATTACCTCATTTTATTCTCACAACAATTCTGGGAGGTAGGTGGTATTATTATCCTCATTTTACAGAGGAGGAAACTGAGGAAGACATCGGTTAATGACTTGCTCAGGGTCACAGAGCTAATACATGTCCAATACAGATTTGAACTCAAGACTCCACGTCTAGTGCTCTATCCACTGAGCCACCCAGCTGTTTCCTTTCTCCAAGAAGGGAGAAATCAGCCAGGGTTTGCCTATTTGTTGTTCCCTGACCTCAGTGTACTCTTTACTGCTTCTCTCCATTTGGGCCTTTTGCTCAAACTGGGAATGTATTTCCTACCCTTCCTTTTGTCCTGTGGCAACACATAGTTCAGATACCACATCCTATAGGAAGCTTTCCTACGTTCACCCAGTCCATAATGAACTTCCCTCATTGAAATTACTTTGGATTTAATCTATACATATTGTGTATATGATTATTTGTGCATATGTTGCTTCCCTACAGTATCATATATAAAACACATACATAAAATATATGCATACACATATATACATGTATATATACAATATCATAAATACACACACACTTAAGATTATAGGATCACAGAGCTAGAGACACTTCAGAACCCATCTAGCCTCATCTCCTCATGTTGCATGTGAGGAAATTGATTCCCAGAGAAATTAAGTTACTTGTCTAAGGTACTTCAGGTAGTCTCAAAGACAAGATTTGATCTTTTAGAGCCAGTGTGCTTTCTGTTATACCACACAGCAGCCTCCCTCCCCTCCCCCCATGGCCCTCTCCATCTCGTGTTTCAGGAAGCTTAATGTATTTGACTTCTCCGTGGTTCTGCTCACCTAATCCCTGACTCCTCAGAACAGAACTCTATCTCTAGCCAACATACCCCTGTAATTGTTTTCCCTATTAGGATGTAAGTTCTTTGATGGCAAAGCATGTCTCACTATGACCCAATGTTTGACACGTAATGAGAACTTAACAAATGCATTTTCATTCATTCCCTCAATATAAGGTTCTCAAGGGCAGGAACTATTTTGGGTTTTGTCTTTATATCTCTAGCACCTAGAGAGTGACTGGCATAGTATGGGGGCTCAATAAATGAATTGAATTGACTCTTAAGAGTGGACTTCACATCCAAGGCACTGGAGAATGTGCCAATGGTATCAGAAACTTCTTTGCTAATTTAGATGTCAGTGCCTAGAAAATTGTAGGAGCTCAAGAAATGTTTATTGAATTGAATGCTGTAGTTTGAGGTCATGGGTTATTGAAGAAAGGGAGAAGGAAATGAAAACTGGAGCTTTAGGAATATTGCAAGGGTAGTAAAGACTTGGCTCTTAGGTATTAGGAAATGGGAAACCAAGGAGAGAAAAAAAAAGATGAAAAGGAAGTCTGTGAAATTGTTGGACGTGAAATAAGTAATTGAAAAAAGACCATTTGAGAATATATTGCTGCTGCTAGCTTCCAAATGGCCATTCCCTCCTGAGCACAAATCAGGGTGCAGCCTCTGAGCTCTGAAAGGCTAAATTGCCCTACATAGGTATTGGAAGAACTATACTTTTGAAACAGGGTGTTTTTGAAAGAAATATACTTCAGCTAGAGAATTTCTTTTCTTTGTTCTTTGGGGAGTACCTGTAAAATTGCTAAGACAAGTTATACATATGAAACTTAGTCTTAGGGCCTTGAAAAATTGCCAGAGCAAGTATAAAATGATCTTTGTTTACACAGATGGTTAGTTGAACTTTCAGGTAAGACTATGAGAAACCATTTATTCAGTGAGCATTCCTCAGGGAAAGGGCAATGGCTGATGGAAGAGAGAAGCACAGAGCATAACTGATCTTCTCTAGATTAATGAATTCCTCACGTTTAGGATCATTGAGTTTAGAGTTTGATGGGACCTTTGAGATCTAGTACAAAGACTCAAATTCAGTGTGTCCAAAACCGAGCTCATCATCTTCTTCTCAAGACTGCTCCTTCTATAAACTTCCCTGTTTCTATTGAGGACACTTCTGTTCTCCAGTCCCCTGGGTTTATAACCTCAGAGCAACCTTTGACTTTTCCCTTTCTCTTGCCTCCTCCTCTCCACTTAGTTGCCAGTTTAATTTAATTCATTCCCACTTAATTCAACAATTCAATAAGCATTTATGCTTCTACTATGTGTGAGGCACTGGATAATTCCTGGGAATACCAAAGGAAAGAGGGACAAAACAAACGTTGTGGTGCCCTCAAGAAACTTACATTCTATAGTTATATGGACTATTTGTGCCCCACCTGTGATAGAGCCTTCTGAGCTTGCATAGGTCTGATCAGCCACAATCCAACACGCTACGTTGACCTCAACATGGTAGTGTCATTTTGGTCCTCTTAGAGCATGGCAACAACCAGTACGATGAATTCAAGTGAATTTGAAGAGCAACAGACTGCTAACAACTAGAGCAATTAGGAAAGGCCTATAGAATTAAGGATGACTCCAAATTTGAAACCTTGAGTGTCTAAGTGTTAATGTTAAAATACTAATTTATATAGGCACAATAACTTAAATTCATATATCCTTTCAAGTAGATAGTGTGGACTCTAGCTTAGAGAGTTTTTATCTACTCTTTGCCTACTTCATGCATTTAATTCTTTGTTTTCTTATTGTTATGGCTAGCATTTCAGATCCATTTCAAACAATAGTGGAGAAAGTAGGCATTCCTTCTTTACTAAATGTATTTGTTGGGAAAGCTTCCAGTGGATCTCAATATGATTTAGAGAGGTAAAAAGAGCCTAGAGTTACATAGTAATAATTATAACTCACGTTATATAACTCAAGTATTTCTCTCTGTATTTGGAGTCAAGAAGATCTTTGTTCAAATTTGGTTTCAGACACCTACTTGCTGTGTGAACCTGAGCAAATCTATTAAGCTCTGTGTGCCTCAGTTTCCTCAACTGTAAAATGAGGACAAAGGCACCTACCTTGCCAAGTTGTTGTAAGGTTGGCATGAGATATTTATAAAGTGCTTAACACGGTGCATATCACTAGTAGGTGGTCAATAAATGTTTGTTTCCTTTCTTTCCTCTTTTTGCCAAGGAATTACCTTCCAAAAACTCTGTGAGGTAAGCATCATTATTACTAGCATAAACTGAGAATTTGAGAGGTCAGGTGATCAGTAAAGGTCAGAGCTAGAATACAAACCCAGGCCTCATCTGACTCCAAATTCAAGTCCTTTACTGCTTTATAGTTCTGCTTCCTAGGTAACAGAGCTCACAGATAAAAGTCAAAAGAAAAAGAGTAATGTCTGGGACCTCGGTTTGACCTCAAAGGTCCCTTTCAGCTATAAATGTATGATCTTATGATCTTATGATTTCATCGCATTAGAGATAATCAGGAAAAAGTTGGCACTGGCTCCATTAAAGCAACTTAGATGTGGCTTACTTTGGCACTCAGGCAACTACATCTTATTTTTTTTCTCCCAGCAAAGTACAATGTGGATCTGACAACATCTGATTTATACTACTCTGACTCTGCTGATGACACCCACATTTATTGCTTCATAAAAAGATGGTCCAATTTCATCACAGCCTCTTGGCAACTGGCTTTTCCTGAGCGTATCACACAGTGACTGAACATTACTTTAGAAAACCCTAATCTAAGAATTGTTGATATTAAATGACAGCATTACCAGCAGCCAATCCCTTAGAGGGGTAAGGGGGCAAGTAGGAAAGTGAGAGATTAGAAACATATTCTATTAGAGATCTATAGTTCCAGTTTGAGGGCAGGGATAAAGGAGAGAAGAAATCATCAGAAATATAATCTTAGAGTCAAAAGCATTTCCTGTTATATCATATTACTCTACTCAGATCTCCAGTTTAAATTTATCTGGTTTTTCTTTATTATTATTTGGTCTAGTAAAGTCAAAATTAGCTTGGTCCTAATGGTTTGAGAAAAGAATCAACCAGGGACAGGGAGGTAAGTTTTTCTTGCATCTGTTTTATGATCTTTGAAACTCAAAAGGGAAAATCTAGAACATATAATTTGCTGCTATGCTGAAGTATGTGTACCAAAAATATTTAAAAACAGGCTTTTTATATTCCTTATATCAAGATGGTACATGGTGAGAGACAGTGGGGTGTAATAAAAAATAAGTCAAAGAGAGCTAGCTTTACATTTGGGCACTGGCACTTACTAGGTGGGTAATCTCGGGCAATTCTCCATGTGAACACCTTCCCTTTCACCTCTTGTTTTTACGACTGTAATGAAATTATTGCTGCTATTTATTGCCTTTGGAAAGGATATGCCAATCAACAACCCTGTTGTTTCCATTACCCTCCTGGTGATTTTCTAGATCAAAACATCCTTTCCATTTGACCACTTCCTCTATATATGTATATATACAATAATATATGTTATAATGTATCTTCCTTGAGATTAAGGGCTACTTCAATTTTCCTCATACCCACAATTCTTAGCACGATTAGCATTTAAATATACTTTTCATCCATTTTTTCATTTATCAATTTATTCATAGATAGCCAATCAGTAAGTCAGTCAATAAACGTTATTAGGCACCTACTTTGTGTCAAGTACTTGCTAAGGACTGGGGATACAAATAAGAAATAAAGACAGTCCCTGCCCTCAAGGACCTTACAATTTAATGAGGGAAGGTCAACACACAAAAGGGGAGGGGGGAGAAGGAATGGGGCACAATACAATCCAGTACGAGAAGTGCAAGCTAGAGGGAAATGAAGAAATGGCTGGCCTGGGAGCCTTCTTTAAATGGAGATTTGGGGAAGGGTTCTTTTCTGTGATTTTTTTCATTAGGTCTCCAGATATTTTGAAAGCCTTCCTTTTGATATAGCTAATAATAAAAATAATAATAGTATTTCTAGAGCAAGGGTGCAACATGCTTTGTAGATATTATCTCATTTGATTAGCACAATGACCCTATGAGATATATGCTATTATTATTGTCATTTTACAGATGAGGACACTGAGACAAAAAGAGATTAAGTGACATGATTACTATCACACAGCTAGAAAGTGTGTGAGGTAAGACTGAAACTCAGATCTTGCTGACCTAGGTGCCATTGCATGGCACAAAGTATGATGACATCTATTCAAATAGTTTTTATGCATCAATGTTGTCTTGTGGTTATAGATAATAGTTTCATCTGTTAAAATATCCAGTTCTAGTAAAGTTTAGTTGTTGAATTCTCAAAGATATTTTATTACAATTTCATTTTCATCTTTTTCAATACAATTAATAAAAAGTCCTGGGGAAAATCTTTATCCTGTTGTTATTCTTTTGCATATAATATTCTATAGACTCTTACACAGCTGGATGAAATAATTGGTTTTTTATAGCTAAATAAAAATGTTAGGATGCAAGTTTATCTACTATAGGCTCACAACAAATATTCTCATTGTTTAGTTGTTGTTTTCAGTCATGTCCGACTCTTCATGACCCCTTTAGGGGGTTTTCTTGGCAAAGACACTGGAGTGGTTTGCCATTTCCTTCTCTAGCTCATTTTTATAGATGAGGAAGCTGAGGCAACTGAAATTAAGTGACTTACCCAGGGTCACATAGCTGGTAAGTGTCTGAGACCAAATTCAAACTCAGGTCTTCCTGATTCCACGTCCTTCACTCTATCCACTATGCCACCTAGCTGTCAAATATCCTTCTTACAAATCCAATAGCAGACTGTATAACATGAATGACATGTACCTCATCCTTTTTCCACAGGCTTTTCATCTACGCTGATAGTACTCTATATTTTGAAAGCATTTTAAATTCCAAATAGTTTAGAGATTAAAAGTATTTAGTATGCCAACATCTGTTAAAAATATTATTGTTAAGTTTTTATGTATCAATGTTATATCCAGGCTATTCTAGGCAATAGTCCAGTCTCTAGTTCTATACAATTTATTCTTTTTTTCCAGAATATTTTGAGAACTGTATTGTAGAATGGTTATTTGTCACCTGTCAGTTCATGAGGAGATGGTAAAGTGCGCTCCTGATGTATAATTCTAGATACAGGGTGATCACTTGCTATGTATTTAATAAGTATTAACTTTTTACAGTATACAGTGATATGTGGCATTGTTTCTACTGTGCATAATCTTGCTTAATCTCATTGAACACTAACTTCAGGAACCTTTAAGGCTAATCCTTCTGTAATTTCTGGCAACAATGACCTTGACCTCAGTCAACATCATGAATCCATTTGCACAAACGAAACCGCATGACTCAGCCATTTATTTGATGCTTATGTTTTGACGTTAACATAAACTTAGTTCCTGCAGATGTTGTCCATGGAGAGCTTTTTGATTCCACCCTTGTATGGTAGCTGTTTTGTGGGATCCATCTAGAGGTAAAACCACTTTTTATTTAATTAGACAAATTCAATGTACCAGTTATCAGCTTTAATTATTATTTAGTGAAGTGACAGCTGTTAATCCAAAAGTATATTTGGAGTACTGTGGCATTCATCATGTGCTCAAAGAGTGTTTGTCAGTTTTCTCTCTCCTTTGACTTGAGAAAGTGTTCATCTTTCTAGAATTGTCTTGGGATGATCACCCTATTTTTCCACTCATTAGCTTTGTGAATGCTGAGACTATAACTTTCTTTCCTATAACTCTACTTTTGCCAATTAGGAGTTAAGCTTCTTGAGGGCAAGGATGGTCTTTATTTTTTTTATTATTTGTATCCCCAGTCTTAGAAAAGTATTTGATGCATAATGATAAATGTTTTTTTTCATTCATTTATTCACACCCTAAAAAAAAATTTTTTTAGGAGAGAACTAGGTTAGGTACCTATCACAGCTATGCCTAAGAGGTGAATTCTTAACCTAACAAGATATATCTGTAATTAAAAACCTAACACAAATATTTCTGATTACATGAAATTTAAAAGGTTTTGCATGAACAAAATCAACACAAACAGGATTAGGAAAGAAAGCTGATTCACAATTTTTATATCAAATATCTTTCAAATTGCGTAGGCGGATAACAGAAACTGAAAATCAACCCACCCCCAAAATTCCAAAAGGTATGAATAAACATTTTCTAAAAGCTGAATCACAAACTATTAACCACAAGAAAGAATGTTCCAAATCAAATGTAGTAGAAGTATAAATCAAAACAACTTAACTCTCAGCAAATTGGGAAAGATGACAAAACATTAGATTGTTAATATTGATTAACTATTAATTAATAATTATTCTATAATAATATAATAAATATTAACAATTAATTAATTTAGGAAAAACAAGCACACTAGTGCATTGTCAGTGGACATTGGTCTCACCATTCTAGAAAGCAATTTACAATTATGTAAGGAGAATGACTAAAAAGCCAACAACTTTTGACTCAGAGATCCCACTGTTTCGGTATATGCCCCAAGGAGGTTAACGGCAAAAAGAAAAGGCTTCATATGCTACAAAATTTTCATAGAAGCACTCTTTTGTAGTAGAATTGTTAACAAAAATGGATGCCCAAAGATTTGGAGAATGGTTAAATAAGTTGTTTTACATTAAAGTAAATAAAATATTACTGTAAAAATGTAATGAATTAAAAAAATGGAAAGACATGAAATAATGAAAAGCAGGACCATGAAATTATATCTATATGTGTATATATACACATATATAAATACATACATATATAGAGAGAGATATAGATATATAGATGTTTTTTCTCTACTCTTGGGCCTTTCCTGATGTGTGTGTGGATATAGATATAGATATGTGTGTATGTATTTTATATATAAATATGTGTGTGTGTGCATATGGGTGTGGGTGTGTATACTTGTGTGTATGTAATGACTACAGTAAAGTAAATAAAAGAACAACAATAAAACAATTAAGATTGAATGCTACAACATTATGTAATGACCAGCTTTGATAGACTTAGCTTTTCTCAGCAATGCAATGATCTAAGACAATTCCAAAAGACTCATGATGGAAAATGCCATCCACATCCAGAGAAAGAACTATGGAGTCTGAATGCAGATTGATGCATACTGTTTTCTCTTTTTCTTTTCTTTTTCATGGTTTTTCCCTTTTCTTCTGATTCTTCTTTCACAACATGATTAATGTGGAAATAAGTTTAATATGATTATACATGTATAGCCTATATAAGATTGCATGCCATTTTGGGGAGGGGGAAAGAAGGGTGGGGGAAATTTTAGAGCTTAGAATTGTATAAAAGTGAGTGTCAAAAATTAAAAATAAATAAATAAATACATTTAATCTTTTTTAAAAAAGATTAAATACTACAAAACGGTAATGACCAAGTTTAGCCTCAAAGAAGACAAAGGAGAAGACTGCTTCTCTTTAGAGAAGAGGAACTGTGAGTATGAAACACTGAATATAATATGAGAATTTTCTGGTATGTTTGTTCAAAGGAATAGCATTCTGGATAGGGAGGAGTATATTGAGAAACGTGGGTGATATGTTCATTTAATTAACAAAGATCTAATTTCTTTCCTTCCTACTTCCTCCCACTCATTGAGAAAAAAAAAAGAACAAGAAAAGTGTTATGACAGATATGCAGAGTGAAACACAATAAATCCCCTCATTGGTCAGGTCCAAGAACTAAGCTTCAGTCTGCACTCTGATTCCATCACCTCGCTATCAGAATGTGGATAGCATAGTTTTTCGTGGGTCCTCTGGAATAGTGATTGATCATTGTGTTGTTCAGAATTATGAAGTTTTTCAAAGTTATTTATCTTTACAATGCTGTTGCTATCATATTAATCATCCTCTTTATTCTACTCACTTCATTCTGCATCAATTCATACACGTCTTCCCAGATTTCTCTGAAACTATCACCTTCATAGTTTTTATGTCTATTGTAATATTTTATCACATTCATCCCAAAATTTGTTTAGCCATTCCTTAATTTAATGAATATCCCATCAATTTCCTGGTTTTGTTGTTGTTGTTGTTGTTGTTGTTGTTTCGTATTACTAAAAAAAATTTTTGTACATTTAGATCCTTTTCCTCTTCCTTTGATCACTATGGAGTGTAGGTCTAGTAGTAATATCAGTGGCTCAAAGGGTATGTGCCACTGTTTTCCAGAATGACTGGACCAATTCACAGCTCCCTTAATATTGCATTAATGTACCTGTAATTACTTACTTTTCCCCAACAATTTGCTGTTCAACATTTATCATTTTTATTTTTTTGTCAACTTTGCCAATCTTATGGGTATGAGGTAGAATTTCAGAGACTTTTTTTTTCAGAGACTCTTTAATGTACATTTCTCTAACCTATTAGTGATTTGGAATATGTTTTCAAATAGCTATTGATAGTTTGAATTTTTTTCCTTAGAAAACTTCATATTTGTATCCTTTGACCATTTGTTGATTGGTTAATAAATATTTATTTTAAAAAGAAGTAAAGAAGGGGGAAGTTAGGTGGTACAGTGGATAGAGCACTAGCCCTGGAGTCAGGAGGAACTGAGTTCAATTCTGGCCTGAGACATATAGCACTTATTAGCTGTGTGACACTGGGCAAGTCACTTAACCCCCATTGCCCAATCAAAAAAAAAGTAGAAGTAAAGAAAAAGAAAAGTTGGGATCAGGAAGTTTGTAAAATACTTTGCTAGTTATTTATGAACCACTCTCATGAATTTCATGATTATGGATCTTGTTTAGCCCGGCCACTTTCCAGTTATGCAGAGAAACCAAAATTTCAGTCATTCCTTTGACCTAATTTGTCTTTCAATTATTCTATTAAAAGTTTAAATGCTTTTTGTTTCCTATTTGATGCAACTTGTATTTGGTTGAATCAGATTTTTGTGATCATGTGGACAATACATTTTTTACATTTTTCATAACGAAGGTTTTTTCTTCCCTTTGTATTCTTGATCTTTCAAGCCTCTGCAGTCAAGTTTTTGATTGATGTTAAATTGTTTATTTTATTCTTTGTACTGCTTGAGTCCTTGTAGCACCTTAACCTTTTGACTTTGGTTTTCAATTTCTGATTAAGTAAATTTAGATGTATGACTGATTACTGCTGAGTCCAAAAGACTGGAGGCACTCACCCCTCTCTTTCCTCTACTCTGGGGCCTTTCTTATTGGACTTGCACATATGGTTGGACTAGGTTCAGTCCTAAGGGAGGCTAGCCTCTATCAGCTCCCTTTTCCCATTGACTCATTTTGTCTCATACCCTGGTGGTCCAGGGAAGAAATTATTTAAGGCTAGACATTTGGCTTATGTCTAGAGAGTCCTCAAAGTAGGGAGTGAAAAAGCACTTACTCAATATACAATATAATGCAGTCATGGGACGTGAATTTATTTCTTTTTAAATACCAGAGAAATGCTGAATAGAAAACACTAGCAAGTGTTTATTTTATTTTTAATTTATGGAATAAAATAAGCATTTCCATAACAGTTTAATAAAAAAAAAAGATGATTGCACATGAAACTGTAAATCTATTATATACAATTTGCTATTCCTTTTAAATATATAATAAAATTATCATATTGTATTGTATTGACAGAAAGACTGAAAATAGGATTCAGTAATTTAACTTATAACTATAATTTTACTCTAGTAAGAGGTTTCTAGTTAAATATCATTACAACATAAAGTAATTTGTGGGCCTGCAAAATGGGTATTGTTATATATTATCTTGGCTTGGCATTATCCACTCAAAGTTGTTGTCTACAATCCAACCAGGCCAGAGCTTGTACTTCTTCCTCTTTCCAGTGGTCATGTTCTCCAATATAGTAACACATCCTGCTATCAGTAAACCTCATTATTACTACCTATCTTTCTGAGAATTTTTGGACCTCTTATACTCACAAAGTTACTTCCATTCTTAGACACATCCACTTTAAGATTGTGTTTTGGTCACCTACTTGGGAAAGGAAACGTAAAGTAGAAAAGGTAAGGGCCCAGGCTCAAATTCATAGCTGAGTCACCTTTCTCTATCTGTCATATGGAAGCAGTCACATGATGAAAAGGATACCAACTCCATTCCCACTCCTCCAGCAAGAGTTTTGAAGAGTACTCCCATGCAGATGAGAGGTAAAGAGAGCAATTAAGGTTGGATCATTCCCTTTAATGACTCTCTGAGTCATAGGTTATTTCTGATTAACAGCTATTGAAAAAATGGCTTCATCATCTCAAAGCACAAAGGTCCGTCAGCCCTGACACACACATGGCCAGAAAAAGGCAAGGTCTTTGCTATCCCCAAAGAACTCAAGGAATAACCTTGCACCCATTGTTAATTGGAATCAGAAAGAGTAGTTTTCTGCACACCCTATTCAATCCCGCTTATCTTCTTCACCTGGCTAAATATCTGTCATCCTCAACAAATCAATTCTTTATATTTTTAATTCTGGGGCCCTGGGAAGCATTGATGTTTCAGGTAATACTGCCCCTCACTCCAGAAACTCCTCCCTTCCTCCAAAAACCTTGCACTAACAATTCTCAAAGGCTTTCGACATAAGGCATAGACCTTTGTATTTCCCATAATACTATGTCAAGATTCCTAGATGTCTATTCAATATAGTCCTTATGATGGGGTACGGGATCAGGCCAAGACCCTTTTCTCTTACCCCAAAAGAAGTTGGGTCACATTTGTCCCTCGCACCCCCCTGAACTTTCCTTCAATTTCCCCATATGGTCAAGTCTCTGGCATTTGACTGAGGCATCAACCCTTCTCAATTAATTAACTGCTCTTTTATTGTCTACATCTGGCCCCACCCTAGACCTCCACTCCTAGATCCTATCTAGACCCCAGTCTCCTTTGGCCATGTGGACCAGGTCCCTGGAATTCCCCATCCTTCTCTGTTACCTCCTAGTCACCTCAGACTACTTGGCCACTCCTAGATTCGTCCCATAGTCTTTCCATATATAAGATCCATCTTGGCCTCCATTAAAGTGCTCAGATTCTTAAAATCTGGCCAATCTCACAGATTCAATCTTGCCCGCTTGCTTTAGCAAAACAAATGTTCAGATTCCTTAAGATCTGGCCAATATGATGGATAAACCTTGTCTCTGACTGAAAGAAGGGTTGGGTCGAATTCATTCAAATAGGACCCTCATCTCTTGCTCTCACTAGTCTGAGGTCCCAGCACACCTAAACCTCAACACTTACATAATCCCAAACTTAACAGTCCTTAGTAAGGGTCCAAGTCTATCATAGTTATTGGGCCTCAAGATCACAATCACTCCAAATACAGAATAACACAAATTAAACAGTGGACATTTTACAAAACTTATTAGAGGTTATTTTCCTCATACTAATAAAGGGCCTAACTCAACTAGAGCAAATAGGAAAAAATGAAAATCAGAATTAAAAAAAGCTAAAAATGAGAGAAATAGAGAAAAAGGGGGAAAAAAAGCATCCCCTCATAGAGAAACTAGACTCAAATGAGTTCCTACAATAGGTGGGACTCTCCTCATAGGAATAAAGACATGGGCTTGACTAGAAATCATCCTCTTACCATCAGGTAAGAAATGAATTGTTCTACTACTAAGTTTTCTGGATCACTTCAGCATATAGGGCCCCTATTTTTTTTTACAATGAATCCCCTGACAATGCAAAGGGCCATTAAGAGGGAGTTTCCAGCAAAATCTTTCTAGGGGTTCCTGAAAAACATGGAGCAACCCACTTTTCTCCAACAGATACCTTCCATGCACTGGGAAGTCTGAATGGAAGTTAAAACTCCCCCAGGAAAAGAAATCTTAGTTCACAAAGGAGAAATATCTACTCAGATGAGTCTTGAATATGTTTAGAGCTTCTGCAGAGGAATTAACTTTAGAGCTTGATTGGAATCAGTCCTTCAAACACCAGAAAAGAGCTCCACATCTATCAGTAATAAAGTCACTGCTGACCCCAAAGGCATGGCCACTTGTCCATGCCTTTTTCCACTAAGGATTCTCTCTGCTTTTAACCCAGCTATGTGCAGTGGGCTAGAGGTTGGGTGAAAATGACCCTGGTCTCTATAGAGGAGTTAGGCTTTTATTTCGTATACTCTTTAGCTTGCTTTTGTCCCTCTCAGGGACCTCAGGAAAAGAGAAGACAATAACTAAAAGCAGGTCATTCCCTTCAAAGATCCACTGAGTTATGAGATTTTGCTGCTTAATGGCTAGTGAAAAGATTTCTTCTTCACTTCAAATCAAAACTATAGTGATTGTGTCTTCCATCCATTCATGCACACTTAACTGGGTTTGCCTATTTCAGTAGTCAATGCCATCTGGAAGGAAACTCTTCTAGCAGGGATGGGATTGGTATTTCTGATTTGTTCCAGTGTATCTTGCCTTTCTGTGGTACAACAGCTCAAAGAAGGGCCTCTCACTATGTCATCCTTCATGCCAAGCTGATCATCATGACAATTTAGAGTACAACAAGTCTTCAGCCCTTCGCTACTCTGTCTTTTGCTTAGATTCATAAGAGGAATTTCATCACACAGGTTGAAGGACTAATCCAATCATTGTATCACAAAATTTTCATCAACCAGTGATTCAAGGTTCCTTCTAAGTCTTCATAGCTACCACACTGGTTTCTGGCTACACAGAGTCCCAACTCTACATTATTCTATCTGGCTTCTTCTTGCCATTAATCCCTTCATAACATGACTAATGGTTTGGGCTTTGGGTTATTAATAGCAGTGATTAATGTAGTACAATAGAAAAAAAGCTCTGGATGGTAGAGTCATATCGTATGCTTCTGAAGCCTTGCTCTGCCATTTAAAACCTATGTGACCTTAGTCAGATCACTGAACTCCCATGAGCCTCTGTGTTTTTAATCTTTAAAATGATAGGGACTTCCAGTTAAAATGATGATATGAAAGATTTTAAAGCAGTCAAGCTCACCTATAAATACTCCTGCAAATGTCTCAAAGGGGCTCCAGATTGAATAATAATCAATAAATCCTAAGAGAAATAAGTGTAATCTTCACCCAGCCCAGGATTGTCCCCCTCAAAATATCCAAGAGCCTACCAGCACCAAAAGGGGTCTTACCAAAGAATCCAGTGGAAATTTAGGTAAATGAATCAGAAGCCTACCCGCACTTTTACCAGAGAAATTCTAGGGACACCTGAAGCCTGTAGTGCTTTGTTCCCAGGGGTCTGGAAGACCACAGTGCTCTGATGGAGAAGGACCAGGAGGTTTGGAAATCTGTAGCCCTGCGACCACGGAAGCAGGGCTAGGAGCCAGAAACATTTTGATTGGGATGCTCCAGAAATACTGCAAAGCTGCAGCACTCTGAAGGCCACAGTGTTCCAAACAAGGATGATCTGGGAATAGGTAAGACTATATTGCTCAGACCAACCTGGGGGGTCCTGCAACCTTCCATTCTATTAGCACACATACACCACAGAAGTTAGAAAGTAATGGTAGGAACCCAGGAAGTCAAAGTCAGGTCCAAACAGAGTGTGACCACCCCATTTGAGAATGTAGCGAAAACCTGAAAGTTTATAATAATAACTTCAACTCAATCCTGGGACAGTTTTCCTCCTGGATAGCCCCATGACATTGATATAATTCCTGATTGGCTCAGAAACCACTAAGCTAATGATGTTGCATGTCTGCTAATAAGATAACCAAGACAAAGAGTGCATAGAAAAAGAACAGAGGAGAGTCCAGGACAGAACTCTGAGATGTACTAAAGATGTGAGGGCTAAATCCTTTTGCTAGGTGCAGAATGACTTCAAGATTATGAATTTACTGGATACTTTCATATCTTTTTACTTTAATTATTCTTTAAAAACAGAGACAAAGCACAATTATTGGATCAATCAATCAAGAATTTATTAAGCAGCTACTAAGGCTAGGCACTGTGCTAAGCCCTGGAGATTTTTGCTTGTCCTTCATTCTCAAAAAGGACCATGACATTAGCAAGGTGATTCCATGACTTGCAAGTGAATTGGATTTAAGTGAAGGAGGGCTGTAAAAGTCACCAGCCTCACTCTCCTCTGGAGCCATCTTGGTCCAGTGGCAAGATTTAGATCAGGATGACTGGAGATGGCTCTAAGCCCTGGAGATACAAAGCATGGAACAATTTATATTCACAAGGATCTTATATTTAGACAGTATCCAGGGAAGAAAAAAGTGACAGCAATAGGGACTTTTAAATATAAGAACACATGTCAATGGACCAAAGTAATGAGGAACACTGTCTTGACAGCAGGCTCTTGGACTGACCCTCCAGAGGTACAAATTCCAAGACCACTAAAGTTGAAGTATTCCAGATGTAAGATGATCAAAGTCCTGACTGGGAGGCAGAGGATTAGAAAGAAAACTATAACAATATCCCCACTCTGGGAAACAAAAGCCTCCCTCACCCTGGAAAATGTAAGTGGAGAAACATATTTCTCATTAAAAGTGCTGCCTGCAAATGAAGGAGCAAACTCAAATCATAAGCCAATTGGCAAAAGGGCAAACCAGTTACCATAATTGATGGGGCACTTGCCAACAGATAAATTATTACTGCGTCTGCCTGGCACTATATTCTCTGATAGGACTAATGCTTCTCTGGGCCATGAATCTGGACTTGTGAATGCGCACCAAACAACCTTCCAAATAGCCTAAAGATTCTGTGATCAATGAAGAAATGGTCTTTCTTTTCTTCTTTACAAAGAGTCTCCTAGTAATGAAAGCACAGGCAAGATGAAAGAATGCAAGTGAACATCATGTGGAAGGCAGGCAAATTTTCTGAACAGTAACTTTAAGTGCCTTTTGGCCCTTGCTATTTGTAAATATGCATCTGATAATCAAATATATTATTAAGACCTTGAAAACACCCCCTGAATCATGCTGCTGCTTAATAAGATGAGAATTCAAACTATAGAGTAGCAGCACCAACCGCTTGAGCCTTTTTTCTTCAAAAACATCAAAGACCTAAGTTCTTCTCTGGTCTCTTTAGGACATGAAACATCATCAACTCTGTTTACTCAACCCCAGGGGTGTTTGCACAAAATCCCCATTTTTCCTCCCCTTTGGGACCTCCTTATTCAAACTGCAGTGGCCTCTACTCTACAGATGACAAATTGATTCTCTTGTTAACACCATGAATAAAAAGCATCTCCCCACATTCCCCAGTTAGATGGTTGTCACAGAAGCAGCAGCTGCTCTTTGCTTGTGTGTGTCTGAACTCTGCCAAGATCTAAATACTAAGTTCACCTCAGCTGATTCAGCTGAATTATCACTTTTTGACAATTAAAAAAGAAACTCCATGAGGATCTGTTCTGGTTAATTCAAATTCCCTAAGCTGAAGGGAAGTGTTTTTTTCTTATTTTTAATGAGCTGATATATTGCATTCTACCAGTGAAACATTCACAGTTCTGCTACATGTTATTTGAAATGCTTTCCTAATCTCCTGAAATTTCTCATTCACTACTAATTCATGCTTCCTTAGACTTCAAATGAAATCTTTCAAAATCTATGAAAGTGGGGAAAAAATGAAAACAACAATAAAAGTGTTTTAAATAATACCCCAGGTTTAAAATCTGGGGATGGGGGTGGGTGCAGCAAACAAAAGTATCTAGCTACTTAGAGAGCCCCATTACTCCCCACCTTGCAACAATTAAAGGCCAGGTACAGCTTGGAGTCGCAGCTAGGATTTTTTACACCCTGTGTAATTACCATCAAAAGTACCTCAGATAAATGTCAAAAATGGGGCCCTTAATTAAAGGGTAGAGGGTCAAGCAGAGATAAATACTACAGGCCACTGACCCCAGGCCTGTAGGCCTGTAGGGGAATGCTACTGGGGGATGCTGCCCCTGGATAAGCTCATCACTTCTAAACTCACCACCGTGCTGCCAACCCAAGCCCTGATTGACACCACTTCCCTCAGCCTCCTTTTCCCTGTGACTGGAGCTCTGGAGAGAGGAGTATCAGACTCCTCCCAATGCCTTCCTTTATAGAGGGCAGAGATGGGCCTCTCTCAGCTTACTCTACTCCTGCTTGGTTTCAACTCCACGGAACAAATTACCCCACTTGAGGTACCCCTTAGTGTTCCCACCCCCTTTCCTGCTTTTTTGCGTGTGTTATCTCCTTCTTTAGGTTATAACTCTTTGAAAGCAGGAACTGTCTTTAATTAATTGTACCCCTAGTACTGAGCACAGTTCCTGGTATATAATAGGCACTTAATACATTTTTATTGGATTGGGAAGAGGAGGCAGGGGAGGGCAGAAGAGGAACATGCGCCAGCTTATCGAAGAACTAAAAAGAATGGCAGTGCCCTCTACATTTTAGAGGGTATCAATTCAGCGACCTGGGCCCAAGCCTCACTCATTACTCCCTCCTTATGTGTCTACATTTATGTGAGTAATTTCAGCCATAATATGCACATATATTTATTACCCTTCAGTATGAAGCATCAAAATAGAAGTGCTAGGCATTCCATCCTATGTTCATCCCCTGAATTGTGTGACCTTAAACAAGTCACTGTAGCGTGGCCTCTTTCTCTTCCTCTTTGAAATGGAGATAAAGGGCTTGCTACGTGATGAACATGGTTGTGTCTGCAATCAGAAGACCTGAGTTCAAATGCTAGCTCTGCTACTGCTACATCCTTGGGCAAGTCATTTCCTATCTGGACTTCAGTTTCCTCCTTTACCTAATGATGTAGTTGGTCTAGATAATCTCCAAAGTCTCTTCCAACTCTTTCTTCTACATTTATTTTCTGTAACTTCTTGGATAATGTTCTAATGAAAGCTTCTAAAGGATAGAATAACCCTTAATTCAAAGTGCTAAAAATGTGCAGTCCTTTGGAAACTGGTGGTGATTATTATTTATAGCATTAAAATCTCTGTGTATTGCTCTTGTGTCTTACCTGCCAAATGCAACTAGGACATTCAGCATTAGAAGTATTTTGAAAGTTCGTTTGGACTATGAATGTCCTCATGATCTGCCATACAAGTAAAACAATGAGATGATTATACAGAAGATCACATTTCCTAATACAATGTAAACTCTCCTAAAAGATTTAGTGTGTTTATCTATAGAGCAGGCCTTTTTGTTAGGAGGGAGAATGAAAAGGAAGGAAAGAACTGATAAGACTTTATAGGGCTTTTCAAAATCTGTGCAACTTGTCTTCAATGTCCACTTACTATATAGAAAGTCCTTAATAAAAGATTTTTTAAAAAGGTAACTAAAAACCTCACTAGCCCAGTTTTCAATATGTAATAAAGCAGTCATGGCTCTTTTTTCTCTAAACCTAAGTCCTCTGTGAGAATTGCCTACAAAACTTTTATTTAGAATGCAATGTCTTTGGGAAGTTAGTATCATATAAACAAAGCACTTAAAACTCTCCTCCCTTTTGGGGGGTGTTGCATTCCTACAGCCCTACGATCAAGCCAGTTTTTGTCAGATATAGGAAAAACAAACCTTTCTGGTCCAAGATCTCAAATGCCCAGAATTATGCTGGATGAAGTTTTCATTGGCTAATCATTCATTTCTAGAAATACAGATTATTGGGGCAGCTAGGTGGCACAGTGGATAGAGCTCTGGCCTTGGAGTAAGGAGAACCTGAGTTCAAATCCAGCCTGACACACATGACATGTACTAGCTGTGTGACCCTGGGCAAGTCACTTAACCCTGATTGCCTCACTCCCCCTCCAAAAAAAAAAAAGCAAAAACAAAAAAAAATTCTGGGGCAGCTAAGTGGCGCAGTGGATAGAGCACCGGCCCTGAAGTCAGTAGGACCTGAGTTCAAATCCAGCCTCAGACCAAACACTTGATACATACTAGCTGTGTGACCCTGGGCAAGTCACTTAACCCCAATTGCCTAAAAAAAAAATAGAAATACAGATTATTAATGAAATATAGACTCACTGTTAACTGTTGGGTAAAGTTTTAGGACACTTTCAATGTCTTTCAAAATTTTATTTCATTTGGCACCCTAATAGTTTGTTAATCTGTGTTACTGCATTTTTGTTACTGTTCTGGGCCTATGATTTCATCATTATTGGAAACTCAGCATGAATATTCTCTCATGTTTCTTCATGAATCCTCTGGATTTGTGACTGGTCATTATATTGATTGGAGTTCCTAAGTCTGGTGAAGTTATTTATCTTTACAATATTATTGCTATTGTATAAATTGTTCTCTTGGTTCTCCTCATTTCACTTTGCATCAGTTCATGCAAGTCTTCCCAGATAAAAGAGAAAAATGATTTGAGGAGGGAAAAAGAAAAAGCTCAATGTAGGAGGTGGCACTTGAATTAAACCTTAAAGAAGCTAAGGATTTGACAGAGGGAAAATGTGCATCCTTTCTAGGCATGGAGCACAGTCTGTACTAAGACAAGTTTTACTGGAAGGTAAGGTAGATAAAAGGAAATAACATAAAATAAATTTGGAAGGGGAAGCTAGAGACAGATTCTTGAAGGATTCAAATATCAAGCTGAGGAATTTAAGTTTTATCAAGCCACAGATTTTAGTCCATACTTATTTTGTATTCTTAGCACTTATCACAATGTGGAGCACTAAAGGATTGGTCAGACATGGAACACACCAAGGTCACCCAATGCATCCAGTCATTTTGTCTTGCTGCTGGACTTCGATGACTCTGGAAGAAAGAGTAAGATTGATAACTTAAATTCAATCCATGAGCAAGTCAAGATATCACCCCATAATGCCATTGCTCCTCTTACAAAATGAAGGCTGAACAACAACTTAGCACAATGCCTAGCACATAGTGCTTAGCAAATGTCAATTGAATGAATATGTGAACAAAGGTCTGAGTGTACACAAAGGTACTGAGTATGAGATATCAAGAGTTTAGGGAATATTGTTAGTGTCAACTTTCTTGATTCCACTCTTGCATTCTTGACTTCATCAAATTATCTTGTTTTTCCTCATTTACTTACACTACTGTACCCCAAAATAGAATAGGTAGTAACTCTTTCTCATATTTTTATGTTTGTACCCCAGCAACTTTCACATACAAGGTATTTAATAACTACTGGCTGAATTGAATTAAATGCCTTCTGAAGTCATTCTCATATTTAGTAGTAGAGGCTAACACAGAACAAACACTAACATTAGCAGAATATTCTCAAACCCTTAGTCTTTTGGAAACAAAAGTACAATAAAAACAATTTTACTGGAACTCCTCTCCCTTCATCATGGGGTCCTTTAAGAAGAAGCTCTATTCAAAACCCCACGCATATGTTTTATTTTAAAGTATTTAAAGGAATTAGCATAGTTTATTTTGCAATAAGCCAACAAGTAAATAATTTTGTTTTCTGGTATATCCTTGAATATCTATATTATATACTTTGGCATTGTTGTGAGGCATGAACTTCATAGAAAGAGAAAAAAGAAAAGAACAGAAAAAGAGAAGAAAAGAAAAGAGAAGAAAAGAAAAGAAAAGAAAAGAAAAGAAAAGAAAAGAAAAGAAAAGAAAAGAAAAGAAAAGAGAAAGAATTAAAACAGAGGGTGGACTTTAACTAAAAGAAAAATCTGCTTTTTAAATTAAAGAAGTTTTTATTTAAGAATGATCATGAGAGAGGTCTTCTTAGTTCTTTTAGAACCATCAGTTAGCATGGATGTTCAAAAATTTCTTAGTTTGGGTCCCTTACTTTATAGATGATGAAAATGAGATCCAGGGAGCTTGTTTTGGGCAAAGCCTGCACTGGAACTCATGTCTCAGAACCCCTCCGTTTGGAAATCTTAGATGTTAATGACTCTTTATATGAGTGAAGAAATTAGTCAGGAGTATATGTGGGGAGAGGGAAGAGGAATAAGCATTTATTAGGCACCTATTATGTTCCAGGCACTATGCTAAGTGCTTTACAAATATTGTCTCATTTGAAATAGTAGAAAGAGCATTGAGTTTGGAATCCAACACCCCAAATATTACCTACAGAATTTGATTCTATGGTTGTGAGTGCCTGAAAATATGTTTAGGCATATCAATACCTTGAAAATATAAATATTTATGGTAATACAAACATAATTATATGGCAACATAAAAGATGTTCTTCAAGAAAACATTGCCAAATATTTTATCATTTTCAAATACTTACTACCTCCTATTCCTACGTTGTGTTTCCAACATATAGGCCTCCAGGAAAGTGAACCAGAAGTGACTTACAGAAAATCAATGTATACATTAACTAACCGAATAATGGTAAGCAGTTGTTGAAAACATTTTCCCTTACATAGAAAAATCACCATTATCACCCGTGTAATTAAACACTTAAAAAAAAACCCAGCCTACTTAAGCTGATGCTCATAAACTCAAATGGTTGGATTCAGTTACACAATGATGATTTTCTCCACAAAGCGCAGAGTAATCTTCATACAGCCTTAGAGTTGAAAAACCAAATTTCCAAATGCCTTCTAATCAAACCCATATCTGATCATATTCCTTCCATAACATCCCTGATTAATGATTATCTACCATCCCCTTAAAGACTGTCCCAAAAATCTCAGGGCAGTTTTTTGTTTTGTTTTTGTTGTTGTTTTTGTTTTCTTTTGGCTAGGCAAGGGGGTTAAGTGACTTGCCCAGGGTCACACAGCTAGTAACTGTTATGTGCCTGAGGCCGGATTTGAACTCAGGTCCTACTGAATCCAGGGCCGTGCTCCCGGGCAGTTTTAAGAGCCATTTGGGACACCCTATACTTTGGAAAGCACCAGTTCTCAAGACACTTTTTCCTTACACTGAACCTACACTTGCCTCTCTATTACATCGCCTTTTTGCTTCTAGTTCTGACCTCAGGGACAAGCAGACAAGTCTAATATCTCACATATGATAGCTTGCCAGGAGGGCAGAGATCCTGTTAATTCAAGACTTCTTTTCTCTATGCTGAACATCTCCGGCTATAATCTACCTTTATGTGCATGGTATCCAGTCCTTTCTTTGGCTGTTCCATCTTCTCAGGAATCACACAACTTTGTCAACGACCTTCCTAATGGGCACACAAGTGGTAACTTAAAAGTCACTACAACATGGCAGATGTGATCTGACCAAGGGAGGCTACAACCAGACTTAATCACCTTCCTTGTTCTGAACACTGTTAATGCAGGGCAATGTCATTTAGCTTTTCTGGAGGTTCTGCCATATTATTGATCAATATTGAGTTTCTCATGGACCAAAATCCTCTGATCCTTTTTATGTGAATGATTGTCAAGCACATGCCCTTCATTCCATACTTTTGCCATTGATTTTTTTTTATAACTAAGAATAGGACTTTATATTTCTGTAGTATACAAATGAAAAAAAAATCAAACCAGACAAATGTTTCCGTTTCTGGATGTATGGCATGAGCAGAAATAGTACTTTGGAGAGTCTCCAAAAATGCTAGGAGCAGCTGGAAAGTTATTTGATATTTGAATTGCTTTTTTATTGGCTGAAGCCTCTGTCTGCTTGAAAGTAAAGACAGGATTCCATTAGGTAACAAACGTGGATAGAGTACTGGACTTGGTGTTAGCAAGACTTGGGTTCAAGGCTCAACTCTGATACTTGCTAGCTATGTGACCATGAGCAAGTTTCTTAACCTCTCTGGGCCTCAATGACCTCATCTGTAAAATTAAGGAATTGGACTAAATAGCCTATAAGTCCTCTTCTAGTTTTAACCCTAAGTCTATGATTCTACTGTAATATAGAGGTTCTTTTTTAAATATGACCCTTTTAATGAAGCAATTTAGTTCAAGAAGAAAAGAAGGAAGGCAGGAAGGACAAGGTAAACAATCATTAAGTTCTGTCAGGCACTGTGTTAAGTGTTGTCCTGCCCTCTAGGAGCTTACATATGTTTTTGAAGTCCAGAAAACAGGAAAAGGATTAAGAGGAGAAGGAAGGCAGGGCTGGTGAAGGGTATTACAAAGGAATACTCCAGGTTGAGAAGTTCACTGGAGTAATGGGATGTTCCAGGTGCTGCGAAAAGTTCTAGGATGAGACAGAATGGTTTTGAAGCATGAATGAGAAGATAAAAGAACTTTTGTATGTGGAAAAAAAGATCAAATGTTAAAAGATTGATATGCTACTTCTTTCATAGATGAACATTTTGATGACTGAAAGAAATAGTAAAATTACTTTGGTTTAATAAAAACTGCTAAAATGTATAAGAATAAAGAGTTTTCAGATGGAATTTGAGTCGTTTGGGACAGAAAGGAGACATTAACATAACTATAAAGACACAAGTCAGCTTTAAAAGATGTAGGATAACACCTCACTTATATGTCAATAGTTTGATGTTTCAAACTAGCAGAAAATTTCTTGATTTAAAATAGTAATGTGAGTATAAAGTAACACAGTTTCAAGGACACCAAATATACTAGAGGACTGTTTTGAGAACCGATTACTGGTTGGAACTGTAAGACACTATGGTCCTTTATTTGTTTGTAACTGTTTTAGACTTTTAAAAAATGGGGGGGAAATCCAGACTATTTAGAGATTAATAAGAATTTCATAGAAGAAATCTAGAATTTAGTGAGTTGTCACAGCCTAAGTGAAAGGTGAAAATCAGGAGTTTCTAATTTAAGCCATTGGAAGTGTGTGTTTAATAAAGAGACTGAAGCACCTGGAGAGGGAGGAAAATTTAACAGGGGGTCAAAAAGCAACTGTCAGATGTTTGAAGAAATCAGCAGCAGGACAGTCATATGACAAGAAGGCTATGGCTGCTAGTTCCTGTTTCACTGAATAAAGATTTTAAGTTCTTTGGAAAATAGCTTCAGTTCTATAGCCCTTTGGTGACAGGTAGGGCTTAAGGGAGATGAAACCTTTCTGAAGGGTCTGTTGCTCTTTGCTGCCTTCCTATCTCCTCATTCTCCCCTCCTCCCCCCAATAGAATGCTGGGCCTAGAGTCAAGGGGACCCGAATTAAAATCTGGCCTCAGACACTTACTTGCTGTGTGACCCTGAGTAAGTTACTCACTCTGCCTCAGTTTCTTTAACTCTAAAACGATAACAAAAAAAAAAAATAACGTTTTTAAATGATATAGCACCTAATTCATAGGGTTGTAAAACTCAAATGAGGTATTATTTGTAAAGCAGTTAGCACATTACTGGAACATAGCATTATTTAATAAATGTCTGTTCCCTTCCCTTCCCCTACCTCGCTTCCCCCCAGGTCTGTTTTCCTTGATCAGAAAGTTAATCTGAACTGTTCTCCTGTAAGCTGTGTTTGGAACAGTCTGACCTGACAATCACAGAGTCATGGTGAATGAAGTGCTCTGTATTACCTAGTGAGAGCCAAGCTGACAAGTTTTGTAGTTCTTTTAAAAGGGAACTTACTAGGCCTTTTTATAGTGTAACATTTTTCCAATACTCTTTTTAGGGCAACTCTAAGTTGAAAGAGTTTATAAATGACTCATTGGTTCAAGAATACAAGAGAATTTGTCCAGAGGGTCAGCAGATGAGCAGTTAACAGAGAAGCAGCACAGTGTGGGGCAAATATTCCTGAGTGGCCAATGCCATCAAAATCTGCAGTCTAGAGGTAAGAGTTGCTTTAAACGCGTGAGTTTTCCTTTCTCAGGTGCTTTACTTCCAGGTTCCTGTAAGCGTATGCCCATTCTTTCTAATATATGTTAGTGAGCCAGCATGACCTAGGTTTTTGTTTGGGATTAGAACGTATTTACTATTTCTATATTTGCATTGATATGTTCCTATCTCTGATGTGATTTTTTTTTCCTTCAGCTATTGCTAAGTAAATTATGTTTAAGATCTAAAAATGTCATCATTATGAATTGCTGATTTGTGTAAATGGAAACACACTCATAGGAGCTCAAGAGCTACAGGGGTGAGTAGGGAAGTATATTCTCACAAACAAGGTTACCTCTAAGACCCTGAAATAATTTGAATGCATCCTCTGGAAAACTAGACCTGCCAAGGTAAAGGCAGGTTGGAGTGAGTGAACAAGCTCAGAGAATGAGTAAAAATCCACATGTCTTTGTGAAAGGTGTGAGATCCTACATAATGGCCACCACAAGAACATGGATTAAACCATGATTGTAATGCTAACTCACATTTACATAATACCTCACTCTAACAGGCACAAACTGACTTTTCTTTCTAGTACACCCCAAACCTCACTGAAAGGATACAATAAATAACGAAGTATTGGCTTTAAGAAGATAAAATATCACATTAATTTCCCAGAATATTTTCCCTGATACTTTTATTTGGAACATCAGACAGTTAAGGACAAATCCAGGGATTGTTGTATACAAGGAACATCAGGGATCCAAAGGCTGTAAGCAAGAACGTTTTGCAAACCATAGGCATTATTTGTTGAAGTGGGCACCAGGGAAAAATTAAAGGGGGGATTTTTGTTGTTATTTTTTCAGAATATGGATGCCTGCCAAACATTCAATAGCAATTACATAGAGAGTTTGTTTTTTAAGCTTATTTATAAGTAGTCTAAAAAGAGAGAGAGAGATTTTATTTTTGTACTTTCAGAATATGGTATACATGTCAAATGTAATAGAGGTAATCATATGTCAATCATTTTGTGAACAAATTGTATTTGGGGCATCAGCTCCAACTAAGTTTTGGAAACTTTTCTTAAAAGAAAAGAAAGAAAGTTTCTCAAAAAAATATTTTTAGAGGATGATTTTCTTTGGATTTGATCATGTAAAACCATGCCCAGTGGGATAGTTTTTAGATCTAAATTAGTGTTTTAAAAGTTTTATACCTTTTAAGACTCACATCGGTGTTTGTCAAGATTCACACAATAGATGATCTTACTTTCATCATTTGACATTACTTTTCTGAGAAACAGGTTTTTAAATTCTGTTAAGTTCAAGTCATTGGATAACTGTTGTAAGAAGGTTCTCTGGGCTGCAGAATTATTAAATAACTTCAGGCTTGTTGTTTTGAACAATGTGATAAGAATTAATTTTATAGACTAGACCATGGTTCCTAATATTAGATTCAAGAGCCTGTAGAATCGACAGAACATGAAGGCAGAGAATGCACCAGCCTGCCACAGTAACCAAGAATGATCTTCTGATTTGAAAGCACAAAAGCTTTCTTCACAATAACTACTGGCTTTAGACATGAATATAATAATAAAAATGTCTTCCTATCTGTAAATCAAGAATAGAAAGGACAAAAAAAGACAGTATATGAGGACTAAGGCAAGATGAATTTCATAAGATGTCCAGCATAAAAGCTGAGAACAAAGAGGATAGTCCTTCATTTGTCCTTTCTAGGGCTTCTTTTTAAAATTATTTTTTTAATTTTAAAAAAATCACTTATTCCCACCAATGGAAAACAAAAAGAAAAAGAAAAAGAAAAACCAAACTCTCATAACAGATATGCATATTCAAGTTGTCATATTCAAATATATATGTCTCATTCTGTACCCTGAGTCTATCACCCCTCTAACAGGAAGTGACTAGAAAGTTTCATCATAGTTCCTATGAAATCATGGTTGGTCATTGCATTGACCCAAGTTCTTAAGACTTTTGAAATTGTTTTTTTACAGTGTTTTGGTTGTTGTATAACCCTCCTTATTCTGCTCACTTCATTCCGCAACAGTTCATACAAGTCTTCCCAAGTTTCTCTGAAATCATCCGTTTCATCATTACTTATGGTATAATAGTATCCCACTATATTCATATACCATAATCTGTGTAGCCATTTCCCCATAAGTGTGTACCACTTAGGTTCCTGTTCTTTGCTATTGCAAAAAGAACACCCTAATGTTACTCTACATATGAGTCCTTTTTCTTTGATCTCTTTGGAGCATAGATCTAGTGGTGATATTGATGTATAAAAAGTGGTGTTTAGTAACTTTGGGCACATACTTCCAAACTGATTTCTAGAATAAATTCACAGCTCAAACCCTGTTTTAGAAATCATAGAATAATTGAGTTCTAGAGCTGGAAGTGACTCAAGATAATTTCAAACACCTTTGTTTCATAGAGGGGGAAACTGAGATGCAGAGAAATTTGATAACTTGTATAATAGATCATTCAACTGGCCAGTACTAGTGGAAATGGAATGATAAGTCAGGTATCCTGAGGCTTAGTCCAGAACTCTTTAAAGTCTATGGCTTACAAATGTGAAGAATAAAAAAGAAATAGATACTGAAATGAACTAGAGTGAAGAGTTCAATTTTGACCAAAATGGACATATGGATTTTGATAGTATTTTATAAGAATAAAAATGAAGCCAACAAAATCCAATTGAATACCTAGATGGAAATGGAATTGGAAGGAAACAGAATAAAAATGAGGTTATTGTTAATATTTTATTACATATTATTTCTTTGTGCATAAATACTGTATTTAATTTTCTTAGTTCAGACCTCTGATTTCAACGGTGTGAGAACTTCTCTGGCATAGAAACCACTTTTGATATATATCAACAACATGTCTGTGACTATCTAGGAACATTGAGGTTAAATGACTTGTACAGGATCACACAAATAATGTATATCGAAGTTAGAATTTGAACTCCAGTCTTTATGTTTTTATTTTGGTATTTATTATTATATCATTATTATTTATTGTATTCCCTGTTTTTATTGTTATGATGAGCTGTCTTATGTCAGTACAGTTTCTACAACAGGAAGTCCCTATACTAATAATAAAACAGGTATTCTATAAACACACATCCATGTAAAATATAGTTTTATTCTCTTACGTACTATATTTTATGCCACTATACATAGTAGACTATAGTAAAATTTAATGTATATGCACACATCTATATATACTTCTTTTTAGCAAATTTTCAGTTATTTGGAGTTTGGAGCATATGATATGATTCCTGGCTTTGTTTTATTGATACTGTTATCAAGTTTATAAGATACATACATACATATGTATATTCTTTTTTGTTTTTTAACTAACAACTACAACTCTAAAATGAGCAGCTAGGTGGGATTGTGGATAGAATGACAGGTCTGAAGTCAGGAAGACTCTCTTCCTGTGTTCAAATCTGGCCTCAGATACTTACTAGCTGTGTGACCCCAGGCAAGTCACCTAACACTGTTTTACCTCAGTTTCTTCATCTGTAAAATGAGCTGGAGAAGGAAATGGCAAACCACTCCAATATCTTTCCCAAGTATACTCCAAATGGGGTCACAAAGAGTCAAACAGGACTGAAATGACTGAATAACAACTCTAAAAATGTTGTACAAGGTCAAAATTAAATAGGGAATGATTACGGAGGAGGGAGGAAAATCACATATCTTTTTTCAGCCTCAATTTCAGCATTTGTCAAATAAGGTTTGTAACAGCACCTACCTCATAGGGATGTTGTGAAAACCAAATGAGATACCAACTGTGAAGTGCTTTGCAAATCTTAAAGTTCTACCTAAACGTCATAATCATCATTGTCATTGTCATCATCATCATCACTGTCATTTGAGAGCTTGCTGTCCTGTAGATCAACTGGAATACTATATTCTTTTTTTGGGAGGCCATCTATAATCAGGAAGACATCCAAATAAAGAAAATCTTTCCTAAAGTGTTAGATGATGAAATAACAAAACTGGGATTTGGATCAAGTCCATAGACTCCAAATCCAGTGTTCTTCTTACTGCTTCATGACTCCCCTTTAAAAATGAAAGAAAAAATATAGAAAATGAAGGGTGATTTTTCTAGGTAGGCAAATACCTTCCTGACAAAGAAAGTAATTTGCTTAACTGAATGGAAACATATGACACAAATTTTAGATCACTGATTTAGAGCTGGAAGGGAACTGAAAAGCTCTTCAAGACCATCCCCTTCATTTTTAGATAAAGAAGCTAAGGCATTGAGAGAGTGAAAAGTATTGCCAAGAGAGTGCCACAGAGAGTAAGCAATAAAGACTGGATTTGAACACAGGTCCTCTGATTCCAAACCAGCATTCTTTCTACTGTGCCAAGCTGCCTCACTAAAATTGTGCTCAGTGGGCTCACCACATTGGCTATTAGCTAAATTCATTACTTCTAGCCTTAGATAGCTCCTCAAGACTCAGACACATTGAGCCATTTCCCCATGGTCGTACAGGTAGCAAGTCTGAGTAGCAGAATTTTAACCCAGGCCTTCCTGATTCCAAGACCAATGCTCTATCCACTACTTCATGCTGCCTCTGTACTGGTTGAATACTTATTGGTTACTACTAATTGACAAGTAATCCTAATGATTGCTCCTTACTAAAACTTATTCCTAAAAAAGCAGGACTTTCCTCCACTTAAAAGTTTCATTTTGAATCCTGTGACCTTTCAATTTGTACTACTAAAAAATGAGCAGGCCAGAATCATGGCAGACCATAAATGGCAGTATAAAGCACTTGCCAAACTCAACATATTTGTGTCAGGTCATAAGCAGTGATGTGGATGCCATCGAATGCCAGGGTCAGAGCAAGCACTCTGCTGTTTGTATCCAATCCCCGTTATTTTGAGAAACTCTGAAACAAGAAGGGTTATCCAGGCATGCATTTGAAATCTTCTGTTTACAAAAGAGTGGCGCTACAATAGTCTTTGAAATACTGCAAACCATTAAATATGCATATTAAGGCCCAGAGGATAATGTGGTCTTCCTGGAGCTCTGGATGTTGTCTCAGTAAATGCTGCCTCAAAGCTTGCTCTCTAGTAGTTTCATTACCGCTGTCATGCTTATTTTAACTAAAGCTCATGGCAGCTATTAATGATCAACAGAGGCAAAGCTGTATTGAAAATTACAAACAGTCTTTGCTTGAATACAATTTGCCTGTTGAGAATGTCTGTCTGACCTCTAAGATTCTCTAACTTGGAAGTAAAGGAAAGGAGTCCGGGTTTTAATTGTTCAAATTTCAATCTTTTCAAATTTCATACAATTCTTTTCACTTCAGGGCCCCATTTGGCATTTCTTCCATGTAGTTAATAATCCCATCCAGCTATCCACCCTGGCCATGCTGTCACCTGTCTTACTGTTATCCTGCCTTTCTCCATATGGGAAGACCAAACCTCAAAAAAAAAAACATGTTCCCAAACTCTGAGGATGATAATCCACTTAGTTTTGGAACTCCCACCCTGAGGCTAAGATGTCTTGATTGGTGAGAAAGCGAATACAAATCCAGCACTCTATCCACATAGCCTACCATATCTAGCTAGCTCCATACCATGCTTCACATCCTATGTAGCCATCCAACCTGGCCATTTTATTATCTATCCTGATGCTGTTTAGTTTAATAGCTGGTGTATTCTAAGTGCTTAATAAATGCTTTTTTCTTTAATACTTCACTCCTTCATTCATTCATATCACAGGTCCAAGGAGAAGATAGGCAAAAAATAACCAGCTCTCTGAAATGTTTTATCTCTCATGAGTTCCAGAATCCCTTATATAGACGAGGCTATCCCACCTACATTTGAATACCTCTAGTGACAGGGAACTTCTCTCTAAAGGCAGCCTTTTGATTCTGATTATTAGACATTTCACGGAATCATAGTATGTAGATTTGGAAGGGATGTTACAGGACATCTAGTTTTCTTCTCATGACCTTACCTCCTCTTCTACTAATTTTGCTTTGGGGCTCAGCCAAATAAATCTGCTCTCTTTGCCTTATATGGGGATATATAGGGAAACAGCAAGTGCAGAGTCTTCTCTTCTCCAGGATGAACATCTCTGGCTCTCTTACAATCCTTCTTGAGACCGTGACTGCCCCAAAGAGTCCTTATTTACAGCCACCTGTATACACTAATCATGAAGATGTTTCATATTCTTCAAAATCAGAGTACTAATGGCAACACGCTTCAAGAATGAGAGCATAAAAGCAGTCACAAATAGCTATTAATTATGAAATAGAAGATGAGACAACTTTTGATTTAATAATAGTGACTGCCATTTATATAATACTTAAAAGTTCATTATTATCTTTTCCTCACAAAAAATCTTGAGATGGGTAGTAAAGGTGGAATTGATGATATGAACATAAAAGTACTTAAAAATATTTATTCATTGAGTTGCAGTGCATTTTGGTAATATCCTGGTTTATCAACAGAAATTGAATCCACAGAAAGATTTCACTTTGATGCAGTAGATATAGAATTAGATTTGGAATCAGAAGAACTGCATTTAAATTGTTACTTTTCTTCCATGGCCTTAGGCAAATTATTTTCCTTCTCTGAGCCTTTCTTTTTATATATATATATATATATATATATATATATATATATATATATATATATATATATATATATATATACATGCAAATATATATATAATTTAAAAAAAAACATTTCATTAAAATCTGTTGTGTCCAGCACATCAAGCAAAATGCTGGGAAACTTAAAAGGTTTAGATATGATAAGATCCCTATCCTCCAGGAATATGCAGTCTAGAAAAATAAGGTTGGACTACTTTCAATATGTTCAACAAACACCGACTATTGCCCATTGCATGCAAAGCAATGGGAAACAAAAATTAAAATTCTTTCCTTTAAAGAGTTTACTTTCACCCGGGCTAGAATTAGAAGAGTATAGCACAGTTTTTAACATATACACAAATAAGAATAATGCGAGGTAGATGTGTGCAAAAGAGATATCTAGACAAAATCTTCTAGGAAATTTTAAAGAGGGAAGGAGCCAAGTTCAGCTGAACATATCAGAGAATGGTGAATTCTGAAGTACATGAGGGGTAGCTGGTGGTATAGTGGATAGAGCAGTAAGCCTGGAGTTAGGAAGACCTGAATTCAAATTTGACCTCAGACACTTACTTGCTATATGCCCCTAGGTAATTCATTTAACCTCTGTTTCCTCAATTCTAAAATATGGATAATAGCACCTACCTTTCAGGGTTGCTGTGAGGATCAAATGAGATAATATTTGCAAAAGTGCCTAGCACAGTGCCTGGTACATAGTAGGCACTAAATAAATGCTTATTCTCTGTCCTTATCTGCCATATAGTTCTAAATCCTATTATCTGACATGATAAGAGAACAGTAGTTGTTTTCAGCAAAATATATATATATATATATATATATATATATTTCCTTTTTTTATCCTTACTTATATTTTTTCCCAATTACATGTAAAGATAGTTTTCAACATTAATTTTTTATAAAATTTTGAGTTCCAAATTTTTCTGCTTCCCGCCTTCTTGTCCCCCCCCTTTTCCCTCCCCTCCCCAAAACAGCAAGCAATCTGATCTAGGTTATACATGTACAATCATGTTAAACGTATTTCCACATTAGTCATGTTGTAAACCAGCAAAACTCTTTTACTTCAACAAATCTCAAAAAGAAATACAACACATCTCTAGGAATTAAAGTTGCACCAACAAAAGTAAACAAAATTTTCACGCAATAAAATAAAGCCTTCTGAAAAAACAGCTGAGAGGCAAACTATCAAATGTACCAGCTGACCCTGAACAATCCAAAAACTCCTGTGCACTGGTGACAGCCTGCTCAAACAACCCACCTGGCCTATGTTTCAGGCTCTGGCTTTGACAGCCTTCACCCTGTCCCCTTACAGTATTGGTTTACTCTGACTACCTTCCCTCTCACCACCTTATAAGAGATGGAAAACATGGTTCTCTCCCATGGCATGCTGGAAAGAAAGTACCTTTGCAGGATGAGTGAGTGAAGATATGACACTGGAGAACTGGTCAGAGAAAGAAGGGATTTCTATACCCAGGGAAAAGGGGAACAAACATGTACCTGCTATCAGTCCTGTCCTTCAGGAGTCTGCACAGAGCTGGGACCTGGCCAAGCTTTTTTACTGAAGAGATTGAAGATACTTGATCTCTGGGGTCTGCAAGAGAAAAACTTAGTGCCACAGCCGAGGAGCCAAATACAGAAGAGGGAAGCTTGAGGAAAAACTATCAGAAATAGAAGAAAAATTCTGAAAAACTAAAAGGACAAGAGAGAAGGCTGGTTATAATACCAGTTCTCAAGAAAACAAAACAACAATAAGATTAATGATGACAGAAGAAAAAATAAGCAAGAATTTCAAAAATTCTTTAATTGAGGCCAGAACACATAGACCAGAGATTATACATAAAGGAAAGCAAATAAATATCAAATGAATAAGAGGATAATCTGTGGATTCCCTAGATATTGCAAAATGGTTCAAAAGTAGAAGGAAACTTGTAAAAGATAATATAGTATAAATTAGTTCATAAAATGAAAGCTCTTGATATAGATTGAGACTAAAAACAAGGTAGAATCATTAAAATCTCTGAAAAAATAAAACAGCAGCTCTGGAACTGAAAAGTGAAGAAGTGGAAGGAAATGGAAGAGAAAATAGATATTAGCAACAACTCTATTTCTATGCATTCTATGAAAGCCATTGCAAATGAAGACAAAGTGAACATAGATACTTTGAAAGCATAGCTCCCAGAAAACATGATAAATCAAAATGATTGCCAATCATGATACATGAGAAAAACATTTTTTTAAATTGCAAAATTCAAATTAATAGAATTTTCAGATCCCTAGCAAGAAAAACATCAAGAATGAAATTTGAAATTCCAAATCACATAGTAGTTAAATATCAAAATTCCAGTGCAAAACAACTCACTTTACAAGAAGGCCACAAAACAAAAAACATACCCAAAAAAACCCTAAGGATTATTCAGCTCTATGCAAATCTGAGAAAAGATGAAAATGTAATTATCCAAAAGGTAAAATTGAGTCTAATCATCAATGAAACATATAGAACTTCAACAAGAGACTTTGAATCTTTCATACAAAAGGAACCAGAAAAGACATGCACACTTTCCAAACAAAATAAAACTTTACAAATCATCAAATAGATCTGTGATTTCATCTATCTGGAAGTTCCCTCCAAAAATGCACATTTGAGGCATATATGTGTCTGTTCTGTAGAATTCTCCTCCAAACCTGCCCAAAAGTTCGCCACAAAGAGTCCACACAACATAATTCAAGTCTTCCTTTCTTTCTCCTGACTTTGCAATGATACTGGTGGGAACACTCTCACCATTTACCTGTCATCTCTCACTCTTGCCTCATGACCAGACTATCTTCTTTGCCCCATCATAAAATTCCTTAATGACATCCTTTACTCCTGTTCTTCATAATTCCTCATTGGTTTTATGTTTCAACCTGATCATACCCAGCATGCTCTCTTCCATGTTCCTCTGTATAATGCTCATCTTTAGTTCTTCAGAAGCAATGTTATTCCAGATTTGCTGCAATATAGCAACACTAGGAAAATGTTTGTGGTGAAAAAATGGTCCTTTGCTGTTATGGGGAACATGGAGAACAATTTCCCCCAAACAATCTAGCCCACCTTCCTCTTTCTTTTCAATTCGTATTCTACCTCTCTTTCCCTCCATATTGTCTATTCCAGATATGCACATTGTCAAAAAAAACTTTACAGATTGTCCATTTAGATACAATTTGAAATCTGGGCAATAAATCTCCTTTGTAGATGGGTAGACCATCCTCCTTTGAGTGATTACAAGGTCTTTTCTAGGAAGCTCTGCCATCTATTTGAGCTTAATACAATCAATATAATATTAAATTTCAAAATTTTTAAATTGTCAACAAAAGAAACAAAAAAGTATGTAAATACAATTATCCAGAAAAGACTAAGCAATAAAATAAATTCTCTGATGTTTCTAGTGTAAGTCAAAGTTATTCTTTTGTTAATTAGTATTACCAAGAATAAAAAGAAAAAGAAAGAAAAGAAAGAAGGATTAAAGTAGAATTCCATGGATCAAAATTGACCACTTCCCTGTAAATGAATAAATGTTTTTATGAGTGGAAAAAAGAAGACAGATGTCACTAAATGGGAAGCCATTTAATTGAAAGGGAAGAGATAAGAGACCGAGGGTATAAGATTTGTACTCCCACCTCATCTTGATTTGAACAGAAAAGGAATAGTTATTTTCTTAGTCTCTGAACAAGCATAAGGATCTATGGGAGAATAGAGTCAAAATAGTAAACTGGAGTTTATGGGAATAGGAATTTTATCTTGAGCTAGAATGGGAAACAAGGAGGTGTCATTGACAAATATTTCCATGGCAGTGGTGGGAGACAAGGAAGCTCAAAAGAGGTTTAATTTGGATGAATGGGGACTTTAGGAAACCCAAGGATCATGCTTCTTAGGACTACCTTAGACAAAGGGGTGAATGGCCCTCAGGGAGTGACAAGCATCCAGAGTATAAAAGTAGAAATAGATACACAAGTAGAATATATTAGCTTTAGGATGCATAAGTGGCCATAGTAATGCCAAGATGTTGGACCATATCATCTGACTAGGAAAGGAATTACCATAATCATTCATATTGAAGCAAAACCATATGATAAGATTTAAATAAAATGTATATATATATATATATATATACATACACATATATGTAATGTATGTGTGTGATCATATATACTAACCAAAAGTCAGAATTATCTGTGCTTGAAACATGCTAGGAGCTTTCTTGATAAAAACTCTCTCCCCAATATTGTTTGTTAGTTCTAGATATGCTTTTGCTGGAAGTAAGGCAAATGAAAAGAAATATTGGCGATGAGGTTATGAAATTACCCTTATTTGCAGATGACATGATCAAGAAATCTGAGAAAATGTGTATGAAAACTACTTGAGACAATAACTTCAGCACATCAGCAAAACACAAATACATCTATGAAATCATCAACATTTCTATACAGAAATAACAAAATGCAAGAGGAAATATTAAGTAAAATGCCTTTCAAAACAACTATAAAATGCATAAAATATCTGAGAGTCATCTATTGAGATACTTGCAAGACATACAAATACAATTACAAAATAATATTTACAGAAGATTAAGAAGATGTATAATTGGAAAGATAACCATTACTCGTAATTGGGTCACATTGAATAATAAAAATGATGATAAAACCTAAATTAATTTATAGATCTAATTCTTTACCAATAAAACCACCAAGGATCCACTCTATAGAAAGGGCAAAATAATAATAAAATTCATTTCAAAGAATAAAAGATATAGAATCTGAGGGGAACTAATTTTTTTAAGTAAGAATGAAGAGAGAGTGACATATCCAGATGTCAAATTATTTAATAAGCACAAATCATTTAAAAGAGTTGGTAGTGGTGAAAAAATAATAAAGGAACTAAGCAGAAAAGACTAATTAAGCAGAATTCAGAACCAATCAAACTCAGTATCCTACTGTATGTTGAAACCTGTGTAATGTACATTGTTTAGAGAAAGCTTCCCTTTCTGACAATAACTACTAGAAAACTGGAAAGCATTTTGGAAGAAAATAGGTGTAGACCAGTACCTTATATGATAAACCATAATGAGTTCCAAGTATACAAACAACCTAAGCATAAAAGATCACATCATAAAAAATAAATAGAGGAGGATGGAAAGATCCATCTTTCTCAGCTATGGCTAGGGAGAGAATTCTTTTGTAAATAAGGAATGGAAAAAGATCATAAAAGATAGTTTTGTTTACATGAAGTTAAAAAAAGCTTTTCCTCAAAAAATTTAGTGATGATAGAATAAGGACATGATTTAGATTTGAAATACACACACACACACACACACACACATACGCAAGCACATATATTATATATCTTATAAGAATCTGATATCAAAAACATATAGGGAATTAGCATGATTATATAAGACCAAGAGCCATTCCCCAGTAGATGAATGGTTAAATAATATAAGCAAACAATTCTTAAAATAATTTCAAACTGTCAAAAATAATATAAAAGATTACTCCAAATCACTAAAAGAAATCAAAATAAAAGCAACTGAAATTTTACCATACAGCCAGCAAATTATACAAAAATAACAAGGACAGAAAAAGTCAATGTTGGAGGGACTTCAGGAAGATAAGCACACTAATACGCTGTTGAAGAAGCTAAGAATTGGTTCAACCATTATGTAAGATAATTTTAAATTAAATCAAGAAAAGCCACTTGTCATATCCTTTAGCTCAAAAATAATTGCTATACATATATGCCAAGGAGTTTAAAGATATAAAGAAATGCCCTGTAGGCCCCAAAATATTCATAGCAGCACTTTTTTTTGCATTTGCAAAAAAACTGGAAACAAAGTAGGTATTCATAGATTGAAAAAATGTCTAAAAATTTTTGATATGTGGTGGTAACAGATTTTCCTTGAAATATAAGAAATGATGAATAAGAGGAATTCAAAGAAATCTAGGAAGATCTATATGAACAGAATGAAATAAGCAAACCAGGAAAATAATATGCACAATGACTATAATGATATAAATTAAGAGAACACTAAAATGAAGCCAATTGCCATGTAATCACAATGACAGATCTGGGCTCTAGAGAAGAGAAGAAATGTGAACTTCCTTTTTCTTGGAGGTCTGTGGAAGTGGAAGTTTGCCTGTGTTGTCAGATATGGCCTATGTCAGATGTTTTTCCTTAACTCTTTTCCCTTGTCACAGTAGAGGATTCATTTGGTGCAGGGATGTGGCCTATGCAAAAATGACTATAACATAGAAACAAAAGCATGCAGAAAATATTTTTGAAAAAGAAAGTACTGAACTTTATGCCCTATACCTATTTCAGTACATTAATGAGTATATAAGTAAAAACAACAAGAAAAAAAATGATACTAGAACTTGTATTATTACTAAGGTTCAAACTACAGTATACTAGAACAATGGAGCTCAAATCAAAAAAACCTGGGTTATAGTCTGGATTTTGCCATTTACCAGTTGTGGGACCTTTTGCAAGTCACTCTCATAGTTTCAGTTTCTCCGTCTGTAAAATTGGGGAGGGTGAGGGAGATAGCTTGCATTTATGAATGATGTTCTACATACTTTATTTAATTTGATCCTTACTGCAACTTTGTGGGGTAGATATTCTAGGTATTTCTATTATTATTATTCTCACTCTTAAAATAAAGAAATGAAAGCTCAGAGAGGTTCATGGTGGGGAACTGAGTACAAGTTTTATAGAACAAATCCTTTTATTCAAAGGATTTGTTCTGTAAAATTTGGATTCAGTCAAAGAGTTGCACCTGAGGACCTACAGGCCCACATGTGACCTCGAGACCACAGGTTCCCCACCCTGGACTGATTTGCTCATGGTTACATGGCTAGTAGGTGACAAGAGTCAGGCTCTGAACCCAAATCTCTCCTCAGTACAATGTACTTTCCTCTATACCATGTTCCCACTATAAAAACGATAATAATACCCACATTATTGCTTCCCTGAATTTTTGTAAGGATAAAATTGAAACAATGCATATAAAGTACTCAGTAATTCATAAAGTCCCATATTATTGTGAACTGTTATTATTATCGTTATTACTCCCCCCAAAAAAAATTCCAAGCCTTCCTAGGGCAACTTAGTTTCTACCACGTTTTTCTTCCACAAAAGGAGCCATTTCATTGCTTCTTGGAAAAAGGCATTCCATGGCACTGGAGTCACGAACATGTGGACCCATTCTGAGCTGTCAAGGACTTAACTGACTTTGGAGTCTATGTAAATAGTGCATTCCAAAGAGCATAACCCACTTCTTTTTACCCCCAGTGCTTCACCCTAGAGTGTTAACGCTGTCACAGACACAAAATGCCAGCTGACCATTGAAAAAAATCACATGCATATTTGGGGCCACAGTGAGGAATGAATACATACATAATAGAGCTGCTTATATTTTAATAGACAGGGTTGTAGTTTTTTTTTGTTGTTGTTGTGAGACAGATTTGATTCACAGCATCTCAATTTAAACATGCACATTTTAGGTGCTTAATAAATGATTGTTGAATTGCACTGAGGGTTACCTAGGTAGCTAGCATATGGATTGCCTCTCTTATCTTTCATTTGTGTGAGCACCTAGGACAGGCTTTCCTATAGGTAAGTGGGTTATTATATGTGATTCTGATTCACCACTTTGCAATAAATACAGGAAATTTAAACAGAATATTTGAGGGAATTTTTTTTCACCTGCTTCTGAACAGCTCCTTAATCCTTCCAGAGCAGTGCTTATATTTCTGCTTAAGGATTTAGGAATGTTTCTTCTCTTCTCTAGTCTTGTGAAATTTCCCTCTTTCATTGGGAGCAACTGAACTCCTATAATCAACATACACTTCTCACTTCCAAAAGACTGACTAGTTGATCACTTCCCTCTTCCTGAATGGTGGTTATTCTTGGCTGATGGAATTATTTATTTGGAGAATTGCAAATGAACAAGAAATTCAGATATGCTGAAGAGTAATCAGTGATCTAGCACTTCACCTTACACAGCACTTGCCTCTGTACCTGATATAATATTTGTAAAGCACTTAGCCTAGTACCTGGAACATAGTAGACAAACTTCAGAAATGCTTGTTCCCTTCCCCCTGCCCCCAGGCAAGAGAAAGCACTAACGAATGGAGACATCCTAGAATACCTTGGTGAAAGGGAAGTGGCAATTGAGCTGAGCCTAGAAGGAAAACAACAATTTTGAGAGGTGGCAATGAAGAGGTAGAGTCTTCCAGGCATAAAGAATGGCTTATGCATGTAAAGGATTTCAGGCCCAGTCACAGAATTACTTGCTTTATATTGGCCCGAAAGGAAAATGAACTACTCAGGATGCGTATCTGTGTAAGCTACCAGATGTCACTCCATATCTGAGTTATCAGTTTGAATAACTACCCCATTGTCTCCTCTTGAGGACACTGAAACAAGACCAGCCTTTCCCAAACTTTCACAGCCTCGTTAGGCTCTTAGCTAGTCTAAGGGTATGATTTAAGCCCCTCAAAATTAATAATTTTCTTGGTCTACATTCATCCCCATATCTCAAGATCTTCATCTCTTTCTCAGCTTCTCAGGACTCCAAAGAATTACTCATTCTCATGTAAATTAGAATACATTTATTGAATGAGATTAAAAAAGTGAACGATAAAGCAGTAAATTGCTATGGCTTAAGCAAGTCACATTGATTGTGTCGGTCTAAACTTTCTAGCTTCCAACTTTCTTTTCTTGGGATTTGCTTCTTGCTGTCATCCCTGAGAAAGATGACTCCCCAAATGCTTCACACCAAGCAGTGTTTGGTCTGAACTGTCAAAGGGTATGGGAGAAAGGGTCATTGTTTTGTCACAATCCTATTTACTCTTTCCTATTGCGTGGTTCCTAATTCTAATTTGCTTGACTCCTATAGAGAAAGCATTCACTTTCTGACCAGGTTCCAGGTGAGAACCATGAAACCACTTGTCAACCTGGAGAGTTCTAAGAAAGACAAACAGAATTAGGCTGTATGTCCATTTATTTCTCATTTCTCTCAAAGTGGGCAGGCATTGATACGAATGCAAGGGAATGATAGCTCACTTTGGGGTCAGGCTGCATATTTATATATCCTTCCAACAAGGTTGTCACTCCAGCATCATTTCACCTCTGGCAAGAAAAAAAAATACACACACACACATATCTATATGTCTGTGTGTGTGTGTGTGTGTGTGTGTATACACACATAATATATATATACACACGTGTGTGTGTGTGTGTGTGTATGTGTACTACACACCACCCCCAGCTATACCAGACTGCTCCCAGCCTTGTACCATCTACACAAAAGAATCCTCTCAAACTTGAGTAGTACGCAATGTTCTTCTCTACTTCAGATTAAATTCCTTGCAAGCTTCGGTAGGGGCTGACCAGGGTAAGGAGAGTTAATCAGTAATGTTCTTTTGTAGAAAAACCAAACTTAAAGTCAGGACTTTGGAAGAAGGGCGGTGGGGAAGCTCTGAATATCCCAAGATATAGGTTATTAATAATCATTTTTCACACTCTCCTCAACAGGGGCAGCTAGGTGGTGCAATTGATAGAACACTGGCCCTGGAGTCAGGAGGACCTCAGTTCAAATCTGACCTCAAACACATAACACTCACTAGCTGCGCGACTCTGGGCAAGTCACTTAACACCAATCACCTCACCAAAACAAAAAAAAAAAATGAAGGATGAGCAGCACACTCTCCTCAAGTGGGTTCTGAGGTCAGATGCTATCTCATTGTCTTCTCTGAGGGTCCATCATTAAGTACCCCTTTAACGTTGTAGTCCTTTTTCAGTTGTGTCTGACTCTTTTTGATCCCATTTGGAGCTTTCTTGGCAAAGGTACTGGAGTGGTTTTGCCATTTCCTTCATCCAGCTCATTTTACAGGTGAGGAAACTGAGGCAAACAGGGTTAAGTAACTCGCCCAAGGTCACATAGCTAGTAAATGTCTGAGGACAGATTTGAGCTCAGAAAGATCAGTCTTCCTGAATTTAGGCCTTGTACTCTATCCATTACACCACCCCACTGCACAGATAGCCCTTGGGAATTCCCATCTTCAGTTCTGCTTGCAGCCAAACTCTCTCTCTTTTCTCACTGACCTCTGGATTCTTGCACATCTTTTCCCTAAAATGTGGTATCTCTTTTCAAGTGTTCCCCTCTTACCGAAACATTAGAAGAGCCTTAGACATTCAATTTATATGACTCCACTGAGGCTACTCAGCCACACACTGACCATCTTTTTCATGTCCTTAAGAAGCATAAACTGTTTGGAAGACGTAGCCATGCTTAGTCTGCATAGAAAGAGGTTGTCCTAGGAACAAATACATTTGAAAGCATAGACATGGGAGACTGAATGGCAAGTTCAGGGAAAATTTGGCAAAAACATAGTTTGAAATAAGGCTAGTGTGGAAGGCTTTAATTGTCAGTCTAAAGGGCTTGTGTTTAGGGAGATGCTTGAAACTATCAATCAGGGGAATTACATTGGCAGTTGTGTGCATATGGAGAGGACATAGTAACAGGTAGAGACTAGAAGCAGGAAGAGCAAATGTTATAGGAGGCGACCAAAATAGTTACGACAGAGTCAGGGGTCATTCTAAGACTGTGGACTTGATTAACTTGGCGAATTGTAGTATCCTCAACAGAAAGATGGAAGTTTGGAGGGAAGACAATTATGTTTTGATACACTGAGTTTGAGGTGCCTGAAAGGGTTACTCAGGCTTTTTCAATTTGAACATTCTTTGATCTCCTTGATGGGGAGGGGAAGCTACGTATGGTCCTACCTCTCCCGGAGATTACACTGGAGAGTGATGGAGAGGTGAAGGAGTTGCTGCTGTCTGGTGCTGGCTAAGATTGGGGGCCAACTTCACTGCATAGCCCTCTTGTCTGGAATTGCCAGCTAGCTAACTTTTCAGGTTCTCTTATGGACTAAAGTAAAGAAATACCTAAGAGTCAAGTGACTTTGCCTTCTAAGTGCCTTCTGAAACTACGAATCTATTTAATCACTTGAACTTAATGGCAGCCATACCTGCTGTTTGTAGCCCCTTAGTGGCCTAACTTATCAAACAAGACTTGAAGAAATGGTACCAGTTATACTATCCTTCATTGTACTGCTAAGAAGGGTAGGCCTATGGCTGCTGAGTATCATAGTATCAAGATTTAGAGCTAGAAGTTACCCATTTGCCTCACACAGTCTAGGCTGGCTTTCTCCTTAAACATAGTAAGATTACCCTTGAGATTTAATTGGTAAAAGGAACTAAGGCTTACGCTGTTGACACAGCATCCTGGTTGTCTAAATATAAAAGGCAACATAGAAAGAACCATTAGGTTCTCAGATGTGGTGCATAATTCTACAGGTCAACATGGCAGATGAAAGCATGTAGAAGCTAAAATCAGCTTAAACAGTTGTCTCCTTGTTAAATATCCTTCCCATGTCATCAGCAAGGGAACTTTTTGTTATGTATTTATAAACCTATAATCTATCTTATATATCTTATATGTTATCTATCTATAAATCTATCTATCTAGAAATGTTTCATTTTGTGACAGTGTTGGATGGGGCAGCAGGAAGGCTGGTATAGACGTCATCCCTGACCCAACAATTCCAGAAAGCCATTCAGAATTATGCTCAAAAAGTGACATAATTGCACACACCTTTTGACCCAGAGATCCCATTGCTAGGTACTTGCCCCAAGGATTTCAAAGACAAAAAAAAAAGTAGCTTATAAACAGGGGCATGCTAGAGTTTGTTGTAACTGAGAACCATTTAAATTTTTTCGATATGAGCTTTTACACGTCAGAAGTCAGCAGTCATTACAAATTGCAGCTTGATTTATTGTTTTGTTGATTGCCTAGACTTAAGAAAGTGTTGATGATTAAATGAAGATTAATAAATGAAGAATCAATGAAGATTAAACTTTAAAATGTATATGTGTATGCATCAGAGCCAAATTGTTAAATATTTATGAGCACGCGTATGCATATATATATCAAAATTTTCATAGCAATATTGTTATGGTAGCAAAGAATTTGAAACAAAGTAGATGCCCATCAATTGGGTAATGGTTAAATAAATCATAGTATATGAAATCAATAGAAGATTATTGTACTGAAAGAAACGATAAATATGAAATATGAAAAATTCCGAGAAGCATATGAAGACATGCAGAGTGAAGGCAAAACCTTAAAAACAATATACATGACTACAATACTACATATGGAAAGAACAGCAACAAAAAAGCAAACAGCCCTGACTACTTATAATGACCTGGCCTGGCTTCAGGAAAGATGAATAAATCCACTTCCCTCTCTTCTTTGAAGAGGTGGGGGCCATGGATATAGAATATTCTGTATGCTTTTAGATTTATTTGATGTGTTCTTTAGTATTATTTAACTTTTTTCTCTTCTTTATTACAAAGGATGACACCCTGGTTAGGCAAGAGTATATTTGGAAATTTCCCAAATATATGGAAATGAAAGTCATGTAAAAACAATCTTCAAAAAAAAAAAGTTTGTTGATCATAGTTGCCAATTTCTTGGTTGCTCTTCTTTTTTTTTTTTTTTGCCAAAAGTACCACACATCAGTGACACCAAATTCAAATAGAAATGGGAACCATTAACTGTACACAAGGATTTCTGCAGGCCACATGTTTACTTAGAAAACCAAACCTGAGGGGCAGCTAGATGGTGCAGTGGGTAGAGCACCGGCCTGAAGTCAGGAGTACCTTAGTTCAAATCCAGCCTCAGACACATAACACTTACTAGCTGTGTGACCCTGGGCAAGTCATTTAACCCCATTGCCTAGCAAAAAATTTAAAAAAAAACACTAAAAAAAGAAAACCAAACCTGTTCAGGTATTTCTTTTTTTTTTTTATTAACACATCAACATTTAAAAATTATATAGGAGCTACATTTAAATCTGTTTGGGGCTGTACCTGCTAATGTTGTGGTTTGCACCCAGCCCATGTGCTGTGTGCTTGACAGCTCTTATATACATAATCTTTCCATCCTTTCAAATATTGTCTTTGAGATATATTAAAAATGAATCCCTTTCTCCCTTACCTGTTTAGTCAATTCCAGGTACTCATTCTGACTTCATTTCTCAAGTGTCATTTCCATTTCCTCAGAAGTATATATGGGGAAGTACATATGAAATTGTTTCATTAAAATTGCTATGGAACATAAATCAACATAGGTTGAAAGCCATGAGATGTGTTCTATTTTGTATCTGTTTGTTACCCCACCTCCTTTTCAGTTTCAACCGCAAATCCTATTGTGGTGATTTGTCATACCTCGAGATATGTACAAGCCTGTTTTCTCCCGCTGCTTTTCACTCTTTCAAGAAAATATTGTTCAAATTCTTCCACTTGTATCCTTCATAATGTCTTGCAAATGAGCTAATGTCCCAGTCAAGCATTGTCCTTGGCTTCCACACATCCCTTTATAGCAATGAGACTCCATGTTTGCTAACTGAAGTAGAACTTTTTCAGCTTCCTAATTTTATTACTATTTGATATCATTTATACTCATCTCCCACCACACCCTCCAAAAAAAATCCAAGAGTCAATATATTTCATTTTGCCCTTTTCCCAGATCAGATGGGAGTTGCTATGACATTAACCATAGTCTTCTACCATTAGCTTTTATTCTACTTTGTTATTAATTTGACTTTTGCCTCTACTGGCTAATGGTCTGTATGGCTGCACACAGCAGATGATTCTGAAATGACTTTCATGTCTATAACCAGTCATTCCATCTGATAAAATATAATCAATTTCACTTTTATGAAAAATAAACAAATTACATCAAATGTGAACAGAAGAATTTTTAACCAAAATGAAAAAAAAGAAAAACAACCCTAGAAGATGTATATGGAAAGAAAATGCCTTTACCTGGATGATAGATTTGATATTAATTCTACATGCTTTAAAATTCATTAATTCTGTTAGATTGACATCTATTTCTCTATTTCTAAAACCTGAATTGCTGCCTACAGAAATAATCTCTAGTATGATTGCACATTTTGATGGAGGCTAGTATTTTTAAAGTTATTAAAGTCATTCTTCCCATCCTCCTTTCTGCACCCTGTCCCTACTAAATTCCCACAGCTGGAGGTTTATTTTAAACTATATTCCTTTCCCACGTTCTTGCTTTTCATAGATAACGTACATGTAATTGTGAAAATAAAATCAGGCCAAAGGGTGCCTTTTGCAGCGATGGGTGCATCACAAACCTACTGAAGTCTGTATGAGATGGTATTTCTCCTCTGAGAGATGTTTGTGTTTATACTGTGGGAACATTACAAGATGATGATTTCTGAATGCTTAGAAAATAATGTTCAGTGCAAATGAGATCTGCCGGTTCTGCTTAGTCATCTTGAGGAGTAGGAGTGGAGTTTCTCCACTGCACATCTATATTTATTTGCATCTCTTTCACTGCCTTAATCGGGCCCCAAGCCAGCTGTAAATAACATAGAAGGTATTTTCATTTTGGCTTTCCAATTGTGCTTGGCATGAAGCTGGAAACATGTACAAGTCTCACCAAATATCTTCTCTGACATGACCTAGTGCTCTTTTCTGCTACTTATAATTTTCATTTCTACTACGGTTGCCCTACTGCCTCCACCTATCCTTCCACCATTCTCTCATTGACTTTTAATTGAATCTCATGAATATGTGAACTCATTATTTTTAGTGTTCCCTTTAATTGTGTAACACAGTATCTCTACTCACCTCATTCTATAAAGTTCTCATTATCTTTCTATAAATTTCCTTAGACTATAATCTCTATCATGGGAGTCCTTCTTTCCTCTGGGTTATGTAAAATTCCATGAACACAATTGTAACATCTGTTTGAGCCAAAGTCTATTACCAAATCAAATATAAACACTTCTATTTGGTATTTAAAGCCCTTCAAAATATAGCCCCAACCTACCTTTACAGTCACATTGCATATTATCCCCCTCCAGCTACAATCAGACTAGTCTTCTTGATATTCCTTATACGTACATTCATTTCAGGGTGTTTTTTGTATGTCTTGCACATTTTAAGTGTTTTGTTCTAGTTAATTTAGTGAAGCTTGCCCCAAGCATGAGATTGCTAGTTAAGACTCTGGTTTGAGGCATAAAATGGGAGCCATGAGCTGAGAAGGCATGCGAGGGATTTGTTATGGTTCTGCTCCAGGGAAAAGGCAAGGAAATAACCCCTAAGTGAAAAGTCAATATATAATTCAATTATTCTTTTATTATTATTATTTCAACTATGTTAAAGTCTGGGTAGCTTTCTCAGCAGTATTATTTCATCCATTATCTCAATAAAATAAGGTTTGTATGAAACATTTAATTGAATCTTATTAAACTTAGCCAAAGAGACCCAAAGCCTAAAACAATTAGGTCCCATTTCCAGGTTTCTACCTATCGTTCTATTGCTAAAGTAGCTCAGTGAGATCTCTGTTTAAACACAGACAGCTTTTATTTTTTCATTGCTGTAATAATAAAAATACAATTACAGAGTAATGTAAACATTAATATAAAAATACAAGTACAATCACAATACTAGAAGTGCCAAGCATACCAAGGCCAGAACTGCATCCTTATGTAGTGCCACAGGCAATGACCCCTGAAGAAAATGCCACTAGGCCTGGCTTCAGTTTTTTAAGAAAGTATCCAAATGAGTCCTTCCCCCCCCCCATAAAGTATGTTTTACATGAAAGTCAATTGCCTTTTTCTTATTTTACTCCGATTTTTATGTCACTAATCTCTTATAAGGCCATATTTAGCATTGGGCTTCATTTCCATTCATGGTTCCCAAAAAGGCTGGAATGAGCTACCGGTGGTAAAATGTAATACTTTGCAATTCTTTGTTTTGTTTTGAATCACTGCTCTTTAGGTATGTCATTTAGGATGTACTGCAGTAAAAAAAGCCAGATTTAAAATAAAAGAATCCAACTCTGTCACTTTTTAACTAGATCACTCAGAATTGAGGGTTCAAATAAACAATCCTTTTACTTAAGTCATATACCAGCACCCTCAGAAAGAAGTTTTTCTCAAGGTGGTTAAATATCAGTTCATTGAATTAAAAAAAAATTTAAACCACTTGCACAAAGGTTAAAAACAGTTAACAAAAATGTTCCCTGGGGTCTCATGAACTCTTTGCCAAAGTCCTTGGAACTCCTTTATACACATCTTGCCCAAAAGGCCCAGATAAATTCACCCGGAGAAGTTAACTCAAATGCCTCAGTTTTATACCATAACTTCATTGCTTGAAACTGTAGAAAAAAACTGAATTTAAATC